>NW_026555306.1:0-632119 GCF_021234165.1 Pteronotus mesoamericanus
ATAATTCTTTAGAGATTTTATACCTTGGTTCAATTTTGTGTTCCACTGAATTAGATTAGGTCAATTTGACTTTAAGAGGACATATAGAGACTGGGCTATTAATGAAAAATTTGGAACCCAACTGCAACACTATCTAGTCAAACCCAAGAATCCTCTAAGCTGCTTGGAAGAAAGAACTCCTGCCCTTCGTGACAGCATGGATGGAACTGGAGAGCATTATGCTAAGCGAAATAAGCCAGGGGGTAAAAGACAAATACCGTATGATCTCACCTATACGTGGAACCTAATCAACAAAACAAGCAAGCAATAAAAATATAACCAGCAACACTGAAAGAGAAAACAAACCAACAGTAATGAGAGGGACGGAGGGGGGGGGCAGTAACAGGGAAAGGAAGGGAAAGGGTCAGGTCAAGGAACATGTATAAAGGACCCACGGACAAAGCCAAAGTGGGGAAGGATTGAGGGTGGGAGGTGGGGGTGGGTAGGGCAGGGGAAAGTGGTGGCGGGAAAATGAAGACAAATGTATTTGAACAATAAAGAAATTTAAAAAAATTAAAGAGAGAAACAGAAAAGAGAAACAGTATTCCTCTGACCTTTTCAGGATTAATTAGTAGCCTATTTTTAGATATGACATTGCCAAGGTATTTTATTTGAGGTAAGTGAAATGAAACTTAACTTATGAGAGCTTATATCCTTTTGTAGCTAGCTGTTATAATAGGTAAGTTTTGTTCTCTGCGGAGTCTTGTAATGTTTTAGAACATAAAATAAATCATCCATATAGTCCATTAGAATGGAATCTCTAGGAAATTTAACATTATTTAAATCAACTTTTACTATGTATTAGAAATAAGTGGGACTCTCTCTTTCCAGGGGATGGCAAAGAAGTATTGCCTGTCTTTTCTACCAAAATTCTGAAAACGAATTTTAATTAATTTGGTGTCAAAGCTTCTATTTTGCCATCATAAGTTGATATCACTTAGTTAAACCTTCACATTTTTAAAATTACTTGCCAGTAAGCAAGTGCATGATTCAGCATGTTAATTTCATTTTTTTTTTTATATTTGAAAAGTCTGAACAAATTTCTAGGTATATTTTGTTGTGGGTTAAAATGTGTTGCTTATTGGTTGAGCTCCTAAAAGCTGCCACTTCCTGAGTCACATAAAACCTTTTTACATGTCTAGTCTTTTCTCCTCAGTTATCTAATATAGCTGAGGACTCAAAGCACTAGGCAATGAAACTTATGTATGGATCAATTATTTAATTAGAGTTGAGTGTGAACTCCCTATTGGCTCCTGCACATTGTGAGGATGCCATCTGACACTTTCACTGAGATTCAGCTACTTAAGAATAACAACAATTTGAACCAGAGAAACAAAGTGCCCTTTATCTACAGAGCCGAGTAAGTTCAGGCTCCCTTTTATCCAGCAATAGTTGGATTCAGACTCTCAGATAACCATTCTAATTGAATGTTAAAATTAAAAACCTGCCACCCATTTTGTTTCTGTCCTGAATTTTCAACTCCTATCCTTTACCTGGGTTCTCTCTACCTTTAACCTTTAGGTCCACATAGAGAATACACACACACACACACATTAAACATTTATGACTATATAGTAATATACATATAAAAAAAGTTAAAGGACAAGTAATAGAATAGGAAAGTATTTGCCACACGTCTAAAGAAGGATTAATAGTTTTATTTATTTTTTAGGGGAAAAATTCTATAAAACTTTAATCAAATAATGGGTACAGAATACCAAAAGGTAATTTTAAGCTTTTTAAAAATAATAGAAATCAGAACACCAGAAAAAAAGTAGAAAAACTAAATTAAAAATTATTAAATTCATCCATAAAATTTATAATTGTTCTGTTAGTAAAATTAACTAGTAATATGATTAAAAGACAAATTAAAAAAAATAATAGAAATAAGCAAGAAGTAAACAAAAACTTGTTTAGTTTCAACAAATAATTGAACAATAAAAATAACGTCATTGTCACAATCAAATTAATAAGTGTTATAAATATTGGTAATATCAAGTATTGGCAACTGTGAAAAGAAGTGTGTATTCATAGACTTTTTTTCTTGTGATTTGTATTTCATTTTGTTTATGTGATTATCATAATTATTGATTTGTGAATATAGTACTATATTTGCATCCCCCGAAATAATCTCACTTGATCATGGTGTATGATTTATTTAATCTGTTATTGCATCTGGTTTGCTAGTATTTTGATGAAGAATTTACATCTATGTTCATCAGCACATTGGCCTGTAATTTTCTTTCTTTGTTGTGTCTTTACCTGGTTTTGGGATTAGGATAATACTGACCTCCTAAAAAGAGTTTAGGAGTCTTCCCTCTTCTTGAATTTTTTGGAATAATTTGAGAAGAATTGGTGTTAGTTTTTCTTTGAATGTTTTATAAAATTCATCTCTGAAACCATCTGGTCCAGGGCTTTTGTTTGTTGGTAGTTTTTTGATTACTGCTTTAATTTCCCTACTTGCTATCACTCTATTCAGGCTTTCTGTTACTTCCTGGTTCAGTTTTGAAAAAACTGTGTTTTTAGAAGGTTATCCATTTTGTCTAGGTTGCCCAACTTTCTGGCATATAGTTGTTTGTAGTAATTTTTTTTACAATTCTTTGTATTTCTGTGGTATCAGTTGTTATTTTCCTTCATTTCTGATTTTTAAAAATTTGGATCCTCTCTCTTTTTTGCAATGAGCCTGGTTAACAATTTATCAGTTTTGTTTATCTTTTCAAAGAATCAGCTCCTGGATTCATTGATCCTTTGAATAGTTTTCTCAGTCTATGTCACCTAATTCTTCTCTGAGTTTGATTATTTCCTTCTTTCTGCTTGCTTTGGACTTTGTTTGTTATTGTTCCTCTAGTTCCTGTAAATGTAGGGTTAGGTTGTTTATTTGAAATTTTTCTATCTTCTTTAGGTAGGACTCTATTGCTATGAACTTCCCTCTCAGGACAGCCTTCACTGGTCCCATAGGTTTTGGGCTGCTTTATGTTCATTTTCATTTGTTTCTGGGTACTTTTTGATTTCTTCCTTGATCTCATTGTTAACCCATTCAATATTTAATAACCTTTATTCAGCCTCCACGTATGTGATTGTTTTTGAGGTTTTTCCTTGAGGTTGATTTCTAGTTTTAAGTCATTGTGATCCAAGAAGATATTTGTTACAATTTCAGTTTTCTTGAATTTGTTAAGGCTTGTTTTGTGTCCTACCATGTGGTCTATCTTTGAGAATAATCCATGTGACACTGAGAAGAATGTGTATTTTATTTTTGGGGGGGTAAAATGTCCTATAAATATCAGTTAAGTCCATTTGATGTAGTGTCATTCAATTCTGCAATAATTTTGTTTGGAGGATCTAGTCATTGTTGACAGTGGTGGGTTAAAATCCCCTGTAATGACTGTATTGCTGTCTAGCTCTTATTTATAGTTTCCCAATATTTTCCTTATATATTTAGGTGCATATATGGAATTGGACTACTCCATTCAGTATTATGTAGTGACCTCTGTTTCTTATTATGGCTTTTGTTTTGAAGTCTATTTTGCCTGATGTAAGTATTACTACCCCAGCTTTTTTTAAATGTCTATTTGCATGGAATGTTTTTCCATCCCTTCTCTTTCTGCTTTTGTATATATTTTGTTCTAAGGTGGGTCTCCTGTAGACAGCATATTTGTTAGTCATGTTTTCTTATCCATTCAGCTACCCTATGTCTTTTGATTAAAGCATTTAATCCATTTACATTTAAGGTTATTATTGATAGGTACTTATTCACTGCCATTTTTCCCCTTTGTACCTTTGTTCCTCTTTCTCTCTTTATTTTTTTTCTTACTCTTAAAGCAGTCCCTTTAACATCTCTTGCAGTATCATCTTAGTGGAGATGTACTCTTTTAGCCTTCTTCTGTCAGAGGAGCTCCTTATTTTGCCTTCAATTTTAAATTAGAGAGTTGCTGGATAGCATAATCTTGGTTGCAGGTCCTTGATTTTCATTATTGGAATATTTTGGGCCAATCCCTTCTGGCTTGTAGTGTTTGTTGAGAAATCAGCTGATAGGCTTATTGGAGCTTGCTTGAATATTACTAGCTGTTTCTCTCTTTCTGCCTTTAAGATTCTCTCCTTGACTTTAATTTTTGCCGTATGTTTTGGAGTGGATCTCTCTGGGTTCATCTTGGTGGGGACCCTCTGTGCTTGTTTGACTTGTGTGACTTTTTCCCTGAGTTAGGGAAGATTTCTGTCATTATTTTTTTCAAACAAGTTTTCTAGCCCTTGTTCCTTTTCTTCTCCTTCTGGTATCCCTATGATGCAAATATTAGCACATTTTATATTGTGCTAAGGCTCCCTTAGATTACCCTTATTCTTTTTGAGTCTTTTTTTTTTTCATTTTGTTGTTCTGATGGTGTGTTTTTCTACCTTGTCTTCCAACTCACTGATTTAATCTTCTGTTTCATCTAGCCTTCTTTTAATTCCTTCAGCGTGTTCTTCATTTCAGAAATTGCATTCTTCATTTCCAACTGGTTTTTATTTAAGGTTTCTAAGCCCTGTTTCATGCTGATGTAGGTCTCACTAAGTTCCTGTAGTTCTAAGTTCCTTGAGTAACCTTATAACCATTACTTTGATCTCTATGTCTGATAAATTGCTTGCCTCAATTTCACTTAGCTCTTTTTGGTGATCCCTCTTTTTCTTTCATTTGGGGGTTGTTTCTATATCTCCCTATTTTATTTGTCTCCTTGTGTTTGTTTTTATGTTTTATTAGATTGATTTGCTTTGACTATCTGTCTTGTGTGTTGCAAGCTAGTAGGACCCAGTGGTGCAGACTCCTTGATCTCCTGATCTGGATGCTCTAGGAATGACTTCTTTGTGGGTTATATAGACTCTCCTGTTATATTTGGGTTCTGATTATTATTTTCTTATTTGTTGGTGAAAATTCCCCTCCATCTGGCTGGCTTAGAGGCTTTACTCCCACCATGTGCTGAATGCTGTTATATAGGTGCTTGCAGAACAAAACAACACAAAAACAAGCAAACCTCCTGCCCACTACAGCAATATCAGCAACAAGAGAGCAAAGAATTATAAAATCAAAAAGAGAAATAGAATAGTAGAGAGGGGTTAGAAGGAATAAGAAGATGAGGAGACCAAAGGAAAAGTGATTATGAGAGTAGCAAGGGGAAGAGAACTACTGCTTGTAATGAACAGAAAGAGGAAAACGGGAAAAGGAACATAGTAAAGGTAACAGAAATAATAAATAAAGAGAAGAAAGGAACAGCAGAGTAAGCAAAGATAAGATATTACAGAAAAATTAGAGCACTAAAAATAATAAAGAAGAAAAATAGATAAAAATAAATAAAAAGGCTATAAAAAAGAAAAGTAGCTAAGATAATGAAAAAAGAACCAAGTGGATTTGTGTCAGCAGAGTTTAGAACTTGCCTTTTGGTTCCTCCATTTGGATATCACTCTGATGTCTGAGTCTGGTGTAAGCCAATGTCAGGTGCTGTCCATGCCTTGCCCTCAGCCACCTTTTTGAAGCTACAGGTGATCTGTAGTGTGTAACTGGGTCCACTGGACTTGGTGGCTCCCAGCGTGGGTCAAGCCACTCTGCAAAGCTAGATTTTATCAGCACTAGTATGGAGGCAGCTCCATTTTTTCTCTGTGTTAGGTGGATGTGATATGTCTCCCAAATTTTACTTACATGGTTTTGAGATAAAGGTGTCTTTTTGTTGGGGTCAGTGACACAATATTTCAGAACCTCTGAGACCCATGGTCCAGGAGTGTTTCTTGTGGGTTATGAGTCCCCTTGGTTTTAGCTGAGATTTGAGTGTTGTTGGTCCTTTCATGGGTAGAGTTAACCCTTCAGCTTGGGAGACTGTGAGGCTAAATCTCAACCACCACGTGTGTGAGATCCTGTGCAAGGGATGCACCCTGAGGTGGTGGTGTTCTCAGCAGGGTCTGGTGCCTGCAGGAATCCCTTTTTGTGTTTACCAATTGTGTGGCTGTTTGGGTGAAGCAATTCTATGGTCCAAAGTCCCTTTCTTGGTTTCTTGGTTCTGGCTTTAGTGGGTGGGGTTCACATACAGGTCGCTGTCCGACATTTTGTGTGGCCTGTCTTGGGCTACGTGTCTGTGTCTACCACGTTGTTCACCATTTGTGTCTGCGTCTACTGGACCTGCTTTTGTGGGTAAGGGGGCATCTGTGTAAGGCAGTCAACTTTTTTTCGTGCTTAGAACTCTGGGCAGCTCTGAATAAGGGCCCAGGCTCCCTTAGGTCCACCTCTACATTTCAGCAGCTCTGTCTCTCCCTGAGGTTTTGGGGTCTTTCTCCAGAACCTTTTGATGAGACACTATAGGATGAGCCCAGGCCAGTTGAGGGAGAGCTAATGGGTCCCTTACTTGTTGGTCACACGGACTGCAGGGCACTCAATGAGAGGAAATTAGCCCCAGCTTCAAAGCCAAATCCTTCCATTTCTGCCAGAGACCCAGCTCTAGTTTCCTCAGAGCAGCTCACTATCTATTCAGAACAGGTACAGTCAGCCATCTCCTTTGCAGGAGTGAGCGCAGCATCGCTGGACTCCCGGGGATAAATTAAGAGTCTCTTGGTGTTGATGCCAACCCAGCTGATAGGAGAAGGCTAAGCTCTTTGTTTCATCCCCAGACATTAGGAGGAGGCTAAGCTGTCTGTTCTATTTTCTGAAAATAGCCTCTGAGAGTCTCATATTTTGAAAGTCCCTGCTCTGAGCTGCTCTTTCTTCCTCTGGTGGAAATGCACCCAGAGGGGAATCTGGAACTTGACAGTGCTGACCGACACAGTTTCTTGGGAGTGTGGTGCCCACAGACCTGTAGGAGGAAGGCAGAAACATCTTTTCCTTCCTGGGTTGCTATGGGCTGACACTGGTTTTGCCTCTCTGCCAAGTGGCCAAGCGGTTCTGCCCCCGCTCATCTAACTCGTAGGCCACAGCCTCCCCTGCAGACAGTCCCACACCCTCAGCGCTGTGAAGCACCCAGCTTTCTTCCAGACCAAGCAGGGCAGGGCCTAAAGCCCCTGCCTTTCTCAGCAATGCAATTTATCGATGCAGCTGATCTCAGCAAGGGGGGATTCACAGTGGCTGCCAGCTGGGCCTGGCGTGACTGCAAAAACTGCCGGACAGGCCAAAACGTCCCAGCTTTCGTTGACCCCTCTGTGCCTCCAACCTCAGCAGCAGACTTGGTGGTGGGGCACTGCCTGTGCACTCCAGAAAGGGGAGATGGGTTCGCTCTTTTTAAAAAGGGTTTATTTGTGTATTTTTAGAGAGAAGAGAAGGGAGGGAGAAAGAGAGAGAGAGAAACATTGACGTGAGAGAGAAACATCATCCAGTTACCTCTTGTACATGGCCGGACCTGGGTCCAAACCCAGAACTGAGGCATTGCCCTGACGAGAACCAGCGGTTCCTGGTTTGCTTTGTGGGATGACACCCAACCAACTGAGCCCTACAGGTGAGGGCCAAGTCCTCTTTCTTAAGCCACTTAGTTAAATCACTGTCTGAGTCTCCACCCAAAGCCTCTCAAGAAAACAGAAGACAATGCTGGCTGTAGCCTGCAGGTGCCTCAGTGCCACCCATGCATGGCACTGTGGCTTTCCCGCAGTCTGAGCTCATGGTGTGAACTCTCCCGGCTAGCACTCCAATAATGAAAGCGCTCCATGCTGACAGGGTGCACTCTGAGTCCCACAGGACCAACGGATCTTCACTGATTCCCAATGCCAGACACCACTCAGTTTCCTCTTCCCATCTCTATTACTGGGGGATGGGGATCCCTGCGTGTGTTGAAGGCCCCTCACTCTTAGGAGTAGGAAGCTCTGCAGGCATGGTTTCTACCTGGCTCTCAGCTGCCACAGCTGCCGCATGGGGGCGTTCACAGACTGCATTTCGACCCCTCTTACCAGTCTCTGCGTATCATCATCTTCTCATTCATTCTTTAACTAGAAATCATGACATCTACCTAGAAAAGTATAATTTTCTCTCATTTATAAAAGCTCTTCTATCTAGGCTAATAATCAAATGAACAGAGATAGATTAACAGAAGACAATGTAAAAAGTATACTATCATAATAGGACAAATCACCCTTTTCAGGCCCTCTTTGCCAAAACTAGCTTGACCGGCTCTTGTTTTAAGAGCCGCTTTCCTCAAGCCTAGAAAATTACTGGAAGCACCCTGAAGGCACAAGTGTCCTGAGAACTTACAAAACCGGACGTGCCAGACGGCAATGCCCAGACCCTGCATCCAAAGATAACATCAGGACAGGCTGCGGTCTGAGCAAAACCAAACGAAACATCTTGCTCTACAACCACCCCAATTACCTAACGAAAACTGAAAGCCCCTCCATTTGCTGCTGGTGTGTTTCCCCACACCAAGCCCCTCTCCTCTCTTGGAGAGTGAATAAAAACTTTGCTCTCTGCACTTTCTTCTCTCTGAGAAGTCTTTCACAGCCCATGCCACTGCCTATTCTAATATTTGGGTGACCCATATGGGGAAATTCTTCATTTCTCCCTCTCTGCCACATCCTGAGACTTGTAACTGGGGGAGTAGTGGGCAGTGGGATCTCAACCCAGGCTGCTCACCTAACCCTGTCTCTGTGAGGTTTGGAGAGATAATACTAGTTCTTTCCCACGTCTCTGTACTCTGTGGACAGCCTCCTTCTTACCCAACTTCACAGCCAGTGACAAGTAAGTCTCTCTGAATCTCAGGATATTAACATCCACCAAACTGAAAGTGATAGTTCTCTAGTCATCTCCTAGCCGGAAACCCTGATGTCAGGTCTACTGCCTTCCAGGGATTCAGCCTTGGGTGGGATGCTTCCTGACCATTTTCCCTTCGAGATTTGGTCTCATCCGATGGCTCAGGGATGTCTGGCTCTGAGACAGATCTTCCTGGTCAGTCTGCCTTCAGATTTGGGGGTGCTCGGCTCTGGCAGCAGATCTTTAGGCCGTTTGAGAAAGGGATGCGCATCTCAGACCTTCCCTTCCCTCACCGTGTTCTCATCACTGAGATGCCTTTCCCTTTCTTTCACCTAGCTTTCCTCATGGGTAGCAGCTAATCAGCCCCACCCAAGGACTCCCCATTGGGATGTCTCCTTAAGGACCTGAAGGTGCTGGGATTTACCAACCTCAAGCCCAAGCGCTTCATTTTCTATTGCAATATGGCCTGGATCCAATATAAACCGGGTATCCAGGAGGTTTGCCCATGGACAGATCTCTCGACTACAATATTACCTTCCAGTTCAGCCTCTACTGTCACCATCTCCCTCCCCTCTCCTCCTGAGGTTTAGTTTTTGAGAGGAAACAACGTTTTAACTTTCAGCAGGGATTCCGGGCCTCTTTCTGCTAACTGTGTTTTTTCATTCGAATTTACCTCACTCATAAATTTTCCCTCCTTTCTCTGACCATTCTATTTATATCTCTAACACCAACCCCCAACTCATGTCCCTCCTGCTTCAGAATAATGACTGCATTTGTTTTTCAGGTGAGCTGCACTATGATCCCTCAGGGCCATGCTCTTTCAGTCAATATTACCCAGCAGGGAGCGATGCTATTTTACTGACCTGCCTAAGCCAAGCCCTGCATTCAGTTCCTCTGTTGAATTAGGCTTGGTTCCACTGTCCCCACTGTCCCCAAGTAAAATCAAGGGTACAGAAGGGCAAAAATCTCACCACCCCCTCCAAGACTCTGAAACACTCTAGATTCTCCTCCTGGGGACACTGGAGCTGCTGAATCCTGGAAAAAATAGAGCAATTAATGCTAATCAACCTCCTTCCCGGTTGCAAAAGCAGCAGGTAGCCTGCCTCTTAATGCAGAGAAAAAAAAATGACATTTTTGAACTCCAGCTGATTTTCTGCACCTTTGCCTGACTCTTTAACACCCTCTCCTTTCTGTTCTCCCTGCTTCGCCTCCTCAGACCTCTCCTCCTTGCCCCTACTTCAGAGAGGCTTGACTTTCTCCCAGCCTCTCCCTGCTCAAGCTGGTTGCCGCTTCCAGGACCCCCTGAGGCTGGGACCCAGCCCGTGCTCCGTGAGGCTGCCGGATCGGAGGGCGTTACTAAGGTCCAGGCTCCCTTTCCAACATCACACCTCTCCCAAATTTGAGGCCGGAATTGGCAGGGTTTTGTTTCGTTTTTTTTCTGGACAACTTTTGAGGAGATAATTTTTATTGAAAGAGGGATAACCTTAGCTATATCTGAGCAAATCGGTTTCGTTTAAGCTTACTTGCTTTTGGCTATAGAATTGATTTGGAGTAGTAGATAAATGTCTTACGCTTTGTTGGAGGTATATTTCTTGAAAATGAGAGTGTGTTTGCCCGCAGAGGAACCTAAGTTCTCAAGGTCATAAAATGTGTTTTTAAAAGGCAGTCTAAGGAATGCTGGTTGCTTACTTTTTATTATTGGAAATCGAGGTTTCTAAAAGTTCAAATTAAGTTAGAAAGGAATCGTGGGGTTTTAATACTAGAAGGCCTAAGATGTGGAGATGCAATTTAAAGGACAGGGATTGAAGGTGAGTTCTACAGATGGTTACTACTTCTAAAGGGGTAAGTAAGTTTGTGAAGTTTGCAGAAAGGTTTGTAAAGATTGTAAATATTAGGGTGGTCAATGACGTGGGCTGTGAAAAAATTCACAACGAGAAGAAAGTGCAGTGAGTAAAGGTTTTATTTTTACTTTCCCAAGGGAGGGAAAGGGCCCGGTGTGGAGACGAGCACCGGCCGCAGCAGCAGCAGCAGCAGCAGCAGCAGCAGCAGCAGCAGCAGCAGCAGCAGCACGGGGAGCAGCATCAGCACTGAGGGGTTTGGGCTAAGTCTTTACCCGGTGAGGGGGCGGCTGTGGAGCAGGATGTTTCGGTTGGGCTGCGGCTTGCTTCGCTGTTATCTTTGGGTGCAGGGTCCGGTGGTCACTGTGGTCTGGTATGTCCTTGTTTCACAAGTTCCCGGAGCCTCTGTGCCTTCAGGGCCTTCCAGTAATTTTCTAGTCCTGAGGATAAAGGCTCATAAAACAATTAGGGTCAGTCATGCTTTATGGGGTCCAGCAGCCCCGGGAGAGAGGGCCTGGGAGAGTGGTTTTTGTCCTCTTATTTCCTGCTCTGGTTTTTGAGATGAATTTATTCTTAATGACCTGGACCCATTCTGGTTCGGGGGAGTAAGGATGAAGACCTCTCCTTCTGGAACTACTTCCTGCAGATTATGGACTTAGAGTTTCCCTGCCTGTGAGTCTAAGCAGGGGTCATTGGGAGGGAGAGGGTGGGACTGGACAGCCCAAAGGGCGAGAGCTATAGCTGGGATTGTTTGCAGAGGGAGTTTCCTAGAGCTCGGACACTTCGTTGGATGAAAGACATAAGGTATCTTAGGAGACATGGCCTGAAAGTGACAATAAAAAGAAGGGCTGTGAGAGGACCTAGGAAAGGAGTCGGTCAGGAAAAACCAGGACTAGATATTGGCCTTAAAACCCCCCAAAGGGAAAGGTGGAGTAGCAGGTAAATTCTGCACAGCTGATACTGCATCAGTGGTTCTCGGTAATTCCAAGTCAAAGGGTGGAAACAAAAATGAAACATTAGCTTGGAAGAAAATTAGAAAATTAAGATTTAATTCAGATTGTGGGTGAAAATTGGACTTTGTGATTTCCATTGAGACACAATTTTTCTTCCTAAAATCACTCTCATTTAACGAAGAGACTGCATTAAGTCCAGTTTCAATTTGACCTGATTATTTGTATGAACACAACAGGAATAGTGATTGATCACATAGCCTCTTTCAAGTCTGCTTTGCTGGAATTTTACAAGGAACTTTCAGACTGAGCTTTAGTCAGACTTTCAGGGCAAATAAGGGATGCCACACAGTTGCCATCTGTTCTTTTCTGAATACTTATAAGTTTGGGTGGATTCCTCAAGTTCTTGAGGTCCCCAAAATGCCTTGACGTTCTTTCCTTGCCATCTTTCAGGAAAGCAAACTTTGTTCCTTACCTGGAAAGACTGCTAGGAACCATATGACCAAGAAAGGTACCAGGCCATTTCTCCGAAGGACTCTTATTGGCTCCAAAAGTCAGTCTTAATTTCCAAAGCTTTCTGGTGACATTTGGAGCCCAGGCATGACCTTTTTGATCATGACATCCCAGACAAAGATGTGGTTAATAAAAACCACATTTGGAAACTGGTGCTATGATAAAGAGAACAGATTCTTATTTGGGTTATTAAAACAAACATATTACCATGAAAATAATACTCACTCATTAAGAGCTGTTGAATTCTGGATGGTGTAGATAGGGAGAAAAATATAAATGTTCCAACATTGCTTATGAAGGTATGATTTATAAGCTGCTCTAGAGAAAAAAGGTTCCTTATATCTGAAAAACAAAAAGACTTAAAATTAACAATATTTTGAATCAATTTGTTTGTCTGGATTATTTGTCCGTATTTCTATGAATCCAGTTATTCCTTAGAGTTCCATGAATCTTCATTTACTTCAAAGACATGACCTGCTTAGATACCGATAATTTAAGGTAAGTAAGAGTTCTTTTCATGAACGTTTCAAAGATACATTTGCAAATGCAGTAGAGTAAAACGATGACTGTTTATAAATGACAAAATAGAAATGACATGGTTATAGATTTGATTATAATGTAATTGGTAAAGAATTTCGCTTTTATTTTGTAAGATATAACATTTTCAAGGTAACAATTTTTTGTAAGTAATAATTACTAATAATGACATAGAAGAAAAATATAAAGTCCATAATTTTAGACCCAACACACCATTTCACAATATATAAAGACCAGATAGTATGCAAGATTTTACAATGCTGCACAGGACTTATTGTAAGCATGCATTGAGCACTGGAAACAGTTTGTAAATTCCCAGTGTTTGGGTTACAAATCTCACTGCTTGAAGTACCCACAGGGAACTAACTGTCGCTCTTGGCTAGTCCAGTGGCACAGACACGGCACTTGTCACCCTTGAGAGTTTCCCGTTTGAACTTGCTCTGAATCTTTGCAAGTTCCTCCTTTGGGCAGGTTCAAACTTCTTAGAAATCTATTTGATAAAAATATATATGTATATTAATATGAATAGAACATACTTATTTTTATTATGTTTGGCAAAGCTGCCCACATAATTTTGAGTCTATAAAATGGGCTTAATTAGTTCAAAAACTTTTCTTTATCAGGAGAGAGAATAAATCCTTGAGGTATTATAGGGCCCATTGGAACAACCCAAGTGACTTCTCAGTTAAACGGTCTTTTAAAATTCAAACTTTGGGAAAGTTGTCAAACAAACTTAACTAAATGATTATAACATGACTGTATTATAAAACAAATATTTTTTGGCAATTATCATAAAAGACATTAATCAAACTTAAAAACAGTTTTGATATTAAATAATTTATACAAACCACAAGATCCTGCTTAATTTATATAAGTATTTAATATCTTTAGGGCAATAAAATATTACATCCTAGTTATGCTACCCAGAGGCAGAAACCATACCACATATACTACACAAACAGATATCGTATAAAAACCATATATATGGAGATTAAACACATAAAGACCATACACATAATTTGAATTACTACTTTTTGTAGAGAAAGCACAAGATTTTTCTGATTTGCTTTTGACAACTTTAAGAAGACTGGAAAAGGGGATGGAAAGTCCTAAATCTCAAGCAAGAAGACCTGTTGAGACTCTTGGTAAAACTTTGAACACTGTTAATGATTGATGGAAATGATGTCTTGGCTCCAAGGAATTGAGCAGCTGGAAGGAGCCTGGCAGGCCTGCTTTGGCCCCTGAAAGGTCAGAAACCTGGTAACGGAAGGTACGTGCTGCAGGTAAAGGACCGGGAGTTACAGTCCACACCAGCAGAGAAATGCAAAGAGACGGATGTGTCTACCCTGTGCCTGAGGGTGACCTTACAGATGATGAGAGCTCCAGCCAGATGCCCTGGGAATGGGTTTAACCCAACTGAAGAGACAGATATGTAGGAAGCCAAGAGCTAGTAGCATCCCTGTAAGTCTCTGGGCCAATGAGTAGAGCAGGTCTCTGTTAAGCTGTCTGTGAGGCTTCCATGGAAGTTAATGAAGAAAGTTGGTTAGCACACATTCAGTCAGTCTTAAGATTAGTTTTCTCTTGGGAGGTTCCTTTAAAATTATTGTTTTCCCATTTGGTCTAGTATCTGATTTACTTAGTTCTAAATACATTCCAGGAAAAGATATTTAGGCATGATTGGTTTCAAGACAGTGTCACCCTACCAGGTGAATTGGGGCAGATTAGATTGGTAAAAATATACGTTGCCTCATAACATTTCCTAGTTGGAAGGAAATAGGTTTTGATTTAGAAACAGACATTGGATAACAATCTCTTCCATGTGTGTGGACGCTCACTCTGAGGGAGGGCGACAGTTGCCAGAGCTAAAGGGGGATTAAGCAAGTGAGGTGAAGGGATTAAGAAGTACAAATCCACAGGCACAACACAGCCACAAGGACATCATATGAGTGGGTGGGATGGTCAAACTCCTTGTAAATTTAGCCAGATTTGCCAAAACACTGCTGAGTTTGGTGAAAAGGACCCATGGGCAAAGCCAAAGGGGGGTAGGATTGAGGGTGGGAGGTAGGGGGGGGGGGGGGGGGGGGAATGTGGTAGTAGAAAAATGGAGACAATGGAACTTGAACAATAATGCAAAAATATTAAAAATAAATTAATATTAAAAAAGAGTAAAAAAACACTGCTGAGTTTGACCTCAATTTGGGAGAGGTGTGGCATTGAGAAGGGAACCTAGACCCAAATAATGTCCTCTGCTCCAGCAACCTAATGGAGAGAAAGGCGGGCCGCAGGCTTAGGGGGGCCCCCCCGAAAGAGATGGCAGGAATGGGCGTGGCCGGGAGAAACCCCGCCTGAAGGGGGCAGGGTGAGAGGCCCAAGGAGGAGAAGTAGGGAGAAGAGATGGAGGGGGTGCTAAAGAGTCAGGTGAAGAGGCAGAAAAGGAGCTTGAGTTTAAAATGACGCCTTTTTCCTGTATTGAGAGGCAGGCCCAGTTGTTCCCAGTATCGAGCAGCTCCCAGGTCTCCAGGGGGAGAATTCAGTCAGAGTGTTTTACAGTCCCGGAGAGGCTGGGTGTTCAGAGGGAGGCGGATGTGAATGAGAGGCGTAGTTAGGAGGAGGAGGCCTGGAATCCCTGGAATCCCTGGAATCCCTGCTGAAGGGGAAAATCTTGTCCCCCTCAAGAACTACACCTAAGGAGGGGATCGAGACAGCGACAGCACAGGTCAAGTTAGGGGTCAGTGTTATAGTTAAAAGATTCGTTCATGGGCCAGACCCCCTGGTCACCTGGTTTTTATTGAGGCCAGGCTAGTTGCAATAGAAAATCAAGATCTTCGACTTCAGGTCAGTAAGTCCCAGAGCCTTCAAATTCTTAAGTAGACACCCCAATGTCCTTGGATGGGGTTGATTATTGCCCATGGGGAGAACTACAAAAAAGAAAAGGGAAGGATATCTCAGAGATGGGAACAATTGAAGGAAGGTTTGAGAGGGATGTCCCCAATTCAAACAACTTAGAGGTCTGCAGCCAGATCTGAGCATTCTTGAGCCTGAGGGCAGATAAAACACAACGTCTGGCCTTACAGCCAGGCATCCCTGGGCCCCGAGAACAGACTGAACCAGCAGGGAGATGGTTGGAGGCATCCCTCCCAGCTGACACCCAGAAAAAGTGATCAACCCAGTGTCGGGGTTTATGACAAGGAGACAAGGGGATAAGCTATCACATTGGATAAGATGTTTTCATCCTGAGAGTCAGAGATCACGGACCAGTGGCCGTGAAGATGGGTGAGGGAGCTGTCCGCAGAATCTGGAGAGATGGAGGAGGATTCGAATCCTCCTTCCAAAACTCACAGAGATGGGGTGAGGGGGTTATCCCAGGTCAAGCTTCTGCTGCCCGCTGCTCCCCTCGTTGCAAATCTCAGGGGGCTGGAGGAGAGGGAGAAATAGAGAATGTCTCCCTATGGGCCATCAAAATGGTAGGGTGGTCGGTCATGGGGGCTGTGAAGGAATCCACAAAGAGAAGAAAGTGCAGAGAGTAGCGGTTTTATTTTTACTTTCCCAAGGGAGGGAAAGGGCTCGGTGTGGAGACGTGCACCGGCACCGGCAGCAGCACTGAGGGGTTCGGGCTGTGAGTTTTTATGAGGTAATGGGGTGATTGTAGAGCAGGGTGTTTGGGTTCGGATGCAGCTTTCTTCACTGTTACCTTTGGGTGCAGGGTCCCGTGGTCGCTGTGGTCTGGCGTGTCCTGTTTTCGGAGCTTCTGCACCTTCAGGGCACTTCCAGTAATTTTCTAGTCCTGAGGATAAAGGCTCATAAAATAATCAGAGTCAGTCATGCTTTATGGGAAAGTGGCTTTTGTCCAATTATTTACTTTTGGTCACTGAGATTGTTAGGCCTGCCATGGGGCCCACTGAGCTTGTCAGGGTTATTGCACAGCTCCTTTTTGTTAACAGCCTCTAGAAGTAGCAGGAGGGGCAGAGCAGTCAGGAGGGAGGGCCGAAAAAATGCCTGTTGAAGAAGGAGAGGTAAAACAGGTTCCTGATTCATCTTCTTAGCCATAGGCTGGTTCATGAGTAAATTTCCTGTGTGTTTTCTGTGTGGCTCAGTGTTGCCCCCTAAAGGGAAGGAGTAGACCTGCAGCCCGTGGCAGGTGCTGCACAGGGATGCTGACTGGTGCAGGGTGAGCCCAGTGAGAGGACATGCATTGTCCAGAGCAGTGTGCGTCCAGTGTCAGGAGAACTGTCCCACCAGGGGGATGTGCTGTTTCAGATAGAGCTCTGCTTTCAAGAATTCAAAGGGAGGGCCTGGGGAACATTCTCCTGAGATTTTTCGGAGAGGGTATTGGCCTGGAGGGTCGATTCCCCAAATACGTTATGTGCCCTCCATCACTGCATTGGGGCATTGCATACAACTCATCTGCTCTGCCGTCTGCTCTAGGCCTCCTCTCAGGGCCCAGAAGCCGAAGCAGCTCCATGTGAAGACTCAATCAGAGGTGCTGTGGTTTCTTTTTTTAGGAGAAGGGAAGTACTACTCATGGGACCCTCAACCCCTCTGAGATGGAAGTGACTACAGATTTTGTGTGTTTCTATCCTATCCTGTACAAGAAGTTTCCCTTGTTTCTGAGGACATCATGAACTGGTGAGATGTCTTCGGAAGCAACAGGAAGATGTCCCATAGACCAGGGACTCTGGGAACAAAAGGTCATCTCCTGATTCCTTTCAAGTCCAGGTGTGCTCCTTCCTCTCTTAGTAGTAACTCTACTAGGGTTTCCGAGTCCAGAGTTTCTGTCAGGTCAGGTATCTGTGAGAACAGGAAAAACAGAGGCCCAGGGTAGATGAGACATAACTCACAAGGTGGGCCTGTGGAGGGCTGTGATTTTCTGGGAACAAAGAGTAGTCCAAACTTTCACCGTTAGGATGTTCATTTCCTACCTTCTGACTGTATAATAATTAAAGACCTTTTACCCTGGGATTGTCCCCAAGCATGCACTGGTGTACTCTTATGCTGACAGCAATCCCTTTGTGTGTATAAGTAACCTACTTTAACTTCAAATGTCACAAAGAATGACAGCTTTCCATTGTGTGGTCTTCCTTAAACAATTTAGTGAGTGTTTACTGAGAGTTTGTGATATGACAGGCTTTTGGCTGGGCCTTGGAAACTCCAAAGAGAATAAGACATGTGTGGGCCCTGCACTCATTGAGTTGAACTTGTAACAGAGACAGGCTCTTAGATAAATTACTACTTAAGAAATTAGTTCTAAACCAGTGAAGGGCTGTGAAAAAAAAAATCAAAATAACTTCCGATGGATACACAGCATGTACTTGAGTCTCAGCAGGTCTCAGGATCACTAAGTGCCCTTCTGACAAAGTGACCTCTTGGCTGAGTCATGAAGAATTAGTGGCCAGTTACTCCTTGAAGAACAGAGGGTGTTGAAAAAAAAACTGCCTGAGAAGGACTGACCATTGGTGGGCTGTTGACGGAGGAGCAGACGGAGTCCACTGTGGGGAGCTTGGAGAGTTAAGAAGGATGTGAAATAATTGATACTGGTGAGGTTTGACCACGCTGGGCAACGGGTGCTCCTGCGGTGGAGTCATGGGTGCCTCAGAAAGGCTCCAGGCATCACTGTACTTCTGCCGCCCCCTGGTGGACATGAAGAAAAAACTGGAGAAGAAAAATGTTAGGCATTTTTTTTGCGTTGTATTTTCTGTTCAACTTATACTTTAGCAATATTTTATATGTGCATATATATACATTTAATATACTTATTGAGTTATTGTTGGGTATAAAAGCCTAAATACAGAAAGTATGCAATTTATAAAGTTTCTCCAGATGCACATACCAGAGAAGTTGTCCCAATGAGGATAATGGGCATGTCCCTTACTCTTACAGGCTCTTCACGCCTCTTGCAGTCTCTTTATTGTGCCAGTCTCCACCTCCTAACTCAGTGTGAAGAAACTCTCACATACTTTCTGTCATTATAGATTCATTTTTATTCTGTAGAATTTTCAAAATTTGAATCATACAGTATGTAATTTTAGGCAGAGTTTGGCTCTTTGACTCAATGCAATTATTTTGACATAGTTCTTTCTTTTGATCCTTTAGTTCTTTTGATCTGTCTCGTTCCAGGGATGTATTAAAATGTTTTTATCCATTCACCCCTTCATGGACATTTGAATTGTTTCCAATTTTGCGCTATTGCAAATAAACCTGCCGTGACCATTTGTGCAGAAACGTCTCTAACATAAAGAATTAGGTGCTTGTGAAACCACCGAATAGCCAGAGAAATGGAGGTTGAGTTACAGCCAGAAGTCTTGTCTCAAGGTGGCATAGCCACAGCCCCACCCAGAGGGAAGGAAACACCTACTTCGTCACCTGAAGCTGTGTCTGCCCCAATGTGTCCATCGGTCAACACAGTAGCAAAAATAACGACTCCATATTCCTTCCAGCTTCCAAATTAAACACACGTTCATCTCAAAGGCTGAATTTGATTCACATCTGGATTCTCAGTCACTAGACTTAGGGATCAGGAAGTTTTTAACCTTCCAGTCCCTTTGATATAAGAGAAAATATAAAAGAAAACAGAGCATAGATGCCAAATGCCAACAGATAATACATAGCACGTATCGTGTCCACTCCATAACCGTGTCATTTTATCTTCTGTCATTTATAGTCATTGTTTTACTCTAACACATTTGCAAATGTATCTTTGAAAAGGTTCATGAGAAGAACTCTGATTGTAAAGTATAGGTATATAAGCAATGCCTGGACACTGCACCCAAAGATACCAGCAGAACAAGCTGCAACCTGTGCAAGACCATTTGAAATATCCTGTTCTAAAACCACCCCAATTGCCTAATAAAAGCTCAAAGCCCCTACATTTTGCTTCTGGTGTGTCTCTCCACACCAGCCCCATCTCCTCTCTTGGAAAGTGAATAAAAACTTTACTCTCTGCACTTTCTTCTCTTTGTGAATTTTTTCACAGCCTGCATCACCAGACACTTTAACACAGGTGACTATGAGGATACATTTATTCAATCTGGGGACAATGAAGCAAGGAAGGCCTTAGCATAGAAGAAGCAACAGGCGGGCTTAACTTGGGTGACTTAGCTCATTGGAAAGTCAGAGGAAAGGGGGCTTTAGGGACAGGTTCAAGGGACCAGCCTGGGACAAGCTTCCAGCTGCCCATTGTCTTGGATTTTAGGAGACATGTGCAGGTGAAGGAAGAATTGTGGGAAGAAGGAGAAAAAGGAAATGGAGCAGGCTGCTCCTCAGATGGAGGGATTGCAACCTGGCTACTTTGTCTTGAGGTTTTTATCACTTTCTTGAAGGCAGGAATCTTAGAGGAGGTCTCATGGGAGGGTTTCATCAGAATGTATACCAGCTTTTCAGGTGCATTTTTTTTTTATTGTTGTTGTTCAAGTACAGTTGTATCAGTTTTCCTGCCACCACTTTCCCCCCTCCCCATTCACTCTCCCTTCCCACCCTTAATCCTTACCCCCTTTGGCTTTGTCCATGGGTCCTTTATACATGTTCCTTGATGATCTTTCCCCTTCCTTTCCCCATTATACCCCTCCCCTCTCCCCTCTGGTTACTGTCAATTTGTTCTTTCTTTCAATGTTTCTGGTTATATTTTGCTTGCTTGGTTGTTATGTTGATTAGGTTCCACTTATAGGTGAGATCATATAGTATTTATCTTTCACTGCCTGGCTTATTTCACTTTGCATAATGCTCTCCAGTTCCATCCATGCTGTTGCAAAGGGTAGTAGCTCTTTCTTTCTTTCCTTCTGCTGTGTAGTATTCCATTGCGTAAATGCACCATAGTTTTTTGATCCACTCATTTATTGATGGATTGGCACTTAGGTTGCTTCCAGCACTTGGCTATTGTAAATTGTGCTGCTATGAACAATGGGGTGCATAGGATCGTTTGAATTGGTGTTTTAGGATTCTTAAGATATAATCCCAGCAGTGGAATTGCTGGGTCAAAAGGCAGTCTCATTTTTAGTTTTTTGAGGAAATTCATACTGTTTTCCACAGTGGCTGCACCAGTCTGCATTCCCACCAACAGTGCACCAGGGTTCCCTTCTCTCCACATTGTCGCCAGCACTTACTGTTTGTCGATTAGTTCATTATGGGCGTTCTGACTGGTGTGAAGTGGTATCTCACTATGGTCTTAATTTGCATCTCTCTGATGGCTAGTGCTGCTGAGCATCCTTTCATATACCTCTAGGCCCTCTTTGTATATCTTTCCTGGAGAAGTGTCTGTTTGTTCAGGTCCTTTGCCCATTTTTTAATTGGATTGTTTGTCTTCTCCAGGTGCATTTTTAATGTGCTGATATATCAAGAATAAGGACATAGGGTCAGGGGCTTTGGAAATATTCTTTGGTCCACTATACTATTTTACTTTTATTTTGAGTCTCTCTGGTTTTTAATGGGGCTTTTATTTGTTACTGAATTCATCTGTCTTGGGTTTAGCTGATCAATTGGGTCTCTGTTCTCTATTAATTGGGTCTCTGTTCTCTATTTCTCAGGCCAAGAATATTTAAGCAATGTATTCCTTGGTTATGGAGGAGAGGTATGAACCATTTATTCTCAAGTGTCCTTTGTTAGCGGAGATAAGTTCTTGTGATTCACCAGTGGGAATAACTTGTGATAATAGTTTAAAGGATGAAATATGGAGCATTATGATGTCACATAACTTGGGTTATGACCTGGAACAAAGACCCAGGGAACAATTTCCTGAACAGGGGCATCAGATAGAGAATGAGCCCAGGCTAACCTGAAGCTCCTGAGGAGACAGAAATAACAGGTCCAGGCAGAGAACACAGCATGTGCAAAGGCCTGGGGGTGGGAAAGTTGAGCGAAGTAAATGAGTTCAACCGACTCATTTGGTTGATTATAAGAGCTAGTAAGGTCAGCTGTTGGCATTGTAGCTCTCCTGTGGGCCACACATCCAGAGAGTTCGCACTTGTGAACAGCAGTAATAGAGGAACATTATTGTGCCTTCATGATCATACAAGCAATTTATGACTCAAATGTTGATTGGAGCTTGACTGAGGTAGAAGTGACAGGCAATAAACCAAACATATATAAAGTTTAAAATCTGACGTGTTGGCACACATACACACTCCATGTGTATCCGTTTCACCCCAAAGTAGTTCACATGCCTCTGCACTGTAGCCCACTCCCACAACCGTCGGGCCGGTCAGGCGTCTTCTGTCTTTTTGGATAGCTTCGTTTGCACTTTTAAAAATGTAATGTAATTTACATTACATAGCATTTTTTTTTGTTTAACTTCTTCATTTTAGCATGCGCATTTTATGAGGTGAAATTCATATAGCATGAAATTAAGCATTTTAAAGTAAACGAGACAGTGGCATTTAGTGTAGTCACAGTGCTGTGCGGCCACCATGTCCGCCTAGTACCAGAACGTTCGTGTCACCCCAGACAAATCCCCGCGCACACTGTGAGGGTGCTCTGCACTTCCCTCTGCCCTAAACCTGGGAAACCACGAATATGAATTCTGTTTCTTCTTGTGTCCAATGTCTTACGTTTCCTGCCCTATGTACCCAGAAAGCCTGTATATCAGGTCTCACACTTGTCTTAATGTTAGAGCACTAATATGCGTCTTTACAATTTTATGTTTCCTCCCAAACTTGTATTTTAACTCACATCCACCCAAGCCTGACGCAATGGCAACCCCATTTCACTGCATCAGCTCCAGTGGCTCCATTCTCAACAGGCAGGCTGACCCCTGGCTCATATCCCTCCATCTCATTTTGAGCCCCCCCAAAAGCCCTGCTGCCTTACACCCCTAAATCACCTTGAACCCCTATAATCCTTAACACCTTCAAATACCTGGGCTTTATAATTTCTCATTTGGACTCGGAGCAGACCCTATTCCTCCAACCCCTTGTTCTATGCCCACTTCTGCTTACACACAATCCACCTCTGGCTGGGTTGCCAAAAGTTTTGGCCAAATACCTTGGCAGCCACAAGGAGCAGAAAAGAAAACAGAACCAGAGGAGAGATTTATTTCCCATCTCCCAGGTTCTGGTTGTGGACTTACTAAGGAAAAGCATGAGGAATCTGTAAAAACAACAAAGAATGAAGACCCTGATGAATGGCCTGAACTGCAGATCACAGAGAGTCTAAAATAAGATCATTCAGTGCAGGTCTGCAAGTGGTTGACAAGATAGGGTCCTGCATGTTTGCTGGAGTTGTTGAGTTTTATGACCAAATATTTAAAAAAAAAATTTCCATGATCTTGTTCCTTAAATGTGCAATAAAAATGAATGTGGAATAAGAAGACTGCTGATGGTTAGACCACTGTAGAGGTGTGCTTGTTCATGTCTGCACATTTTCCCATATTCTGGGACAAAAGGCCTCTTCGAGGCAACATGGGGTCCTAGATGAATCTGTGCAGAAAAAGAAGAATCTTTCGCAGTGGGAGCCAAGTCAGAAAAGAGTGGGAATAATTGGGGCATTTATTTGCAGGATGGTAGCTAGATGAGGAAAAAATATTCGAAGTTGAGTATGTGGTAAGTGTTGACACTGCCAGCAAGGTGACAGGATCAGCTAGTTACAGGTAGGCAATGTAAAAGGAACATAAATTAGGCAAATTTAAAGAAGCAAGAAAGAATTTATTCAAGGCCATGCAGTAGGGCCGTGAGGCTGAACTCAGTACCCCTGAAACAAAACCCTGCTGAGATTTAAACAACAGGAGAAGGATCATAGGCCTCTGCGTTTGCTAACTGACTGTACAGAAGAGAAAAGTAAAACTCCTGATATCTTGAAAGGAGGTCATTTTATAGGTTGGTTGTAAAGGTTTCCACCCACGTTATGCCTTCCCTTCTCAGAGACTGGGGCACCAGGAGGTTGAATGTCAAAGAAATGGACTTAGGCACTTGAGACAGGTGTTCTACGGGTTATAACACTGACAAGAGGTTTTTAAGAAGACTTACGTATATTTTAAAAGGGCAGAGAAAGCCCCCGCAATTACAAGTTGAAATTATATATATTTTAAAAAATGATCTAAAAAATAGAGTTCAGAGGACTCAGTGAGGAAAAACCTGTCTGAAGTTTAGTGACTGATGAGTCACTTAGGCCATAACAAAACTGCTTTCTGCGCAGTAAGGGAAAACACAACTGATTGTCTTTCAGCCAAGACCCAGTTTGCATCTCCATCAGTCCCCAGCAATTTATAAACAAGTGCGCAATAGCTGAGAGTCCCTGAAGAGAGACAGGACCTGATCTCCCAGAAGGCTGTGCTTCTAGAATTTTCCATGGAAATGTTACATTTCTCTCTAGTCATCTTCTCTTAGATCAAATGTCATCTCCCAGGAAGAAGAGTCTCTTGATCCTACAACATGGCTGGTGTCATTTGATTTGGCCTGACTAGTCACTGAAGTCAGAGGAACTGATATTCAACACATAGTTTGTGCTAATGCAAATATTTCTATGACAACTCAGATAACAGTTTTAACAGTGTCTTTAGATTGAAAGCATCATCCTCACACTTCACCTGCTGTCTCTGCAGCATTGGGTGAAGCCCTTTTTTCAAGAGATACCGCAACATTCATCAGGCCACACTTAGGTCCATAATGAGTGAGGTCATTTCCAGTTCTCTGTGAATATCAGTCTAGTTAGAACATTTCAGCCAACGCCTTCGTTGTATTCCCAATGTTTCAATATATATACTATTAACAAAAAGACAGAATCATCCTAATCTTATGCAAATAAGCCCTTTGTCACGAGGCTAAGAATGCTCAAGAAGGTTTAAGAATATGTTAGAAGAGAGAGAGGAAGAAGGAGAAGGAGGAGAAGGAGAACAACTACACGAACAAGAAGAACAAAAGCAAGAAGAACAAGAAGTACAACAAGCAGAAAAAGAACAAGAGCAGGAAAAAGAAGAAATTATCTTTTCCCCCCTCTCTGCTCGCTGTCCCAGGACCCAGTCCAGGGTAGTGTGCTGTCTTTAGGTGCCAGGGTGCTGGATTTCACCCTGTTCGTTTTATGACACTGACAGGTTCAAAAATCTTCCAGCTAAAATTTTGTTGAAGATGCTTCACTTTGTGTTTCCTATTATTTCCTCAAGAATTGATATTTATGTATTTCGGGCAGAAATGCAACAGAAATGTTGTTGTGTTTTTCTCTATCATATCAAGATTGACAAAGCGACCAACCTGTCTTATTGTATTGCAGACATAAGGAATCCTTTGTTTTTATTGGTCTAAATTTTTTTGTACTGTGTCAAAGGCCCTGATGGTTAAATAGGAGCAAAAAGAACACAACCACTCTGTTTGCTTAAATGTATTAGGGTTTATGCCAATCAACTTCCTTTTACCTTTTAAAAATCTTTATTGAATCACTTTTCTAAACTTCATGTATATTTATTTTAAAGATAGACAAATCTAATGTTATTATGTTTCAGGCTTTATTGAAATCCAACTTCCCTTTTTCTAGCGCTTACACATGAATCTACCGTTTTCCCTGCCCTAAGCCTTGCCTGTGCCAGGTGCCAGGTGACTAGGAACCAGCTCTACAGGTCCACACTCATTAGGGTTTTTAAAAATTTTTTAAATTTTTTATTAAACGGGATTAAGCCAGTTGTGCTTCCCTGCCCTTGTGCTGCTTTTATGTGTGTGTGTGTGTGTGTGTATAAATCACTCAAGAACTGTCCTAATTATCCCCTCCCCTGCACTTGTTTCTAAACAAAACTCTAAAAAAATCTTTCACTTCTCTTAGGTCTTTGCAAGGCATACAGTGCCATTGTTTTCAGGGGAAATGTTCAACATTTCCAGAGGAATTAGGCTTTTTTTCTTAGCACTGGTCTCTCTATATTGCAATTCAATTACCTTTATAAAGTAACACAAGGGCTCAGCAAAGTGTTACCATTTCTGAACTCTGCTGAGTATGAAACAAACAGATAAGCATGATGTTTTATTCAGGATCTGATAATGTCATTTGTAAAAGCCACCCCAGGCCATTTTTAGTGCATATCTTAGCCACATTTCTCATGGGTAAGATGATGTTAATTTTGCTACAAAAATAATAACATTTAAATGATGAGTTGACAATGTACATAAAGTGAATGTGTACCAATATGATTGAAGGTGTCCTTGTGTTTCTAATGAGAATGATTGCTGCTGCTATGGAAAAATGCTTTATTGTTAACACTGTAAAATATCACATATTTTTTAAGATGAAAGAGCTCCATAAACAAACCTGTGCAAATCTGGGTTAAGAAAATTAAATATGTGTAACTGATAAATTATAATTTCTTCTTCTATAGTGTATAATGGAAAATGCATCATACATCGGAAATAGCTGTAATGTGAAAATTCTGTGTTGATCTGCTTACATAACATCTGATTCAGTAGATGGGGAGAGAAATAAGAGCATAAAAATTAAATAAATTTATTTAAACCAGTTGCAGTCCATGGTCTTTTTCTGTGGTGAGGCCTGTGTGAGGTCCTGTCCTGAACCCAGGAGAACAGCTGGGCTGGCTGGAGAGAGCCCACCAGACTCCGAGGGGAAGGGGGTGAGGTTTCTTTGGTGGAGTCCAGCTGCCTGTCCAGGCACCAGAGGCTGGACGAGGATTAGACAAGAGGTAAGAACTGGGGTGTGGGGCGGGCAGGCACAAAGGCGAAAATTGTGAAGTTATGAGTCCCGAGTTGCTTTGCTGACCACTCTGCTCTTACGAGAACCTCTCATGTAGCTGACCTTACACTTTGGGTGGTGTGAAGAGCAACATCCCATCTGAGGGGAGAACGAAAAGGGACCAGAGTGAACGAGAGCCTACAGGCTGCAGAGATGGAGGGCAGAGGGCACAGAGCAGCCTCCCAAAGACTTGCAGACGTCATCTGATGGGTCACTGGCACCCAGAAATCCTGAACTGACCTGTTCTTACAGTATTGTCAGCACCTCCTCGGGTGGCTAAGAGACCCATGAATGTACAATAGTACGATATCCTGACAGTGAGAAGTATTGAAAAGTGAACTGATATGTGCATGTTCTGTAAAATACAAAACTTTTTAATCCTAGTTGATTTTAGCATCCAATCAGTTCTTCTGGGAAAACAACGCAATAACGGGTATGCTTAGAAGACAAGAGAAGAGCACGTTATAGTACAGAGGTGTTTTAGTTAATAAAACGGTGAAAATAGCTGTGAAGTTTAGAAAGGACCATAACCCTCATTTGTTGTAGACATCTAAGGTCTTTAGTTCCCATTCGTTACTCACCCTTTTTCTCACTTTTTGGGCACAGCAAGCTCCAAAGACACCCTGCTCGTACCTCTCATCGTCAGCCACCCCAACACCCACCACCAGGATGTTCCTCAGCCCCCACTCAGTGTCTCTTTCGTGGGCACTTACTGCAAATAGCATCCTGTAGATCAAAGGACTTGGGGTACTGGAGCCACGATATTTTGCATTTCTAAGGCACTGCGTGGCAAAGCTTAAACTGCTGGACTCAGAGGCTCCTGCCTCTCCCTGGCCTGAGCCAGGCACTGGAAATGTTGGCCCTCACTCTGGAACCCACGGTCCCTGGTGCTTCCCCAGCACCAGCCCTTCATGATTATTCATCAGGCTGAAGGTTTGTAACCCCTGGTATCTGTCTGTGCGACAACCCCCCCCCACCCCAGCTCCTCCACCTTCTTCTCATTTTGGAATTGCCTTCCCCCTCCTCGCCAGCCATAAACTTGCCTGAGAAGCCCCCGCAGCCTTCCATCCCCCATGGCTCCCTAGAGTCTCTGTCCTCAGTGTTTGCTAGTCATCCTCTTACCCATGGTCTCCCTCTGGCCCCCTGTAACCCACCCCTCTCATCTCTTGGGCCATCGAGCCCTAAACTGTGGGCTATTTGTGCTCCTGGGGAAGAGTTCCAGCTTGTTTCTCTGGCTTCCTCTGTTTAATATCACATTCTCGCTCCCTTTCTGTCCCCATAAACATACACCCTTACACCTTCCCTTTCTTTTTGACAGTTCCTGGTGGACTTTTTTCTTATGTATAGGAATCACATGCTCCCATATGGGCTTCCCAAATCAAGAGTTAGGTCCCAGTATGTGAGTCTTTAAGTATCCTGTTCATTCTTCCAAAGAGCCATCTGGCCTCTGCCATTCCTGGGTCCAGAAAAATGGCTCTCTCTTTTCTTTAACCTCCTACAGCAGTTCCAGTAACTCTCATCTGCAGTTGGGTTCCTCACCTTGTCCCAAACTTCGAGATCTCAGCCTTTTCATGAAAACCGGCACCCCTCCCTGTTCCTTCTACATTCTCTTCATCCTAAACGAAGATAACAACACCCTTACTATCCTGCATGCTTCTGGAATTATTAAAGTTTTCCTTCTGTTTATCCCAGGACCTTACCCCTTTTTGTCCTTTTTTGGTGGCCGTCTAATTTCTAAAGGTCATCTAGCCTGTAGGTCTCACTGGAATTGTGCTCTATGCTCAGAAGCCAACTGGAGCCAACAAAGTCCAAGAACATCCAAAGGATAGTGTCTATTTTCCTACACTTGTTTCCTGTTCATGGATTGTTTTTGAAACAGGCACACAAAGATTATGAAAATGACAACAAGAACCAAGAGCGTCTCCTGTATTTTTGGTTGACCTCACAGGTCTCTGGGTGATCACAGGGCAGTGAAGGCACTGGGCACACTTGACCAAGCTGGCGTTTCACCCCACTTTTTCTCTAAGGAGTCCTCCAGCCCACACGTGTTCAAGGTTCTATGAAGGATTTGGGAATCTTCTCCCTTACATGTGGGGTAAAAATATATGTGGAATTGGAAAAATGTTGGTGTTTAGGGTTATTTCAGCTCTCTAGCAAGCCATTGGTCATTTAACACACATGCAATATGCTCAGTGTTCTCGCCAATGTTAGTGAGGAGACCTTAAATACTTTCTTTGCCCTGATGTGCCATTTTGTCATGGCTGCGAAAGTAATTCTAGACAAGGGACTAAAGAGAAAGCAGGTGGTCACCTAGGTATATCTCAAATGAATCTAAGCAGATTAGGAATTAATCCTGTTTACACATTTTTCTAACCATCCAGGGTATCAGAAGCCTGAACGGGCATCGCTGAGCTGAAGTCCTGGTGTGTATCTGCAGGACCCTGTTCCCTGCTCGGACTCTCTGGAGAAATCTGGTTTTGCCTTTTTCAGCTTCCGAGGCTGTTTTCATTCTTGGCTCATGTTTCCCCATCATATGTACTTTCTCTTTTGCTTCCACAGTCACATCTGCTCTTTTTTTTTTCTTTCTGTTGCATAATCTCCCTCTATCTCTTTCTGTTATACAAGGCACGTGAAGTTAAATGGAGGTGTCACCCAGGAAATCCAGAGCAGTCTTCCCACCGCACCGGTCATACCTTCATCACACCTGTAAAATGTCTTAATCCAGAAAATATAACAGTCATAGTTTTCATGGAAGGAATTCAGGATATAATTACAGAGCAATGATAATTGCCACAGTTTTAAAAACACTTTAAAATGACTTATCTTCAAATGTTAAAAAGTTTTTTAAAAAACTACCCAGTTTTTGTCCTGTGCAGTTAAATGAGGTAAGAACTGTCCCCACAGTTGTAGGTCCTCAGGGTCCCGGCCCTGGAGGATGATTCTCATTGCTTCCCACTCCCCTGGCCCTTTGTGTTGTCACGTGTTTTCCCAGGAACTCTAGTCCCTGGGTAGTGACATTGGAATGAAAATGAGGCTGGGAATTGCTTCGGGGGTTTTTTGGCCTTGAGCATTTTCTTAGGGTGTGGGGTTTGCTTCCCTCCGACCTGTGACTCTGCGGGAACGCAGCCCTTCAGGTCTGCGGTGATTCCCGGGACCACAGCTAGCAGACTCACTCTTTACGTCTTTTAAAGATTCAGTTATCTCATTTAAGAAAGAGAATGCTTTCGATTTTTTTTTTTATACACTCAATTGTTTATTTGGGTTTATTTATATTTATCTATTTGGAGGTGTAAGGATTCTAGCATCTTGAATAGACCATTCCTCTAGGTTTCTTTCTCCCTAAAATGCTTTAGAAGTTTATTTAAAGACGGTGTCTTAGTCATGAATATTAACAGTTTTTGTTTGTTTGAACATAGTATTTGCTTCCACACTTCATTTAACTTTTTTACATTTACTGTTTAATTTTCACCCCTGTTTTAAATTCTTCATTAACTTATTTGTTCATTTTTTCATTGTTCTAATACATTGGTCTCCATTTTCCTGCCACCACTTTCCCCTGCTCCCCCCACCCACACTGCCCACCCTTAATCCTTTCCCTCTTTGGCTTTGTCCGTGGGTCCTTTATACATGTTCCTTGACTTGACCCTTCCCCTCCTTTTCCCCCCTACCCTCCCTCTCTCATCCCTTCTCCTTACTATCAGTTTGTTCTTCCTTTCAATGTTGCTGGTTATATTTTTCTTGCTTCTTTGTTTTGTTGATTAGGTTCCACTTAGAGGTGAGATCATACAGCTTTATTTCACTTAGCATAATGCTCTCCAGTTCCATCCATGCTTTAGCAAAGGGTAGCAGCTTTCTTTCCTTCTGCTGCGTAGTATTCCATTGTGTAAATAAACCATAGGTTTTTGATTTACACATTAATTGATGGGCACTTAGGTTGCTTCTAGCACGCGACTACTGTAAATAATAATGCTGCTGTGAACATTGCGGTGCATAGGTTCTTTTGAATTGTTTTTTGGGGGATCCTAAAGGTATAATCCCAGCAGTGGAACTGCTGGGTCAAAAGGCAGTTCCATTTTTAGCTTGTTGAGGAAATTCCAAACTGTTTTCCACAGTGGTTGCATCAGTCTGCATTCGCACCAACAGTGTGCTAGGGTTCCTTTTTCCCCCACAACCTCACCAGCACCTGCTGTTTGTTGATTTATTTATGATGGCCATTCTGACCGGGGTGAGGTGGTATGTCATTGTGGTTTTAATTTGCATTTCTCTGATGGCTAGTGATGCTGAGCATCCTTTCATATGTCTCTCGGCCTTGTGTATGTCCTCCTTGGAGAAGTTTCTGTTCAGGTTCTTTGCCCATTTTTTAATTGGATTGTTTGTCTTCCTGGAGTGGAGTCATGTGAGTTCTTCGTATATTTTGGAGATCAGACCCTTGTCGGAGGTATCATTGGCAAATATATTTTCCCATACAGTTGGCTCCCTTTTCATTTTGCTGATGTTTTCTTTAGCTGTGCAGAAGCTTTTTATTTTGATGAAGTCCCATTTGTTTATTTTTTTCTTTTATGTCCCTTGCTCTAGGAGACATATTAATGAAAATACTGCTGCCAGGAATATCTTAGTTTCCTGCCTATGTTCTCCTCTAGGGCTTTTATTGTGTTGTGACTTATATTTAAGTTTTTTATCCATCTTGAGTGTATTTTTGTGTATGGTGTCAGTTGGTGGTCGAATTTCATTTTTTGCATGTAGCTGTCCAGCTCTCCCCTTGTTGAAGAGGCTATTTTTACTCCATTTCATGGTTCTGCCCCTTTTGTAAAATATTAATTGACCATAGAGACATGGGATTATTTCTGGGCTGTCCATTTGCTTCCATTGATCTATGGGTCAGCTCTTATGACAGTACTATACTGTTTTGATTACATCGGCTTTGTAATATAGTTTGATGTCAGGTATGATGATCCCTCCTACTTTGTTTTTTCCCTTAAAATTGCTGCAGCTATTCAGGGTCATTTCTGGTTCCATATAAATTTTTAAAATGTTTGTTCAGTATCTGTGAAATACATCAATGGTATTTTAATAGGGATTGCATTGAATCTCTAAATTGCTTTGGGTAGTATGGACATTTTGATGATGTTAATTCTTCCAATCCATGAACACAGTATATGCTTTCATTTACTTGTGTCTTCCTTAATTTCTTTCTTCAGTGTTGTATAGTTTTCTGAGCGCAGGTCTTTTACCACCTTGGTTAAGTTTATCCCTAGGTACTTTATTTTTCTTATTGCTATAGCAAATGTGATTTTTTTGCCTGATTTCTGATTCTGATATTTCATTGTTGGAGTACAAAAATGCCTGTGATTTTTGAATATTGACTTTGTATCTTGCTGTTTTGCCAAATTCACTTATTAAGTAGAGTAGTTTTTTGATGGAGTCTTTGGGGTTTTCAATGTACACTATCATGTCATCTGCAAACAATGACAGTTTTACTTCCTTCTTTCCAATCTGGATCCTTTTATTTCTTTTTCTTGTCTGATCACTGTGACTGAGACTTTCAATACTATGCTGAATAGAAGTGGTGAAAGTGGACATCCTTGTCTTGTTCCTGATCTTAGTGGGAAACGTTTTAGTTTTTGCCCGTTTAGTATGATGTTGGCTGTAGGTTTTTAATATATGGCCTTTATTACATTGAGATATGCCCCCTTTATTCCCACTTTGCTAAAAGTTTTTTTTACCATAAATGGATGCTGTACTTTATCAAATGCTTTTTATGCATCTATAGATATGATCATGTTATTTTTGTCTTTTTTTGTTTATGTGATGTATTATATTTATTGACTTGTATATATCGAACCACTCTTGCATCCCTGGGATGAATCCTACTTGAGCATGATGATGATCTTTTTAATGTATTGCTGGATGTGGTTTGTGAATATCTTGTTGAAGATTTTAGTGTCTATGTTCATCAGCGATATTAGCCTGTAGTTTTCTTTCTTTGTTGCATCTTTATCTGGTTTTGGTATTAGGACGATGGGGGCCTCATAAAAAATTTGTGAGTCTTCTCTTTTCTTGGATTTTTTGGAATAGTCTGTGAAGAACAGGAGTTAGCTCTTCCTTAAATGTGTTGTTACTTTCTCCTGTGAAACCATCCTGTCTAGGGCTTTTGTGTGCCAGGATTTTTTTGATTACTGCTTTAATTTCACCAGCTGCTATCAGTCTGTTCAGGTTTTCTGCTTCTTCTTCATTCACTATTGGAAGGTTTTATTTTTCTGGAAATTTGTCCATTGCATCCAGGGTTTCCAATTTCTTAGCATATAATTGTTCATAGTAATTTCTCACAATCCTTTGTATTTCTGTGGTACCCATTGTTATTTCTCTGCTTTCATTTATGACATTATTTATTTGGGCCCTCACCTTTTTTTTCTTGATGAGTCTGCTTAAAGGCTTTTTAATTTTGTTAATCTTTTCAAAGAACCAGTTCTTAGAAAGGTTGATCCTTTGATTTGTTCTTTTAGTCTCTATGTCATTTAATTCTGCTCTGATCTTGATTATTTCCTTCCTTCTACTTGCTCTGGGTTTCGTTTGTTGTTTCTCCAGTTCTTGTAGGTGTAGGGTTATGTTGTTTATTTGAAATGTTTCTATCCCTTTTAGGTAGACCTGTATTGCTATGAACTTCCCTCACAAGACTGCCTTTGCTGTGTCCCATAGGTTTTGGACTGTGGTGTGTTCATTTTCATTTGTTTCTAGAAACTTTTTGGTTTCTTCTTTGATCTCATTATTGACCCATTCCTTGTTTAATAGCATGTTATTCAATCTCCATAAGTTTGAATGTTTTTGATTTTTTCCCTTGAGGTTGGTTTCTAGTTTCAGGCCCTTGTGGTCTGAAAAATGTTTGTTATATCAATTTTCTTGAATTTTTTGAGTTTTGTTTTGTATCCTATCATATGTTCCATCTTCCAAAAAGTCCCATGTGCATTTGAAAAGAATGCGTATTTTGCTTTTTGGGAATGGAAGGATTTATATGTATATATCAGTTAAATGCATTTGATAACATGTTGTTCAGTTCCACAATATCCTTATTGATATTTTGTATGGAAGATCTATCCATTGTTGACAGTAGAATTTTAAGATCCCCTACTATAAGTGTGTTGCTGTCTATATTTTTCTTGATGTCCTCCAAAGTTTTCCTTATATATTTGGGTGCTCCTATGTTAGGTGCATATAAGTTTACAATTTTTATGTCTTCTTGATGGATTCTTCCTTTAAGTATTATAAAGTGTCCCTCTGGGTCTCTTTTTATGGTCTTTTTTTTGAAATCTATTTTGTCTAGTATAAGTATTGCTACCGCAGCTTTTTATTTTTCCTGTCCATTTGCTTGGAATATTTTTTTCCATCCCTTTATGTTCAGTATGTGTAGGTCCTTTGTTCTGAGGTGAGTCTCTTGTAGGTAGCATATGTGCCGGTCATATTTTCTTATCCATTTAGCTACCCTGTATCTTTTGATTGGGGCATTTAATCCATTTACATTTAAAGTTATTACTGATAGATGCTTATTCATTTTTTCCCTTTGTACCTGTGTCTTTCTTTCTCACTCCTTTCCTTCATCTTCTTAAAGCAGTCCCTTTAGCATATTTTGCAGTGCTGGTTTGGTGGAGGTGTAGTCTTTTAGCCCTTCCCCCCCTTTTTTTCCTGGGAAACTCCTTATTTCACCTTCCATTTTAATTGAGAGCTTTGCTGGGTAGAGCAGTCTTGGTTGCAGGCCTTTGCTTTTCATGACTTGAAATATTTCTTGCCACTCCCTTCTGGCTTGCAGGGTTTCTGTTGAAAAGTCAGCTGCTAGCCGTATTGGGGCTCCCTTATATGTTACTACCTCTTTGTCCCTTGCTGCCTGTAGGATTGTCGGTTTGTCTTTGATATTTGCCATTTTAATGATGATGTATCTTGGAGTGGGCCTCATTGGGTTCCTCTTGAATGGGACTCTCTGTGCTTCCTGGACTTGTGTGACTTTTTCTCTCCTCCAATTAGGGAAGTTTTCCATCATTACTTTTTCAAACAGGTTCTCTATCCCTTCCTCGTCCTCTTCACCCTCTGGTATCCCTATTATACAGATATTATTACTTTTCAGGTTGTCCTGCATTTCTCTCAATACCTCTTCATTCTTTTTGAGTCTTTTTTCATTTTCTTGCTCTTTCTGGGAGCTTTCTTCTACCTTATCCTCCAGCTCGCTGATTCGATCCTCTGCTCCATCTAGGCTACTTTTGATTCCTTCTACTGTGTTCTTCAATTCAGAAAAATGTATTCTTCATTTCTCTTGTCTCTTATGGACAGTTTCTATGTCCTTTTTCATGCTGATAGAGTTTGTAGTAAGCTCCTCGTAGTTTCCCTGTTGTTTGTTGTAATTCCCTCTGAGCTCACTGAGCTCATTGAGCTTCCTTAGAACTATTGTTTTGAACTCAATTACTCATAGTTACTTGTCTCTATTTCATTTCTCTCTCTTTCTTTTCCCTTTGATTGGGGTTTTTTTGTTTGTTTTCCTGTTATTTGTAAGACTCTTCTTTTTTGCTTCCGCTTCTTAAATTGATCTGTCTTGATTTCCAAACTTTGTGGTGTGGACTTCTATGGTAGGAGACCTGTGAGATTCAGGGGTGCAGTCCCCTTGATCTCCTGAACTTGATGTTCTTTGGATGCTTTTTTATGTCATTTATATTCGCTTTCTGGAAGTAATTGGGTTTTTATTGTTGTTTGGTCATTCTTTAATGGGTCATGCCTTCCAGCTGGTTAACTGAGGGTCACTCTGCCCATCACGTCTTGTGTGTTTTTGTGCAGGTGCTGCCAGAACAAAACCACAAAACCCAGGAAATCAACCCTCTTCTGCAAAAATAACTCCTCCCTACAATCCCACTATCAAGAACAAATGAACCAGCATTAATAAGGCTATAAAGAAATTAATACTGTTAAAAGAAAGGAGAGAAATAAACTGTAAGTATAAAATGTAATGACTTAATATGCACAAACTCTATGGACCCGAAATGAATGTTAAAAAGTTATGTATTAAAGAAATTATCACAAATCATGGAGAAGACCACAGTGGATTTCATCTCAGTAGCCTCTATTATTTATTGCTGTTTTTTTCTTTCTGGATATGCCTCTGATGATATCAGATGTTGACCCCGTGTGACTTTAGGCAGTCTGTTAGAGATCCAGGTCTCTACTGTCTCTGGCTGTCTCATTCAGTTGTTAATGTAGTCACTCTGCACTCAGCAGACAGGCTTAGGCACCGTGGGGTGGGGCAGAGTCGCTCCTGGGGGCGGGGCTATTGTTTCCTCTCATGCTGCTACCACTTGGGGGAGTGGTCTGCCTGAGCAAGATGGCTGCTGCCATATGTGGGATTAGTTAGCACTGGGATCCTGCTAGCTATTCCCTCAGTTCTCTCCCCAGAGCCTCCTTTCCCAGTCTCCCCTCAGGCAACTCCAGCTCACTCTGCCCCCATCTTTGCTGGAGTCCAGGGTAAGTGGCTGAAAATAAAAATTTATGCATTGGCCCTTTAAATGGCTCTTTGTATCTTCAGCGACCTGTGTCTGGCAGAGAGCAACCCTGCCGCTTTTTGCAGCTGGCTCTTATTTGTATACTTTTTGGGCTTTGGTGTTGTAGGGTGGAGATCCCCACTTATGGTTTAGACCCCATTCTTCTCAGGGGGATCAAACTGGCCATTTTAAAAATCCCTCTGGTGCTGCTGCCCGTGGTTGCCCAGAGAGCCATCTGGTGTCCATTGTACTCCTTACCAGTCAGGTTGTTCTGAAGCTGATTCTTCTGTCTGTCTGAGATTATAAGTCTTCTCTCACTATTGTTCCATTGTTTGTTCTGGGTGATTTCTCCACAATTTAGTTGTAATTCCAGGTTGGTCCTGGGAGGAGGTCAGTGTGACTGCCATTCACTCCTCCACCATCTTGCCCCTCTCTGCTTTAGATTTTTTTAATAAAACATATGACTACAGCTGTCATGGATGACTTATAAATATTCCTGACAAATTAGCGATGAGTCCAATGAACCAGTAAATAACATTTTTATATCAAGTATTTTCTATTAAATAAGGTTGTTATTTTCTTTGGGCAAAATTTTCCAGCTGAGTTGTAGTTGGAAGGAAAAATGACAGTGTTTTACAGAATAGGATCACCCATGAAGTTATTAGAGTGTGAATTCAGAGGAAAAAAATGTAAAGAGCAAAGCAAGAGTCCTGCTTGCTTAATTTCCTCACACAGTCCCTGGATCAGAAGTCTTCAAACTCCGGTTCTGTCCTCACATCAGAGAGTCCCTGAGTGCAGGGGCTGAGGTGTGTGATCCAGCTCTGAGGGTTGAGTACAAAGAAATCACAGAGAGGGAATCAGAGTAATGGCTTGTTTGAAAACCCATCCTCACTAGCAACAAAAACAAAGATAAGACATAGAAAGAAATGCCCTTTCACATATTATCAGATTTTGAGACAAAAGCTATTTTGAGGCAACCTGGAGTCCCAAAAGGATCTGGTCAGTCAGGTCATCTCCTGCTATTGACACCAAGTGAGGAAAAAGGCAGGAAAATTGGAAATGTTTCTTTGACGGATTGTAGCCAGATAAGGAAAGAAACAAGAACATTTGAAAATATGGTTAGGATTGACACTGTGAGTAAGATGACAGGATCAGTAATTATTGGGAGGCGATATCAAAATAAAACATGCCTCAAACAAATTTAAAAAGAAAAGAAAGCAAACCAAGATGGCAGAAGAGTAAGTAAAAGCAACACTAACCTCCTCACAGGACAATCTGGCATCACAACTAAATTGTAGCGATATCATCTTAAAAATCAGCTGAACACTAGCTGGAGAGACGCCTACAACCATGGACAGACAGAAGAAAACACTTCAGTACATTGTGACTGGTAGGGAGTGCAGAGGAGATGCTAAAGGGCTGGCTGGGCTCTCACAGGAGGTGGCTGAAGTGCTAGAGGGATGTTTCAGTGGCTGAGGGTTTCCCCTGAGAAGTGTGGGGTCTAAACCCAAGCTAGGCTCTCCAGCCTATAGCACCAGAGCCAGAAAGGAACCCAGATAATACCCAGCTGGGATTCTGTCACTTAGAGATGGCTGAAGACCCAGAGAGCCTCTTAAAAGGCCAAACCACAAACTTTTTTTTTGCAGCCTCTTACCCTGGGTACCAGCAAAGGGAGGGCTGATTGGACTAGAGATGCTTGAGAAGAGTCTGGGGTAGGTGGCTTTAGGAAGAGAACAGAGGGTACAGCCTCCAGGATCCCTATGCTGTATCCCCAAACTACAGGAGCCTTCTCTTCCTTGCAGAGCACTTCTCTCTGAGCAGCATCAGCCTGAGGGGAAGCAATAGCCCCACCTGCAGGAATTACTCTGCCCCACCCTGTGGTGTTTAAGCCTGGCTGCTGATTACAGATTGAATAGATTAACAACTGATTGACTTGACAGCTGATTAGTTTAACAGCTGAGTCAGAAAATTCAAATAAGCAACCAAAATGGGAAGACAAAGAAATAAACCCCAAATGAAAGAACAGGAAAATTTTCCAGAAAGCTAGATGAAATGGAATTAAACAATTTATTAGACAGAGAGTTTAGTATAATGATTATAAGAATACTCAACAGCATTAAAAACGACATAAAAACCATACAAAAGGATCAGTCAGAAATAAAGATGCAGTACCTGACATAAATAATACACTGGAATGAATAAACAGTAGGTTAGATGAAGCAGAGGATGGAATCAGTGATTTTGAATACAATGTAAAAAAATATGATCAGGCAGAGCAGCAAAAGGAGAAAAGAATTTTTAAAAAATGAGGGTGTTATGATCCCCGCAAGTATGAGCTCAGAAATTAGAGTTTGATCACACACTCTTTATTATTTGGCCAAGTTTTTACCTGCGCAGGGGCCACCTTTCCCTCGAAAGGAAAAAGGCACGCTGCTGTTAGATTACATGGATTTTTATAAGCAGAGCAAGCAAGCAGGATACAAGGGCAAGAGGTGGCGGTTAGCTATTGGCTGTTTGGTTTTTCTACATTGTTACTGGGGGTGTCACAATTCTTCCATCATCTTGGGGTATTGTTTTTTCTAGTGTGGGTCAACTTGTTCCCCTTAGTCTGCCCATATCCGTATTGTTCTTGCCCTATGCCTCCTCCTTATTCTTGTCGACTCTGGCCCAGCTGCATGGGGGCTGCACCCTGATATGTCTTTCTTGGTATTAGTTCCTCCCTTATCCTCAGCTCTGACCCTGCTTTTACGGGCTGTTTATCTGAGTCAAGGCTCAGCCATTATCCTATCTTGTTACTAAGGGGGGCTCTAATTCTTCCCTTCATAAAGTTTGGCCCCTTCAGAGGGCTTAAGAAACATCTTGGACAAGATGAAACATAGCAATATCCACATCATGGGAATATGAGAAGGCGAAGAGAGTGAGCAAGTGATTGAGAATCTGTTTGAAGAAATAACAACTGAAAAATTCCTTAATTTGGTGAAGGAAAAAATCACACAAGTCCAGGAAGCTCAAAGAGTGCCAAACAAGTTGGACCCAAAGAAGTCTACACTGAGACACATCATAATTAAAATGACAAGGCTTAAAGATAAGGAGAGAATCCTAACAGCTGCAAGAGAAAAGAAGAGTTACCTACAAGGAGAGACCAATTAGATTGTCATCTGATTACTCATCAGAAAAATTTCAGGCCAGAAGCGAGTGGTGTGAAATATTCAAAGTGATGAAGAACAAGGACCTACAACCAAAGCTACTTTACCCAGCAATGCTATCATTTAAAATCAAAGGAGAAATAAGGAACTTCCCAGACAAGAAAAAGCTAAAGTAGTTTGTTAACACCAAACTGGTACTGCAACAAATATCAAAGGGCTTGGTTTAAGAAGAAGAAGAAAAAAGAAAAAAAAAAAAAAAAAACAACCCAGAGGAAAGCCATCTAACAATAAAATGACACTACATATGTACCTATCAAAAATCACCTTAAATGTAAAGGATTTAAAATGCAACTAAAAGAGAGTAGTTGATTGGATAAGAAAATAAGATCCATATATATGTTGCCTCCAAGAGACCCATCTCAGATCAAAAGATACACACAGACTAAAAGTAAAGGGATGGACAACCCTGAGTCTATCTCTTAGAACAGATCTCTGGTAGGACTGAATGGATTCCTTCCCCTGGCCCCACATTTTAAAATGTTTAAAATGGTGAATTTTAGATTATGTGACTCTTATGTTAAAACAATACTTTTAAGAGAGAAACCTATACATTGCTTTGTATAAAACTTACACCCATATGCCACAGGGAGTGTTTGTAAATACCTATTTCTTCAGGACCTCAGCCTGTCCAGGAAAATTATGTGGGAGAAACAGTGTCCAACCATTTATCCACTTTTCCTTTTTTAAATTTATTCTCTGAACACTTATTACCTTTTTCATGTGGCCAGACTAGTCAAACCCAAAAACTTGTGCTTCTCAATGGTCCCATTGCTGCTATACAAGAACTGGGTTCTTTCATAAACGGGGCCATTTAGAAGCAGAACAAGCCTTATCCTACCTGTCTCTTGGAAACTCAAGAATCCACAGGACACATGACACAAGCACAGGTAACTGTCACGGGGAGCGCCACGAGGGGCGCTCCTGGATCTGAGGGTTACTGTCCGGAGCCAGCTGTGGAGGGAGCAGGGCTCTGAGTCCCACAGAACCCTTCCTGGGGTTGTCACGGACGGCGGGGGAATAAACACGAGTCGTCGCAAACACTTCTCTGTTTGCCAGGAGAGGGGACGTGGCTCTTCCGTCTAGTGGGGAAGTTCCTGAGCCCCCATGTCCAAAGGCTTTTATTGAGAACCATATGCACAGGGGTATGGAACAAAGCTCATCAATCGATGTCAAAAGGCTATGTTTACAGAAAACAAATAGAGATTGTAGATAACAACTGAAGGAACACAAGAGATCTGCCTCAGGTCAGAGTCTACGAATAATGTAAATCTCCTTCCCAGAGTGAGCCAGTCTTGGCTTTTGAGAGAAGAACAAAGCACGCTTCAAGGAACTTATTTCTAGGTCTGATTTCCCCCTGGGAACTGCCAGATCCAGTTTAGGGCTGTACCTGCCTTTAGTATTGTTTCAAGCCTGAGCCAGGTGGGCAGGGCAGAGCTGCCAAGAGATCAGGAGACTTTTTTCAGATAGAATGAGGACTCCAGCCATATCAAAACTGAGCAAAGGGGTGCGAGCCTTTTTGCCCTTTCTCCGTGTCCCCCAAGTCCTGGTGTATTGCCCATACTGGCGTGTCTGTCTTAGGTCGTCCCTCCTCATGAGAGATCTTACCCGTCTTTGACTAACCGACCATCACAGGGCCAAGTGGGTGATGTGAGGGAAGCAGGGGCTGTGCCCCAGGTTTTGTCTCCTCAGTGGCCTGTTTTCCCAAGGCCTCCTTGACTAGCTCCAGCCTTGGAGCCCTCTCACCTGTTGGCAGGGTTACAGTCCCTGAAACCAGACAGGGCGTTTCCCAACAGGTAGCTGTTCCTGGACATGCTACAACAAAAAGGAGAAGAGTTGGAGATGGAATTCAGCGGGGGCCCACTATGTCCACCTGTGGAGGCTAGAATGATATTGCAGCAAGGTGGTTAATGAGGTTGGCTGCAAAGAAGAAAAATGAACATTTTTATGAAGAAAAGAGAGAGGGTATCCCAAATGGGGTCCATATGAGCAGAGACAGGGAGGCAAGGGCAAATCTTGATGGATGAAGGGTCATGAAGGTGCAGTATATGTGGACTAGGGATGAGAAGAAGCAGGTGAGAACTGAGAGGAAGTTCATGGGAAGGGTGAAATGAAACAGACGGTGGCTTTTCTGAAGAGTTGAGGTGATTCGCGCATGACTTTTCTTTAGCGCCTGGCCTAAAGAGGGCAGGGCTCAGGGCACTGGGGGAGCAGCTGAGAAGTTACCTGCACCATGTGTCCGTAACCGAGTATGGCTCCTTCCTTGCTCATATTTCTGAGGACAGCTGCTGGCCCACTTGCTGTTTTTCTGGGTCCCTACCTGCATTTGCTAAGGGAGAAAGCCTGGGAGCTGTCCAAGTTCCTTTTGTCGAGGGGCAGTGTGAAGACTGTTAGGTGCTTTCCTGGCTGGAGAGAAGCTCCTGTAAACCTCATCCTTTCCTGTTAATATTGTCCCTACTGTGATCACTCTGTCCCCGAAAATACGGATGGGAGTTGAGATAACTTAGACATAAGATTTCCCCTGTGTGTCTTTGGAAAGAGTGGACCTGGAGTTCTAATTGAATGTCTGCTAAGAGAAAATTTGCATTAGCAGGAAATGAACAAACGAAGGAACAATTCTCTTTATTCAGATCCTTGCCTGGTGATCACAGGTGGATCACAGACCTGTTCTCTTTCTTTGAAAGTGTCCTACTCCTTAAGAAAAAGGCCAAAGAACCTGGAAATAATTGTTAAATATTTAGATGTTTTTCTCAACTGGAGTAGCACAGCCACCATCTCTCTCAGGAACTTCTCTCTCTCTCTCTCTCTCTCTCTCTCTCCCCTCCTCCTCCCATATGTGTATATATGGCGAGTCTTTTTGACTCCATCAGTGAATCAATAGGCCTTGCAGAAGTTAGTGTGAGGTGAGAGAAAATAAATGTGGAAAATGCTTGGGACTGTCCTACATAACAAGAAACTTTGTACACAAAATGTCTATGTCAAATATTCAGAAGAAAGACATCAATTATTTTTCTTTATAACCCATAACTGACATAGGATATATTTGTTTACTTGTTTGTCTTCTGTCTCCACAACTTTTAGAAAGTGAGCTCTATAAGAGGAGTGACTACTGTGTTTCCAGCTATATTTTCTGAACATATAACTAGAAAAAAAGTGAGACTAATGTTTGAGCAGTATTTAAAGATGATTTGAATAGAAAGAGTAGAATGTGAAAGTGTCCAAAAGACCTCCTACTTGGTTTCTGATTTTGTGCATTCTGCATGCCATATTATTTTGTATTTATTTAAATAGCATTGTGCTACGTATAAGGTCTACATCAAATTTTCTCATTCATCATTATCTTCTTTTCAATTTAGCCTTACAAAATATTGAGGCCTAGTTCAGTGGTTCCCAACTGTATTGATTTTTTTTTCAGAGATATTTGGCAAAGTCTGGAGGTGGTCTAATTATCAGAGCTGTGGGTGAACCATGGGTACCTACTGGAGAGAGCCCAGGGATGTTGTTGAAAGCCCTGCAATGCATGGAACAAGCTCCCACAACAAACAATGATGTAGTTCAAAATGTGAGTTGTTCCAAAGCTGAAAATCCATTTGCCAATGAAAGTCTTACTCTATGAGTTTTAACCAAAAAGAATATCACCGTCTCTATGGTAATAAAGCAGCAGACTGTTAATATTTGAGGAGAACAAATATGTATGTTCAACTCGGGCAAATGAGGCTTTCGGGGCAGTTGAGCCTCCTGGCGAGCCTGCATCCCAGGGAGAAGGCAGGGAGCGGTGGGCAGCAGGGGCAGGGCCAGGGTTTTGTAGGAGCAACGTCCCTCCAGTGTGGACAGGAGGACAGTCCATGTGCAAAGGGACCCTGCCTGGCCTCCCCTGGGGTCACACAGGGGCCTCGGGCCCCCAGCTTCCAGGTCGACAGGCCAGGAGCCCCCTGGGCCCCCCTACCTCCTGGAGGCTGGGCAGGAGCCTGGGGTGCTCACTACACAGAAGTGGACCAGGCCGAGGCAGCTGAGGCCTGAGCTGGGGCGGGGGGACGCGGACACAGGCCACGTCTGGGTGTGACGCCCTTGGGGCTGGCAAAGGTGGGGACTGAGGCGTTGAGAGGGGCGGGAGGGCCGGGCTGGGGGGTGCTGCAGCTGTGACTGGATGGCATGACAGGGGCCCCCAGTCTTCTGCTGGGAGCCGCAGTGGATTCAATATGGGGGGAGCGGAGCGCCCGCAGGAAGTGCAGAGCAGGGGCTGGGCGGTTGGGAGCTCATGACTCCAAACAAAGGCCTTTGCTCCCAGGGAAGGACAGGGGTCTGGGAGCTTGGCCGCCCTGTCAGTGGGGGCTGTGGAGGCCCCCGTGGAGGCGCCCGTGGAGGCCCAAGGCCCATGGCCGTGGGATGCAGGGCCCTGCAGGGCGAGAGCAGCTGGGACTGGAGTCTCCAGAACTTCCTGGAGGGGACCCAACATGTGGGGGTATTCAGTGAAATATGGGTCCCCCTATTGTTCTCTGATGTAGCCCCAAGTCAGGTCTGAGGCCCTGGCATCTTGTCCTCACCCCGCTGAGGAGTTGGGGCCTGGGCTGCTGTGGTGCCTACAACAAGTATCCGCAGATAAAAGAAAACAAATATCAATTTGTATCTCATTTTTCCAGACAGGAGCCAGGACTTCCGTTCAGAGGCCCGCCTGGGCACAAGGAAAAGAGTGTGCCATTTTTCATCTGGAGCTTCATAGGAAGTTTCCTAGATCTTGCCTCCCCCTCCCACTCTCACTGTTGGGCTCTGGAAGAGGCGGGGTCCCTCGTCAAACCTCGGGGGTCCCTTTCTCATGGTCTGGGGACTCAGCACGGTCTCCCTGGCACTGAGGACCCGGAGCTCCTCCGATGGTGGGGGCCCTGCGGATCTGGGTGCCTGCCTCAACAATACTGACGGTCCCCTCTGTGCTCAGAAGAGTGATCTAGAGGTCCTGACTCCACACTCAACTTCAGTGTGGAGAACACCAAACCCTCTACCTCACATAACCTGCCCAGCATCAGAGGGAAGGGCCAGGGATGGATTTGGAGTAATGCGTGGGCAAGTGCTTCTAAGCCTAAGTAGGTTGGCAGTACTAAGATTGCTGCGTCTTGGCAGGTGGTTGCAGGGACCGGGCGGGACCACACTGGGATATCACACTGCATTGGATTCAGTGCAGTCCCTCTGCTGGGTTTCTTCTCAGGAAGGCACAGGCCCTGAGCTCCTGCAGGTGCCCCTGGAGATAGGTAGGAGGGTGAGTGCCTTGGAGTGGGGACTAGGCTTCCAGAAAGTCCCAAGGGCTTGGATGTGGCCAGCGTGAGGTGTGCAGAGTTCCACTGACAGTTGGCATCGCACTAGTAGGATGGTGTTTAGGACACACTAGGTTGTGCCCACGTGGACGTGGAGACAGCAGGGCTCAGGGCACCCCAATAACAAGGTCTCAAGTGGCTGTCTCTGGGAGAGGGAGCAGGAGCTGCTTCTAGTCTCATATTTGGTATTTAAAGGAAGAAAGAATCATTTCTACCCGGTCACGATAATTACAGGTAGCCAGCCGCTTCAAGGGTGGCGGGAAGACACACTGACTGAAAGGCGTTCCCTTTTGACATGATAAAAATGAAAATAATCCAGTATTATTTTATACTGTACATTCCGTACAGGCTTGTCTGAGAAGGATCCAGAAGCCATATTTAAGGTCATGTCTCTGAAGGCCAGTGTGGTCTAAAATTTTGAGCACATGCTTCATCCATCTAATATCAACACCAATGCTTATAGGCTGAAGTACACACAGCACTGAGGAAAAAAAGGGGGAACAGAAACAAAATGATGCAGAATCTAGAGTCCAAAGTCAAAATTTACTGCATGTGTTACTCCTCTCTACCCTTTACTGCCAATTCCCAACACTGATTTTTTAGAACTGGGAGCCACCACCTCCCCCACTGTCAGCAGATGCAGTGGGATCGTTAGGAACTTGCTTAGGGCACATCGTGCCCAAGCCCAGTTTGTAGCCAGTTCCCTGGGTCAGCTTGTGCTGGGTTTATTTGTATACACATGTAGGTGCTTACTGACGCAGAGATTCGGCCTCAGGACAGGACAGTAAAATGTTCCCACACTCTCCCATTGCTCCTGGCTTTCCAGATCCTTGCTCCCTCGTGGCGGCTGGTCTCCCTCTCACCCTGGTTCTCCTTCTCACGCCTCCCGCTGTGTGCAGTGGCCCCTTCTCCTGGGGCCAGCAACTCGTAATTCACAGGGTTCTGAACCACTAGTCATAAGAGCCCTAGGATTTCTCTGTCTACTTCTATTTAGGGACATGTTCTCTCTGACCCCCGCCCACCCTCCATTCTCCCCATGTATTCTATTTTCTTTTTTTTAGAATGCTTCCCTGTGTTTTCCCCGCATCACTTAAAGAAGGGCACTCCCCAACATGTACTTTCCATATTAAGTGTTTGGTTACAGTGTAGGACGTTCATGTGAGTCTTCAAGAATCTTGTTCTTTTATCCAAGGGGTCATCCAGCCTGTCAACACCACACTCATCTTTGGGAGAGCAGCTCCCTTTTCTCAGCCTGCCTTTTTCTCCAGCTCCAGTGACTCTCACTTCTGCATGTGGACTCCCAACCCCCACTCTCTCCCCAATTGGGAATTCTCAGCCTCTTCTGGCCTCTTCCTCTCCCTTTTCCTTCTACATTCTATTTACTCGAAACTAAGGTAACAAATTATATCTTTTCTCTCATCCCTGCTTTTCCAATGATTTAATGTTCCATCAAATCCTGCTTAGTGCCTTACTCCTTCTTATCCTCCTGGTTTCTAAAGTTTGCTCGAGTCGGATCTGTGACCCTGTAACAAGTCAGCCTTCCAGGTCAGAAGTCATTCCAGGAACTGACGCTCACAGACATGCTCATTAGGTCTTCTAAGTTTCAGTTATTTCATTTATGTAATAAGAAGCTTTAGATATGTAATTGAGAATTTGACATTTCTAATAAATGAATTTCAAATATTTCTGACAAATTTTTGGTGAAACTGTCACCAATGAAAGTCACCGATATTCTTAAATCAGAACTTTTCTATTTTTATTTACTTATATACTTATTTATTACACTGAAATTATTGGGGTGATGTTTATTCATAAAACAATATAGGATTAAAGTGTATAACTCAATAAAACATCATCTATACTCTGCATCATGCACTCATTGTCCCAGTCTTTTTTTTTTTTTTTGTATTGATAAGTTTTCTATTGGATAAAGTTTTTATTTGTACTGGACAAAACTGTTTCAGTTCAGCTTGAACTGGCAAAAGAGAAGATGATAGGCTACAGAACATAGTCATTAATGGGGTTAACAGATAGTTAAAGCAGAGAGAAAAAAAGCATCCAAAGAACATCAAGTTCAGGAGATCAAGGGGACTGCACCCCTGAATCTCACAGGTCTCCTACCATAGACGTTCACACCGCAAAGTTTGGAAATCAAGACAGATCAATTTAATAAGCAGAAGCAAAAAAGAAGAGTCTTACAAATAATAGGAAAACAAACAAAAAAACCCCAATCAAAGGGAAAAGAAAGAGAGAGAAATGAAATAGAGACAAGTAACTATGAGTAATTGAGTTCAAAACAATAGTTCTAAGGAAGCTCAATGAGCTCAGTGAGCTCAGAGGGAATTACAACAAACAACAGGGAAACTACGAGGAGCTTACTACAAACTCTATCAGCATGAAAAAGGACATAGAAACTGTCCATAAGAGACAAGAGAAATGAAGAATACATTTTTCTGAATTGAAGAACACAGTAGAAGGAATCAAAAGTAGCCTAGATGGAGCAGAGGATCGAATCAGCGAGCTGGAGGATAAGGTAGAAGAAAGCTCCCAGAAAGAGCAAGAAAATGAAAAAAGACTCAAAAAGAATGAAGAGGTATTGAGAAAAATGCAGGACAACCTGAAACATAATAATATTTGTATAATAGGGATACCAGAAGGTGAAGAGGACGAGGAAGGGATAGAGAACCTGTTTGAAAAAGTAATGATGGAAAACTTCCCTAATTGGAGGAGAGAAAAAGTCACACAAGTCCAGGAAGCACAGAGAGTCCCATTCAAGAGGAACCCAATGAGGCCCACTCCAAGATACATCATCATTAAAATGGCAAATATCAAAGACAAACCGACAATCCTACAGGCAACAAGGGAGAAAGAGGTAGTAACATATAAGGGAGCCCCAATACGGCTAGCAGCTGACTTTTCAACAGAAACCCTGCAAGCCAGAAGGGAGTGGCAAGAAATATTTCAAGTCATGAAAAGCAAAGGCCTGCAACCAAGACTGCTCTACCCAGCAAGGCTCTCAATTAAAATGGAAGGTGAAGTAAGGAGTTTCCCAGAAAAAAAAAAAAAGGGCTAAAAGAGTACACCTCCACCAAACCAGCACTGCAAAATATGCTGAAGGGACTGCTTTAAGATGAAGAAAAAATTTCTATGAATACCCAGTTGCTTTCAGAGTTGCCAATACTTGATATTACCAATATTTTTAATACTCATTAATCTGATTGTGACAATGATGTTATTTTAATTGTTTCTTTACTATTTGCTGAAACTAAACCTGTTTTTGTATATTTCTTGTCTATTTCTATTATTTTTTTTTTTAAAAAGCTTTAAATGGCTTTTTGGTTTTCTTTATTTATTGATTAAAGGTTTGTAGAACTTTTTTCCCTAAAAAAAAAACAAACACCTTTTAACCATGTTTTAGATGTGTTGTAAATACTTTTCTATTCTATTCCATTCCTTGTCCTTTAACTTTTTTCTATATATATATTACCATATAGTTAAATGTTTAATATAGTCATATTGTCAATATTTATAACTTCTGGGTTTGAATATTTTACTTCAGGTCATGAAAAATATTAGTTCTATTTTCTTCTAAAACTCCTTAGATTCTACATATTGATTTTTAACTCACCTGAATATTCCTAGTATAATGTGTGAAGTAGGGCTCTATATTTGCTTTATTTCAAGTAATAGTGGTCCATGCACTTTATTTGTTGAATAAGCCTTATTTTACCCATTGATTTCAAATATCAGTTTAATCATATATTGTTAGACAGATATATACATTTGTCTCTAGAATTCTCATTATATTTTATTGACCAACTTGATTATTTCTGTGCTAATGTCATGTTGTTTTAATTGCTGAGACTTTATAATGGTTTTAAATTTTTTAAATATTTTATAGTTAACTTTGACATTTAAAAAATAAATAAAATCAATCTGCATTTAAGAAAGAAGGAAAGAGAGAGATGGAAATCCTACCTTTTGCGACAACATGGATGGAACTGGAAGATATTAAACTAAGTGAAATAAGCCACTTGATGAAAGACAAATACCATATTATCTCACCTATAAATGGAGTCTATTCAACAAAATAAACTAATGAACAAAATAAACCAGAGGCATGGAAACATGGAGCAGACTGAAAGTGACCAAAGGGGATGGGGGAAGAGGACAATGGTGGAAAGAAGGGGAAGGGACTAGACAAAGAACATGTATGAATGCCCCATGGACAACAGAGTGGGGATTGACTGTGGGAGTTGGGGGTGGGGGTGAGATGGGTAGAGGGCAGTAAAGGGGTAACAATTGAGACAACTGTATGTAATAGAATAAACATGATGTATAAATTAAAAAAATAAACATTTTTACAAAAACCCCCACAAAACGAAAAGGATATAAAAAATAAAAAAAGAGTAGCAAAAGCAGAGGATGGGCGGGTACACACACACACACACACACACACACAAGAAATAGACTTATTTCCTTAAAAAAGAAACATGTGGTCCAGCTATCTTACTTATGCTTTTGTAATCAAAAAAATATAAAGCAAGATTTTAAAGAGATATTACCACATCCTTTTTCATTACAGTATTATTCATAATAGCCAAGAGGTGAAAGTAACCCAATATGTTCATAGACAAAGGAAAGGAAAAAGAAAATGTAGAATATACATATAGAAAAGAATGTTATTCAGCCTTCAAAAAAGGTAATTCTGGATCTTATAGTAAATGAAACCAGCAGGTCACAAGAAGACAAAATAGGGATATTGGAATAATATGAGGTGTCTCAAGTATTCATACTTACAGAAACAAAGAAGATTGGTCATTACAGTGTAACGGTGGGGAAGGAAATTGGGTAGTGTTTTTTTAATAAGTGTAGAATTTTAGTTTTACTGATGAAAATGGCTAGTGTTCTGCTTAACAAGAGTATATTTACCATGACTCAACTGTACTCTGGCTATTGGTTCATGATGGTAAATTCAATATTACGTTTTTTTACTATAATACAAAAAATCAGGATAAAATTTTGAGTATTTATTGACTCAATGCAAATCCTTTAAGGAATATTCACCTTCAAAACAAATTTATTATAATAATGCAAAAAAAACCTTTATTTAGAACTTAATAACATGTGAGGAAAAAAGTGTCACTCAAATTTCATATCCAGCTCAAGGGTCTCACTTTCAACAGAACCGATGGGGTTGGAGGCTTCACACTGGTAATTCTCATCATCTTCCCTCTTGACGGGGTCTAACGTGAGACTTCTCTGGTCCTGGGACAGCTTCATTCTCTCCATGAGCCGCGGATTAATGCCATTTAACAATCACTGGGTGGAGACTGCATTTGTATAGCAGATCAAGACAGTGGCATTCTTAAGCTCTGTGACTCTGGTGTTACTGGTGGTGAGGATGGGCTCTCTCACAGGCTCTATGGAGAAACAGAGGATGGGACTGATTGAGAGTGGGCTTGAGACATGGAGCCACGCTGCTTCCTCAGAGATCTGAGCCACTCACAGCCCACAGTGAGCTATGTAACGGTCACTGGAGTATGGCCCTGACATTTGCAGAAGGACAGTTGTCTGAGTTCAATTGACAGCGTGTAAGGAGAGATCTGTACCCCCTCTATGACCCCAGATAAACCCAGGGTGATTCCATAGTTATTTCCTCAGACATCTCTGTAGTAGCAGCACATAAAACACCCTTTTAGCCCATGCATCCTATAATCTAATCATTAGGTAGAGTTTTTCTTTGATGAGCTTGTATTAATCTTTCCCTAGAAATTTTTTTTGGTGCGACTTCAAAAAACATCACATGTCACTCCTAATGTAAAATTTTATTTGTTGGAGAGGGCAGGCTCTCCATCTTTGTCCATCTCGGGGCCCATGGGAATTTTACAGTAAATGGGAAAGTATGTGTGTATACATTTTGTTAATTAATTTATTAGACAGTAAAGAAGGCCCAATCCTGTCTTCATAACCTTAGACCTGGAGGATTCCCATCTAAAAGACTTCTCAGTTTATGCAAGTTTTTATTTCCTGGCCTGCTGATTGAATGTCATGGTGAAATAAACCCATGGAGGGAAGTGGCCATGGTTTTAACAAAAGATAGAAACTATGAATAGACAAGAACTACTCTCTATAATAAAAGCCATAAATGATGCCCACGGCTAACAAAATATGTCATGGAAAAACTCAAAATATTTACTGAGATCATAAAGAATACAAGGATGCTGCTTTTTCCGCTTACTCAACATAGCACTAGAAATTTTGACCAGAATATTTTGACAAAAAGATAAAATAAGTTGTATCCAAATTGGAAAGAATAAAAAATACCTATCTTTTTGAAAAAAGAATATAATCTTATATGTGGAAAACCCTAAAGATTCTTCCACACATACACAAACTCTCAGAATTAATGAATAAGACAAAGATTTAGGGGAAAAAATGAACACTCAATGTCACTTCATTTTCTTGTAACAGCAATGAACAATTTCATAATGGAATTAGGAAAGCAGTTCCATTTACAATAACATCAGAAAGACTAGAATATTTTCAAATAAACGTAATTAATAAGGCAAAAAAAATACACTGAAAATTACCAAACATTTTTAAAGAAATTAATATAGAAACAAATCAATGGAAAGACATCCATTTTCATGGACCAGAAGACCACAAACTATTTACGTATTAGATACATTCCCTATCAAAATCCCAAGGATTGTTGCAAAAATAGAATAATCTACCCTAGAATTCATAAGAAATTTCAATGAACCTCAAATGGTTAAAACAATCTTAAAATATAATGAAATTGGAGGTGTCACATTTCCTAATTTCAGAGCTTACCGCCGAGCTAAAGTAACCCAAATAGTGTGATACTGTCATGAAAACTTCTGCTCACCAAAAGACACAATCAAATGATTTCAATGGAAAGGCCCAGGCTGTGTAATGGAGAGGGGACAGTCTTTTCAACAAATGGTGTTAAATGGCAATATCCACATGTAAACAAATGATATGTACTGTTGCTTTATACTGTACACAAAATTTAATTCTAAATGTATCCAACTCTAATGATTGGATCTAAAACTATTAAACACTTCAGAAATAATATAGAAAGAAACATTATTACATTAGACTTGGCAATGATTTTTTAAATATGTAACTAAGAACACAGGCAATAAAAGACAACTTGGATTTTGTCAAAAAGAAACACTTCTGCTCATCACAGAACACAATCAGCAGGGTGAAAGGCAGGTAATTTATGTAATGGGAGGAAGTATTTTGCAAAGCACATATAGAATATAATGTTAATATACAAAAACCTCCTATAACTCAACAACAAAAGCAATAATCTGATTTAATTTGTACAAAAATCTTGAACAACAATATAAATAAATAAATAAATAAATAAATTACAAAACACTTGAAATAGACATTTCTCTAAGAAGACATATAACTGGTCAATAAATAGAGAAAAGATGCCCAACCACACTATTATTTTAAAAAAAATGCAAATCGAAGTTCTGAAGGACAAAGTTGTTGCTTGTGATGTTTAGCATGGTTAACTTTGCTCTTCAGGTAAGGAAAAGAAAATTGCCCAGTGTGGTACCTTTGAATCCTCCAAAAGCTGCCTCAGCCAGTGTTGGCACCCCTCACCTCTCAGACAACTTGAATCCTTAAAAGAATAAGGCAGGTCTGTGCATCACAAGACAATGCATGGGAATCTGAGGGCTCAGAGAATGTAAGGCACCAGCTCTATGTCTGGGACAAAGCACAGACTTTCTCAAGTGTCAGTTAGGCATTAGCGTTTGGTTATGGAAAGAGGTAGGCCTGGGAGTCACAGACACCCCTGCACGTCTCCTGGTGCTTCACTAACCCTCTGACTGCCTGGTCGACCAGAAGCCTTTCCTCCCAGGGGCACAGCCCTCCATCACTCAGCTGAGACACCTTTTCCCAGGACATCCCAGAGACTGGGGTTTGAGCAGAAATAACACACGGAGACCAGGAGCCAGCCAGCAGCAAGTCAAGTGCTCAGTCCTCTGAACCAAAAGGCACGTCAGTTCTTTCCAGGTGACTGTGACTGAAATGAGCCAGTGAGCCAATCATTGATAGAGCGGAGTCTAAGAAATGATTTAGGAAAGAGGGAAGGGGGCAGGGAGGAGCTGAGTGTGGCAGCAGAACCATGGGCTCTGCCCTTGGTCATTAAAGTCACTCTCCTTCTGCTGAGGGCAGAGGAGGAGCTGTGCAAGTGCAGAAGGGGTGACTAAGGACAAGTGAGGAGAACGGACTTGCTGCAATTCTGGCCCTGTGGGCCATTTGTGTCAGGTGGCTATGTGGTAGAAATTTGGAAAGAATTTAAAATTCTACCATATGTGAAAATTACTATTAGTAATCCAGGCCTAAGATCAATTGCGGAAAGGACTTCATTTGAGAGCAGAAAGGCATCTGAGACATGGGACAGGCCTGGAGGGACAGAGAGCTTGTCTCCTATGCCCAGAATTTCAAAGGTTTTGCATCCAGGTTCCAGGCTCTGAGGAGATTTGGATCATTCATTCATTCATTCATTCACTATATATTTCTTCTTAATGCAACAACAGCAACTGAGTGTTTGTTACATGTTGGTCCCTGAGCTGGTTTCAGGAGTAGAGTGGGGAGTGAGAAGGCAAGGCCCCTTCTTCTATACCTGGTGGGAGTGACTCCACCATGACAGGAAACAAGTAAGTGATTTGAGGTTCAGAGCAAGGAGGTGTTGATCAGCTTCCTGTGTTTCAGAAACCCAGGTGTCCTCTGTGCTGACTCTGATTTTTAATGCAGGTAATTTGGCTCTAGAGTAAAAACAGATTATTTCACCATTTCCTTTCATTCCCCAGAATAGAATGTGTTCCTCTGAGCTGAGGATACCTAAGAAAAAAAGATCTGAGCCAATGGTTTAAAAATCCACAGACACCTCAGAAGTCCCCAGGGTGGAGGAGAAGGTAAGGCTGTGGCCGCAGACAGACCTAGGCTGACTCTGACCAGCTGCTCATGGTCTGTGCGACTCTGCTTCAGTGACTGTGTCGCCCCGTTTCTCACTTTATTCTCAGTGGGGGAGGATGAATATTTGGCTGCCAGGTTTTCAGTGTATTAACCATAAAATACTCACAAGTATCAGACCTAAACCTTGGGATAAAAGAGCTGTTGAAATAAGAGGCATCTGTTATTGACCGACTCCAGGAGAGAATCCCCTGGGCTGATTCCACCTGGTGAGGACTGGCAAGGGGCATATTTTTTTCTCATTTTCCTTCCGGGGATGCTGACCTTCTTTTGAACCCGAACCTTGTTCAGTCTTCCTAGACAGTTAGCTAATATCCAAGGGCATTGTCCGACTGTGCTCTTCACACACAGTCTCAGGTGATAGACTGAACTTTATTTCTGCCAAGATGTGGCTCTTGAGCCTGAGCCCTGGTTGGTGATCAGCTCAGGAGCCTTGTGACTTGGGCACCTATTAAACCATTACCCAATTAGCCTTCCCAGTCTGCCAAACACAGCCTGACTCAGGCTCCACAAGGTCTCTTAAGAGCCCTGGAAGAGGGTATTGGGGAGGACTCTCGTGTTGAGCCCTGTAAGAACTGCAGGGGGCTTTCCGGATCAGGCTTTGACAGAGGCCTGCAGGGTCATTCTCAGAGTTATGGAAAATTGTTCTGGGGGCTGCACTGAGACTGGCCTCCCTCTGCTGAGTTACCCTCATCAGACTGGTCTTCTGGCTGCAGCGAATGTCTGCAGGGCTGGACATTTTGGGAAGGGAACTGACATTCGTCTTACTCTGCATCCTGCACTTAATCACCAAAACACAAGCTGGGAAGTGATGCAGAGGGGGTGGGGGCAGAGTTCAGGGCAGCCAGCCCTGAGTGTGAAGTAGAATTCACCCACCTGGCACCCAGGGGTCAGAGAGCCATCACTCACCGTATACTTCAAGCCATCCGAATCCTATTTCTTTTTTAAAACCTCGAATATAGACCTCTGCGGTGTAGACTCCTGTGTCTTTTTTCGTAACATTCTTTAGCAGCAGGGACCCATCGTAGTGTATTTCCTCTCGTCTGCTGTGTGCAAGCCCTTTTACAAATATTCTTTGGGTTATTGAATAAGATCCAATTTTATTAGAGGGGTTTGCCCCCTGTCCCCTGTACCACTTGAAGCCTATAAAATTGAAAGGCTTATTGTGGAGACGTAGAAGCGCATCCTGCCCTTCAGCAGCGTGGGTCGACACAATCCTGAACTGGGTGGTGGTGGGCAGGACCCATGTGATTACTAGTGAGACTAGAAAAGAAGAAAGAAATTGGTCAATGTTTGGATCTATGTATCAGGATGGAAAGAGGTGACCCCGAGTCCTGAGCAGGTTTCTTCATCTCTCAGCCTTGGTCTGCGTGTGAGGGTGTGTCTCCCGTGGTCCAGGCCGACGCCATGGCAACCATTACCTCAGCACCTCTGAGCCTGTTATATTTTCTGTTGCCCTTCTCCAGATGTTTATCTGCCTCACCCTGTCACTGTGCTCAGAGCTGAGCTGACACTCAGGAGTATCTTTGAAAGACACCTTTGCTGTCCAACATGTCAGCATGTTGCCCCCTCTTTGAGAAAAAATTCTCTGTCTTCACTTTCTGACCTGCTCTCACTCTTTCTTTCATGGCATCTGTGGGTGCCTGATATCACATCTAGGTCTTTCCTGGTGTCTCTCTCTTGCCTGGAACATGAGCTCCCTGTGAGCAGGGGCTTGTCTGAGCCTGGGGCTCCAGTGATTACAACAGCCTGAAAATACCTGCGGGTGAATGAATGAGTTTTCCCAGGGTCCTGCGCCTCCTGGGGTGTGTTTGCCCATTTCTGAGGTTGGTGGTAAAGACAACGGCTAACACTCCTTGTTATGTTTTTTTCTTGGGTTATCTGATATAAATTGTTAATTTACCAGTTTCATGATTCAGTCATTAATGATGAATAACTTAAGAAATGAATAGCATTCAAGGTTTTCCTGCCTCTCACCACTTCCAGATTATCAGATTTTCCTCTTGCTGAACCCCCTTCCCATCCTACTCTGCTATTTTGTATTTTAATTACAAGTCCAAACAGAAGCCTTCCCTCTTTTCTCAGAGCACTAGTGTCTCCAGGAGATCCCAGCCAGTCTCTGTGGCAGATCATATCGTCTACCCCAGGAGATTGTTTCCTACTTACCAGCCAGCAGGAGCCTTTGCCGGCAGACAAGTCCTCTGTGGGTGGAGACTGAAAGGGATCCCATGGTGTCTGCACCTGCTCTGTGGCTCCCTCTTTGAGAAAAGCTTGAGATTCTGTGAGGCTCACAGGTACCTGTGTCCAGACTGGCGGGATCTACTGTGCGTCCTACCTGTGCGCTGAGCTTTATTTTTGCCATGTGACTGGGGGCAGGGCCTGTGCCCAGGACCCACCCACCCCCTGCCCTCACTTTTGCCACTCCGCCCCTTCTTACCAGTTTACTATCATTCTCAGATTTCATTCCCTGGGAGCTCTTGACTCCTCCAAACACCACACACACAGTCACACACATGTAAACATACACACATACACACACTAGCACAGTCATGAACTGTGTTTCGTAAAGCACACAGTAGCCTGGGGCTGGATTAATTCCCCAAAGCTCCCTCTCAAGTACCCAGTAGCCTTTCCCACAGCCCTCTCTATGCCTCACATTTGACTTTTCTCTCCAGAGCAAAAGTTCTTGGCTAACTCAGGGGAAAACCTGCCACAGGGATGTGAGTTCTTCTGTGCATTGAATCCCCTGTAGAACTTTATAAACATTGCGATGCCCAGATGACACCTTCACAATGCAGCTTCCGCAGCTGTCTGGCTAAGGTGATGCCCATTCAAAATGAGAGGCCATGTGAAGGGAGAACCACTTCTCCTGCTCTCCTGTGCGCAGGGGGTCCCCAGGTCCTGTTAACTGCAGATTCTGGCCCGGCAGGGGTGCAGGGGGCCTGAGCCTCTATACCCAGCACGCTCTCAGGAGGGGTCGATCTTCCTGGCTTGTAAAGTACACCTGCACTAGCAGGACTGAGGGGGACACGCGTCTCCCTGAGAAGATGACCCACTCACCCCAGCTTTGCCCTCTGCTGTGTCTCTGGTTTGGGTTTGTCAGGACCACAAAGAGAACCCCAGGTGTCACAACAATGGGAATCATTTATGTTCGTGACACAGAAACCCAGCGGGGGATCCAGGCTGCTTCATGTTCTCAAATGTTCTGAGAGGGTTTTATTTATCACAGAGATGAGTCTGGGGGTGAGAAGGGGTCAAGGTTGGTTATAACTGCAGAGGGGGCGCTTCTTTTGTCTCAGGTTGGCATCAGTGTGGCTTTTGCTTCCAGGCACAAAGACCAAAAACCATTAGTCTCCGTTGGACCCGCAGTGTGAAGTTGGGGGGCCCTGCGAGTCCCAGGGAGAAAGGACTGTGGTGTGAGGTCAGGTGCCCCTGGGCTTCCTGGTCTCGGAGGGACGGGTGCAGGTGGATGGACCACGACTCTCCATGTCTGTGTGTCGGGCCTGTCCCTGTGTTCCTGGCTGTTGGGACAGCCTCTGGTTTCTGCCTGGTCCCCTTTCTTGTGGTCACCAGACTTGCCCACAGATGGTGCCGGGCCTGGGGCAGAGAGCAGCACAGACACCCCTGAGACAGGAGGGGCTCCCAGGCCCTGCCAAAGTAAGAAAAGTCCAAACCTGTGCAACAATGTAATGAGTTTACCTGAGCCAAACTGAAATCATGTGCCTGGGAGCAACATCAAAGTATGCAAAGAACAGCAGTTTTGCAGCTTATTTTATACATTATAATCAAAGATTAAAAAAAAAAGTTGTGTGAAATTCATTAGGATGTGAGAGAAAGCACAGCTGGGAAATCTCTAGAATGAAGTAAAAACCATGATGGAGATACACATACTTTTTTTTTACATTGGTGAGAACAGAATAATTAAAATTTACAGGACATAGAGAGATTAGGAAGGAGACCAGGTAAGATGAAGTGTTTTGGGATCTCTTATGCTGGTCCCAGAGTCTGTGCCCTCAAATGGTCTAGCAAAGGAAATCTGATGTGCCAAAAGTATGCTCTTAAAAATGCATAAAAACAGGGATCAGGGCTCACGTAAGATAAAGACTGACCTTTGCTAAGCAAGGTATAGGCCTGGGACATGACGACCTGCCCTCATCTGCCCAGTTAGAAATTCCTGACCAGAATAGTTTGTGAGGTCATTTTGGCCACTGAGCTTGTCAGGCCTGCCGTGTGGCCACTGAGCTTGTCAGGGTTGCGGCACAGCCCCTTTTTGTTCACAGCCTCTAGAAGTAGCAGGTGGGGCAGAGCAGGCAGGAGGGAGGGCCCGAGAAAGGCCTGGTGAAGCAGGGGGTGAAAATCAGGCTCCTTGTCATCTCAGCTGAAGCCAGGCTCCTGTGAGAATTTCCTGTGTGTTTCCTGTGTCACTCAAAGAAGGGCAGGAGGAGACCTGCAGCCAATGTCAGGTGTTGCGCAGGGACGCTGCCCAGTGCAGGGTGAGCCCAAGGAGAGGACAGGGATTGTCCAGAGCACTATGTCCAGTGTCAGGAGAGCTGTCCCTCCAGGGGCTGTTTCAGACAGAGCTCTGCTTTCAAGCGTTCAAAGGAAGGGCCTGGGAAATGTTCCCCTGAGGCTTTTGGGAATGGCGTTGGCCTGGAGAGTTGGGCCCCAAAGTGTGCTGTCTGCCCTCCACCACAGCACTGGGGCGTTGCACGTCACTCCTCTGTGTCCCTGCCTGCCATCTGCCGTGGGCCTCCTCCCAGGGCCCCGGTGCTGGGGCAGCTCCATGTGAAGACTCAATCAAAGGACCCTGTGGGTTCCATTAGGGGAAGGGCAGGAATCGGGGGGCCCTCAGCCCCTGTGAGATGGAAGCCCAACCACTGATTTTGGGTTCTCCTGTCCTATCCTGTACAATAATTTTCCTTGTTCCCCAAGATATCATTAACTGGTGAGGTATCTTCAGAAGCAACACATAGACGTCCCATAGTCCAGGGACTCTGGGTCTGAAAAGTCATCCCCCGATTGCTTTAAAGTCAGGGTGTGCTCCTTCCTCTCCTGGTAGTAACTCTGACTCGGTAGTTGAGGATCCAGAGATTCCGTCAGGGCAGGTATGTGTAAGAACAGGAAAAACACAGGCCCAGGTGGTGAGATGTAACTCATAAGGTGGGCCTGTGGAGGTTGTGATTCTGGGACTCAAAGGCAGCCCAACCTTTCGCTGTTAGGAGTTTTGTTTCCTGCTTCCTGACTGTAGAAGCAGTAAAGACCTGATCCTGGGATGTCCTTAAGCCTGTGGTGGCCTCTTCCCATGCTGACATCAATGCCTTTGTGTATATAAGTAACCTACGTTGACTTCGAGTGTCACAAAGAGTGACAGCCTTCCACTGTATGGTCTTCCTTGTCAATTTAATGAAAGTTCGCTGAGCATCTGTGATGAATCAAGCTCTTGGTTGGGCCTTGGAAACGGCAAAGAGAGTAAGACATATATGGGCCCTGTGCTTATCGAGTTTACATTATAACAGAGATGGGCTCTCAGATAAATTATGGCTTAAGGTATTACTTCTAAACCAGTGAAAAGCCGTAGGGGACGGGGGAAACTTCTGCTGCATACACAGCATGCATTTGAGCCTCAGCTCCTCCCAGGATCACTGAGAGCCCTTCTGACAAAGTGACTGCTTGACTGAGATCTGAAGAGTTAGTGGCCACTTAGTCCTTGAAGAACAGAGGGTATTAAAAAAAGCTGCCTGCAGAGGACTGGCCTCGGTGGGCTGACCGTTGGCTGGACGGAGGTGCAGACACAGTCCACTGTGGGGGGCGTGGAGAGTTAGGAAGACTGTGTAACGGTTGATGCTGGTGAGGTTGTCCACGGCTGGGCTGTGGGTGCTGCTGAAGTGGGCTCGGTAGCCCCCAGGGAAGGCTCCAGGCATCAGAGTACTCCTGCTGCCTTCTGGTGGACAGGCAGGAAAAAAGGGCAAGAAAAAAATCATGTTACAGTTAGGGTTTTTTTTTTTTTAGTTTTGTATTTTTTATACAAATTATACATTGAGTCAGATTTCATATGTGCATATATAATTTTTAACATATTTACTGAGCTACAGTTGAATATAGTAAGCTTAATATATAGAAAGAATATGATTTATAAAGTTTCTCCAGATGCACATACCAGAAAAGTTGTCCCAATGAGGATAACGGGCATGTCCCTTACTCTTACAGGCTCTTCACGCCTCTTGCAGTCTCTTTATTGTGCCAGTCTCCACCTCCTAACTCAGTGTGAAGAAACTCTCACGTACTTTCTGCCATTATAGATTCATTTTTATTTTCTAGAATTTTCAAAATTTGAATCATACAGTATGCAATTTTAGGTGGGGTTTGGCTCTTTGACTTAACACACTTATTTTGATATAGTTCTTTATTCTGATCCTTTCATTTTATCTCATTCCAGGGATGCATTAAATTTGTTTATCCATTCAACAAGTTCATAGACATTTGAATTGCTTCCCACTTTAGACTATTACAAGTAAACCTGCCATGAGCATTTGTGCAGAAACATCTTTAACACAAAGAATTAGGTGCTTGTGAAACCACTGAATAGCCAGAGAAATGGAAGGTAGGGAGTCACCTCTTGAAGTCTGGTCTCAAGGTGGCACGGCCACAGCGCCACCCAGAGGTAAAGAAACACCTGCTTCTTCACCTGAAGCTGTGTCTGCCACAGCCTGCCCAGCAGTCAACCTAGATGCAAAAATAATTACCCTATTTCTTTCCAGCTTTCAGATTACACACAAGTGCACCTCGGAGGCTGAATTTGCTTCACACCTGGAGTCTCAATCACTAGGAGCAGGGGAAAGGTAGTTTTTAACCTTTTAGTCCCTCTAATATTTGAGGAAACATAGAAGAAAATGAAGCATAGATGCCAAGTGTCAACAGGCAATGCGTGGCATTTCTGAGTCCCCTGCAGGCTGTGACTCTGGGTGGGTGACCGCCCCTGCAGAAGACTTAGTTTTCTCATGTGATGTCATAAAAAGATGTTTTGCATTTTTTCTTGGATCTTAGAAAAGAGCAGCTAAAATCTTTGGAATTTTCTAAATGATACGGTTGATGAGAATGTCTTTGTCATGATGAGACAACTCTTGACAGGTCTCTGGATGTTTCAGAAAAAGACTAGGTCATCAGAAACACCAAGTCTTGATGAAAATCTTGGAATTTTCAGCTTTCAATGTAAGAATTGTCTAAACCTGTAGAGAATTTTTATGATTCTGTTTGAGCCAAACTTGACGACAGTTGTCACAGAGCAAAATCTCAACTGATTGAGAATGTGCTCCAGAGAATGGCAGGTTTGCACCTTATTTTATAAAGTACAATCAAAGCCAGAGGTCTAAAGGGTCACAATAAATTCATTGGCAGATGCTTAGGAAGGAAGGAGAATTCAAAAAGTGTATAAATCTCTGAGGCTGGGTAAAAAGTAAAACAATAGACACATACTATTTCTTTTTTTTACATTGGTTGGTACAGGATAGTTAGCAGTTAACAACAACAATGGGAAGGCATGTGGTCTCTGCTGTGGTGCAGTGAGGGGTCTAGAAAACATTAAATCACCCTGACAGTTTAAAGTCATGTTATGGCAGATGCAAAAAGACAGTGAGCAACCTCAGCTAAGGTGAAGGTTGGCCATTGTCATGAAAGACACTGGCCCAGGACATGACTACCCACCATGCCTAGCTTTTAGTTACAAGTTTTATTTTCAGACCCTGCTATCTGGTTATTTCAGGTCTCGGAGACTGCAAGTCCATGAGCTTCCCCTGAGCTTGTCAGGTTTAGTGTGTGGTCCCTGTTGGTCCACACTTCCCCCTTTTATTCGTCAATCTAAAAAGTGCATTGAGGACCAACTTTTGGTTAGATAATATTGTCTCACAGTGCTAGGAAGGGATTTTTAGGAAGTCTGAGTGTCATCACTCGTGTTGCTGAATGATAAACCATGGGTGATGCAGCAGGACCTTACCCTTGGATGGAAGTCAAAGACAAATGTTCTCAGAAGTCAATGGACAACAGTGTGGGAATTGACTGAGGGACTGGGGGATGGGCAGTGGGATGGGCAGAGGAAGGCAAAGGGGGAAAAACTGGGACAACTGTAATAGAATAACAATTAGAAAAAGAAAAAGGGAAAAAAGGCAGGTAAGTGGGAGGCAGTCAGTTCCACAAGCCTCTATTAAGATAAACACTCTGGATCATTACTAACATAGACGCTGTCACGGTCTAGGTTTAGCCGTCTGTCTCAGTTGTCTGCATTTCGTATCTAGTATAACACTCACTTATTGAGGGCACACTGCACACCTCTGCATTCTAAACATTCTGACCATGAGATGGGGTCTCATTTCCTGTGGCCCACCTATGATTCATTATTCATTATTCACTTTCAGTCTGATTTCTGCCAGGTATACACTTGGAAGCTGTAACTTCGGCATTTATTTTGGGACCAGGCTGTGAGAACACAATGCTGTAATGTACAATTACCATCTAAAAGTTCCACGGGTGAGGAAGACACAAGTGTTTCATAGGAACGTTGCCTGTGCTTCAGCAGCAGATAATAGAAGGTCATGTTTTTATAGCCACTTCAGTTTCCATTTGAATTAATATAGTTAGTGGTCCTTGTGGGGCTAGGGTGTGAGGACATTCACATAATTAGTTTCTAACATTTATACATGATTTAAAAAATTTTTTATTCCAGTGACCTCTTACAACTTTCCTGTATCTTCTTAGTTTGTCCCTTTTTACTCATTCAGAAATAACCAATTTATTAAGACAAAATACTTTTAACCTCTCTTCAGAACACACAACTCCTTTATTTTCTTGTTGCAATAGTGTTTCTTCTAAATTTCAAAATGTTACCAGAACGGGGGCCAGACCCAGAGGGGTTTGCCTAAAGCCAGCAGGTAGAGTGTGAATTCTGGACTTTGTGCAGGAAAAATTTCACAAAACAAGCTCAGGTGATTTTGCGAGTACGTTTATTAAAGCTGGGACAGCGAAACAAGGGTGGGCCGAGGATAAGAGGAGCAGAAGAGAGACTGGGAGGGGCTGCTTTTCCTCTCTTAAAACAGTATGGGAAACGTGTGAGGCTAGGAGGGGCTGCTGTCAGCTTATTTGAGAGTCAGAAAAAAAAGGCCTTGGGGACAAGTTCAAGGAAGTTCGCCCAGGATGAACTGTTACGGGGCACCGATCCCCTAGTTGCAAGTCTTATGAAGACCCTTAGAGTTTGGGAGAAAGAAAATTTACTTGAAAACGAAATCTGAGTAAGTGTGCTACAAGAAGGGTGTGTGCTGCTCTCTTTGTCTTGAGTTTTATCTGCTTTTAAAAGTTATAGATTTTAGGCAAGGTCTCAGGATAAATCTCAATAAAATATTCCCCAGTTTTATCAGGTGTGCCCTTTCAGGGTTGTGGTCTCCACAAATTGGTGTCAGAGGAGCAGGTTTAAGTTACATGATCAGCAATATTCCGGGGAAGGAAAGGCCACCCCGCAGGTAAAACCCAGTACATGTTTTATTTGTTGCCAGGCACCCAAGGATTTTCACCCTGGTGAAATTTTGTATCTGGCCATAATCGCTAGATCAATTTATTCAGCTGTCTATCTCAATTCTGTCATTCACTTGCCAAGAAATATTCTTAGCTCCTCACTAACATGCTTCAAAATTGTGAAGCATAAAAACGGTACTTTTGATAATACAAAAGTTGTCATGTGCGCCTTTAGAAATTATTAACAGTTGAGTTATATATACAATGTTTGAGAGAAGCCCGAAGAACAAGTATAATTATTATTATGACTAATATTAGCAGACAGGTAAAGACAAGCAAACTAATAAATTTCAACATCAATATTTAGGGGCAGAGGCCCTGTCAGAGTCTGTGGATTCCTGTCTGACTCTGCTGTCAGTGACTTCTCAGCCTTGAAATGTATGTGGTTCCCCTAGTGGAGGGAAGTGTCAGGGGCAGATGTCCATTTGCAGTTGGGCACCTGATACGGTGTTTTTTTCCCAACAATGTTGGAGACAGTCTTTAATTGATGTCTTTCCCAGTAGACAAAATAAACTGGTCTTTAAAGTCGTTATCACCTAAGAGTGCACTTGTGAAAAGAATATCACTAACTTATCGGTCCTGATAAGCTGATTAATAAGTTCTTTATAATAATGGAGAATGTTTCCTTTTCATAAGGTTGATCTATATTTGCCTTTTTTAGATGCAAAGGGTAGCCAGTGACTACTTAGTGAAAAAAGTTTTGTGTTTACCAAAAGAAGTAGATTTCAGGTCAAAGAATATTTGGAAAAGGGAGATCAAAATCTTCTGAAAATTTATTTAGTTGAGTTTTAATTGTACCATTTGTATGTTTCCCTAATTAAAAAAATACTGGGGTGATAGGAACATTGTAAATTCTGTAAAATAAACCAAATATTAGAAATGCATTGCATTATTTGCCCAGTGAGGGGAGTCCCTCAGTTACTGTAATTCAAAAGGCATTTCCCAATTAATGTTAATTTTTCCCAATAATAATTTACCTTTGATTAGACTGTTGCTCTCCTGCAAGCGAACACCTCAACCCAGAGAGAAAAACATACAAATTATAACTAACACATATTTGTATTCTTGAGATAGTGGCATTTAAGTAAAATTTAACTACCATACTTCAAGTTGATCTAAAGAATGTGGGCAATGTTTATGTGACCCATTGAATAATTTTCCAGGGTTCTATTTGGACAGATAGAACATCTGCCTCATACTTTACAAGTTATAATGGGAAAGCTCCAGTAATATTGCTTTTAAATTCTTTTAAAAATCCTTGTTGCTTTTTCACAGTTGTCCCAACTTTTTCCCCCATTGTGCTCCCTTGCCCCACTCTCCCCCACTCCCATAGTCAACCCCCCATTGTCTGTGCCCATGAGTCCTCTGCTCATGTTCCTTGACTTGCTCCTTCCCCTTCCAGTAATATTGTCTATTGTATGAAATCATATTGAAAAAAACCCAATGTGTTCGCTGATATACATGTTAAAGTACAAGTAACTGAGTCTTTGTAGGTAAGATTGGTTTCTGATTGAGACCATGTCTCTTTGTCTGGTTCGAAGGTCTTCACTTTTTGTTGTCATATCCTCTTTTCTTCTTCTGAAGCTGTCCCCTAGAACTGTTCAAGAGATCCTTTAATGATTTAATAGGAAGTAACAAGCATTCTCAGAATGCCCTGGAATTCTGAGAGTTGACAATGGTGTCTGTATAACATCTAATAATTCTGTAACCTATTTTCTTTACTTAATGTACTTCTCTGAGAAAGTTCAGAAGCCTCACTACTTCCACAGCATTCTAGAGTTGTGAGCTGCACCAAAAGCATAGCTACTCTTAGTGCAAATATTGGCTGTTTGGTACTTGGCCAATGGACAAGCACAAGTTAGTACAATTAATTTGACTTGTTTGGCATTTCTTACTCAGGTAAATAAATACCTTCACTTATGTCCATCATAGAAGCTATTACATACCCAGCTTGGTCCCTCCTTGTTCATCTCTCACAGATCCATGTGAAAACCAGATTAAGTGAGCATTACCAAGGCTTTCCTGGACATCGTTCCCAGGAACAAGAAGATGGTCAGTGGGTAAAATGCAAGCATCGATGTCTTTATTTTACAAAAATGGCAGCTAACTTGCTGGGTTAAGACTGTTACATCAGGTTAAAAATTATTACATGCAGAAAGCAAGAAACTGTCAGAAGCGTGGAGTGTGATAAGAATTTAGTGAAGATTTAACAGAATGAAGAACATATACATGGGGGAACCCATAACTCTTGTTCTGCCTGTTTTCTTAGTATGTCTGTATCACAGGTGGCTGTCTTGCAGGGAGGGAGATTTTTGGCTTCTGAGTCTAACTGCTGACTATAATATCCTATAGGTCTATGAAGACCTCTATGGTTTCCAGTTAAAACTTACAAAATATTTTCTGTTTGCATAAAAAGTTAGAAAGTTTGCACTTACGGTGCTGTTTATGGATCGAGCTCCAAGGGGCTGTCACCTCCAAAGTCTCATGAAACCCTCTTATATGTCTCAGATTTTTTTCAGGGGTGCTAGATAACAAACCTTTATTTGTGCTTCCTTGTACAAGCCAACTATTCCATTACAGTTGAGCTGGAACTCTCTGTGGGTTCCTGCACGTTTTGAAGCATTCTCTCTGACACCTGCACAGAAATTCTTTGTTACCTAAGAATACCTGGGATTGGATCTTCAGGGGAAAAATGCCTTATATATTCAGAGCTGAACAAGTCCAGTCTCTTGTTTGTCCAGCAAAATGTTTTGTTCATACTCCCAAAGAGCACTTGCAATCCAAAGCTGATGTTATAAATCAGCCATACATATTTCTTTTTCCCTGAGTTTTCAACTCTTATTGTTAGGCTGGTTGCTCTCAGCTTTTAACCTTTAGGTTCATCTCAATGATTTAAAAAAAAACAAACAGCTTAAATAAATTCAGTCCTCTTACCTTAAAGCAGAGAGGTCTTGAATGCTAAGAAAAACTCATGTAAGCTCACTAGATGCAATGCTCTGAGCTGGGGGGCACAATATGCCCCTTCTGGTGTCAGGCAATGGGGGCCTGGGCCGGCCTCTCTGGAATATTGCCACACTGTGCCAAGTAAATGTCAAACTATGAAATGCTTAAAGGTGTTAAAAATGTTTATCAGCTAATTTGAGTGAGGAACGGATATCTCAACAAATTGAAAAAGTGCTTCATAGAATGTCAAATTTGCACATTATACATTATAATCAAAAGCATATGCATAAGGGGTTGCATGAAATCCATTGGGGACAGATTAGGGAGTTGGGAGAAAGCAAAACTAATGAAATCTCTGGATTGGATACAAATAAAACAAGTAGACACATACCTTTTCTACATTGATGGGTACAGGATAGTTTGTGGTTAACAATTCATATACAATCAATAACAATGAAAAGTATTTTGGTCTCTGCTCTAGTGTGGTAAGGTTCCAGGAAAAAGGATATTACCCTGCTATTTTAAAGGTATATTGTCATAGATGCAAAATATATTAGGTTCATATAAAATAAAGATTGACATCTCTTAGAAAAGAACCAGCTTAAAACATGATATGTGCCATGATTGGTATTTAGTTACTAAGTTTAAATTTAGACCACCTTGTGTGGTTACTGCCCGTGTCAGGGTTTGTAAGCGTTGCCAAGCGGGCCTCCACTGAGTTTGTCGGGTATAGGATATGGCTTTTTAAAAATCTGTACACCTAAATCCTTCAAAATTCTGGAAAGGGAGAGAAGCTCGAGATAATTAACAATGGCCAAGTATGTAATCAATCATACCAACATGAGGAAACTTTCAAAAAAGGAAATCCTAAGCAAAAGATTCGGAGAGGTTCTGGGAGGGTGGAGCCAGGGAAGAGGAGGGAGCTGCGTTACCGGCACCCAGGGCCCCGCCCAGTGTGTGTCTCCCCTGTAGCTGATTCTGAATTATGTTTTTATAAGAAAGCAGCAATAGTAAGTAAAACCATTTCTGGGCTCTGTGAGACTTTCTAAATAATTATAATACCTAAGGGAGGTAACGAAAAGTCCCAAATTTGTAGTCCGCCAGGCAGAAATGTGAGCAGCCCAGGCGCCCCGTTTGTGACTGGCCGCAGAAGTGAAGGGAGTCTGGGGTCCCCGCGCCTCGAGGCCGTGGGGTCAGAGTGCAATGTGGGCACTTAGTGTCAGAACTCATTGAACGGTAGGACACGCCGTTGGAAACTTGGTTGTTAATGGAAGATAAGAACTTTTTATTTCATATGAAAAAAACCCCCCTTAGTTGGTGTGATGCTCGAATTGATTATGAAGTTGTATGCAAGCTGCCTCTCTGATGGGCTCCAGGAGTCTGGGAAGACTTCGAGTTCACTCCCTTCTCCCCTTAGCACCTACCGTGCTTGGAGGGGGCATTTTCACTTCTTTTTCTCCTCTCCGGCCTCACAGACCGAGGCCTGAGGCCCTGTACTTGGTCCCAGGAGCACTGGAGATGCAGGCCTGTAAATCTAAACTTAGTATTGCCTACCATAAAGGGGGGCCATTCCTCCATTGCCTAAAAAGCCAAAAAAAAAACAAACAAAAAAAAAAAACAAAACAAAGACATCAGGTTGCAGTGAAAGGAAAAAAAGCATGTGTTTCAAAGGAAACATTGAAAGGAGAACAGAAAGTTGATGCTCAAAACTTGAACTCTCCAGTGGTTTACATTTAAATTATTTTAAGGGGGAAAAGTGAAAAATAATTGTAATTGGGTGCAGCTAGGCCCCCCCAAGGGGGACTTGTAATGGGGTCCATCACTTGGGGTGTCCAAGAAAAATATAGGATATTCTCCCCTCCCCGCCACAAGGCGGGCTGCCGTGGGCGATGGGAGACCCGGAGCAGGGCCTTTGAGAGTCATTTTGCACATCAGTAACAGCAGGAGAGCTTCCTATCTCATATGCAAAGATGGTTATTTTGCATATCAACAAGGCTACCCAGGAGGGTTTGCACAACTTAAACCCAGGATGTCTGTAACTGGGAGGCAGCTCCCCTGGTTACTGGGCCTGCTAAGGGAGGCCAAAATGGGGCTGCGCGGAAGATTTGTGCCAGCATTTAAACCCAGGCACAAAAGCCAAACGCGGGGCTTTTGACCACATGGTTTTGGGAGCGGAGTGGGGGCTCCCTGGACCATGCAGCTTAGGAAGCAGGAAAGCAAGATGTAGCAGCCATGCATCAGCTCCCGCAGTTACTGTGCGCATGCGTGAGAGCTCAGGGATGGTTTGGTCCACGCCATGGGGGAACAATGTGAAGACCGTGTGGGAAAGAAAGGGGAGAAAGGGCTCTTGCTATGGGCCACGAGACGGTGCCACGTGGTTCTGAATTAAGACCTGGAGATCCTGGCGACGCAGCAGATGGTGCTGAGAACAGCAAGAGGCCTGCCTAGCCGAGCCCCGGACTTCTGTTCTTTTTCTTCAGGACAGTTCCCCTGCCTGGCCCGACTGGCCTGAGCAAAGGGGGCAGGGCAGGACTGCGTGTGTTGGTGGGTGTTCTAAAGGGATTTTGAGATTTAATGGTGACATTTAGCCATTTCTCAAAACCTGTATAATTTTGAATAAATAGTTCCTTTCTTTTTCACCAAACTCTGCCATTGAGAGCAATAATTTTTAAGGGCGGGGGCAAAGAACCTAGAACAGAGGGACCCCGGGGAAGGGGGGCATTGTTCTGGTAATAACATCTGGAGTTTTCTCTGCAACAAGTCCACATTTGGTAACATAATTATAATAGGTGTGGAAAGATGTTCAGAACTTGAGGTGCCTGGGAATATCGGAAAACTCCCCCACAGCCGTCCCTGGGGGGATGGGGGGAGAAAAGGAGGACAGCCTTTTCTGAAATTGAGTTATTTTGCATATCAATAACAGCTGGCTAGCTTCGTAATCTGTTAAGTAGCTGTGGCAGGTGCTCAGAGCCAGGGAGAGGGACCTGAGTTTAACCCCAACGTAGCCAGGAGGCGGTTCCCCAGTTGCCTGCAGGAGAAGCAGGAAGGCAGTTCCCCTTCGTCAGGGGGCCGAGCCCTCCAGGACTGAAAAGGGCAGCCAGAGATAGGCAGAAGAGATTGGAGTACTGACAGGTGTGCCCCTTTGTGGGAGGAGTCAGAAATGGGGTCACTGAGGAGTGGCAAGGTGAGGATTTAAACTTGAGCATGGCAGCCATGCTTGGGCTTTTGACCATGTGGCGTGGAACGGAGTAGGAGGGCCATGAGGGGCTCCCTCTCCTCTCTCTCTCTCTCTCTCTCTCTCTCTCTCTCTCTCTTCGCAGCTGCAAAAGACTTCTGTGCAAGATGCCGCCTTGCAGCCTGGGCCTTTACCTGGATACTAAGAGTTGTGCCTCTCCTGAGTTTCACCACCATCCAGAGTAACGCTGGACATCCTTTTCTAGTCTACTATGTGGAGGCTGATGGCAACGCATTCCGGATCCTGCACAGATACGGCCATGGGGAACTTTTGGGGTGGCTGGCACATAGCCTGGTGGAGAGCATGGGAAGTGCTGGGTCTGGTGGCAAAGGAGAGCTCCAAGCGGAGCTGCCCTGAGCCCCCCCAGGTGGGAATGTTGTAAATAAAGACCTGCCCCGTCCTGTATTAATTGCTGGGTCACTAACGAAGGCACCCTGTGGATGGGCCCCGGGCCGCTAGCTTACAGTCTTGGCGTTCTCTGTAGCATAGTTATGGTTAGGGGTTTTCAAATCCTGGGCTGTGAGGATTGCTCCGTTATGATGGAAGTCTTTATGATCTGATTTATTTCTCCCCTGATAGCATTCTGTTTATGTTTATGGGATTTTGGTTATTAAAATCCAGAAGTCTTCCCGTTTGCAGACAACCCAGAGTTCTGCAGCCGATGTTGGGATTCTGACAGTGACTCTGATTTGAGCACAGATTTAATCTTGTGCTTAGCAGGCTACATCCTTCTCTTTTCTTGAAAAATATTATCTCTTGCAACCTGTTTTACTGACAGTTTTCCATTTTTTCAATCACAAATGCCAGGCTGTTTTTTTTAACTTATTCTTTAACTGGATATAATGACAGCCAGCTGTGGAAACAAAACGTATTTTTTTCTCTAGCTTTTTTAATTCCTCTAGTTGAGCGAAAATTCAAATTAACAGAGATAAATTAATAGGAGAGAATGCACAAAGTATATTATATGGATGAATATTATAGAAAGTTAAAATTAGAGGCCAAAGAGTATTGGGTAATTGACACTCATGTGCCATTGTGAAGCTATTAAAAATAAAAGTAAACCTTTGTGGTTTGAGATTTCAAAATGCAAAAAACCCATTTGCCTGACAATTCCAAAGCAAATGTTTGGTAAATAAATTTTTGTCTCAACATTTTTATGTGACCATTTCTCTGTGAGCGGGGTTTTTTTTTTTATTTTGATGCATTCTAGGCAGTTAACAGGGGAGGTCAAAGGGTTTTTTCTGACCCTTCTGGTTCCCAATAACAAGATCAGAATCAGTATCCTAAAAGGCACATCTGGGCAGCAACCCTGCTTCCCTTCACAACAGAGCTACAGCTCTTAGGCTGGTTTGGCGAGTCGAACTGAAAGCTCAATTCTTCTACAACAAGGCCTTAGTTAAAGTCACTGAGTACCTAACTCATTAGCAAATCTGATAAAATATTTAACCATTGTTTTATCAATATAAGTATATTCAATTGTGACTTTTTTATACTGTTGTTGTTATGGAGCACATGTCTTTTTCATGTGCTATTTTCTTAAGATTTTTAAATTTATAATTGAATTAGTCTTTATTTTTAAAATGATTTTTATTGTGTCTTTTTTCATTACCATTTAGTGCCCTTATACACACCCCACAATCTCCACACTGTTGTCCATGTCCATGAATCCTTTTTCCTTTTTGCTCAATCCCCCCACCACCTGGACTCACCTAGCTGTCATTCTGCTCGTTTTTTTAAATAAAGATTTTATTTATTTTTAGAGCGAGGTGAAGGGAGGGAGAAAGAGAGGGAGATAAACATCACTTTGTGGTTGCCTCTCATGCTCCCCCTCCACGGGCCTGGCCCACAACCCAGGCTTGCGCCCTGACTGGGATCTGAACCAGCGACCCTTTGGTTCACAGGCTGGCACTCAATCCACTGAGCCACACCAGCCAGGACTCCTATTCTCTATCTTGAGTCAGTCTCTATTTTGCTTGTTCAATTTGTTCATTAGATTCCATATATGAGTGAAATTATATGGAAAAAAAAAAGCTCAAATAGACACTCTAAGTTCACACTTAAAGGAACTTGAAAAGGAACAACAAATAAAGGCCAAAGTGAGTAGAAGCAAGGAAATAATTAATATTGGAGCAGAAATAAATAAAATAGAGTCTAAAAAATGATACAAAAGATCAATGAATCCTAGAACTGGTTCTTTGAAAAGATAAATGAGATTGACAAATCTTTAACCGGACTCATCAAGAAAAGAAGAGTAAGGACTGAAATAAATAAAATCAGAAATGAAAGAGGAGAAATAACTGACACCAAAGAAATACAAAGGGTTGTAGGAAAATATTATGAACAATTATATGATAACAAACTGGAAAAGATGCATGAAATGGGTAAATTCCTAGAAACATACAATCTGCCAAAAAAATCAGGAAAAAATTAATCAGATGAATCAGAGAATCTGAATAGGCAGGTTACACCTAATGAAATTGAAGCAGTAACCAAAACACTCCCAAGAAACAAATGCCCTGGACCAGATGACTTTTACCAAACATTCTGAGAAAAACTAACACTTCCCATTCTCAAACCTTTTCATAAAATTTAAGAGGAGGGAAGCCTCCCAAATTCATTTTGAGGCCAGCATTATCCTCATTCCAAAGCCACTACAAAGACACCATAAAGAAAGAAAATCATAGGGCAATATTTCTGATGAACATAGGTGCTAAAATCCTCAATAAAATATTAGTAAATTGAGTGCAGCAATGCATCAAAAAGATCATACACCATGATCAAGTGAGGTTTATTCTGGGAATGGAAGGTCAGTACAACATTCACAAATCAATAAATGTGATTCACCACATAAACAAACTAAATGATAAAAACCTCATGATCATAACAATAGATGCAAAAAAAGCTTTTGATAAAATTCAGCACTCATTTATGATCAAAGCCCTCAGCAAAATGGAGTAGAAAGAACATACCTAAACATAGTAAACGCCATATATGAGAAACCCACTGCCAGCATCACACTCAACAGGCAAAAACTACATGCATTCTCTTTAAGATCAGGAACAAGACAGGGATGTCCAATTTCACCTCTCTTATTCAACATTATACTGGAAGCCCTAACCACAGCAATCAGACAAGAAGAAGAAATAAAAGGCATCCAAATTAGAAAGGAAAAGGCACAACTGTTTTTATTTGCAGATGATATGATACTGTACATAGAGTACCCCAAAAATTCCACTAAGAAACTACTAGGACTGATACATGAATTCAGCAAAGTAGTAGGATACAAAATTAATATCTAAAAGTCAGATGCACTTTAATTAATTAATTTATTAAAGTTATTGTTGATACATTTTTATTTGCCAATAATGAACCAACTGAAATGGAAATTAAGAAAACAATGCCATTCATAATCACTTCAAAAAGAATAAAATACCTATGAATAAACCTAATCAAGGATGTAAAAGACTTGTACATGGAAAATTACAAGACAGTGAAGAAATTAAAGAAGATAGAAATAAGTGGAAGCACATACCATGTTCACAGGTAGGAAGAATTAACATGATTAAAATGTCGATACTACCCAAAGCAATCTGTAGATTCAATACAATTTCTATCAAGATTCCATGATATATTTCACAGAACTAGAACAAATATTTCAAAAATTTATATGGAATCATAAAAGGCCTCACATAGCAATAGCAACCCTGAGAAAGAATAACAAAGTTGGAGGAATCATGCTACCTAATATCAAACTATACTATAAGCCCATAGTAATCAAAACAGCCTGGCACTAGAATAAAAACAGACACATAGATCAATGCAACAGAATAGAGAGCCCAGAAATCAACCCACACCTTTGTAGTCAATTAATATTTGACAGAGGAAGCAAGCACATACAGTGGGTTAAATATAGTTTATTCAATAAATGGTGTTGGGAAAATTGGACAGATATGTGCATAAAAATGAAACTAGATGACCACCTATACCACACAGTAGAATAAATTCAAAATAGATCAAATACTTAAACATTAGGTCTGAGACCATAAAAATCCTAGAAGAAAACAGGAACAAAATTTCAGGGGTTGTTCATAGAAATTTTTTTATCAGATATATCTCCCCAGGCAAGAGAAATAAAAGAAATAAACACATGGGACTACATCAAACTAAAATGTTTTTGCACAACAAAGAAAAACATCAACAAAATGAAAAGACAACCCACAGAATGGGAGAACATATTTGCTGATACACCCGACAAGTTAATATCCAAAATTTATAAAGTACTTAGAAAACTCAGTAACAAAAAAAAAAAATTAAAAATGGTCAAAGGACATGAATAGACACTTCTCCAAAGAGGACATACAGATGTCCAGTAGACATAGAAATGATGCTCAACATCGCTAATAATCATGTAAATGCAAATTATAACCACAATGAGATACCATCTCACACCTGTCAGAATGGCCGTCATCAATAAATGAACAAACAACAAGTGCTGGTGAGGATGTGGAGAAAGGAGAGCCATGCACACTGTTGTGGAGAATGCAGACTCGTGCAGCCACTGTGGAAAACCATATGGAGAGACCTCAAAAAATTAAAAATGGCTCTGCCTTTTGACCCAATGATCACATTTCTGGGAATATATCCCAAGAAACCCAAAATAATAACTCAGAAGAACATGAGCACCCCTGTGTTCATTGCAACTTTATTTACAAACACCAAGATACGGAAGCAGCCCAAGTGCCCATCTATAGATGAGTGGATAAAACAACTATGGGACATTTACACAATGAGATTCTACTAATTTGTACAAAAAAAGAAAATTTTACCCTCTGCAGTAGTATGGATGGACCTGGAGAACATTATGCTAGGTGAAATAAGCCAACCAGAGAAAGACAGATACCATAAGATTTCACTCATATGTGGAATCTAATGAGCAACTGAAATAACAAGCAAATCGAGACAGACTCATACTCGGGAGCAGATGAGAGCTGGAGGTGGGGGCAGGCTAGTGGGTAGAGAGATTGAGCAAAAAGGAAACAGGATTTATGGATATGGATAAGAGTGTGGAGATTGTATGGGATGGAGAGAGGTATAAGGGGACTAAATGGTAATAGAAAAACACGAAAAGAGTAAATTTAAAAAATATCAAATAACAAAATGAAAGAATAAAATATTTAGGAAAAATTTACCAAGGACATATAATACACAGAAAAATATCAAACATTTCTGAAAGTAAATTAAAAAGAAAAGCAAATAGCGTTGGCCGTGGCTCAGTGGATTGAGTGCCTCACTATGAAGCAAAGGGTCACTGGTTCGATTCCTAGTCAGTGCACATGCCTGGGTTGCCAGCTGGGCCCCCAGTGGGGAGCACGTGAGATGCAACTGTGTATTGCTGTTTCTCTCCCTCTCTTTCTCCCTCCCTTTCCCTCTCTCTAAAAATAAATTTAAAAAAATCTTTAAGAAAACCCCACTGTATTAAAAAAAAACCAAATAAATGGAAAGACACTTATGTTTATGAGTCAAAAGACTTCCAATCATCTACATATTGATATTTGACACAATTTCTATAAAAGATCTGACTCAGCAACTCCAGTTACTCCCTGCCTCTATCCTCTTTTAACTGGTACCTTAACACTCATGGTCAGATGAATTCTCAGCCTTCACTCAATGCACCTTTTGTTGGAACTAATTGCCAATTGTGGCCTCAGCATAAGACCGCTTGGTGTACGTGGGAAGCTATATATTGCATTTCTAAGGTGCTTCTGAGTAAATCTGAATCTTCCTGAACTGAGAGGAGCATCAACAGTCTTACCCTGGTCTGAGCCAGACACTGAAAACCTCAGGCCTCACTCTGAAAACTGCCATCCCTGGGCGCTACCCTGAGTGCTCCCACCGTACCAGCTTGACCACCTTTTCTACCCTTCCCTGTCTTTTATCTGTCTCTGTGCCCCTAACTTCTTCACTCTTCCCACCTCCTCTCCAGCCACTAGCCAGACTGTATCCCTTCCCACCTCTTCCCCGGCCACCAGCCAGACTGCTCAGTCCCCATGCCTTCCCATCCCTCCTGGCTTTCTAGAATTTTGGTCCCTCAGTGGCTGCTAGTCTTTTTCTAACCCTTGGTCTTCCTCTTGTCCCTTGCACAGCATGCCATCTCTCATTTTCCTGGAGCCTTGAAGCCCTGCAACATGGGCTAGTCTGCCCTTGGGAACAAGCAGGAGCATGGTTCTCTGGTTACCTCTGTTTAAGGTTGGTTTCTCTCTTCCTTCCCATTCCTACACACCCACCTTCTTCAGACCCCGTGCTTTGACTTTTTTTGACTTTTTTTTGTGGTTACTTGCCACTTGTGTATAAAAGTGTACATTCCCCTAATGGATTCTTTAAATCAACTGTTTGGTTTTATTATAAAAGACAGTCATTTGAGTCATGAAGTATGTTTTTCTTTCTTCCAAAAAAGTGATCCTGCCTCTCAAGACCATACCTACATTTGGAAGAACTGCTCCTTCTTCTTTTCCATTCCTTTTTTTTTAGCTCCAGTAACTCTCTCTTTTGTGGGTGGGCCCTTTAAGTCAACTTTATCAACAAGATAGGCTCCTCAGCATCTTCCTGAAAACTTATGCCACTCCCTATTCTTTCTTCATTCTCTTCCTCCTAAACCAAGGTAACAGCACACACCTTCCATCTTTACCCTGCTTTGCTAATCACTACAATTTCCTTTCTATCTCTGCCCAGGACCTTACCCTTTCTTGTCTCCCCCTAGTAGCCCCCTGGTTTCTAAAGGCCATCTGGCCTGCAGGTCTGTCGAGGATTTTTATCTATGGTTAGAGGCCAACCAGAGCCAACAAAACCCAAAATAGCACAGAAAATAGTGTCTGTTTTCCAATTCTGTGTATCCTGTTTGTGGACTCTCTTTCAAACCAGCACACAGAGTTTATAAAAACAACAAAAGCCAGGAATGTTCCCTGCATCATGGACGCACCGTAAAGGTCTCTGATTGCAGGCCAGTGAAGGCATTGGCTGCTCATGACCAAAAGCTAAGAACTTCACGCTGCTAATTTTTTGGAGTCATTATATTCTCCATACAGCCAAGGTCCTACTGCAGAGTATCTTTAAAATATTTGTGCATCTGCCCCATTACATGTGATGTGAAAATACACGTGGAACTGGAACAACATTGGCGGTCAGGGTTTATCATTTACCATACAGGTAATTTGCTCAGTGTTCCTGCCAACGGTAACAAGGAGGACTTAATGGTTTCCTTTGCCCTGATGTGCCGTGCTGTGAAGGCTGTGGAGGAAATTTCAGGCAAGGGGCTAAAAGAGTGAGCAGGTGGTCCCCCGTGTGTCTCCAAAATACATCGGAATGAATAATACATTTAAATGGTTTACACATCCCCTAACATCCCTGGAGTCAAAAGTCTGAAACGCGCATCGCAGTGCTGGAATTGTGGTGTGAATCTGTAGGACCCCGGTCCTTCTTCACTCTCTGGGGGAATCTGTTTTAGCCTTTTCCAGCTTCCGGGGGCTGTTCTCACTGTTGGCTCATGTTCCTTATCACTTGTGCCTTTCCTTCTCTGCTCCATGGTCACATCTACTCTTCTGTCATTTAATCTTTTTCTGACTCTCTCACTCATGAGAACATGAGAAATTACATGGAAAGACCACACAGAAAGTCCAAAGTGGTCTTCCAGTCTCACTACCTCACGATAACAATCACATGTGCAAAGCATCTTCTGCAAAAACAAAAGTCACAGCTTCCAGGGATAAAACTCTGGGTATCTCTAGGAAGCAATGATTGTCTCCACAACAGTATTCAAAAAACTTATATGTCTGGTATTTGTATTTTTAAAAAATGTTCTAAATCTATCTTGTCATAGTCCTGTGTACTTGAACAAGATGAGTTTGTTTTTCTCAGTTGTAATTCCTCATTATCCCAGCCCTGAATAAGGGACTCACTGTTTCCCGCTGTTTTGGACATTTGTGTTGTCAGTCATCCTTCCAAAAAATCCGGTTCCAGGGTGGCCACCCTGGGATGAAAATGGGGCGGGGCACCATGCACAGTCCCTTGGCAGGGAGCAGTCTCTCAGGGCATAGAATTTGCTCAAGTCGAATCTGCGACTGTCAAAAGCCAAGCCTTCAGGTTAAGGTCATTTCTTGAAATGAACTTAACAGACACACTTACTACATCTTTTAAAAATTCAGTTATTTCATTTATGACAGACAAAGTTTTATATTTTTAATGAAAATTTGACTACATGTCTCATGGATGACTTTCAAATATTTTTGAGAAATTAGTGATGTGTCTAGAGAACCAGATACCAAAATTTTTTAAAAGGCATTTTCTATTGAGGAAGATTCTTATTTTTTACTGGATAAAATTGTTTCATGTGAACTAGAGTTGGCAGGAAAAAATGTGTTATTCATTCAGATGGACTACAGAACAAGACAACACCTGCCACCTGGATGTATCTCAGAGACACATGTTCAATAAAAAGAAGCTATACTGAGTCATGTGTCTAATCCACAGTGTAGTAGGTAAGTACAGAAGATGAAGCAATAGTGTCATTGAGTCCTGTGCCTTTGTGAAGTGACACTAGTATGAGCCACTTTTCTCTCTTAAACACAACACGAGAGCAGTGCTGATCTTTCAGGTTAATTTTAGAAGAGAAGTGAAGGGAGGGATGAAAAGCCAGGAGGGTGAACTCTTTAAAACACCCCAGGTTCCCTTCTTCAGGGAACTTTATCCAAGATTTTAGGTTATTAGTACATTGTGCAGTAATTGATTATTTATCATCATAATTAGAGTTTGTCATTTTTATGCCTGTCATCATGTCAGACATACAGCAATTTTCGGTTTTGTGTTTTTTGTTACATAGCAATTAATATCAAGAAGGACAAACATCTTTACGTGATTTCTGCAGATTGACAGGGTTGGGATTATTCATTTTACAGAGAATAAAATTGAAGAAACTCTACTCATTTCATAACATGTAATTATTAACAAATAAGTTAATTGCCTTTTTGAACAATGAGCAAATATTCTGCACAGACTTATAGTGGTTGTAGAGGACACAGAAGTAAACCTGATATTCACTGCTTTCATGGGGCTAATATTCTAGTGATGAGGAAGAAGCAATCAGAAGTAAACAAGCAGTATTCCGGAGGGTGATAAGTCCCCGAGTGGACAGTAAAGTGAAAGGAGGAAGATAAAGAATTGATGGGCTGGGGGTCACTTACCTATATCAGATGGTCATGGGAATCCTTCAGGATCATTTGACCTTTGAATGAGAGCTAGGAGATGGAGGAAAGAGGTCATGTAGGTTTCAAGAGAAAAATTATTTCAGGGAAAAAAGACAGCCAGTACAAAGACCCTAGACCAGAAATTTGCTTGCCACGTTTGAAGTTCAGGAAGCCGCTGTGGCCAGAAAAAAATGGAATGAGGATTATGACTTGAGAAGTTTAGACAGGGGCCAGACCGTTTTAGAGGAGTGCTATCACAGGGCGATTTTCAAGGAGCTACAAAAAGCCTGGGACAGCAAATAGACCAACATCACCATGCATCTCACTTGTTTCAGCTGACTTGTTCTTTATTGCAAGACATTCTCAACTAAAGTACTGAGTCACTTGAACTTCTATTGGAAACTCCAGGTCTTGTGCAGACCAGCACTGTGAGCAGCACTAATGTGGGGCCTTGGACTGCGGTGAAGACTTTGGATTTTAGTGTGATTAAGATGGGAGTAACAGGAGGGCTTTGAGAAGAATAAAGATGACCTGACTTTTGTGTTTTAAAAGAATTCACCTCCGAGGATTCACGGGTTGTAATCTAGGGAGATTGTTATATATTGGGTCAAAAAGGCTGCAGGAAGACGGGTTAGAAGACTGTTACAATGAATCCATTTAGAAGAGCTGGTGGCTTGGATTTCAGTTTTTGTGTTCTATTTCTATATGTAGACTGACTGGAAGTTTGCTGATGGATTAGAGATTATTGCAAGAGCAAGAGAGGCATCAAGGATAATGTAAAAATTTCTGAGCTGAGCATCTAGGATGGTGGAGTAGCCCTTGACGGAGAAGAGAAAGGCTCTGGAAGTATTAGGTTGGAAGGTGGGAGAATAAGAATCTTGGTTGTACATATGTTACATTACAGGTGACCCAGTGATGTCTAGGATAGATACCCCAGATTGGTTTAGCTCTTGTTTTTCTAAACCCTTTTGAAAACACTCAACACTTAGAAGTGGAGGACAGCAGTTCCCAGAATCTGTGACAACAACGTCAGTGTGTGACGTTCAGGAAGAGGACAGTGCATTTGTGGGGTGCGGGCTGTGCCTCTCCCGACACTCGGGGCCGCGGACCTGGGGCCCCAGACCGCTGCTGCCCGGACTGCGGAGGGGCTGTGGCCTGAGTCCAGTGCAGCCTGTCCATTTCCCAGTGTTTTCACCCAAAACGTAGCAGCAGCTTGCTTAGTGGGGTAAATCTCCAGTCCTGTCCACACAGATCATCCTGGAATCTGCAACTTCAGTCTGCTTCCAAATACATGAGTAAAACAAAAAATTTAAGTAAAATAAATAATAATGTTTTTGGAAAGGGAAGGCAGAGCATTTATGGACTTGTGGCAATACTAGTTCATAAACTAAGGATTAAAATTTTTTAATTCTATGCTCCTGATACAAAAACAAAACAAACAAAAAAACACAGAGAAAACAGCAGAGTTTATCACGTCATTCAAACAAAGATCAAGAAGATGGATTTCTCAGGCAAATCTTAATCAGTGTACAACGCCCAGAGATGGCATATTATTTTAATGTGATCATCTACAACCCTCTATGGATTTTAACTCCCATTGTGTGGCTGGAACGTGAAATTATTATTTTTTTTTGTCTGAGATTTATACTGTGAAAAAAATTAGTCCCTAGATAGCTCCTGTTAAATGTCCTTTCTTGTCTTTGTGACAACACTCTGAGTTGCTGCAATAGGCTCTGTGTCTGTGTAGATTTATTTTCTGAGTGATCCCAGGAAGGTTCTGGTCCTTCTTTCTGGGGTACTCTGAAGGCATCTGCCCCAAACAATAACAGCTTTCCCCGATAGAACAAAATTCACTTCTAATTACAGGTTTTGACGCTACTTACTTGTTCATTTTTGGGTATTATCTAATCCAAGGCCTTCTTTCTTGAAAGATGAAAACTCAGCTGCTTTCTTTCCCATCACCAACACACACACATACACACAGATTCTTCTCATTCTGTCACTCCAGTATTCTAAAGACCAAGATTTAGTGTAGACTTTATTGTGTCTGTTTAATGCTATTCACATTTTAGACAACTAGATGTAATTAAAAAAAAAACACTCTCTGAAGTAAATCACAAATGGAGAAACTTCCTTTTGTGAGCTACAAAATTTTAAGAGGGGAGGCCCTGCTCATTAGACACTTAAAATGAAACAAATATATTAGAAAACGCCGGTAACACTTCTACAGCTCCTTCTGGTTACCTCACTGTGGCCCTACCCTCTAGTGGTCACAATGCAAATTGCACCTCCCAATAGAGTCAACCAATTTTTTTAAAACTCTTGGTCACTCAAAGGAAAAGCACTAGGTAAAGTGAGTGTCAAGCGACAATGAAGAACATTTGTTCAAATGTCATTAAGAATTTCATAATGGCTCAATCAGAGTGTTAAACTTACCAAAGCCTTTCTGAGTTAATGCACAGACTGTGAGTCCATGAAGGCAGCCCTCCCCAGCAAGGCAATTAGACACATTAATTCTTTAAATAAATTTCATGCCAAATTCAACTTACAAAAAACATACAGACCGAAAGTTAATGTCACCCTTAATGGTGAGAACTAGAGGCTTTCTCACTTGAGATGATAAAAAGAACAAGTTTACTAAATGCCTTAGTAAGACATGGGTGCTCGGAACAGTGGAAGTGGGTGCCTGCTAATGGTGATGCTCTGAGACAAGGACATCAGTGATGGCCGTGACACCAGCACAAAGAGAAGCTCTGGTGATCATGCGTATGAGCAAAGTGTGCGCTCTAGGGACACCCACATCTGTGACCATTCAGGGATCCTTTACAGGTCCGAGGCTTGTATGGCTCTGATAGTCTGGGCCGGGCTGGACGTGCCCTCCAGAGTACAGAACAGATTCCTGCACTTCTACCTCCGTTTCATCCATGTTAGGAGAATGAAAAGTGTTTTCTGAAGCCTCTGGTGAAATCTAGTGAAAACATTACATGCAGACTCCTAGGGTTTCGAGCAAAGCCATGTTTTCTACAGCAATAGAACAGCAGCTCCTGATAGGCTTCTAGGCTACAGGAGAGGCGGAGGGTCTGAACGTGGGCTGTACTGTGACCAGGGGCCAGACCTGATCGTCATGGCGGGTTCCTTCGCACCCACCAGCCTCAGGTCAGGCGGAGAGAGCAGCATCCATCGCAGATGGAAGTGATACGTCCTGGATTAGACAAGGACAGGTGGTCCAGACAATTCATAGCTACGGCTTCAGGTCCATAGCTACTGGGCCTGTCACATACCTGGCACCTGTGAAATCACAGAACGCTCACTCTTACTAGTCAATTGTAAATGAAAAGGCTCCACTCACTTTAAGTTTATCCCAGCCCTGAATCTTGAATTCTCTCTTACACACCCCCGCCCCGGCATATCATCAGACGCTTCCCTGCTGGTTCCCAGGCTTCTATCAGCCTTACTGACCAACCTGGCTCACTTGTTGACTAAGCTGAAGTATATCTTGGCTAATGGGGTTGACATTTGGCTTTTCACAGTTCTCCCAGGCCACGTGGACACTGCCGTCCCCCAGACCATGCAGTCAGACCCAGCTGCACACACTTCTACTGGGTTGCAACCGGAGACTGGAAACCTCTGGCCCTTAGTTTTGTCTTCGCTTCCAAGCCTGTCCTGCATATCCCACCTTCCCCAGGCTTCGTCCCAACCCCTTTGCTAGTCTGACTACCGTGTACTCAAATGTTCTTCCTGATGCAAATTTTCAAACTCCCTCAACTCTTCTTCTGTGTTCATGGTGTTTCCAATCTTAAAAAGCCAAGTTTTCAAACTCCCAAGTCCCTATGGAATGTTCCTTTTGTTCTTTCCCTTGTTTCTTATTCCATGTCTCCTGTTTCATAACTTTTGCTGGTTGGTATATATGGTATTCCTGCTTGTCCAAATCCTAGAACTCTAATCTAAGTTTTTAAGACATTAGCTTTATTACCAACCCTGTGTCTCCCCCCGCATGCCCATCCAAATCTGGGAGAATGGCTCCCCTCTCTTACCTGCACCAGCTCCAGTGGCTCCTCCCTCAACATTTAGGTCAGCCCCTTACTTGCATGTCTCAGCCCCATCCTAAGCTTCTATAGAAAAGCTCTCCTGCATTGTATGGCCTTCAACCCATACAATGCTTAATACCTGGAACCCAGAAGCATTGTCGTTTCTCATTCTGATTCCGAGAAGATCCTATTTCTTTCTTCTCCCTATGCATGCACTCCTTTGCTTACCCAGAATCCTCCTCTCTGAACAAATCCTCAAGGATTTCAACCAAATACCTCAGGGGACACCAGGAGAATTAAAAATAAAACAGAATCGGAAAAGAGATTTATTTCTCATTTCACATATTCCGATGGTAGACTCTCCAAGGGTAGGCATGTGGATTTTGTAAACACAACAGATAAATAAAGGAATAAGGACACTAATATCTGACCTGAGTTCCAGGTCACAGAAGGCACTAAACAGGGTCCTCTACTGAAAGGCCTGCAGGGGCTGATGTGGCCGGGACCTGCGTGTTTACTAGAGTTTCTGAATTTCACGACAAAATATTTTTTAAATTTCTGTAAGCTTGTTCCTTGAAGGCGTAAAAATGTATGTGCAGTGAGAACACTGTGGACGGTGAGGCTGCTGCCGAGGCGCAGAGTTTCACGCCCGCCCTATTTCTCAGATGCTAAGACAATGGCTGCTGTGAGGCAACCTGGTCCCCAGAAAAATCGGGGCACTCAGGTCATCTCTTGCTGTGGACCCCGAATTCAGAGTGGAAGCAGGACAATTAGAAACATTTATTTGGAAAATTCAGACAGATTTTCAAAATTGGAAGATTTGAGAATACAGTAAGGATCCACATTGTGAGCAAGATGAGAGGATCAGCTAATCCCAAGTAGGTGCTGCCTAAGGAAAACATGCATCACACAAGTTTAGAGAGGCAAGGAAGACTTTATGAAAGACCATGCAATAGTGCGGCGAGCCAGAACTCAGCAGCCCTGACACAAAAGGCGAGGGAGAGTTTAAGAACAGGAGCACGGATTAGAGGCATTTCTGTTTGCTAATTGGCTTTATAGAAAAGGAAGGTGAAACTTTTTATAAAATCTTGATTAAGGTCTTTTTGTTTATGGTTTAACGGCCCTCACCCGAGTTAGGCTCGGCCCCTCCCACAGAGACTGAGACACAGGGACACCTGCAGGATTACATTTTAAGGGATCGGCCACAGGCCGTTGTGACAGATAGTCTGACTCATAACACTGGTAAGAAGAGTTTAAGGAGACTTATATACATTTTAAAAGGGCAAAGAAAAAAACTGCAATTTCAAATTGCAATTATATTTCTGAAGAAAATGTTCTGAGAAAACGGAGGTCAGAGGCCTGCCATCAGGAAGAAACTGTCTGAAGGTTGGTGACTCTCAGGGAATATTAAGACCTCCACATCATAACAAACCTGCTTCCTGCACAGTGGCGGGAACCTCAACAAAATCTCTTTCAGCCAAGATAAAGTTTGCATCTATATCAGGCCCTGCAATTTATAAGGAGTTTTAAGTTTCCAGCAATTTACAAATAGGTGCAAAATAGCTGAGAGTCCCTGAACAGAGCCAGGATCTGATCTTCAAGAAGGCTGTGCTTCTAGAGCTTTCCATTACAACATCATATTTTTCTCTACAGTCACCTTCCTTCAATCAAATGTCTTCCCTCAGAAAGTAGTGTATTCTTAATCCTATCACAGGACTGGAGCCACCTGATTTGGCCTGATTAGTTATCTAAGGGCATAGGAGCTGACATTCAACAGATAGTTTGCTATTTAATTAGCTTTATAAATTAAGACCCAGGCTAAGCAAAGTGTTGCCATGTGTGAACTCAGCCAAGTCTGTGGCAAACAGATATTCGTGATGGTGTCCAAGGATCCAATCATTTCATTGTCAACGACCATTCCAGTGCACATTATAATGCACTTCCTGGTGACATTCCTCATGGAAAAGTTGATGCTAATTTTGCTAGAAAAATAACGTATTTAAAATGATGAGTCAATGACATACACAAAATGAACGTGAACCAATACGATTGAAGGTGCCCTTATGTTTCTAATGACAAGGATTGCTGCTCCTATGGAAAAATGCTTTTTCATTAACACTATAAAATATCACATAATTTTAAAGAAGAAAGTGCTTTGTAAACTAACCGGTGATCATTTGGTTTAAGAAAATTAAATATGCATAACTGATGAATTATACTTTCTTCCTTTACTCTATTTAATGGAAATATCATCATACATTGAAAATAGCTGTAATTTAACAATTCCTTCTGCAATGATCTCCTTACATACCATTTGATGCAGAAGATTAAGAAAGAGATGAAAACATAAAAAACTAAACAAATTACTTTAAACCAAATACCGTCTATGGCCTTTTTCTGTGGTGAGGCCTGTGTGAGGTCCTGTCCTGAACCCAGGAGAACAGCTGGGCTGGCTGGAGAGAGCCCACCAGACTCCGTAGGGGAAGGGGGTGAGGTTTCTTTGGTGGAGTCCAGCTGCCTGTCCAGGCACCAGAGGCTGGATGAGGATTAGACAAGAGGTAAGAACTGGGGTGTGGGGCGGGCAGGCACAAAGGCGAAAATTGTGAAGTTACGAGTCCCGAGTTGCTTTGCTGACCACTCTGCTCTTACGAGAACCTCCCATGTAGCTGACCTTACACTTTGGGTGGTGTGAAGAGCAACATCCGATCTGAGGGGAGAACAAAAAGGGACCAGAGTGAACGAGAACCTACAGGCTGCAGAGATGGAGGGCAGAGGGCACAGAGCAGCCTCCCAAAGACTTGCAGACGTCATCTGATGGGTCACTGGCACCCAGGAATCCTGAACTGACCTGTTCCTACAGTATTGTCAGCACCTCCTCGCGTGGCTAAGAGACCCATGAATGTACAATAGTACGATCTCCTGACAGTGAGAAGTATTGAAAAGTGGACTGATATGTGCATGTTCTGTAAAATACAAACTTTTTAATCCTAGTTGATTTTAGCATCCAGTTATTCTGGGAATACAGTGCATTAACAGGTATGCTTAGAGGACAAGCGAAGAGCACATTGTAGTACAGAGGTACTTTAGTTAAGAAGAAATAAAACAGTGCAAATAGCTCTGAAGTTTAGAAAGGACCATAACCGCATTTATTGCGGGCATCTGAGGTCCTGGGTCCCCATCCTTCATTCACCCTTTTTCTCACTTTTTGGGCACAGCAAGCTCCAAAGACACCCTGCTCATACCTCTCATCGTCAGCCACCCCAACGCCCACCACCAGGATGTTCCTCAGCCCCCACTCAGTGTCTTTTTCATGGGCACTTACTCCAAATTGCGTCCTGTAGATCAAAGGACTTGGGGTACTAGAGTGAGCCACAATATTTTGCGTTTCCAAGGCACTGCTTGGCAAAGCTTAAACTGCTGGACTCAGAGGCTCATAAGGAAAGATCAGAACAAGCCTCACCCTCGCCTGAGCTGGACACTGCAAATTTTAGCCCTCACTCTGGAACCAATGATCCCTGGATTCTGAGTGTTTCCCCAACACCAGCCCTTCATGATTATTTACCAGACTGAACGTTTGCAACTATCTTGGTATCTGCCTCTGCAACCCACCCCCCATCTGCTCCACCCTCCTGTCATTTTAGAATTGCCTCCCCCTCCTCGCCAGCCATAGACTGCCCTGAGAGGGCCCCACACCCTTCCATCCCCCATGGCTCCCTGTATTCTCTGTCTTCAGTGTTCACTAGTCGTCCTCTTGTCTAGTGGATGAGAGGGATCCTCTTGTCCAGGGGTGAGAGAGAGACCACGGTGCTAATAACCCACCCCTCTTATCTCTTGTTCCATCCAGCCCTAAATTGTGGGCTTTTGTGTTCTTGTGGATGAGTACCAGCATGTTCCCCTGGATTCCTCTGTTTAACGTCACATTCTCCCTCCCTTTTGTTCCCCACAGACACATGCCCTTACACCCTCATTCTGTTGTTTTTTTTTTTAAATTTTTGACACTTATCCATGGATTTTTTTCTTATGTATAGAAATGCATACATAGTCCTTATGGACTTCCCAAATCAAGTGTTTGGTCCCAGTATCAAGGGCACTCTCATGAGTTTTCGAACATCCTTCTGGTTCTTCCAAAGAGCTACCTGGCAGATCTGGAAAAATGGCTTTCTCTTTCTCCCCAGCGCCCTCCAAGAGTTCCAGGGACTCTCATCTGCAGTTGGGTTTCTCACCTTGTCCCCAATTTGAGATCTCACCCTCTTCACGAAAACCTGCACCCCTCTATTCCTTCTGCATTCTCTTTATCCTAAACCACACTCATTCGAAGTTCCGTGAAAGACTTGGGAATGAGCTCCCTTACATATGAAGTAAACATATACGTGGAATTGGAATAACGTTGGCATTTAGGGTTATTTCAGCTCTCTGGCAAGTCGTCTGTCATTTGCCACGCACGTAATATGCTCAGTGTTCTCGCCGATGTTATGAGGAAACATTAGAGACTTTCTTTGCCCTGAGATGCCAGCCTATCAGGGCTGTGAAAACAATTTTAGACAAGGGACTAAAGAGCAAGCCGGTGGTCACCCTGGAGTCACCAAAGTGCACCTGAGTGGATAAGGAATTAATCCTGTTTACACATTTCTAACCATCCTGGGTATCAGAAGCCTGACTGGGCATCACTGTGCTGGCATCCTGGTGTGTATCTGCAGGGCCCTGTTCCCTGCTCGGACTCTCTGGGGAAATCTGTTTCGGCCTTTTCCAGCTCCTGGAGGCTGTTCTCATCCTTGACTCATGTTTCCCCATCACAGGTACTTTCTCTCTTTTGCTCCCATGCTCACATCTTCTCTCTCTCCCCCTTTTCTTTCCCTGTTGCGTGATCTCCCCCTGACTATCTCTTTCATTTATACAAGAACACTGCAGGTTACATGGAGGGACCGCCCAGGAAATCCAAGTTGTCTTTCCATCTTGCCACCTGTAACATCATCACACCTGTAAACTCTCTTAACCAGAAAATACAACGGTCACGGTTTTCATGGAAAGAACTCAGGATATAATCACAGGGCAATGATAATTGCCACAGTATTCAAAACGCTTTAAAATGACTTATCTTCACATGTTAAAAAGTTTTTAAAAAACTATCCAGTTTTTGTCCTGTGCAGTTAAATGAGGTAAGAACTGTCCCCACAGTTGTAGGTCCTCAGGGTCCCAGCCCTGGAGGATGATTCTCATTGCCTCCCACTCCCTTCCACTGTGTGTTGTCACGTGTTTTCCCAGGAACTCTAGTCCCTGGGTAGTGACATTGGAAGGAAAGTGAGGCTGGGAATTGCTTCGGGGGTTTTTTGGCCTTGAGCACTTCTTTAGGGTGTGGGGTTTGCTCCCCTCGGACCTGTGGCTCTGTGGGAATGCAGCCCTTCAGGTCTGTGGTGATTCCTGGGACCACAGCTAGCAGACTCACTCTTTACGTCTTTTAAAGATTCAGTTATCTCATTTATGAAAAACAAAGCTTCAGAATTTTTAAATAGAAAATTTCACTACATGTCTCAGGGATGAGTTACAAATATCCCTGAAAAATTAATGATGGGTCCCATGAACCAGTAAAAGACATTCTTAAATAAAACATTTTCTATTAAATAAAGTTCTTATTGGTACTGGACAAAACTTTGCCAGCTGAGCTGGAGTTGGCAGGGGGGAAAAATGATGATGTTTTACAGAATAGAATCACCCATGTGATTATCAGATAGTGAAACCAGAGAGAAAAAATGTACAGAGCAGGGAAAGAGGCTGGCTTGCCTAGTCTCCTCACACGGTCCCTGGATGAGAAGGCTTGGACATCCTGCCCTGTCCTCGCATCAGAGGGTCCATGAGTGCAATGGCTGAGGTGTGGGACCCCGCTCTAGGGTTGAGTACAAAGGGACCACAGGGAAGGGAACCAGAGTAACGGCCTCTTTGAAAACCCATCCTCATTAGCAACAAAGGCACAGATAACACATAGAAAGGTGCGCCCTGCACATCATCTCAGATTCTCTGACAGAGGCCGCTTCGAGGCAACCTGGAGTTCCAAAAGGGTCTGGTTGGTCTCATTGTCTCTTGCTATTGACACCAAGTCAGAAGAGAGGCATATTGGAAATACTTATTTGAAGGATTGTAGACAGATAAGGAAAGACATTGGAAGATTTGAATATATGGTAAGAATTGAAACTATGAGTAAGATAATAGGATCAGTAATTACATGGGAGTGATGTCAAAATAACACATGCATCCAACAAATTTAAAAAAAAAAAGACTTTATTAAAGACCATGCAATGAGACAGTGATATCAAATTCAATACCTCTGAAACAGCACCAGCTAGGGCTAAAGGAAATGGTTTTTAAATACAGAGATCAGAGGCCTGTGGTCAGAAAGACTCCATCTAAAGGTTAGTGATTTTACCTTGGCTGGTGTGGCTCAGTGGATTGAGTGCTCACCTGCAAACCAAAGGGCAAACCAAAAGGTTGCAGGTTCAATTCCCAGTCAGGGCACATGCCTGGATTGGAGGCCTGATCCCCAGCACGTGAGATGCAACCACACATTGAAGTTTCTCTCCTTCTTTTTCTCCCTTCCTTTCCCTCTCTAAAAATAAATAAATAAAATCTTAAAAAAATAAAAATTAGTGACTTCAAGCAAACATGAAGGTGTCTATGTCATAACAAAATTACTTTTTTCATTATGAAGAGAATCACAACTAAATCTCTTTCAATCAATCCCCAGTTTGCATCTCCCTCAGTTTCTGCAACTTATTAAAAGACATCAGTTCTCAGCAATGTTTACACAATTGCAGAAAAACTGAACAGAGACAAGATCTCATCTCCCAGAAGTCTGTGTTCTGTAGTTTTCCATGAGACATTACATTTCCCTTTATAATCACCTTCCCTTTGATCAAATGTCATCTACAAAAAAATCAGAGTGTTACTGATTCTATAGCCTATCTGGTGTCACTTGGTTTGGCCTGAGTAGTTACCTCAGTAACTACTCACATTCACCTCGCAGTTTGCTCTGATGCAGGATTTTCTATAACCTTAAGATGGGAGCTTTAACAGCCTCTTGAGGTTAGGAAGCCGCCCCCTCACTCTTCACTTGCAATCTCTCTAGCTTTGGGTGATGGCCTCGTCTCCAAGAGACACCAAAATGCCGATCAGGTCAAATTTAGTTTGATAAAGGTGAGGTCATTTCTAAATCTGTGGGCATCTGTCTAGACTAGGATATTTGAGCCAAAGTTTTATTTGTATTACCAAAATTTCCAGTGATTTCTTGTTAACAAAAATGACAGAGTCATACTGAACTTATGCAAATAGTTCTATTGCCATGAAAATAAAAATACTATAGAAGACTTTAGAATTTTTGGAGAGGAGAAGTCAAACATGGAAATAAATACCATACGGGTCCCTCTGTTCATGCACATTGTCCACATAGGTGTCCAGTCATCCACCACACAACCCCTAGGAAAAAAAGCCAGAGCTTGTACCTTGAAAACTCATCACAAGCGTCCACTGGCCATCCCAGGTCAGTTGCTTATTCTGTGTGACTCAGTGAAGATGGTGAGTGAGACCAACCAGAGGTGCGATGTCCTGTGAAATGTGACCTGGTGGCAGGAGATAGTCAGGAGTGAGGTGTCCCAGGACTAAGACAAAGGACATTGATATAGAACAGAGACCCTATTCTAAGACCCATTGTACCCTCCGTCTGCAAAAGCACTGAATCACGGTGAATCATGACTGTACCTGTGCAGAAGTTGGTACATGACCCCTGTTTCATTATAATAGCAATATAATAAGTTAGCATCGTGGGTCCTCTCCCCTGGTAGGCAATCAAGGAAAATCATGGGAGACTGCATGTACAGTAGCTTAAAAGTAATATAACTACTTGTACATGCTCAATAAAAGCCCACCAAAACTAGCCAGGAAACATTCGTCCTATAAGAATAGAATCCTTCCAGCCACCGAGGGTCAATCTCTGTTTGACCCTCAGAATCCCATGTTCTGTGAAGTGTACTCTCGCTTAATAAATCTGCTCTCTTTTTCTGCTATAAACTCTCTGTGTGTTCATCTCAATTCATTGCTTGAGATCACCAAGAACCTGCTTTTCTGGCCCACCTGCCACAGTTCTGGTGAGCCAGCCAGGAAAAGATGCCAGAGCAGTAAGCCCCTTTTGCTGCACAGGTGTTTGGGGATGTCACCTTTCCATTGTCATCTACTTGATTGCATGTTTCTATTCCATTTTGGTGAGACTGATGTTCCCTAATGAAAGGTCAGCAGCTAAATTGCTGCACAGGTGGGCAGTTAAAAGCCAGAAGGGTGCCGACCACTTGAAGACACCTGTGACAGGATAACCTGGGTGCGGACTGGGTTTAGCATTAGCCACCACCAAGTGCAAGAAAATGTCCACACACCAGTCAGGCACACTGTGAAAGCCACAGGACACTGCCCCACCCCACAGCCACCGCCTCATAGGCATAGTTTGACCTTCCATATGGGATATCAGTTACCACCTCACCTGCGCTATGACTTCCTTTCACAGTCTCCTCATCAGGCCCACAGACAGCCTTTTACGCTTGCTCTTCCCAGCTGACCTTTGGCCTTTATACCTGCACCTGGACCCCACTTGCCTGTTGTGTAGGAAGGGTTCTTGCTGTATTTGTACATAGGATATCTATTTCAGTGTCACTAGTCTCATCACAAAGTATAGGTGGAGGTCTGTGAAGTGTGGGCGGGGGAGGTTCTCTAAGGGCCTGAAGGAGCAGGTGGTGTCTGGGCTTTGCCATCAACTCTAGGTAAGGACCCAGGTTGTGAGAGTGTGAGGTTCTGTCTGGCCCGCCTCTCAGGACACCATTGCTGGGCTGTCTGTGGGGGACTCAGTCGTCCCTACCTGTCCCGGCATGGCAAAATAAGGACCCAGACCCCTTCATGTAGTGTTGGACCCTATGAGCGCAGGCGGGGCAGCGCAGGTGGACGTGAGGAGAGACCTCTATCCCTGGAGGTGGGAGCTGGGAGGTGACGGGCAGACAGGAGGCCCACGTCCAGTTTAGCTGCTGCTGCTGCTCTCAGTGCCCTGGAGCGTTTCCCTGGACAGTCCTGCCCTCTCCCTGCAAACATTCAAGAACTTCCCATTTCAGTACTTCCATCTTAGGCTCCTCAGCCCTCATCCTTGACTCAGTCCTACTTTAACTGTTTGTCCCCCGTAATTCTTGGCCAGCTCTGAGTGCTGAGTTGCTCAGTATCTCCAGGTCTGCAGACTGGCCATTGCGGCCCCTGACCCCACTAGTCTAGAGATCCAGCCCTGCCTCCCTGGTTAGCTGTGGGACCAGGCTCTCAGGCTCCAGGTCCTGATAGGATGATAGTCATCTGCTAGGAGGTGGCAGCAGCTAACAAAGGAGAGATGCAGGGACAATTGTTAGCCCCCTGTGTGTCTGCAAGTGGACATGTTGGGGAGGAACCCAGGAAATGACTGAACTCTGTGCTAATTCAGATGTCTGCAGTTTGGTTATATATTTCTTGGGAGTATAATAAAGAATGCATGCATTTTTTAATTTTTTTTATTTTGGAGTACAGGTATTTGATATTTAAAGGGAGAAAAGATCGTTCTATCTGTTCACAATAGTTACAGATAGCCAGCAGCTTCATGATGGTGCGAAGACATACTGACGGAAAGGAAGTCCCTTTCTACATGGCAAAAATGAAGATAATCTACTCCAGTTGGTCTGGCTCAGTTGGTTGAAGCATTGTCCTATAAATAAAAAATTCATAGGTTCTATTCCTGGTCAGGGAACATGCCTAGGTTGTGGGTTTTGTCCCCAGTTGGGGTATACATGAGAATTACAGGCTTCCCTTGTTTGTCACCATCAACTTCAATCCCAGTCACTTGGGTCACAGAATTCAAATTTCACACCCTGGTGCAGTGTTGTGTTGGGGTCAAGCATGGGCAGCCTGGCTCAGGGCCCTGCAGTATTCAAAGGGCTGCAGAGAGGAGTGATCTGTGTTGGGAATAGTGCTTCTTTCGGGACAGTAATTCCCAGCAACCTGGTACCCTATCCACTGCCTGCAGGCCCTTCCCCTTCCCCAGCCCCATCTAAGATCTCACAGCAGATTCTCAGCCGACTGCCCCTGGGACATCATGGGGGCCATTCATTCTCTGCTCCTTATGCCGGCCTGGTGCTGTCCATGACCATGAAGATTCCCTGAATGTGGGGGTGTGTGTGTGTGTGTGTGTGTGTGTGTGTGTGTGTGTGCGCGCGCGCGCGTGTGTGATGGGCCTCTCTACACATGGGAAGTTGCAAGGTAAGGGACTTTGAGAGTCATTTCATAAATATTTATTCTGGATATATGGTTAAACCGTTTTTTATCTAATTAACTAAGATTCATGTTGTAGACAAATCATTCTTCTTAAACTTTCTGCCTTCCCAACATTAGAATGATACACCTATGTCTTTGTCTTCCCATTACAGTTTTGCCCATGAAAAGGCGACATATCCCTACCACAGCCTTGATCTCATTTGTGGCCATAAAAATGTGAATCCTTGGATCTCCATGTGAAAAACCACCTCAGGTAATTCTCAGGTTTACTGAGAATTTGAGAAACATTTTTCTAAATAGTATAAGTTACAAGTTCTACTAGTAGGACAGATGTTGCCATATTATGAGTTACAGGAGACTTACAAATTTGTTTTTCTTCTATGAATCCATAAAACTAAATTAAAAAACTAAATAAACTTAACCAAGCTATTAAGTAATTATGGAGAGGTGCCTAAACTCTTAGTAGATAAAAATACTACTTTCATCTCTGAACTCCCCTGTTTCACGGGCTCAGGAACCACATGTGGGGAGAGACTCCTACCGTGGACAGTGCTGAGTGTTACCTGCCAGGGCTCTCAGCTGAATGTTCCCACCTAAGTCATGGTTCTTTGGAGGCTTCTCGCTTCATCATGCAAAGCTGCTCTTTTGGGGCCAGTGGAGATAGAGAGGCTGCTGTAAAGAGCTGATCCCCTGAGAGTGAGGGAAGCCATAAGGGCCTAGAAAACCACGCAGGTAACAAATTACCTCAAATTCAGTATTAGCTACACAGGATCTTTGAAGTCTCTCAAAGACACATAAGAAAAGGCCTCAGGAGCAACCCAGTGAAATTACTGCTTTACATCTTCAAAAGGAAAAATCTTACCCAAGCAGAACAAAATGAATGTCGCTCTTTCCATTTCTTAGAGTTTCAGATATCCTAGACCCTGAATTTTAGACCTACAGTTTATAAGCCTGGGACTTAATGAGCTGGATGGGCATCTCAAGTGTCCCACAGCACCTGACACCTGAGGGGACAGAGACCCCCCGCCAGGGGCTGTGTGAGGATGTGGAACGTGGCCCTCACCTGCTCCGAGAAGGTACCTGTCATTCTTCAGCATTATGTCTCTCTGTACAGGCTTCTTTGAGGGGGTCCAGGGGTCACATGCAGGGTCTGGTCCTTAAAGGCCACTGGGCCCTAAATTTCAAGCACATGCCTCAACCATCCATCATGAACACCATTGTCCATAGGCTGAAGTGCACTGAGAATAGAGCGGGGACTGGGAGCTAACTGGTGAGTCTGGAGTAAAAATTTATGGCATCTTCCTCCTCTCTGCTCCACACTGCCAATTCCCACCACTTATTTGCTTTTAAACTAGGACTTACAATCTCCCCCAATGACAGCAGATGCAGCGAGATTGCTGGGAACTTGTTTAGACCACATCATGCCCAAGCCCAGTTTGTAGCCAAATCCATGAGCTAATGCAGCCTCTTTTACAGTTAAAGTCAGCTTGTGCTGTTTGTTATTTATAAACAAATATAGATGCTAACTGACTCAGAAATTTTTTCTCAGGAAGGAACCCTAAAATGTGCATCAGGCTTCAGTTCAAGGTTTGCAGCATCATCTCCCTTCCAGGCTAGATAACGGGATGCCTTGTTGTGCAGCAGCAGATGCTCAATCGCTGTTCCTGTATCTAGGACTCGGATGCCATTGATTCAATGGTTATTCAGATGGGGCTGTAATGAACACCACAAATATTTAACATGGTGAACGTGTGCATTTTGGTGAGGTGATGTCTAGAAGTGCATTTGCTCCCTCATCAGATATGCACCTTGAGTTGCTGAGTGCTTGGACTGCTGCAAAGACCATCCATCAGTTTGGCCTTGACAGTTTAGCACTGCAGTCCCCAGCTTTCCACCAAGCCTGGGTACTGCCCCTTTTCTCAATCTTTTTTAAATTCTTGAACCTCTGCAAAACTTACCATGCAATTAATTGATTTTTCAGGAATTCCAGAGCCCATTTTATGGACTTTTGTAAAACAACCTTCAACCGTATTGTAATTATTTGCCTACATGTGTTAAAGAAATAAATATTCTGACACTTGTTTTCTTATTGTTTATTCTAATGACAGTTGTCCCAGTTTTTGCCCTTTACCCCCCTCCGCTGAGCCCACCTCTCACTCCCCCAGTCAATCGCACTTCATCGTCCATGTCCATGGGTCGTTCACACATGTTCTTTGACTAATCCTTTCCCCTTCCTTCTGCCAGTTGCCCCTCCTTCAGCCCCTCTTACACCTGTCAGCTTGTTCTGTGCTGCCATGTTTCTGGTTATATCTTGCCCTTTAGTTTATTTTGTTCATTAGAGTCCAGTTATGATGAGATTGTATGGTGTTTGTCTTTCACCAACTAGCTTATTTCACTTAGATTAATAGTTTCTAATACCACCCATGCAGTCACAAGAAATAAGAATTTCTTTTTTCCCCTGCTGCATAGTATTACATTGTGTAAATGTACCACAATTTTTTAATCCACCCATCTACTTATGGACACTTAGGCTGTGTCCAGCACTTGGCTATTGTAAATTGCGCTGCTATGAACATAAGGGTGCATAAGTTCTGTTGAATTGGTGTTTCAGGATTCTTAGGGTACATTCCCAGCAGCAGAACTACTGGGTCATAACACAGTTCCATTTTTAATTTTTTGAGAAAACGCTATACTGTTTTCCATGGTAACTGCTCAGTCTGCATTCCCACCAACAGTGCACTGGGGATCCCTTTTCTCCACAGCCTCGCCAGCACTTGTTTGTTGATTTACTAATGATGGCCATTCTGATGGGTGTGAGGGGATATCTCATCGTGGTTTTAATTTGCGTCTCTCTAGTGGATAATGATGTTGAACATCTTTTTGTATGTCTATGGGCTCCCTGTATTACCTCCTTGGAGAAGTGTCTACTCAGTTCCTTTGCCAGGTTTTTTTATTGGATTGTTTGGCTTCCAGGTGTTTGTATGATTTCTTGATATAGTTTGGAGATTAAACTCTTGTCTGATGTATTGTTGGCAAATATGTTCTCCCATGTAGTCAGTTCCCTTTTCATTCGATAATGGTTTCTTAGGCTGTGCAGAAGCTTTTTAACTTGGTGTAGTCTCATTTGTTTATTTTTTCCTTTATTTCCCTTGCCCTAGGAGATATGTCAGTAAATATTTTACTACCTGCGATATCTGAAATTTTACTGCCTAGAAGATGTTTTCTTCTAGGATTTTTATGGTATCATGGTTTATATTTAAGTTTTTCCTCCATTTTGAGTTTATTCTGGTGTATGGTATAAATTGGTGGTCTAGTTTCATTTTTTTGCATGTACCAATCCAATTCTCCCAACACTGTTTATTGAAGAGACTCTGTTTACTCCATTGTATGCTCCTGCCCACTTTGTCAAATATTAATTGAACATAGGGACATGGGTTTCTTTCTGGGCTCTCTATTCTGTTCCATTGGCCTATGTGTCTGTTCTTATGCGAGTACCAGACTGTTTTGATTACAGTGGAGTTGCAGTATACTTTGACATCAGGTATTGTGATTCATCCAGTTGTGTACTTTTTAAAAAAAGATTATATTTATTTAATTTTAGAGAGGGGAAAGGAGGGAGAAAGAGAGGGAGAGAAACATCATTGTGTGGTGGCCTCTCATGTGCCCTGTACTGGGGACCTGGCCTGCAACCCAGGCATATGCCCTAGACCGGGAATTGAACCAGCGACCTTTTGGTTCACAGGCCAGTACTCAGTCCACTGACACTCCAGCCAGGGCCCAACTTTGTTCTTCTTTCTCAGGTTTGCTGAGACTATTCAGAATCTTTTTAAATTCCATATAAATTTTCAAAATATTTGTTCTACATCTGTGAAATACGCCATCGGTATTTTAATAGGAATTGCATTTAATGTAGAGATCGCTTTGGGTGGTATGGACATTTTAACGATGTTAGTTTTTCCAATCCATGAACATATCATTGCTTCCATTTATTTGTATCTTCCTCAGTTTCTTTTTTTGTGTTTTATAGTTTTCCAAGCACAGGTATTTTAAATCTATGGTTAAATTCATTCCTAGGTATTTCATTTTACTTGTTGCTATAGAAAATTATATTTTTCTTATTTTTTATTTTTGATACTTCATTGTTGGTGTATTAAAAATGCCATCAATTTCTGCATATTGACTTTGTATCCTACTATTTTACCAAATTCACTTATTAGATTGAATAGTTTTTTACATGGAGTTTTCTATGTTATAAGGTTTTCTATGTACATTATCTTGTCATCTGCAAATAATGACAGCTTTACTTTCTCCTTTCCAATTCCAATGCCTTTTATAGCTTTTCCTTGTTTGATCTATGTGGGCAGAACTTCCAGTACTATGTTGAATAAGAACTGTGAAAACAGACACTATTGTCTTATTCCTGATATTAAGGGAAACACTTTTAGTTTTTGACAATTGAATATGATGTTGGCAGTAGTGTCTCATATATGGTCTTTATTAAGTTGAGGTATGCTCCTTCAATTCCCACTTTGCTGAGCTTTTTTTTTTTTAATCATAAAAGGGTACTAGATTTTATCAAATGCTTTTTCAGCATCTATTGGCAAGATCATGTGATTTTTGCCTTTCATTTTGTTTGTGTGATCTATCACTTTTATTGACTTGTGAATATTGTACCATCCTTGCATCCCTGGGATAAAATCCACTTGATTGTCATGTATGATCTTTTTAATGTATTTCTTGATCTGGATTGACAATATTTTGCTGAGGATTTTCACCTCTATGTTCATCAGAGATACTGGCCTGTAGTTTTCTGTCTTTACTGTGTCTTTACCTGGTTTTGGAATTATATGATATGATTTTGAAAAAAAAAATCATAGCCTGGGACAGAAAGTAGACCAACCACATCACCAAGGATCCTTTTTTTCTAGCTGACATCTCCTGCATTGCAAGACTTTTTCACTCACAGCACGAAGTATTCTGACCTTCTGGTGGAAATTCCCTATCTTATGCAGACCAACACTGTGAGCAGCACTAAAGTGAATCCTTACAAACTGTGCTGAAGACTTTGGATTTGGGTATGATTGAGGTGTGAGTGACAGGAAGGACTGAAGTAGAGAAAGGATGACCTGATTGGGTTTTAAAGATGCACAGGTCTTGTTCTGGGGAGATTGATATCAATTGGGTCAAAGTGGCAACAAGAAGACTTGTAGAAGGTTATTACATTAAGCCTGCATAGCAGCAATGGTAGCTAGGATGTGAGTGTTTTGTTTCTGTCTAGACACAGTATGCCAACTGCAGGTGTGCCAATGGATTATAGATTACTGCAAGAGAAAGATAGGTTTCAAAGAAAATGCCCGTATTTTCAAACTAAGCCCTTGAAAGATGGAGTTGGCCTTGAGTGAGAAGGGAAATACTCTTAGAGGATCATGTTGACAGGTGACAAGAACAAAATTCTTGCTTGTGCACATGTCACATTATAGGTGCTCCAGTGATGTGTAAAGTAGATACCCCAAACTGACTTAACTCATTCTCTTCAATGCATTTTGGAAAACACACAAAAGACAGAGAAGACGAACCCAGCAATTCTCCAAATTTCTGATAACAATTTCAATGTGTGAGTTCTGACAGAAAGAAGTGGTTTTATGAGATGTGGGCGGTGCCTCTCCCAGCCTTCAGGGCAGTGGTGCTGGTGGATCCTCGACTGTTGCTGCAGAGGCTGCAGAGGGGCTGTGGCTAGAGATCAGTGCAGCACGTCCATTTCCCAGTTTTTTTATTCAGGAAGTAGCAGCAGATTTTTTTTTAGCAAGGCAATTCTCCACTCCTGCCCTCGGTGATTATTTTGGAAGCTGAAACTTGAATCTGCTTCCAAATATATAAAAATTAAATTAAATAAGTAATATTTTTCTACAAAAAGAAGGTAGACCATTTATGGGATGTTTCAAAAATAGAGGATTATAATTTTCTTAATTCTGTGTTCCTGATATTAAAAACAAGACAGATAAAAAACCCCCACAAAGAACATGTCAGTGCTCATTATATGTCATTCAAACCAAGAACCAAGAAGCTTGTTTTACTTGAACAAATATTAACCAGTGTGTAAAGCCCAGATAGGGCATTTTTTTTATGTGAACATCTACAACCTTAATCAGATTTTGACTTCAACTTCATTTTAAACATAAAATTATTATTTTGTGTTTGACATTCACACTGAACAAAGCCAGGTTCCAGCTCCCTCCTGTTACATTGTCTTTCTTGTGTTTGTGACATCACTGGACATTGCCATGATAATTTCTGTGTCTCTGCGTGTTCTGTTCAAAGTGACCACAAGAAGGTTTTGACCTCTCTGTCTGGGCCATTCTTATAACATCTGCCCTAAACAATGACAGCTCCCCTGGATGGAAACAAAGCCATTTCTACGTTATATTCTTTCAGGCTACTTACAAATTTTCTGCTTTTATGCTTCTTACAACAAGGTTTTCCTTCTTGAGAGATGAGGACTTGACTGATTTTCTTCCCATCACCAACAGACATGCATGTGAGCGCACATAAACAGAGACACCCCATCCTGTTTTTCCAGTATTTTTCTAAGGACAGATATCTAGTTGTGTACTTTATAATGTCTGTTTAATGCTATTCACGTCGAGCCAACTGCGATTTCTCTTATTTAATCATTTTTATTTATTCTATTACAGTTGTGCCAGTTTTCCTTCTTTGCCCTCCTCTGCCCACCCGACACCCCACTCCCACAGTCAGTCCCCACACTGTTGTCCATATCCATAGGCAATTCATACATGTTCTTCATCTGGTCCCTTCCCCTTTAATTTGAATCTCTGAAGTACATTGGAGATAAAGAAGGTTTTTATTATGTGCTCTAGAGGTGGGGGTGAAGTAGTTACGCTCATTAGACACTTGTAATGACACAGAGTAGAAAAAGCCCCAAATGCCTTCAATCGCTCTACTTTTTCTCCCCGTTGCTTTTGCATTGGTGCTGCCCTTTGGTAGTCACTGTACAAATTGTACCTCCCACTAGGGTCAGAATATTTTTTTCTAACCTAGGGTCACTTCTGGGGGCCGAACCAGAAATAGTCAATGTCAAGTGAAAATGCAGCACTCTCAGTGGAAGTCATTAAGAATTTCAGTATAGTGAACACAAAGTATTAAACCTACTGCAAGCCCTTCTAAGTGCCTGCATAGATTGCAAGCCCATGAAGCTGATCCTCCCCAGCAGGGCAAATGTTTTTTCCTTCAAATCAATCCACACCAAACGCAAGTCATAAAAACCGTGCAGACTGATACCAGTGTCATTCCTAATGGTTTGGACTACAGGCTTTCTTTCTACAAATGAACAAAATGGCAAGTTTTCTAACTGCCTTAGTAAGACACATGGGCTTTGAATGCTAAAAGTGAATGCCTACTAATGTTGATGCTGTAAGACAATGACATCAGTGCTGGTATGACACCTGTGACAAAATCAGCTGTAGTGACCAACAATTTAGGCAAATCGTGATCTGCAGAAACATCCCCATCTGTGACTATTCAGGGGTCTGCCACATTAATGAAGCATATGTCTCCAATACTTGGCCATGCTGGATGTACCCTCCAGAGTAAAGGACAAGTTCCTGTACTTGTACCACCAATGTTAGGAGAAAAAACGCTGCTTTGCGAAGCCTCTGTTGGGAGAATCACATGCAGGCTTCTGGGTATTGGGGCAAAGACATGCCTTCTACAGCAGTAGTACAATAGCTCCTGACTGGCTTCTAATCTTCAGGAGAAACAGATAGTCTGAATATGGGCTGTAACGTAGTAAAAATGTGGACCAGGTAGCAAAAAACCTTCATCATGACCTGGGTTCTATCATACCCACTAACAGTAGTTCAGGTGGGAAGAGCAGCATCTATCACAGATGAAAATGAAACATCCTGGATTAGACAAGGACATGTGGCTCAGATCACTGGGATCTACTGCTGCAGCTCTGTGACCTGCCACAGCTTTCACTTTGGAATCCAGAAAGGTCACTGTGGCTAGTCAACAAAGAAGGAAATGATTCCACTCGCACCAAATTCATCCTGACCCTCAATTCCCTTCCACACCATCGGCCATTTTTTCCCTCTCCCCAGGCTCCAAGTCAGCCTTACTCATGGACACACAGGTCCCCTGGCGCATGGCTAACTTGTTGACTCAGCTGAGCATGTCTCAGAGTATAGGGGTGAGACTTATTTTTCCACAGCTCTCCCAGGCCATGTGGAAACTGTGCCCCTGAGAATGTACTTTACAAACCCTCTACATGTATTTCCACTGGGTCTCCTCTGAAGACTGGATGGCTCTGGCCTTTAATCTCATCGTTACCCCCGAGGCTGCCCTGCATTCCTCACCTTTCCCAGGCTCCATCCCAAACCCTTTGCTAGTCTGACTACCCCACACTTCAACTCCTTTCCTGAATAAATCTGAAACACCCCTGGCACCTTTAGTGTGTTCATGGTAAACCCAATCTTACAAACTCTCATTGCTCTTCTGACTCCTCACTCCCCATGGGATGCTCATTGTTTTCTTTCTCTTGTGTTTTGTGTCTCCTGTTTCATAGTTTCTGCTGCCTACCACATCTAGTTTTCCCTCTTTTCCCAATCTTAGAATATCAATCTGAGTCTTCAAGACCTCATCCTTCCTGCCAAGCCTGTGTCTCTCCCTGTGTGCCCATCCTAGTCTGAGAGAATGGCTCCCCTCTTTTAACCACACCGGCTCCAGTGGCTCCTCCCTCAACCCTTAGGCCAGCCCCTTGCTGTATGTCTCAGCCCCATCTTGAGCTTCCTTAACAAAACCCTCCTGCATGGCCTTCGTACATCCTCTTTAATCCCTACAGTGCCTAATACCCCAAACCCACGTACTCTATCATTTCTCACCCTGCCTCTGAGCAGACCCCATCCTGTTTTGGACCCCCTATAGGCACACCTCTGCCTACCCACAGTCCACCTCTGACCAATTCTTCAAGGATTTTAGTGAAATGCCTTAGAAGTCACAAGGAACATGAAAGAGAACCAGAAAAGAGAGTCATTTCCCATTTTTTTTCAAGTTTCAATTGTGAACTCTCTAAAGACAGGCACATGGATTTTAACAACACAACAGCAAAATCAAATAGTCATGATACTGTCTCATCTGAGTTCCAGGTCACAGAGCACAGAACAGGGTCACCCAGTGCAGACCTGTGGGTGGCTGATAGGACAGTTACCTACATGTTTACTAGAGTTTCTGAGTTTAATGACAGAATCCTTTTCAAATCCCTGTTACCTTGTTCCTTGAAGGTGAGTGTGCAATGCGAACACTGTGGATGGTGAGGCTGCCACAGAGGTGCAGAGCTTCACGCCCGCCCTTTTCCTCAGACTCTAAGACAAAGGCCACTTTGAAGCAACCCAGTCCCCAGAAAAATCTGGGCAGTCAGATATTCTTTTGCCGTGGATTCCAACTCAGAAGGAAAGCAAGACAATTGAAAATATTTACTTGGAAAATTTCAACCAGATTTTTAAAAATTGGAAGAATTGAAAATATGGTAAGGATGGATACTGTGAGCAAGACAACAGGATCAGCTAATTACAAGCAGATGATATCAGAGTGAAACCCGTGTCCCACAAATCTGAACAGGCTTGGAACACTTTATTAAATACCACACAACAGTACAGTGAGACAGAACTCAATGCCCCTGAAACAAAACGCTGGTGAGATTTAAGGAACAACAGAAGGAATCATAGGCATCTCCGTTTGCTAAGTGGCTTTACAGGAAAAGAAAGTAAACTTTTCATAAAATTTTGACAGGAGGTCTCTTTTACATCATGAGATGAAAGTTCCTCACCCAATTTAAGCTCCTGTCCTTCCACAGACACTGAGACAGAGAAACACCAGGAGGATTAAATTTTAAGGGCGGGCATGGGCCCTTGCAATAGATATTCTCTGAATCATACTGTTGGCAAGAAGATTGTAAGGAGAAATGTATATTTCAAAAGGGCAGAGAAAGAATCCGCAATTACAAATTGCAATGACAGCCAGCAAGGATGGCGCTGGGGGGCATTGTGTTAAGTGAAATGAGACAGACGGTGACAGACGAATGCGAAATGATCTCACCTGTGAGTGGAACCTACTCAACAAAACTAATGAATGAGCAAAATAGAATCAGAGACTTGGGAATAAAGAACAAACCGACAGCAACCAGAGGGGAGAGGGGGGAGAGGGATAAGAGGGGAAAGGGCAAGGAAGAGAACATGAATAGAGGACTCTTGGGCATGGACAACGGGGAGGGGATCGACTGTGGGACTAGGGGTGATGGGCTAAAGGTGAGCAATGGGCAAAAGGCAGGGTAACTGTAACCGAACAACAATAAAAAAAATTAACTGGTAATTAAAAAAAATGCAATTACATTTCTGAAGAAAATGTTCTAAAAAAAAAAAAAAAAAAAGAGGTCAGGGGCCTTCAATCAGGAAGAAACTGTCTAAAGTTTCCTAACTCTGAGGGAATATTAAGGGCTCAAGCTCATAACAAAACTGCTTCCTGCACAGTGGCGGGAACGGGAACTAAATCTATTTTAGCCAAGGCCCACTGCACATCTACATCAGTAACTGCAATTTAGAACAGGCACACATTCCCAGCAATTTATAAACAAGTGAAAAATAACTGAAACTCCCTGAACAGAACAAGGATCTGATCTCCCAGAAAGCTGTGCTTCTGGAGTTTTTTTTTTTAATTTTATTTTTAAATCATGTTTATTCTATTACAGTTGTCTCAATTTTTCCCCCTTTGCCCTCCTCCACCCATCCCAACCTGCCCCCCTATCCCACAGTCTATTCCCACTCTGTTGTCCATATCTATGGGTCTTTCATACATGCTCTTTGTTTAGTTCCTTCTCCTTCTTTCTTTTTTTTTAATTTATTTACTTTTTAAATACATTTGTCTCTGCCTCCCCCCCACCTCTTTCCCTTGCCCCCTCTCACTTTCCCTCCCTCAGCTCTTCCCCTTTGGTTTTGTCCATGAGTCCTTGCTATATGTTCCTTGACTTTCTCCTTCCCTTCCCTTTCCCTGCGCCCCCTTCCCTCTTGTCTCTGTTGATTTCTTTTCCTTTCAGTGTTGCTGGTCATATTTTCCTTGCATCTTTGCGTTGTTGGTTAGGTTCCGCTTATAGGTGAGATCATATGGTATTTGTCTTTCGCCCCCTGGCTTATTTCGCTTAGCATGATGCTCTCCAGTTCCATCCATGCTGTTGCAAAGTTTAGTACTTCTTTTTTTCTTTCTGCTGCGTAGTATTCCATTGTGTATATGTACCATAATTTTTTGACCCAATCATCTACTGATGGGCATTTAGGTTGCTTCCAACACTTGGCTATTGTAAATTGTGCTGCTATGAACATTGGGGTGCATAGGTTCTTTTGTATTGGCATTTTGGTGTTCTTAGGGTATAGTCCCAGCAGGGGAATTGCTGGATGAAAAGGTAGTTCCATTTTCAGCTTTCTGAGGAAATTCCACACTGCTTTCCATAGTGGCTGCACCAGTCTGCATTCCCACCAACAGTGTACTAGGGTTCCCTTTTCTCCACAGCCTCGCCAGCACCTGTTGTTTGTGGATCTGTTTATGATGGCCATTCTGACCGGTGTGAGGTGGTACCTCATGGTGATTTTGATCTGCATTTCTCTGATGGCTAGTGATGCTGAGCATCCTTTCAAATGCCTCTGGGCCCTCTGTATCTCCTCCTTAGAAAAGCATCTGCCCAGGTCCTTTGCCCATTTTTTGATTGGATCGTTTGTCTTCTTGGAGTAGAGTCGAGTGAGTTCTTTATATATCTTGGAGATCAAACCTCTATCTGATGTATCATTAGCAAATATATTTTCCCATAAGGCTGGCTCCCTTTTCATTTTGCTGATGTTTTCTTTCGCTGTGCAGAAGCTTCTTATTTTGATGAGGTCCCACTAGTTTATTCTTTCCTTTATGTCCCTTGCTTTAGGAGACATATCAGTGAAAAAATTGCTGCGTGGGATATCTGAGAGTTTCCTGCCAATGTTCTCCTCTAGGCCTTTGATGGTATTGCGACTTATATTTAAGTCTTTTATCCATCTTGAGTTTATTTTTGTGTATGGTGTCAGCTGATGATCCAATTTCAATTTTTTGCATGTAGCTGTCCAGCTCTCCCAACACCATTTGTTGAAGAGGCTTTTATTGCTCTATTTTATGCTTCTGCCCCCTTTGTCGAATATTAGATGTCCATAGACTCCTGGGCTTATTTCTGGGCTTTCTATTCTGTTCCACTGGTCTACGAGTCTGTTCTTGTGCCAGTACCAGATTGTTTTGAGTATGGTGGCTTTGTAGTTGAGTTTGATGTCCGGTATTGTGATCCCTCCTACTTTGTGTTTCTTTCTCAAAATTGCTGCGGCTATTTGGGGTCATTTATGGTTCCATATACATTTTTGAAATGTCTGTTCTATTTCTGTGAAATACGTCATTGGTATCTTAATGGGGATTGCGTTGAATCTATAAATTGCTTTGGGTAGTATGGACATTTTGAGGATATTAATTCTTCCAATCCATGAGCACGGTATATGCTTCCATTTATTTGTGTCTTCCTTAATTTCTTTTTTCAATGTTGTATAGTTTTTGGCATACAGGTCTTTTGTGTCTTTGGTTAAATTTATCCCTAGGTACGTTATCTTTTTTCGTGCTATATCGAATGGAATTTTTTTCTGATTTATTCTTCTATTGCATTGCTGGTGTACAAAAACGCCTTTGATTTCTGAATGTTGACTTTGTATCCTGCTGTTTTGCCAAATTCACTTATTAGGTTGAGGAGTTTTTTGGTAGAGTCTACAGGGTTCTCTATGTACACTATCATGTCATCTGCAAACAATGATAGCTTTACTTCCTCTTTTCCTATTTGGATGCCTTTTATCTCTTTCTCTTGTCTGACCCCTGTGGCTAGGACTTCCAATATGATGTTGAAAAGAAGCGGTGAGAGCGGACATCCTTGTCGTGTTCCCGATCTTAGTGGGAAAGCTTTCAGTTTTTGCCCGTTGAGTATGATATTGGCTGTAGGTTTTTCATATATGGCCTTTATTACGTTGAGGAATGCCCCATTTATTCCCATTTTGCTGAGTGTTTTGATCATAAATAGGTGCTGTACCTTATCGAATGCTTTTTCTGCATCTATCAAGATGATCATGTGGTTTTTGTCTTTTCTTTTATTTATGTGATGTATCACGTTTACTGATTTGCATATATTGAATCATCCCTGCATCCCTGGGATCAATCCCACTTCATCGTGGTGGATAATCTTTTGAATGTATTGCTGGATGCGGTTTGCCAATATTTTGTTGAGGATTTTAGCATCTATGTTCATCAGCGAAATTGGCCTGTAGTTTTCTTTCTTTGTAGGGTCTTTATCTGGTTTTGGGATCAGGGTGATGCTGGCCTCATAGAAGGAGTCTGGGAGTCTTCCCTCCTCTTGGATTTTTTGGAATAGTCTGAGAAGGACAGGGGTTAGCTCTTCCTTAAATGTTTTGTAAAATTCTCCTGGGAAACCGTCTGGCCCTGGGCTTTTGTGTGCTGGGAGTTCCTTGATTACAGCTTCATTTTCCCCAGCTGTTATCGGTCTGTTCAAGCTTTCTGTTTCTTCCTCCTTCAGTGTTGGAAGATTATACTTTTCTAGAAATTTGTCCATTTCATCAAGATTTTCAAATTTCTTGGCATATAATTGTTCATAATAGTTTCTGATGATCCTTTGTATTTCTGTGGTATCAGTTGTTATTTCTCCTCTTTCATTTCTGATATTATTAATTTGGGTCCTCTCCCTTTTTTTCTTGATGAGTCTGCTTAAAGGCTTGTCAATTTTATTAATCTTTTCAAAGAACCAGCTTCTGGATTGGTTGATCCTCTGAATTGTTCTTTTTGTCTCTATGTCATTCAGTTCTGCTCTAATCTTGACTATTTCCTTCCTTCTACTTGCTCTGGGATTTATTTGTTGTTGTTTCTCCAGTTCTTCAAGTTGTAGTGTTAGGTCTTTTATTTGAAATGTTTCTATCTTTTTAAGGTAAGCCTGTATTGCTATGAACTTCCCTCTCCGGACCGCCTTTGCTGTGTCCCATAGGTTTTGAACAGTTGTCTGTTCATTTTCATTTGTTTCCAGAAATTTTTTGATTTCTTCTCTTATCTCATTATTGACCCATTCATTGTTTAACAGTGTACTGTTCAGTCTCCATGAGTTTGCAAGATTTTGAAGTTTCTCTTTGAGGTTGATTTCGAGTTTCAAGGCCTTGTGGTCTGAGAAAAAGTTTGGTATTATTTCAATTTTCCTGAATTTGCTGAGGCTTGCTTTGTGTCCTATCATGTGGTCTATCTTTGAAAAACTGCCATGAGCATTTGAAAAGAATGTTTTTTTTTCTTCTTTGGGATGTAAGGTTCTATATATGTCAGTTAAGTCTCTTTGATTCAGCATGTCATTCAGTGCCACGATATGTTTATTAATGTTTTGTTTGGAATATCTGTCCATTTTTGACAGTGGGGTGTTGAAATCCCCTACTATCAGTGTGTTGCTGTCTATATCTTTTTTGAAGTCATCCAACAATTTCCTTATAAACTTGGGGGCTCCTATATTGGGAGCATATAAGTTTACAATGTTGATGTCTTCTTGATAGATTCTTCCTTTAAGTATGATAAAGTGTCCCTCTGGGTCTCTCTTTATGGCCTTTGCTTTGAAATCTACTTTGTCTGGTACAAGTATGGCAACGCCAGCCTTTTTCTCATGTCCATTTGCTTGGAATATTATTTTCCATCCCTTTACTTTCAATCTGTGTAGGTCTTTTGCTCTGAGGTGGGTCTCTTGTAGGCAGCATATGTGTGGGTCATGTTTTCTTATCCATTCAGCTACCCTGTGTCTTTTGATTGGGGCATTTAGTCCATTCACATGGAGAGATATTACTGATAGAAACTTACTCATCTTTTCTCTTTGTACTTGTGTTCCTCTCTGTCTCATTCTTTTCCTTCATCTGCTTAAACCAGTCCCCTTAGCATATCTTGGAGTGCTGGTTTGGTAGAGATGTATTCTTTTAGCTTTCTTTTGTCTGGGAAACTCCGTATTTCTCCTTCTATTTTAATGGAGAGCCTAGCTGGGTAGAGCAGCCTTGGCTGTAGGCCCTTGCTTTTCATGGCTTGGAATATTTGTTGCCATTCCCTTCTGGCTTGTAGTGTTTCTGTTGAGAAGTCAGCTCCTAGGCGTATTGGGGCCCCCTTGTATATTACTTTCTCCTTCTCCCTTGCTGCCTTGGGGATTCTCTCTTTGTCCTTGACATTTGCCATTTTAATGATGATGTGTCTTGGAGTGGACCTCCTTGAGTCCCTCTTGAGTGGGGTCCTCTGTGCCTCCTGGATCCATGAGAGCCTTTCTCTCCTCAAATTAGGGAAATTTTCCATCATTACTTTTTCGAGGAGGTTCTCTATTCCTTGCTCCTCTTCTTCTCCTTCTGGTATCCCTATTATATGGATATTATTGCGTTTCAGGTTGTCCTGCATTTCCCTAAATGCTTCTTCATTCTTTTTGAGCTGTTTTTCCATTTCTTGTTCTTTCTGGGAGCTTTTTTCTACCTTGTCCTCCATCTCATTGATTCGATCCTCGGCTTCATCCAGCCTGCTTTGGATTCCTTCTACTGTGTTCTTCAATTCAGAAATGGTATTCTTCATATCCTCTTGTGTCTTCTTGATAGTTTCTATGTCCTTTTCCAGGCTGATATAGTTTGCTGTAAGATCTTGATAGTTTCTCTGCAGTTTCTCATAGTTCTCTTTGAGCTGGCTGAGCTCATTGAGCTTTCTTAGAACCATTGTTTTGAATTCCATATCTGATAGATCCCTTGCCTCTATTTCATTGAGCTCTCTCTGTGGGGAGTCCCCTTTTCCACTCATTTGAGGGGAACTTCTTTTTCTTCCCATTTTTGTGAGAGTCTGTTAAGTATTTTTGTCCTTTTCTTTCTGGGCTTGCCTCTGATGATGTCAGTTGTTGACCCTATAGGGCCTTGGGTTGTTTGTTTGAGCCTTTCAGGAGTCTAATGCCTGTGTCTGACTCCTGTTTGGAGCAGCTCTGTGACCCCTTCGGTCAGGGCTGGGCTATGTTTTGGGATCTCTCTGAGCTCTCACGCGGGCTCCTTGAGTGCGTTCCCAGCGCAGCAGGGTCCCCTACCTGCCTGGGCTCGCATGTCCTTGCCCCAGACCAGGGGGCTTATTCGTGACCTCCCGTGCTCATCTGGCCTCCCTGGCACGCGACCTTCGCGGCACTGGTCAGTTTAGGGTCTTCTATTGTGTATTTTCCCCGCTTTTGGCTCTTTGGGTGCGTTGCTTGCCCTTGCCAAATGGGGCTACGGAAATGGGAGGAAATCAGCTCTAGGACTCTCTGGTTAATCCTGTTTCTGGTCTCTCCTCCAGGGACTCTGGGCAGCTCTACTTATTTTGTAGGCCGCTCTGCAATCGCGGCGGGTAGGTCAATTTACGCCTGCCCTTGCCCCTCTGTGCACTCCCTCGCAGGCCGTATGGGTGCCAGTCTGTGTGAGGCCTTGCCGGCAGGTGCAAGCGTTCGCCAGCCCGCGTGGGTCACACACATGCTCGCCAACCCTCGCAGGTCACTTGGCGCAAGTGTGCGCGCCTGCTCTGGGTGTTTTGGGGGTGACTATGTTTGCTTTTCAGCTTTTGGCTCTTTGGGGGTGTGGCCTCTTCCCGCGCAATGGAGACTACGGCAAGGAGAAGGATTCGGGACTCCCCGGTTCCTCCTCCCGTTCTTTCCCCAATGCCTCCGTCTCTAGTCTCTCCTCAAGGCTCTCCCAGCCAGTCTGCACTCAGCCCCGTAGCTCACACGCGTACAAGCTAGTGTGCAGAGCGCACAAAAGGCAGGTTAATTGATTCTCTTAGGTCTGAGCGAGATGGTAGCTGCAAAGTGGGACGTCCGTTTTCACCCGGGCTCCACCGGCTGCCGTGTCAGTTCTCTTCACAAAGTTTTCCTCACCAGTCTTTTCCCAGGCACCAGCCCACCCTGCTGCCGCCTCTACCCAGTGATCAAGGAGGGTGGCTGCTGCTGCAACTTTTGCGTTTGCCCTTTAAATGTCTTTTTGCATCCCCAGCCACCTGTCTCTGGCAGAGAGTGCCCCTAAGCTTTTTGGGGTTGCGTTTTGTCTGTATTTTCTCGGCTTTAGCTGCTGTAGTTTAGGCGTCCCTGTTTATGATTCAGACCCCGTTCTTCTCGGGGGGAGCTAACTGGCCGTTTCAATGTCCCTCTGGTGCCAGTGCCCGTGGGCACCCAGCCCACCCTCTCAAGTCTCCACCGCAATTCTCACCCGTTGGGATGTGTGAGAGTAGAATCCACTGTCCGCGGCACCATGGCTCCTCTCCCACTATCGCTCCACTGCTTTCCAGGTGATTACTCCATTATTTAGTTGCAATTCCAGTTTGGTTTTGGGAGGAGGTCAGCGTGACTCCCTTTCACTCCTCCGCCATCTTTCTCTCCGTATCTGGAGTTTTTTTAATCAGACAGTATAGTTTTTCCTATAGACACCTTCTCTCTGATCAAATGTCATCCCCAAGGAAAAAGTGTATTCTTGATCCTAGAACATACCTGGTGTTGCCCAATTAGGCCTGATTACTTACCTAGATGCAGGTAAATTATATTCACCACATAGAATGCCCTAATGCATTTTTTTAGTGAAACCTGAGATTAGGGATTTAACAGCCTCTTGAGGTTAGGAAGCTTCACACTCACACTTTACCTGTGGTCTGTCTTGCTTTGGGTGACACCCTCTTCTCCAAGAGAGACCAAAAGATACATCCATCAGGTCTAACTTAGCTCCATAAAGGGTGAGGTCATCTCTAATTTGATGGGCATTACTCTGAGCTAGGGTATTTGAGCTAAAGCTTTGGTTTTATTACCAAATTGCCAACTATATCCTATTAACCAAAAGAACAGATATACTGAACCTCCGGTAATAATTATATCGGCATATAAATAATAATACTCAAGAGACTTTATAAGTATTTTGATAGACATCAAGGAGAAAGACAAAGATGAGCATTGCTACCCAAATGGGTGTCCTCTTATTTATTGCCATTGTCTACAACAGTGCTTGGAAAAGAGGCAGGGCTCAGATTCTGCGAGCTGATCACCTGCTCCCATTGGTTATAACATGTCCACTGCTTGTCCCCCGAGGAAAACAATGTCAACTTCACTGTGGAGATGGTGCAAATGAGACCAAACTGAGGTGGGCTTTGTTCTGAAACGTGACCTTAAATCAGCAATAATGACAATGTCAGCTCACATTTTTCAGTATTTATTTACTCACTGCAAATCTTTTAAGAAATATTCACCTTCAGGACACCTCCATTATAATAATGCAAACACATTATTTAAAGTTGAATAACATAGAGAAGGGGAGAAGGGTCAATCATATATCACATCCAGCCCAACAGGCCAACTTTCTTCAGAATTGATGGGGTTGGAGACTTGACACTGGTAATTCCCAGCATCTTCCCTCTTGACAGGGTCTATGGTGAGGCTTCTGTGGTCCTGGGACAGTTTCATTCTTTCCCCGAGGCACAAAGTCATGCCATTGAACAACCACTTAGGAGAGAATGCATTTGAGTAGCAGGTGAAGACCACAGAATCCTTATCCTCTCTGACTGTGGTGTTGCTGGCCAGGACACCTACCAATATCACGGGTTCTGTGGAGAAATAGAGGATGGGACTGATTGAGAATGGGCTTGAGACATGGAGCCACGCTGCTTCCACAGAGATCTCAACCACACACAGCCCACAGTGAGCTACAAAAAGGACACGTGAGTATGGTCCTGACATTTGCAGAAAAAATTGCCTAAGCTCAGGTGACAATGTGCAAGGAGAGATCTATACTTCTTCTTTGACTCCAGATAACCCCAATGTGTTTCCAGACCTATTGCCTCAGACATGTCTGTAGTAGCAGCACACAAAACCCCTCAGCCTGTGTGTCCTAGAACCTCATCATCAGGTGGAATTGTTCCCTTATGAGCTTTTATTGATTTTTTTCTTAGAACTTTTTGACTTCCAACAACATCAGGTCCTACTCTTTACGTAAACTTTTATGTATGTTGGTGAAGGCAGGCTAACCACCTTTGAAATCTCTGTGGCCACAAAAAGTTTATAGTAAGTGAGAAAGCATTTGTTGAATAATTTGTAAGGCAGTAAAGATTGCCTGCTCCTACTCTTCATTACCTTATATCAAGAGGAGTTCTATCTACAAGTTTTCTCAGCATGAATAATACTTTATTCCCTGGCCTTGTGAACAAATATCATGGTGAAATAAAGCACTAGAGAGGAATGGTTATGATTTTACAAAAAGACAGTGACTATAGCACTGGAAGAAAAGTACTCACTACAATAAAGGTAATATGTGAAAGCCCACATCTAACACAATGTTTGATGGAGAAACCAAAAAAAAAAAAAAAAAAAAAAAAAAAAAAGAAACAAAAAACTCTACTAAGATCATGAACAAGACAAGGATGTTGTTTTTTCCACTTATTCAAAATACTTCTGGAAGTTTTGAACTGAACATTTTTACAAGAAGAGGTAATAAGTAATATCTAAATTGGAAAGAAATAAAAATGATCTTTTTGAAAATAAAAACATGATCTTATATGTGGAAAATTCTAAAGATTCTGCCACACACACAAAGAAAACTATTAGAACTCATAAAGAAGGCAAAGTTGCAGGAAACAAAATCAACACTCTGCATCACTTCCTTTCTTGCAACAATAATGAGCAATTTCAAATTGGAATTAGGAAGACAGTTCTATTTACAATAGCATCAGAAAGACTAGAATATGTAGAAGTAAACTTAATAAGGCAGAAAATGTGTACACTAAAAACTACCAAAAGTTTCTGAAGGAAAGTAAAATGGGGGAAAAAAAACAATGGAAAGACACCCACATTCATGGACTGGAAGACCACTAACTACTATGTATACATTTGATAAAATCCCTATCAAGATCCCAAGGGCTTGCTTATAGATATAGAAGAATCTATCCTACAACTTACATGAAATTTCAATGAACCCAAAATTGTTAAAAGACCTTAAAAAATAAAATTAGAGATGTCAAACATTCTAATTTCAGAGCTTACCGCTGAGCTAATGTAACCAAAATAGTGTGACACTGGATGAAAACTTCTGCTCATCAAAAGACACAATTGAATGGTTTCAATGAAAAGCCGAAGGCTGTGTAATGGAGAGGGGACAGTCTTTTCAACAAATGGTGTTAAATGGCAATATCCACATGCAAACTAATGATATAGATTTTTGCCTTATAATTACATCAAAATTGATTAAATACTAAAAGTTAGACCTAAAACTGTAAAATGCTTCAAAAATATACGGAAAAACATCATGACATTGGATTTGGCAGTCCATTTTTTAACATGACACTAAGAAAATAAGCAAAAAAGTAGACAATTCGGATTTTGCTGGAATGAAAAACTGTTCATCAGAGAACACAATAAACAGAGTGAAAAGTGACACATGAAATGGGAGAAAATATTTTGAAAATCATATATAGGATAAGAGGTTAATATCCAGAATATATTTAAAAAGTCCTACAACTCAACAACAACAACAAATCCAAATATTCTGAATTAAAAATTGATGTGGCTCTTGGGCCTAAGCCCTGGCTGGGGATCACCTCAGAAGCCTGTGACTTGGTCACTCTTTAAACCATTACTTGATTACCTTTCCATGGAGGCAAAATCCAGCCTAACTCAGGCTCCCTGAGGTCCCTCAGGACCCCTGGGACAGGGTGTGTGGGAGGGACTCTCAAGGTGAGCGGCACAAGAATCGCAAGGTCTCCTCGGGTCAGGCTTTGACAAAGCCCTGTGGCCGTTCTTTGGCTTATGGTCATGGGAAAGGGCTCAGGGAGCTGAACTGAGACTGGTCTTCCTCTGCTGAGTAACTCCCATCAGAATGGTTCTTCAGTCTGCACAGAAAGTCTACAGGGCTAGAGCCTGGGGAGGGAACTGAGATCTTTGGGAGTTTTCTCTACTCTGTGTGTCCTGCATTAAATGCCAAAACACAACCTGGGGTGTGATGCAGAGGGAATGGTGGCAGAATCCAGGGCAGTCAATCCCATGTGTGAAGTAGAATTCACCCCACCCCACACCTAGAGTTCAGAGAGCAATCACTCACCATATACAGTAAGTCGTCCAAATCCTATTTCTTTCTTTGAATTTTGAAGATGGGCCACTACAGTGTACATTCCTGAGTCCCAGATGGTGACCTTCCTTAATGTCAAGAATTCTTTAAGTTGTACTCTCTGTTGTGTGTCGAGCAGAAAATCTCTATCATGTTGTCCTTTGACTATGTAATGAGTTGCAATTTTATGATGGGGTTTTTCCCCTTCTCCTCTGAACCACTCGAAGCGTATAGCATCAGGAGGCATATTCCGGACATACAGATGCACATTCTCCCCTTCAGCAGCATAGGTCGACACAATAGCAAGTTGGGCAGCAGTGGGCAGACACCAGAAGTTTAATAGTGAGACTAGAAAAGAAGAAAGACACTGATCAACATCTGGATCTATGTATTGGGATGGGAGAATGAAGAGCTGGATCCTGAGCAGGTAGGTCTCTTCATCTCTCAGGCTTGGCCTGTGTGAGTGTGTGTCTCCCGTGGTCAAGGTCAGTGGCGTGGCCCCCATTACTTCAGTGCCTCTGAACCTGTTGTATTTTTTATTTCAAATACTTTTCTCCAGGTATTCATCTGGCTCACCCCTCACTGTGCTGACACTCAGGAGTGTCTTTGAAACACACCTTTGCTGACCACCTTTTCTAAAGATTCTCTGTGTTCCTTTTCTAACCTGCCCCAGCTCTGCTTTTTCATGGCACTTGTGGGTACGTGACATCACAACTAGATTTGTTCTTGTCTCTCTGTCTCTCTCCAGTAGAACCTAGGTCCCTGTGAGCAGGGGCTTCTCTGATCTTGTACCTCCAATGACTGCAACAGGCTGCAAATATCTGTTGGTGAATGAATGAGAGATCCCAGGGTCCTGTACCTCCTGAGGTGTATATGACCATTTCTGAGATTGTTAGTAAAGACAATGCCTAGCTCCCTTGGTGACGTTTTCATCCAGTGCTACCTGACATAAATTGTTACTATGATCAGTTTTCATAATTCAATACTCATTGATGAATAAGTTAAGAAACACACAGCAATCGAGGTTTTCCTGCCTCCCACCACTTCCACATTATGAGGTTTCCTCTTGCTGAGCCCTTTCCCCGTCCTACTCTGTTTCGTTGTGTTTTCCCTTCAGGCAAACAGAAGCCCTCCCTGTTTTCTCAGAGCACTGGTCTCTCCAGGAGACCCCAGCCAGTCTTCGTGTCGAATCCTTTCAACTATCCCAGGAGACTGTCTCCTACTTACCAGCCAGCAGGAGCTCTTGCCAAGGGACAAGGCCTCTGTAGGTAGAGGCTGAAAAGGATCCCATGGTGTCTGCACCTGCTCTGGGGCTCCCTCTCTGAGAAAAGCTTGAGGATCTGTGAGCTCACAGGTACCTGTGCCCAGAGTGGTGGGATCTGCTGTGTGTCCTACCTGTGCGCTGAGCTTTATGCTGGGACAAAGTTACTATTTTTATCATGAGGGCTGGGGGTGGGTCTGTGCCCAGGGCCCTCCCACTCCCCGCCCTCCTTTTTTCCACCCCTCTCCCTTCCTACCAGTTTACTGTCCTTCTGGATTCTGGTTCCCTTGGAACTGCTGAGACCTCTGAACTCTACACACACACACACACACACACACACAGAGGTACCAACACATACACATACACATACACACTAGCACACACATGCTGTGTTTGGAAAAGCACAAACCTGGGGTTTCCCCACACGTTACTGTTAGGTGCGCAGTAGTCTTTCCCACAGCCTCTCTCGCATTTGACTTTTCCCTTCAGAGGAGGAGTTCCTGAGCTCACTCAGAAAAACTTGTTATAGGGATGTCATTCCTGCTATATATTAGATCACCTGTGAAACCTGGTAAGATTGAAATGCCCAGGTGACACCTTAAAAATGCAGCTTCAAGCCCTGGCTTGTGTGGCTCAGTGGATTGAGTGCCGGCCTGCAAACCAAAGTGTTGCTGGTTTGATTCCCAGTCGGGGCACATGCCTGGGTTGCAGGCCAGGTCCCTGGCAGGGGGGCAGGAGTGGCAACCACTCATTGATGTTTCTCTCCCTCTCTTTCTCCCTCCCTTCCCCTCTCTCTAAAAATAAATAAATAAAATCTTGAAAAGTAAAAAAAAAAAAAAAAAATACAGTTTCAGCAGCTGTCCAGCTAATGTGGGTGCACATTCAAATTGAGATCCCTTCTTGTGATGGTAGAATCACTTCTGCTCTCCTATTCACAGTGGAAGTCCAGACCCTGTTAAACTGCAGACTCTGGGGTGCAGTGGGTCAGAGGCTCTGCACCTGGCAAGCTCTCAGGAGAGGTTGGTCCCACTGGCCTGGGGAGCTCACTTGCAGTAGCACGGCTGATGGGGGTGCCTGTTGACCCTGTGACCCACTCGTGCCAGCGCTGACCTCAGCTGTGTTTTTGTCTTTCGTCTGTCAGCACTGCACAGAGAGCCCCAGGTCTCCCCCCGAATTGTGAATTATTTCTGTGTGTGACACAGAAACCCAGCAGGGAGTCCAGGCTGCTTCATGTTCTCAGATGCTCCGAGAAGGTTGTATTCCCTCCCAGCAGGAAGGTCACAGAGAGGACTCTGAGATGGGGTGAGAAGGGGTCAAGCTGGGTGATAACTGCAGATAACATTGACCCTTCCTCTATCTTAGGTTGTGACCAGACCGGCCTTTGTTTTCAAGGACAAACACACAAAATCGGTAGTCTCAATTGGACCTGAGTGTGTTTCTGAGTATGAAGTGGGGGGTGTCCTGCGTGTCCCAGGGAGAAAGGACTGTGGTGTAAGGTCAAGTGCCTGTGGGCTTCCTGGTCTCGGAGGGACGGGTGCAGGTGGATGGACCACGACTCTCCATGTCTGTGTGTCGGGCCTGCCCTTGTGCTCCCTGGCTGTTGGGACAGCCTCTGGTTTCTGCCTGGTCCCCTTTCTTGTGGTCACCAGACTTGCCCACAGATGGTGCCGGGCCTGGGGCAGAGAGCAGCACAGACACCCCTGAGACAGGAGGGGCTCCCAGGCCCTGCCAAAGTAAGAAAAGTCCAAACTGTGGAGCAATTTAATGAGTTTATCGGAGCCAAACTATTGTCATATGCCTGAGAGCAAGGTCTCAAATGCTGTGAAGAACAGCAGTTTTGGAGCTTATTTTATACATTATAATCAAAGAAGAAAATGAAAAATTTGCATGGAATCTATTAGCAGGTAAAAGAAAGCATAGTAGAGAAATCTCTAGAATTAAAGTCTAAATGGAGAGACACATGCTTTTTTACACTGGTGAGTACAAAATACTTAACACAGGACATAGAGAGGGTATGCAGGGGACCAGGTAAAATGAAGTATATTGGGGTGTCATACACTGGTTGCAGAGTCTATGCCTTCGAATGGTCTAGCAAAAAAAAAAAATCACTCTGATGTGTCAAAGTTCTGCTATGTAAAATGCGTAAAAACAGGGATCAGGGCTCACTTAAAGACAAGACTCACCTTCGCTAAGCAAGGTATAGGCCTGGGACATGACGACCTGCCCTCACCTGCCCAGTTAGAAATTCCTGACCAGAATAGTTTGTGAGGTCATTTTGGTTACTGAGCTTGTCAGGCCTGTCATGGGGCCACTGAGCTTGTCAGGCCTGCCGTGTGGCCACTGAGCTTGTCAGGGTTGCGGCACAGCCCCTTTTTGTTCACAGCCTCTAGAAGTAGCAGGTGGGGCAGAGCAGGCAGGAGGGAGGGCCCGAGAAAGGCCTGTTGAAGCAGGGGGTGAAAATCAGGCTCCTTCTCCATCTTCTTAGCCAAAGCCAAGTTCGTGTGTGAGTTCCCTGTGGGTTTTCTGTGTGGCTCAGTGTTGCCCCCTAAAGGGCAGGAGTAGACCTGCAGCCGATGTCAGGTGCTGCACAGGAATGCTGACCGGTGTGGGGTGAGCCCAGTGAAAAGGCAGGCATTGTCCAGAGCAGTATGCGTCCAGTGTCAGGAGAGCTGTCCCACCAAATGGATGTTCTGTTTCATACAGACCTTTCTACTTTCAAGTGTTCAAAGTAGGGACCTGGTGAAGATTTTTCTGAGGCTTTTGGGAGAAGGTGCTGGATTGGAGGGTTGATCTTCAAAATGTTCTGTGCTTCCTCCCATACTGCATTGGGGCATTGCATATAAGTCATTGGTGTCCCTTTCTGTCATCTGCTCTAGGCCTCCTCCCAAGGCTCAGGAGCTGGAGTAGCTCCATGAGAAGGCTCTATGTGAAGAGTCAACCAGGGGACTTTGTGTTCTTCTGTAAGGGGAAGGGGGGTACTTGTGGGACCCTCAGCCCCCCCTGAGATGAAATCAACCACAGATTTTTGGGTTCCCCTGTCCTATCCTGTATAAGGAGTTTCCCTTTTTTCCTGGGATATCATGAACTGGTGAGACATCTTTAGAAACAACAGGCAGATGTCCCACAGACCAGAAAGCTGGGTAATAAAAATTTATTTGATGATTCCTTTAAGGTAGTATATGCTCCTTTTTCCCTTGGTAGTAACTCTACCAGGTGTTGAAGATCCAGAGTTTCTGTCAGGTCAGATATATGTGAGAATAGGAAAAAAACACAGGGCTGGGGTGATGAGACATAACTCACAAGCTGGGACTGTGATTTTCTGGGAATAAGGTGTAGCCCAACATTTCACTGTTAGGAGATTTCTTTCCTACCTAATGAATGTACCAGAATTAAAGAACTGACCCTGGGATGTCCCCAACCATGTGGTGGTCACCTCTCATACTGACACTAATGCCTTTGTGTCTAGAAAAACACACTTTGACTTCAGTTGTCACAAAAAGTGATGGGCTTCCATTGTGTGGTTTTTCTTATTGATTTAATGAATGTTTACTGAGCATCTGTGATGTGTCAGGCTCTTGTTTGGGCCCTGAAAACTCCAAAGAGAATAAGACATATGTTGGCCCTCCACTCAATGGGTTTACCTTTTAACAGAGACAGGCTCTCAGATAAATCCTGGCTTTAAGGATTTAATTATAAACAAGTGAAGGGTTATGAAAAAAAAATTCTGGTGCCTACAATGTGTACTTGAGTCTTGGCTGGTCTAGAGATCACAGAGAGCACTTCTGAGGAAAGGACCTCTGCACTGAGACCTTAAGAGATAGTGGTCATTTTCCCCTTGAAGAACAAGGCAGATAATGAACATGTCCCTTACTCTTAAAATCTCTTCATGCCCTCTTTTAATCTCTGTATGCTGCCCTTCTCCACTTCCGAACCCGGTGTTAAGAAAAATTTCATTTGCTTCCTGTCATTATAAGTTCATTTTCATTTTCTAGAATTTTCAAAACTTAAATCATACAGTATGTAATTTTAGGCAGACTTTGGTTTCTCGACTCAACATGGTTATTTTGACATAGCTCTTTCTTCTGATCCCTTGGTTCTATCTCACTCCAGGGATGCATTACATTTGTATATTTATTCACCTCCTCATGGACATATGTGTTGTTTCCAATTTTGGGCTATTAGATGTAAACCTTCCATGACCACATGTGCAGAAAAGTATTTAACACAAAGAATTGGGTGCTTCTAAAACAATTTAAGGGATAGAAAAATGGAAGTTAGGGGGTCAACCCTGGAAACTGGGTTTCAAGGTCGCACTGTCCCAGCCCCAACTGGAGGTAAAGAAACACCTGCTTCTTCACATGAAGCTGCATCTGCTGCAGCCGGCCCAGCAGTTAACACAGTAGCAGAAACAATGACCCCTCCTCCCTTCCAGCTTTTGAATGAGACCAAGTGCACCTCTGAGGCTGAATTTGATTCACATCTGGATTCTCAATCACTACAATTGTGGGGAAAATAGCATTTAAATGTGCAGCCCCTCTGATATAAAAGAAAACATAGAAGGAAGTGACGCATGCATGCCAAGTCCCAATAGACCATATAAGACGTGTCTGGGTCCACTTGCAGGCTCTGTGACTCTGGACACATGATCCCACCTCAAGAAGCCTCAGTTCTGTCATGTGATAGCACAAAAAGGTGTTTGATCTTCTTTGCTGGATCTGAGAAAACAGCAGCTAAGCCTTTGGAACGTTCTAAATCATAAGGGTGATAAGAGTGTCTTTTGTCATGACGACGCCACTCTTGGCAGGCCTCTGGATAACTGAAGACTAAGACTAGCTCACCAGAAAAAACCAAGTCTTGATCAGAAGTGTGGAATTTTCAGCTATTAACATAACAAACATCTAAACCTGTAGAGAATTTTTATGAATTTATTTGAGCCAATCTTAAAGACAATTGCCAGGAAGCAAAATCTCAATAAATGGAGAAAATTTCCCAGATAATGGCAGTGTTGCACCTTGTTTTATGCAGTACAGTCAAAGCCTAAGGGGTTACATTAAACTCACTGGCAATAGATTAGGGAGGAGTGGAGGAGGAAAGTGCAGAAATCTCTGAGAGTGGGAAAAAGTAAAACCAATGCACACCTTTTGAAAAAGATTTTATTTATTTTTAGAGAGAGGACAGGAAAGGAGAAACAGAGGAAGAGAAACATCAATGTGTGTTTGTCTCTTGCGTGCCCCCTACTGGGGACCTGGCCTGCAACCCAGACATGTGCCCTGACTGGGAATCGAACTGGCGACCCTTTGGTTTGCAGGTCGGTGCTCAATCCACTGAGCCACACCAGCCAGGGTGACACTGTTTTTGTCTTTGTTTTTTTAAAGGATTGTTGGTACAGGAGAGTTAGTAGTTAACAATTAACACAATAACAATAGCAATGGAAAGTTTTTCTGTCTTTGCTCTTTTGAAGTGAGAGGCCTGGAAAAAAATAAATTATCATGACATTTTAAAGTTATGTTATGGTAGATGCAAAAAGATATTAAACAGGTTCAGTTAAGGTAAAGATGGGCCATTATCAAAAGAGATACTATCCTAGGACATGACGATTCATAATGAGTTGCTTTTTGACAAAGTTTTAATTTCAGACCATCCTCTGTGCTTACTTCACATCTTGGAGTTTGTAAGTCCCACCACGCAGGCCTCCCCTGAGCTTGGCAGGGTTAGTGTGTGGCCGCATATTGTCCATACTTCCCCCTTTCAGCTATAAAGCAATCTACAGAATGCATTGGTGACCAGTGTTTTGGTTAGACAATGTTGTCTCAAGGGCTAGGAAGGGATTAATAGGAAGTCTTAGTGGCAGCGTTTGCTTTGCTGAAACAACCAACCATGGGTGATGCAGCAGGACCTTGACCTTGGGTGGAGGTCAAAGCCAAATATTCTCAAAAGTGAAAAGCAGGTAAATGGGAGGCAGTCGGGTCCCACAGGTCTTTTTTAGAAAACCACTCTGGGTCATTTCTAACCTACAATCTATTGTGGACTAAGTTGTGCTGTCTGTCTCATTTCTCTGTATTTTCCATCTAGTATAGCATTTACTGATAGTTTGAGGGCACACTGCACACCTCTTCAGTTTTAACAATCTCATCATGAGATGGGTTCTCATTTACAATGGCCCACCTATGATTAATTATTAATTATTCATTATTAATCTGATTTTTACTAGTTGTACACTAGGAAGCTCTAATCTTAAGGGTTATTTGGGGACCAGGGTATGAGAACACAATGCTGTAAATTATATTTATCATCTAAAAAGTTTCACAAGTGAGGACAGTGAAAGTTTCATAAGTAAGTTTCCTCTGCTTCAGCAGCAGGTATAGAGGCCGTGTTTACAGCCACTTCAACTTCCATTTGAATTAGTATAGTTAGTAAGCCTTGTTGAGTAGGGTGTAAGGACATTTCAATAATTAGACCAAGCATTTATACATGAAATCCCTTTCTCAATATCTTTATTTCAATAACCTTCTTCAACTTTCCTTAATCTGCTTAGTTTGTCTTTGTTTACTCAGAAATAATCAATTTATTTAGGCAGACTACTTCCTTTTAACCTCTCTTAAGGACACACTCATCCATTTTTTTTCCTTTTGCAATAGCATTTCTTCTAAATTTCAAAATGTTAACAGAAAGGGTACCAGGCCCACAGCAGGTTTGCCTAAAGCCAGCTGGTAGTACGAGGGATCCTGACTTTGTGCAGGAAGAATCTCCAAATCAAGCCCAGGTGATTTGGGAGTGTGTTTATTAAGCTGGGACAGTGAAACAAGGATGGACCTAGAATAAAAACCGTAGCAGAAAAAGACTAGGGGGAGCTGCTTTGGCTCCCTTACAACACTATGGGAAAGATGCAAGGCTAGGAGGGGCTGCTGTCAGCTTATTGCAGAGTCACAGAAAAGGATCCTTGGGGACAAGTCCAGGAGGTTTGCTCAGGATGAGTAGCTGCTGCCCATGGCTCCCCTGCTTGCAAGTTTCATGAGGATCCTTTAGAGTGTAGAAAAAAAAGAACATTTACTTGAAAAGGAGATTTGAGTAAGTGTGCCTCAAGAACACCTGCTCGTTTTTTTGTCTTGAGGAGTTCTACCTACTTTGAAAAAATAAAGATTTTAGGTGAGGTCTCAGGGAAGAGCTCAATAAAGTATCTATCAGCTTTTCCAGGCCTGCCCTTTCTTGGTTATGGTCTCCACTAATTGGTTGCTGCCGGGATAGAAGTATTAAATAGGTAACCAGCAACTTGCCAGGAGAGGGAGGACCGCCCTGAAGGCAGGTCCAGCGCGTATTTATTCACTGCTAAGCGCTTGAGGCTTTTTGCCCTGGTGAACTTTTGCATTTGGCTATAAATTGCTTGCCCAGTTCAGCTCTCTGTCTCAATTTCCCCACTTCATTTGCCTAGCAATATTGCTAGCTTCTTACTAACCTTCCCGTAAAACAGAAACCATAAAAATAGTATTTTTGATAGTCAATAAGTTATTGTGTGCATATTTAGAAATTATGACCAGTTGAGCTATATTCACAAGGTTTGAGAGGAGCCCAAAGAACAAGTATAATTATTCTTATGACTAATATTAGCATCCAAGTGAAGACAATCAAAATAATAAAGTTCAACATCAATTCTAAGTATAGAGGCCTTGTCAATATCTTGGGAGAGCTATCTCTGATGTTAATGATTTCTCAAGCTTGAAAAGTATTTGATTGCTCTAAGTGCAGGCAAGTGTCAGAGACGGGGGCAGGTGTTCATTCCTGGTTGGGCACCTGATAAGGTTTTTTCTACATGTTGGAGAGAGTCTTTAATTCATGTCTCTTCCAGTAGACGAAATATGTCTTGGTTTTTGGGGTCATCATCGCCCCGGAGTGCACTTATGAAATTAATATCAGTATTTTATTAGTCCTTATAAGATGATTAATACGTTTTTGTTAATAATGCAGAATGTGTCTTTTAGTAAGGTTAATTTACATTTTATATGTCCCTTTGTTTAGATGCACAGGGTGACCAGTGACTATTGAATGAGGAGAAAAGCTACGTGTTTACCAAAAGATGTAGTTTTCAGGTTAGAGAATATTTGACAAAGTGTGATTAAAGTTTCTAAAATTTATTTAGTTGAGTTTTAACTGTACTGGAGTGATAGACACAATGAAAATTATGTAAAATCAGCCAAATGTTTGAAATGCATTGCATTATTTGCCCAGTGAAATGAGTCCCTCAGTCACTGTAACTCAGAGGGAGTTCCCCAATTGGTATTACCTTTCCTAATTATAATTTTCCTTCATTAAGTCAATTGCATTCCTGCAAGAAAATGCTCAACACAGTGAGGAAAATATGGAAATTATAACTAACCCATACTTGTATCATTGAGATGGTAGTATTTAAATAAAATTCAATTACCATACTGTAAGAGGATCTGAACAAATTGGGAAATGTTTTTGGGATCCCTTGAATAATTTTCCAAGGTTATATTTTGACAGATAAAACATCTGTCTCACACTTTGCCAGATACAGTAGGAGGTTTTCATTAGCATTATTTACTTCAAGAAATCATAAGTATAAAAACCAAATGTGTTAGCTCACGTACACGTTACAGTATACGATTGGTTTTTGATTAAGATCATATTTGCCTCAATCAGCTTGTCTGTCTGGTTCAAATGTCACCACCCCATTTTTTTTTGGCATATCCTGCTTTTTTTCCTGCAGTTGTCCACTGGAACTGTAAAAAAGACTCTTTTTATTGATTTAATAGGGAGCAAAAACCATTCTCAGGTCAAAATAATTTGATTGTGTAATACTCCCTGACTAGCTGCACAACCAGCTAAATAATTTACTTTTGCTTTCATGGTGGCAGCTTTAGAATGTCCTCAATTACTGATAAGTGACACTTGTTTTAATATCTGTATAACATCTAATCATACTGAAACCTATTTTCTATTCTTAATGTGCAGCTCCGAGAAGGTTCAGAAGCCTGGCTGCTCTGTAACATTCTATAGTCATGAGCAGCACCAAGGGCATAGCCACTGTTAGTGCAAATATTGACTAATTTATTTTTGGTCAGTTGATAAGCCCAAGTCAGAATAATTAATTCAGCTTGTCGATCATTTACTATTTGGGTAAATAAATACCTTCATTTATGTCCATCATAGAAGTTATTGCACGTCCAGCTTTGGTACCATCCTTGTTCATCTTTCACAGATCCATGTGTAAACTAAATTAAGTGAGCATTCCCAAGGAGCTTCCTGTACGTCATTCCTAGGAACAAGAAGATGGTCAGTGGGTGTCTTTATTCTGCAAAGAGGACAGCAAACTTGTTAGGATAAGACTGTTACATCAAGTTAAATAGATATTAGGTACAGAAAGAAAGAAACTGACAGAAGTGTTGACTATAGTGAGGATTCAGTGGATATTCAACAGAACGAAGAACATAAACAAAGGAGAGCCCACACTGTCTTCTCTGCTTGCATAACATGTCTGTAGTATAGATGGTTGTCAAACAGGGTGGGAGCTCTTCGATGTCTGAATCTAATTGCTGACTCTTGTGTCCTGTAGGTCAATAATGATCTCTGTGTTTTTGAGTTACAACTTCCAGAATACTTTCTTTTTTTATAGTTAAAGTTAGAAAATGTATACTTAAGGTTTCAGCAGGAGCTTTACATAACTCTTTAGAGATTTTACAGCTTGTTTTCTGTTTGGGTTCCATTGAATTGGATCAGGACACTTTGACTTTAATTGAACGTATAAAGGCTAGAACATTAATGAAATTCTGGAAATTCAATTGTGATGATATCCAGTGAAACCCAGAATCCTCTGAGTTGCTTTCTTCCTTTTAAAAGAGAAAAAACCATTATTCCTCTGAGTCTTCCAAGATTAATTTGTAACCGTGTTTAGATATGAAATGGCCAATCTGTTTTACTTGAGGTAAACAAAGTTGTAGCGTATTTTCTGACACTTGTATTAGGTGAATTGTATTCTTTGGTAAGTCTAGTAATGTCCAGAGCAGAAAAGTTAATCATCCAAATATTGAATTAGAGTGGAATCTCTGGGAAATTTAACATTATTTAAATCAGCTTTTTATGTCTGAGAGAAATAGATGGGACTCTCTGTATATCCCTTGTATATTTCAGTTCATGTAAATTGGTAACTTTGCATAGTGAAGGCAAACGCTATTGACTGTTTCTTTTCTGAAATGCTGAACAAGGCACTACATAAATCTATTAATGAAAGATGTTTACAGTCCACAGAAATGGCCAATCATAAGTTATGTGGATATGGAACCACAGGATGTCTGGGAATAACTTTTATTCATAGTTCTGAGATCATGTGCAAATCTCCATCATTTTTTATTTGATTTCTATACTGGAAAGATGGGAGAATTACAGAAACTTTTATATGAAATTATAAGTCACTTTTAAAAGTAGTTTTGTATAACGGGCTTAATTCCAGCTAGTGTATCACATATTAAAAAATAATGACAAAATTACGCAAGGCAATATATTACCAGTAGTTATATTAAAACAAGTGGCTGACTTGACCTTGCCAATATCTGTACTGGAAAGGGCCTAACATTTCATTGGAATATCCTGCAACAAACGTTCTGTCTCAAGGTTTTTTTTTTTCTTCTTGAGGATGTTACTTTATTTCCCCAATTAGTTCAGTATCCAAAGCATTTAGTTCCAAATATGTTTCATGCTTCCAGAAAAAAAAATGTGGGTGCCATGGTTTCATAAAAAACCCCCTCACCCTTATCAGGTGAATTGGGGCTAATTTGACCAATAGAAACATATGTTGCCTCCTAACCTCTTATAGTTGGAAGGAGCAGGCTGTGATTTTAAAATAATCAATAGTTGATTATTTTTTCTACCTTTTGCACTCAATGAAGATTTATTCCTAGGAAGTGGGAAACCCAGTTAGATATAGTTAAGAACAGATAAAGTAGCCCCAGAAACTATAAGGGCCTTAGTAATTTCCCCCATTATAATAATAGTAAGTTGTTTAAAAATATTGGTAAGGAGAAAATGAAATGCCCTAATAGTTTTCAGAGCAAACATGTGCTTGCTTGTGTTTTTTCTCTTTTCAAATCTTATTTCAGTTTCCTATAACCTCTTTTAAGGTGAGCGGGCTTCATTTAAAAGTTTTCCAATGAACCTTATTTGTTAATTCTGTTGCTTTACTTTCAGGAACCAGTTGGCATATTAATTAGAATAGGTCCTACTAGCCAGAATCATATATTCCAACATTTAAATTATTTTTTTTTGTGAACCCATCAGGGTCCCAGAGGAAAATCAATGAAACTTTTAAGTAGATTTTTAAATTCTATTGTATTTTTAGGAATATAAATATAATCACTGATCCCCTCTGCCAAAGACCAGCTATTCCCTGAGGGGAACTGCCAAGTTTCCTGGGTTATTCTTGTCAATATTTCTATTCTTGTTTTCTTAAAGTCTATCAGGGAGTGGTAGGTGAGGAAATATAAATGGCATAAAGTAAGAAAAGCAAAAATAAATAAATAAATACAACAAGTCCAGACTCAAAAACCTCAGAAAGCAAAGCATATAGTGAATGAAACTGTAGAAGGAGAAAAAGAGGTGCTGACATTTATTAGCTTCAGAAGCCTTCTTTTGTTCAGAGACAGTCCCTAAAAAATGTATTAACTTTTTAAAAAAGAATTTATCTCTGCTCCTTCTAGAAGTTTTTAATTTCCAATAAAACTATGCTTGCCATTTATTCAGTTAAATTTTAGAGCTGTCTTTTTTCTAATTTTGCATACAAAAATGTATTGAGTTGTCAAAATACTTCTAATTTGCCATCATAAATTAATATCTCCTTTTTAAAATTTTTATTTATTTATTTTTAGAGAAAGTGGAAGGGAGGGAGAAAGAGAGGGAGAGAAACAATAATGTGTGGTTGCTTATTGCATGCCCCCAACTGGGGACTTGGCCTGCAACCTAAACATCTGTCCTGACTAGGAACCAAACCGATGACCCTTTGGTTCATAGGTCAGCACTCAATCCACTGAACCATACCAGATAGTACTGATATCTCCTTTAATTAAGTCTTCACATTTCTGTAAGTACTTGTAAATAAAACTTTCTTATTTATTGTCTTTCTGCAAGGGTAGTAATGATGGCTAGGGCTGAGAGTTTTTATCCTTCATGGTATTCCCATGTTTTAGGTAATTTTCTGGCATCCCTGTATTTTCTTAGTCAATAAGAAATATTGTATGTGGTGTCCAGGAGACATTTTGATTGTTCATCCTTGTTCATTTGTTGATTTTGGAAATGGGTAGTGGATTGGTACTGTAAACCTCCTAGGTGCTATCTGAGGCACTGGGGACATGTTAGTGGATAAAACAAACAAATTAGACTTGATTGTTTGTCTAACTATTTAGTTGACTACTAATAGTTAAAAGGCATTCAAGATACCTTAAGATTTTTAATCCCGGGCTAATTTTGACTTCAGGGTGTTCCTCCAGAATCTTTCTGAATTTCTCTGTGTTTTCACAATTCCTCTCTTTTACTTATATACTACATTCAATTTTTCAGGGAATCTTTCAACTTGGTGCTCATAACACACCAAAAAACTGGCCTCTTTCTACTCAGGCTTATCTGGCCACCCTCACCTGTCACCTGGATGAATGCACTTGCTTTCTCACTGGGCTCCCTGCCCACAATTCAGCAGCCACATGAATCTTGAGTCCTGAATAATATAGAGGTTAAAAGATAATAATACTGTCCCAACACATTTTTTTGGCTGAGCTTATCATCAAATTAACAGAGACAGATGAGAAGGAAATCAAGTTTTTAATATTTGAGCATAGGGAATGCATATAAGAATGAAAATTTTAATGACTGAGGTAACATAGTGTATATAAAACATTTTGTACAGATGAGGGGGGGGAAAAGGGACTACAGGGTCCTAGATTTTAGTTGTCAGAAAGAGCAATTCAAGGGACTCTGAGCTGGCCTTGTGGAGCTTAAGCCTGTCTGCTGAGTGTAGAGTGTCAGCCACAGAAAGTAGATCGCTGGCAAAGGGGGGAGGCAGAGTGGACTAAAGATGCTAAAGGAGACACTGGGGATGGAGGCTTTGGGGAGAGAACTGAGAGAGTAGCCACTGGGATCCTGGAGCTGAGTCATCCACCATAAGGTAGCAGCCATCACACTCAGGCAGACCACTTAGCTCCTAGCCCCAACAGCCTGAGGGGAAACAATAGCCCACCCCCAGGAGGGACTCTGCCCTACCCTGTGGTGCCTAAGCCTGGCTGCTGAGTGTGGAGTGACTAGATTAACAACTGATGGAGACAGCCACAGACAGTAGATCCCTGAAAGTATCAAGCAGACTGCCTAAGGTCAGACGGGGTCAACATCTGACACCACCAGAGGCGGATCAAGAATGAAAAATCAGTGGTAAATACTAGAGGCTACTGAGATGAAATTCACTGTGGTCCTCTCCATGATTTGCAATATTTTCTTTACTACATAGCTTTTTAATGTTCATTTCTTGTCCATCAAGTTTGTGCATATTAAATAATTAGATTTTATACTACAGTTTACTTTTTTCCTTTCTTATAATAGTATTAATCTCTTTACAGCCTTATTAATACTGGTTAATTTGCTGTTGATAGTGGGATTGTAGGGGGCAGTTATTTTTGCGGATGCGGGTTTGTTTCCTGGGCTTGGTGGTTTTGTTCTGGCAACACCTGCACAACAGCAGACAAGACGTGGTAGGCAGAGTGACCCTCAGTCAACTAGCTGAGGGAAGGACCCACCAAAGAATGACCAAGAAATATTCCAAGTACTGAAAAACAAAGGCCTGCAACCAAAACTACTCTACCCAGCAAGGTTCTCAATTAAAATGGAAGGTGAAATAAGGAGTTGCCCAGACAAAAGGTGCCTAAAAGAATACACCTCCATCAAACCAGCACTGCAAGTATGCTGAAGGAACTGTTTTAAGAAGATGAAATAAAAGAGTGAGAGAGAGAGGAACACAGGTACAAAGGGGGAAAAAATGAATGTGCCCATCAATAATAACTTTAAACGTAAATGGATTAAATGTTCCAATCAAAAGAGAGAGGGTAGCTGAATGGATAAGAAAACATGACTTGCACATATACGAGAGACCAAGCTTAAAACAAAAGAGTTACACAGGCTGAAAGTAAAGGGTTGGAAAAAAAATATTCCAAGCAAATGGACAGGAAAAAAAAGCTGGGGTAGCAGTACTTATTCCAGACAAAATAGATTTCAGAATGAAGGTCATAAAAAGAGACACAAAAAGACACTTCACAATACTCAAAGGAAGACTCAATCAACAAGACATAAACATTGTAAATCTATATGCACCCACATAGGAGCAACCAAATATATAAGGAAAATCTTGGAGGACTTCAAGAAAGATATAGACAGCAACACACTGATGGTAGGGGATTTTAGCACCTTACTATCAACAATGGATAGATCTTCCAAACAAAATATCAACAAGGATATTGTGGAACCGAATGACACATTAGATCAAATGGGCTTGACTGATATATATATCAAACCTTTCATCCTAAAGAAGCAAAATACACATTCTTTTCAAATGCGCATGGAACTCTTTCAAAGATCACATGATAGGACACAAAACATGCTCTAACAAATTCAAGAAAATTGAAATCATAACAAGCATTTTCTTAGATCACAAGGGCCTGAAACTAGAAACCAACCTCAAGGAAAAAACTCAAAACATTCAAACTCATGGAGATTGAATAACATTCTATTAAACAATGAATGCATCAAAAATGAGATCAAAGAAGAAAAAAGTTTCTAGAAACAAATGAAAATGAACATACCACAGTCCAAAACCTATGGGACACAGAGAAGGTAGTCCTGAGAGGGAAGTTCATAGCAATACAGGCTTACCTAAAAGACATAGAAACATTTCAAATAATCAACCTAATCCTACATTTTCAAGCACTGGAGAAACAACAAACAAAACCCAGGGTGAGTAGAAGGGAGGAAATAATCAAGATCAGAGCAGAATTGAATGACATAGAGACTAAAAGAACAAATCAAAGGATCAACCTGTCCAAGAGCTGGTTCTTTGAAAAGATTAACAAGATTAACAAGCCTTTAAGCAGACTCAATCAAGAAAAAAAGGGAGAGGACCCAAATAAATAATATCAGAAATGAAAGAGGAAAAATAACAACTGATACCACAGAAATACAAAGGATTGTAAGAAATTACTATGAGCAATTATATGCCAAGAAATTTAAAAACCTCGATGAAATGGACAAATTTTTAGAAAAGTATAACTTTCCAACACTGAATGAAGAAGAAGCAGAAAGCCTGAAGAGACCGAAAACAGCTGGTGAAATTGAAACAGTAATCAAAAACTCCCAGCACACAAAAGCTCTGGACTGGACAGTTTCAGAGGAGAATTTTACAAAACATTAAGGCAGAGCTAGCCCCTATTCTTCTCAGACTATTACAAAAAATCCAAGAAGAGGGAAAACTCCCAAACTCTTTTCATGAGGCCAGCATCATCCTAATCCCCAAACCACATAAAGACTTAACAAAGAAAGAAAACTACAGGCCAATATTGCTGATGAACATAGACGCTCAAATCCTTAACAACATTTTGGCAAAACACACCCAACAACACATCAAACAGATCATCTACCATGATCAAGTAGGATTCATCCCAGGGATGCCAGGATGGTTCAATATTCACAAATCAATAAATGTAATACATATCATTTCTTATTCAGGTAAATAAGAATACTCAGTTAGGTTGACTATAGAAGTTATCACATATCCATCTTGGTAACAATCTTATTCATCTTTCATAGACCCATCTGTAAACCAAATTAATTCAGCATTTTTGAAAGGTTTTCTGTAAATTATTTTTAAAGAGAAGGTACCGGTGGGCAAAACAGAATTATGGATGTCTTTATATTGCAAAGAAGATATCAGATTTCTAAGGTAAATCTCTCTCTCTCCCTCTTTTTTAAAGATTTTATTTATTTATTTTTAGACAGAGAGGAAGGGAGGGGGAAAGAGAGAGAGAAACATCAATGTGTGGTTGCCTTTGGGCACCCCCTACTGGGGATGGGGCCTGCAACACAGGCATGTACCCTGACTGGGAATCAAACCAGTGATCCTTTGGTTCACAGGCTGGTGCTCAATCCACTGAGCCACACCAGCCAGGGCAAATTCCTAGGGTAAGTTTTAAAAGACTTACATCAAGTTAAAGCAAAAAGTAGGTGCAGAAAATAAGATCCAGTTAAGGGACAGAAATGTTGAGTGTGATGAGAATTCAGTGGAGAGTCAACAGGATAGGGACATAAAAGAGAACCCATAACTACCTTTTCTGCCTGTTTGCATAATATGTCTAGAGCACAGATGGCTGTTATGCAGGGAGGGAGCTCTTTGGCTTCTGAGTCTAATTGACTATAATATCCTGTAGGTCTCCATTAATCTCTATGTATCTGAGTTAAAACTTCCAAATTATTTCCTTTGTTTTCATGTATAATATATTAGAACGTCAGGGTTAAGATATCCCAGATTGAGAGCCTTAGGTACAGTTTTAGAGTTTAGGTAAATTTTAACAGCTTGTTTGCCATTTGGGTTTCCATGAATTGGATCAGGTCAATTTGCACTTAATAGGACATAGAGAAGCTGGGCCATTAATAAAATTTTGCAATTCAATTGTGACTATCCAGCCAAACTGACGAATCCTCCAAACTGCTTTCTTGTTTTCAGAAGAAAAAAGATAAAATTCCTCTGAGTCTTTCAGAGTTAATCAGTAGCTTATCTTTAGATGTGAGATGGCCAAGCTCTTTTACTTGAGGTAAGTCAAAGGTTACCCTTTGAAACCTGATCGTCTTGTGTAGCTACCTGTGGTATAGGTAAATTGTGTTCTTTTTGAGAGTCAAGTAATGTCTTAGAGCATAAAAACAAATCATCCATATAAAGGATTAAAGTGGAATCTCTAGAAAATTTAACATTATTTAAATCAGCTTTTAATACTTGGGAGAAATAGCTGGAACTCTCTATACATCCCTGTGGCAATTCAGTCCAAGAAGTTGGTGATCTTCCCAGGTGAAGACAAAGAGATATTGACTATCTTTTTCTGCTAGAGTTCTGACAAAGACACTACAGAAATTTATTACTGAAAAATATTGACAAACCATAGGAATGACTGATAAAAAGTGTTATTGTTTTGGAACTATAGGATGTCTGAGAATAACTATCTTATTTAAGGTTTTGGAATCCTGTACAAAGCTCTATCCTTTTCCATTTGGTTTCTTTACTGCAAGAATAGAAGAATTACAGAAGTTTGTACATAAAATTATAAGTAATCTTGTATAATGGGCTTAATTCCAGCTAGTGCATCAGGTCTTAAATGATAATGGCAAATATCCAGTAGAGGCAAAGTATTATCAATAGTTATTTTAACATGAGTGGCTGACTTTATCTTGCCAATTTTTGTAGTGGAAAGGGCCCAGAATTGAATTGGAAAACCTGCAAGAAATGTCTAGTTTCAAGATTATTTTTCTCTTGTGAGGGTTCACATACAATTAATATTTTCCCAGTTGGTTCAGTATCCAAATCATTTAACTCTAAATACATTTCACCCTTTTGGAAAAAGGATACGTGGCCCTCATGGGTTTCAAGAAAATATTTCGCCATCAGGTGAAATTACACTGAATTGACCAGTAAAAATATCTATTGCTCCAAATGTAACAGGGCACAGCCAGGGCCTCCCGAAGGGTATTTGTAACAGGGTCCAGAAAATGGGGTGTCCAAGAAAAATATATTCTCCCCACCCCAGGGCGGGCTGCCAGGGGGGGATGGGAGCCTTGAGCAGGGCCATTGAGTCATTTTGCATGTCAATAACAGGATAGCTTCATTCCTCATATGCAAAGAGGGTTATTTTGCATATCACCAAGGTTAATCGGAAAGGTTTGAAAGACTCAATGCAGAAGGTAACTGGGAGAGGAAGGAGGAGAGATAGGGGCCTGTGGGAGAGACAAAGGGACACAAACTCTGGGGAAGGGTGTGAAGACTACGTGGGAAAAGGGGAGAAAGGACTCTCGCTACTGGGCCATGACAAGGTGCCACGTGGTTATGGATTAAGAGGGGATATCGCGACAATGCAGCGGATGGTGCTGAGAACCGCGAGAGGCCTGCCTAGCCGAGCCCCGGACTTCTGTTCTTTTTTTCTTCTGAAGGACAGTACCCTGACTGGCCTGACTTGGCAAAGGGGGAAAGGCAGGATGGGGTGTGTGCTGGTGGTTGTTTCGAAGGGATTTTGAGGTTTAAGGGTGACATTTAGCCATTAATCAAACCTGTATAACTTTTAAATAAATAGTTCCTTTCCTTTTCACCAAACTCTGCCATTCAGAGCCATAATTCCAAGAGTGGCAGGCAAAGGACCCACAACCGAGGGACCCCAGAGAAGGGGGTGTCATTGTTTCAGTGATAACATCTGGGCACCAACTCCTGCCCGCCCCCCGCCCACAGGTCCATTTGTTCAGTAACACAAACACCCTCCTTAATTTGAATGGGATAGGTTCTGATTTTAAAAGTCATCGGTTGATTAGATGTCCCTTCCATGTGAACAGAGCTTTACTTTAAGTTCATCCTGGGTGGGCATTTCCAAAATTTTGCTGCACTATGCCAAGTAAGTATTAACATAAGAAGTGTTGAAATCTGTAGAGAGTTTCTGTGAGTTTATTTGAGCCAATCTGAAACAGTTGCCCAGAAGCAGAATCTCAAAGATTGAGAAAAACTCCAGCGAATGGCAGGTTTGTCCCTTACTTTACACATTGCAATCAAAGGAGGAGGCAAAGAGGTCCCCTGAAATCCTTTGGTGATAGATTAGCGGGGTAGGAGAAAGCAAAGTGCAGTAACCTTTGGGATTGAGTAAAAAGTAAAATGAATAGATGGGTACCTTTTTATACTGTTGGGTACAGAATGCTCAGCAGCTAATTATCACAGTAACAATAACAATATAAATGGCTTTGTGGTCTTTGTTCTAGTGCAGTGAGAAAGCAGAAAAAAAAAAAAATACCCTGACATTCCAAAGTTATGTTATCTTAGATGCAAAAAGAAAATAGTCTCAGATGAGGTAAAGACTGACCTTTGTCAAGAAAGATAGGAGCCTAAAACATGATTCCTTGTCATGACTCAATTTTAGTTAGAAAGGTTAATTCTCAGCCTTTCTATATGGTTACTTTAGGTTTCTGAGTTTAGAAGGCCCCCTCTGAGTTTGTGAGGTTTAGTATGGACCCCTTTCTGGTTCACACGGCTCAACCCTTCAGCTTCCTGAAAGGCGAGAGGAGCTAAGGTAAGAGTCATTGGCCAATTATTTAATCAATCGAAAACATAAGAAAACCATAAAAAAGTCTACACAGAGGGTTTGGATAGATTCCATTTTAGTGAAAACATGGAGATGCTGAGAAAGTGGGCGCTTCTAGAAAAATAAAGTAGCTCCATGACTTTCCCTTTGTGCCTTGGCCTGTGAGTTTTTCCATGTAGCTCTTTCTGAGTTATATGCTTATAATAAAGCAGTAATAGTCAGTGAAGCTTTTTTTCCTGAGTTCTGTAAGTCCTTCCAGATAATTATAAAACCTGAGGGGGTCAAGGTCACCCTCAAGTGTTCAGTCAGCCAGGCCCTCCTGTGAGCAGCCGGGGCAGACCGTCAGTGGTTGTCATCTGAAGTGGAGCAGCTTCGTGCTACTCAGCCTTGAACCTGTGGGGCCGGCCTGCGTTGGGAAGTTAGTGTCAGAACTGTGCTGAATTGTAAAATAGGTCATTGCAGAATTGGTTGTTGATAAGAGGGGGGCAAAAAAAACCCCCAACCCACATTCATTTCATGTGAAAAACAACCTGGCAAGTGTGATGCTAAAATTAATTATAATAGTGCATGTAATCTGCTGACCTTGGGTGTTCATGGAGTCTGAGAAGACTTTACTTTCACTCCCCACTTTCCTCAGGCTTCTCACACTTTAAAAGGCCAACTTTCACCCCATTTTCTCCTCTTCTCATAGACCAAGGACTGAGACAGTGTTTCCCTTCCTAAGAGAAGGTAGAGGCCCCTAAATCTATATATCTAGATAAGTTGGATATTTTGTTGTCCACTCTGGAGTGAGACTTTTCACCCGGTTTCTAGAAAGCCAAAATGCAGACATCAGGTTGCAGTGAAAAGAAAGAAAGCCTGTATTTCAAATAACCAGCGTAAAAAGGATGAACAGCTGATGCCCAAAGACCCCCAACTACACAGAGATTATAAACACATATAAACTATGTGTTTATATTTAAGGTCCATTAAGGGGAAAAAGAAACCAATCTTTTTCCAAAAGAAAAAAAAAAAAGGGAGAACGGGGTCTTTAAGAAATCAGAATAGGTGATATATAGATAGTTGAGAAGAGCAGAACATACGTGGCAGAAAAGTTCTTTCTGGGCAACTCAGAAACAGTGGGCAGAGGGACGGATAGTCAACAGACATCTGCCTGAATCTCAACTATTTAACATTGTTAATCAAATTAGGGTAAGGTGAAAATCCTGATTATTTCCCTGAAGCAATATTTTATGTCTTAATTTTTACAAGAATGTAACAAAGGTCAATGTTTTGTTTCTTAATATAGCTTAAAATCAATATCACAGGGGGAAAAAAAAAACCTTAGGGTGGCAAAACTTTGGTTCCCTTCACCAAACAGAGATCAATCATGTTCCACTCCTGCCCTGAGCCCTCCGGTGACTCTCCAGTTTTCTCAGTGTAAAACCATTTCACATTTTATCTTCTATCTCCTGCTGTGTCTGCTTCAACCAGTTCACATCTTTCTTGCTGCTGCAAAAGTTTTAAATTTAAAACAGACACAAAAACCACACTGAGCACGCCTTATATTATTATGACACACTGTAACACATCGTTACATTGCGGTCGTGTTGGGTTATTGTGCAACTGGGAAACAAGCACGCCCGGCCCATGCGGACCCGGGCTCTGCCTGCTGTGTCACAGCCGTATCCCCGGGGCTTCGAACCGTGTTAGGCAGAGGGTAAGCATTTGGTTAGTGTGTTTTGATGAGTAGAGAAATTACACATGTGCTAATAGTTTAAAGGTTGAAATACGGAGCACTGTGACCTCACATAAGTGGGATTCTGTCCTAGCTTGAAGAGGGGTGTCTAACAGAGACGGAGGCCAGCTAACCTACAGCTGATGAAGGGGCGGGAATAAGAGGCCCAGGAAGAGGACACAGCATGTGCAAAGGCCAGGAGGTGGAAAAGTTGAGTGAGGTGAATGAACTCAATGACTTATGTAACTGATTAAATGAGCTCATAACCCTGAAATGCCCAGTACACAATCAATGCTTAAAAATAAAAAGCCATCTATTGTCATTGTTGTAGTCCTATGGGTGCACATCCAGAGTTTGCCCGCGTGGAAAGAACAGTAATAAAGTAATAAACAATATTCTCTCCTCCTGACCACTCAAGCAATCCATGACATCAGGCATTGATTACAGCTTGATTGAGGTATAAATTGCAGATAATAAACCACATATATGTGAATTGTACAATCAGAGGAGCGTTCACTTGTATACATTTTCCATGTGTATGCATTCCATGTAAAAGTTCCATACATGCCCTTGAAATCCATCACTCTGCACCTCCAAAACCCCACGGTCCCTCAGAAACCACTCATCTACTGTTTTTCTTCATAGATTAGTTTGCATATTTTAGAATTTTATATTACTGGAATTACACAGTATAGCTTTCTTTTATGTCTGGCTTCTTTTATTTCACAAATTGTTTTTATGAGGTAGAATTCATATAACAAAAATTAATTATTTTAAAGTAAATACTTCAGTGGCATTTAGGGTAGTCGCAATGTTTTGCAGCCACCACATCCACCTAGTGTAAAACCATTTTCATCAGCCTAAATGAAATCCCATACCCACGGCACAGTTGCTTCCCATTCCTCCATCACCGAACCCGTGGAAACTCCCAGTCTGAATCCTGTCTCTTTCTCCTCCTCATTTCCTGGCCCATGATTTATGTCCCATGTACCTGCCAGCCTGCACATAGGGTGCTCCCACTTATCCCAATCTCAGGACACTGATCTGAACCTTCAAGACCTTAGATTTTCTCCGGACACCACGCCTCACTGTTCATGCTTAGCCAAGTCTGTGAGAATGATGCCCCCCACCTCCCGCCACCAGCTCCAGTGGCTCCTCCCTGAGCAGTCAGTTCAGCTTCTCACTTACATTTTTCAGCCCCATTTTGACACTTAAAAGAGCCCTCCTGCAAGGCAACACTGGGTCCCCTGGAACCCATTTAATGCTCAACATCCCAAACACTACAGGCCTAATTATCTCTCCTCCTGACTCTGAGAACACCCATCTTTCTACAGCCCCCTCTATTTCAACCTTGGCTTACACACAATCCAGCTCAGACCAGATCTCCAAGGATTTCAACCAAGTACCCAGAGGCCACGAAAAGCAGTAAACAAACAAGAACCTAAAAAGAGATTTCTCATTTTTTTTTTAAGTACTACGTGTGAACTCTGTAAGGACAGGCATGTGGAGTTGGTAAAAACAACAATAAAATAAATAAACAAACAAACAGAAAAAAAAACCCCGAGGACAATGATGTTTAGACTGAGCACCAAATCACACAAAACTTGAAACTCAGTTGTCCAGTCTTGGCTTGAGGATAAGAGGTATGACAGGGGCCTGCATGTTTACCAGAGTTGTTTTATGATAAAAGATCTTAAAAATCTCTGTGTCCTTGTTGTTCTTTTTTAAGGTTCTGTGAAAACGTTTGTGCAATGAGAAGAATGTTGAAGTTAGGCCTCTGCTGACGTACATAATTTCATGCCTGCATCTCTTCTCAGATTCTGAGATGAAACTCACTTCAATGTAACTTGGTGAAGCAGAAGGATGTGGGTGGTCAGGCCGTTTTTTTTGCTGTGGATAGGAAGTCAAATGGGAGGAAGGCACTTTGAAATGTTTAGTTGGAGGAGGGTAGCCAGATAAAGGAAGAAATTGGAAGATTTGAAAATATTGGGAGGCTTGACACTATGAGCAAACTGACGGGATCAGCTAATTACAGGAGGTGAGTCAAAGTAAAATGTGCTTCAGGCAAATTTAAAGAGGCAAGAAGGTCTTGATTCAAGGCCATGCAATAGGGCGGCAAGAATGAACTCAACTCCCCTGAAACAAAAAGCTGGTGAGATTTGAAGAATAGCAGAAGGACTCACAGGCATCTGCACTTTCTAATGGTCTTTACACAAACTGAAAGTAAGACTTCTCATGAAACCCTAACAGGAGGTTGTTTTATATCTGAGTTGTAAGGGTCCCCAACAAAGTTAGTCTCATATTCTTTCTCAAAGACCTGGACACAGGAGTACCAGAAGGAATAAATTTCAAATGTATGGGCCCAGGCTCTTGAGAAAGATATTCTCTTGGTCATAACACAGACAAGAAACTTATAAAGAAACACATGTATTTCAAAAGGGCAGAGAAAGAAATCTTCACTTACAAATTGAAATTACATTTCTGCAGAAATCTTTTTAAAAATGTCAGAGGCCTGGGTTCAGGAAGAACCCGTCCGATGGTTTGTGACTGTGAGGGAACATTATGTCTTGGAGGTCATAACATCACTGCTTTCTGCCCAGTGGAGGGAAATACAAGTAAATTACTTTCAACCAAGCCCCAGTTTGTTTTCCATTAGCTCCTGCAGTTAATGAGGGGATGTAAATTTCCAGCTATTTATAAACAGGAGCAAAGTAGCTGAGACTTTCTGGGTTCCCCAAAGTGGAAGAGGCTCTGAGTAGATTTTTCTAAGCCAGTGTGTGGTGTGTGGGATCTTGACCTCCTGCAACAGGAAGAATTTCACAGCAGGAGCCCAACTCTTAATAATTTCGGGAGCATGTTTATTTAAGCTAAGGACAGGGAAAGGAAGGAAGGGCTTCCATTAGAAGAAGCAACCTGTGAGAGCCTAGGAAAGGCTGCTCTGGCTTTCTAGAAATGTTAAAAGAAAGAAGTGTCTGGATGAGGTTACTTTGGTTCACTGAGAAGTACAAAGCTTCTTTGTACGGAGACGGGCTGCTGTTAACTCAGGGGAAAGTGGGAGGCGAGGGGCTCTTGGGCCTAAGTTCAGGGCTTCACCAGAAACACGCTGCCACTGCCCGCTGCTTTTCTGCAAGCAGGTTTCACGGGGTGCCTGAGTTTAGGAGAAAAAAGGCAGAATGGAAGGCATGGGCGGGCTTCAGCAAGAGCACAAGCAGATTCTTTGTTTTGAGGTTTCTTTCTGTCCATCTTTAGCGGGTGGGAATCCTAGAAGAGGTTTCATTGGAGAATCTAAACAAAATATTCATTAGCCTTTTCAGGTGTGCTTTTCAATAAATTGAATCATCAAAATATGTGTATAAAGGGGTCAGGGTCGTTTTCTGATAAATTCTATTTTTTATAGAACATCATAAAAAAGGGACAAGGATTGAGATTGTTATGCCCTGGCATGATCTGGAATGTGTCCCGGGGGCTCCAACCTGCAACCCACAGGCCACACGCAGCCCAGGATGGCTGTGAATGCAGCCCAACACAAAATCATAAATTTACTTAAAACATGAGATTTTTTTGGTGATTGCATGTTGCAATGTATTTAACATGCAGTCCAAAACAACTCTTCTTCTTCCAGTGTGGCACAGAGATGCCAAAAGTTTGGACACCCCTGAATCATTAGCTCCTAAGTCTTTTATTAGAAAAGAGAAAACCTTGTGATTCATTAGCTGGCTGTAAATTGCTCAAATTGTTCAGCCTTCTTTAAACATATCATCTCAGCTTCCCTTATTGCACTTGTCAAGAAACTTCCCTAGCTCCTCACTGTTCTGCACCACTTGAACAAGGCCTGGGTCTGATCTTCCAAAGGCAGTGTTTCTGGAGTTTTCCATGGAGATAGTACATTTCTCTCTACAGTCACTTTCCCATTAACCAAGTGCCATGTTCAAAGAAAGGAGAGTATTCTTGATCCTATAGCATGGCTGGTGTCGGTTGATTTGGCCTGATTAGGTACCTAAGTGCACAGGAACCAACGTTCAACACTTAGTTTGCACCGATGAAGGTTTTCCTATGAAATCTAAGATGGACGTTCAAACAGCCTCGTGGGGTGTCGAAGCCTGACGCTCATCCTTCACCTGCAGTCTTCTTAGCTTTGAATGATTCTCTTTTCTCCAAGAGATGCCAAAATACCCACCATATCAAATATCACTTAGTTTCATAAATGTTAAGGTCATTTCTAATTCTGTGGGCATAAGTCGGAACTAGGACATTTTAGGCAAAATTTGGTTGTATCACAAAAGTTTCCAATTATATTTTATTAACAAGGAAGATAGAATTGTATTGAACTTAGGCGTATGTCTATTGCCATGAAAATAAGAACACTCAAGAAAACTTTAGAAATTTTTTAAGAGAAAAAACAAGAAAAATAAGTTTTGCTGCACCCATTGGCATTCTCCTCTTTATCTTTATCATCCACATGGTGCCCAAGTGCCCTCTGCATGTGTCCCTGGAGGAGAGGCAGAGCTTGGATTCCTGCAAGGTCCTCCCAGGCTCCCACTGGTCACAAAAGAACAATTGCTTGTTCTCTGTGGACCCTGTGTCACCTGCATTGTGAAGATGATGCAATGAGACCAACTGGAGTTGGGATCTGGTGTGGAATGTGACCTAAGTCCACTATAGCGACAAAGCTCACAGTTTTGAGCATTCATTGATTCAAAGCAAGTTTTCTAAAATCTTTCACTACAAATCTATTTAAAAGGTGAAAAAAAGTTTATTCCAAATTTAATAATATAGGGGAGAGAGGATGGTCATTCATCTGTTATCTCTAGTCTTAAGGGCCCACTTTCATAAGCACTGATGGGGTTGGTGACATCACGCTGATAAACCTTTGCCTCCTCCCTCCTGATGGTGTCTCTGGTGAGGGCTCAGTGGCCCCAGGACAGTCTCATCCTCCTAAAAACCTGCAGGCACAAGCTGTTGAAGAACACCTGGGGGGAGATCACATTTGTGTGGCAGGTCATGACCACAGTGTCCTTTTTGCTCTGTGACTGTGGTGTTGCCGAGTAGGAGGGCAAACACTGTCATGGGCTTAGTGGAAAAACAGAGGACATGGCACAATGACAGTGGGCTGGGAACCTGGGGCCACACTGCCTCCTGGGTCAGCTCAGCCACGTGTGGTCCGCACTGTGTCCTCGAAGGTCCGCCAGAGGATGGTCTTGACCTCAGCAAAATGATGATGGTCTTCGTTTAAGTGACAGGGTGTTAGGAAGACGGCTGCACCTCTTCTCCGACCCCAGATCACCTCAGGGTAACATCTGATACGCTCCCATGAACATCTCAGTAGTATCGGCAAAAGACAAGACCCTTTCCAAGCCCAAGTATCTTATAACCTTATCATCAGGTGGAATTTTCCTCTTGTGAGCTTTATTGATTCTATCCTAGAACTTTTTTGACTTCAAAAAAAAAAAAAAAAGATCTCATTCCTCATGTAAACTGTTGTATGTGTAGGAGAAAGCAGGCTAATGGCCTCTGTTTATCCCTGGAACAAAGAGAACCTTATAGTAAATGGGAAGGCATTTACTTCTTGTTAAATAATTAGTTAAGTAATAAATATGACCCAACCCTGTCTTTCTAACCTTGAACCTGGAGAAATTTCATATAAAGTTTCTCTCTGTCCAAACAGGACTTTATAGTTTGGCTTGCAGATTGAATATCATGGTGAAATAAGTCTTTAGATAAAAGCGGTTATGGTTTAGCATTATGCTAAGTGAAATAAGCCAGGTAGTGAAAGACAAATAACACATGATCTCACCTATAATTGGTCCCCGATTAACAAAACAAACAAATGAGCAAAATATAACCAGAGATATTAAAATAAAGAACAAACTGACAGTAATAAGAAAGGAGAGGGGGGAAGGAGAATGGGGGAAAATAGGGGAGGGTCATCAAGGAACGTGTATAAAGGACCAAGCAAAGCCAAAGGAGGGTAGGGTTGGGGGTGGTAGGCAGGGATAGGTGGGATGGGGGAGTTGGGGGGGGGGATAATGGACACAACTCTACTTGAACAAGAATGAAAAAGCGGTTATGGTTTTAACCAAAGACAGGGACTGTGGGAATAGAAGAAAAATGCTTTACATGGTAAGGGCCATACATGAAAGCCCACAACTAACCCAATACTCCATGAAGAAACATCAAAAATGTTTCTAAGATCATGAAAAAGAATAAAAATGATGCTTTTCCCCACTTACTCAACTGCACCTGAAGGACTGGCCAAAATGATTAAGCAAAAAGATGAAATGAGACGTATCAAAATTGAAAAAAAAAATCTTATTTAGCAGACAACTTTTCTACATATAAACTTATATGTAGAAAATTCTAACAATTCTGCCACATAAACACACACACACAGACACAAAATCTGATAAAACTAATAATGGCTAAGTTGCAGAAGACAATATTAACACTCAGAATTGTTTTCATTTCTTTGCAACAATGATGAACAAACCTGAAATGGAATTAAGAAAATAGTTCTATTTACAGTAGCATCAGAAAGAACAGAATACTAAGGGAAAAAATAACAAAAAAAGAGGAGATATATACACTGAAAAATACCAAATGATTCTGAAAGAAAGTAAAGAAGAAACAAAGAGAAAGACATTCGCATTCATTAACTGGAAGAAAATTTCTCTCAAATACACAATGACTCAGAAAGCTACAAGGACCCCCTGCCTCTATCCCCTTTGATGAGGCCGCCCAACTCCCACCGTCAGGCTTTGCCTCAGTTTCCACTCGGTGCCTCTTTCATGGGCACTGACCCCCAGCTGCAGCCTCAGCATCCGAGCACCGAGGGCACCGAGGGGGCGAGGTTCTGTGTTCCTAAGGCGCTTCCAGGCAAAGCTGCAGCTGCCTGGCTCAGGCTGGCCTTGGGGAAGGAGCAGCGCCAGCCTCGCCCTGGTCGGAGCAGGACGCTGATAACCCTGGCGCTCGGCCTGCAGGCTGAGATTCCTGGACTCTCCCCAGCACCAGCCCGCCCGCCTCGCCCACCCTTTTCCCAAACTGGGGTTTTCTTACGCTCTTTGGATCTGAAACAGGGTGCTCCAACTGTTTTCCGCCTTGACACTGTCTCTAGTCTCCTCTCCAACCTTCAGCAGAATGTTGATCCTCAGCCCTCCTATTCTGCCTCACTTCCCCATCTCCCTCTCACCTCTCTCAGGGTCCTGATGCTGTTTTTCTTGAAGCCAGTGATTCCTAAGCCACCTACTCTTGTGGCCCTGTCATGAGAGTATCTCTATCTTCCTCTGCTCAGAGACAAATTGTCTCCCCTGAGCACACTCGCCACTTATAAAAAGTGTCTCTAGTATTTACACTTACATAAACAAAAGTTTGTTTATTGCTAGGTACTTTGGGGAGGAGGTAATGAAACATTAATACTCATTGTGTATAGATTTTCTGTTTTACTGGTGAAAAAGTAATAGAGAACTGTTTTACAACAATGAAATTATATATACCCCTAATGAACTGTACACATGCTATTGGTTAATGATATAAGTTTAATGTTTTATTTTTTAATACAATTAATTTAAAACCTTTTAAGGGAAAAATTTGAGGTTAAGAACCCTGAGGCTTTTGAGAATATCTTGCCTCAATAGGGAAGAATATTGGGTATGATCAATATAAAGTATGTGTATTTTGTTGGTTTATTTCCTGTTTCCAATCATTCTTGTCAGCATCAGGCAGTTCGTCTTGAGGTCTCTGAGCCCCTCATGATCCCACGATGGGGGAGGAGACCCAAAGCACCAATGGCTTTCAGAAGCTGAGAGGCCCAGGTGAAAGGGGACAGGTTTGTAAGGGGTAGGGAGACTGGTAGAGGAGCTAGAGGAGGTGGGAGCGTGAAGGGGCAGACAGATCAAAGATTCAAAGGAACTGGAGTCTAGGGTGTAAAGTAAACACCCAGCGAAGACAGGAACGATAAGGATAAACGCATCTTGGGTGAGCAGTGCTGGAAGCATTTTAAGTCAGTTGCCCTGTGTGGCTGTTGAAGTTCTCCTTGTGTTTAAGAAAACTTTTTGTTTTTCTTTTCTAAAGATCTTAAATTGAGTTAGTACCTTCTTGTTGAAGGATGTAGTTTATGACAGAAGGGTGGGGGGAAAGAAGAGGTACCCATGGTGTTAACTGATTTTTAAGAGAAAGGGAACAATTTTAGGGGCCCATACAATGTTTCACTTGATAACTTTTTCCCATGAACAAGCTTCAGGTTAGAGCACCAATGAACCCCTTCGGAACACCTGAGAGCTGTGAAGTCATGAAAAAAAATCCAGAAATATTATTTTTAAATCAACCACCCTTACTACCAAGAGAGCCAGATGATGTATTTAGGACTGTCTACTTTCTTATTCAAATGTACCCTTAACAAATTTATGGGTGTAAAATTCACATGACATAATTTACTATTTTACCTATTCTAAGATAAAGTTCTGTAGTATTAAATACATTCACACTCTACTGCACCATTTTACATTTCCACCAAAAAGCACAAGCCTCCCAACCTCTCCACATTTTCTCCAATGCTTATTATTTTCTGTTTTCTGATAATAGCCATCCTAGCGGGCGTGAGATGGAATCTCATTGTATTTTATAGTCTTTTTGTAATTGAAGTATAATTGACTTCCACTATTCTTCTAGTTTCAGGGGTACAGCATAGTAACTCCATGTTTATATACACTGTAAAGCGATTGCTACAACTGGTTTAGTTAACCTCTGTTACCATATAAAGTTATTATAATATTATTGACTACATTCTTTATGCTGTTTGTTACTTATTTCTCCTGTTTTCCCAATCTTTTCTCTCTGGATGTTACCAGTTTCTTTTCTATCTATGAGCCTGTTTTTATTTTTGTTGTTGTGGTTCTTTTTTTTTTTTTTTTGGTTTTAAGATTCCACATATAGTAAGTAACATTATAGAGTATTTGTTTTATCCTGTCAGATATTTTATTTAATATAGTACTCTTTAGGACCCTTTATTCTGTGACAAATGGCAAGATTCCATACTTTTTTATGACTGAGTAATATTCCACTTTTTTATATATACATTATGTTTTCATTGTATGTATATGTGTATATATGTATATGTATGCATAAAATATATGTATATATCCCGTTTACTTTATCTCTTCATTGATTAATGAACACTAGGTTGCTCCCATATTTTTGCTATTAATAAAAATGCTGCAAAAAACATAGGGATGCGTACGTCTTTTTGAATTATTGTTTACATTTTCTTTGAATAAATCACCAGAAGTGGAATTGCTGGGTTTTATGTTAGTTCTACTTTTAACTTTTGAGCAATCCCACCGTTGTTTTGATCGGCATTTCCCTAAGAGACATAATTTCTTATCACAGTTCCTGAACCTGATGCTCGGCCCTGGGTCATGGCTCCCATGCTGGACTCACCAGCCCTGGGCGTGTGCAGCTGCCCTCCTTTTCCTTGGGAATCTCTGCAACCTGTGTCTCACTCAACTCCAGCATCACTACCTGACATTGTGGAGCGTCCAACTCCGCACAGGTTGCCCTTCCAAGTACATGTGTGGGGGCGCAGGGTACTGAGAGATCTCTGAAGTCACAGAGAAGAGAACCCCTGCCTGGGTCTCGTAGACTGTGGAGAAGTAATAATGTGAGGGGAACAACCATGCACTTCTGGTCTGAACTGAAAATATTCCTCCTCGTTTAAAACAAAGAGTGTAAATATCAGTCTCTACAACAACCATAAAAAGCACTGTCACTTCAAAACAAAACAGAGGGATCTTGTTCTGATTTTTGTTGTTGTTGTCTTGGGGTCTCTGTGCCAGTATTGTCTGCACCTTGTCATGGCTGAAAGGGAAGAGTGCTATATGCTCCTTAGGGTCAAAAGTCTTTAATTTTGTATGATTTGGGGCATGATGATTCATATATAGTTTCTAGCCTTAGTAGGTTTAACATGAAACCTATCATAGATGAAAAAGTATGTCCTAAATGGGAAGTTTGGATTAATGTTTGAAAGAGCACATTGAACTTTAGAGAGAGCAGTTAGTGTCTGAAGAAGGAAAACAATGGAGAAACAGCTCTGAGGTCTGGAGAAATACCCTCCCTCCGATTTGTCCCCAGTCCTTGGTTTTTCCCTCTTTCCGTGGTTTTGGGGCTTCACACACTCCGAGGTCATGAGGTCCCCAACTCTCTCCCTGCCCCCTCCATTTCTTCCACCCAGCACCCAGGCCCTTCTTCAGCTGCTCCCGAGTCTTCAGGCAGCTGCTTTTCTTCCCAGCTTCAGGGCTCTTTCAAACTTGAAATCACACTCACAGGGCGAGTTGGTGATAAAGGCGGAGCGTTTGCTGCTCTGACGCTGCAGGGCAATGACTCCATGCTCTGCCTCCAGCCACGGCTCTGAGAGCCACCTGGCTGGCTCCCCGGGTCTGAGCTGGACACGGGAAGCCCTGCCCGCACTCTGCACCCATGGTCCCTCCATCTGGTGTCACCTGCGTGACCACCCCTCCCAGTCCTGTCATGGTGAGTATTCTTTCTTGGAACATCTGCGGGTCTGACTCACTAACCCCACACCCCTATTCCTTTCTTCTTCACTGAAGGTGAGGCTCTCAAGGCCGTGACTCCAGCCTTGGCCTCCGCCTGTCCTGAAACCTGGAAATTCTTTTTGCCCCAGAGTCCTAGTCCCAACTGAACTCTGTCTTTTCTAGTTCTGTCTCTTGCCCTCGTTTTACTTGAGTCCACTCTTTTTCACCCTCATTTTACCCGGAGACTTTGCATCCCCGGAGGCTGGTGTCCATCCCTCCCTCTGGCTCATTCCCTTAAGGACACAGACCACAACCTGTACACGCAGCCCCACCGCATCCCACCCTCTTCACTCTGTCTGTTTCTTTTAAGGACCTGCCCTCCCAGGTACTCCCTCCACTTCCACTTCTGCCCAAGGCCCCGAGAGCTCCTAGTAGATGAACCCTACTAGCGGCACTGAGGGTTCACCAGAGCATGCACTTCCCCGGGATTGGTTCTGAGACCCCACCCCCTTTCTCATACGGCACTTGCTGATCTCCGAGCTTCAGAGTCCTTATTTTATCTGGAGTCCACAGCTTAGACCACATTGCTTAAAAATAAAAATACTGCTGTGTTCCTACTGTAAAAAGAAGCTTTGAAGAGCAGTTTATATCTCAATGGGAAAACACTTAGAAATGTATGCCTTTGGATGTATGTGTTAATGGCATTTGTAGGTTTCCATGGCTGCCTTCCTCTTGCGGGGCTGAAATCAAGACCACGCGGTCCTGCGCCCTCTGGAGGCTGCAAGGAAAAGCGTCTCTTTGACTCGAGCTTTGGTGAGGGTCCTCCTTCCTTGAATAGCATCATGCAATTTTTTTTCTTCTGCTTTTGTCTTCACATCTCTTCTCATTCTGGCCTCTGGCTGACTTTTATAAGGACACTGTGATTTCATTCAGGATAGTTCAGGACATTCTCAGAATCTCAAAATTCTTAAGATCATCACATCTGCAAAGTCCCACTTGTCATGTAAAAGGCCAACCACAGGTTGCAGGATGAAGCTCTGGATATCTTCAGTGACCATGATTCAGGATACCAACTATAAGAAGAACTTCAACATGTTCAAACTTCTTATCTGAAAGCTTTTCAAAACACCATCCTTTTAAAAACTTGTTTACTTGATCACTTAAAATGTTTTTATTTGCACATTTTGGTGTGTCCCCCACACTGTGGGAGGGTCCCCCTTTCCTCTTTCCCCCTGGAAATTTGCCTTTCTGACTGTCATGCCTGCCGCTCTTGTTGGAGGGCACTGATGAAGGTGGTTTCATGGTGCTGGATGATGTGGCGCATGCTCATTGCCAGGAAAACCACCGCCTTCTGCAAATAAAATACATGTCTTCCTAACTCATTCATGCCTGACTCTCCAGAGAAAAGTCCTAACCAAGACTGAGGCAAGAAGGCACACAAATTGTGTTTTCTAAGCATTTGATCATTTCATGTCCAGATACAAAGCCATGCAAATTGTTAATGGAGATCATGACTTTATTTCTCATGGATGAAATAAAGATACCCCTAACAGACTAATGAAATAGTTAAAGAAAAAATGAGTGCTGATTTTAAACCAGATGTCTAATTACCGGCTGAGAACCATCTTGTGTTTGTAGTGGGAAAGAATGCTCCAGTTCTTTATAACAGTTGGTGGTGCAAACATTTAAAAACAGTATCTTTCTTTTAGTTGATGTGTTGCAAACCAGTACCCATGACTATGGTTTAATTACTGCTTAATAACTTAGCACAGTATCTGCACAATGAGATTGTCCTGAAAAGTTTAAAAGACAAAAGACTATTAGGAATAAATAGTGCTTGTGGATAGACATTATGAATGTACTTAATATCAACAAATTGTGTACTTTGAAATTATTACAATGGTAAAATTTAGTCATGTATATTTTACCACAATAAAAATAAAGTTAAGAAAAAAAATGGTCCTGGCTGGTGTGGTTCAGTGGACTGAGTGTAGGCCTGCAACCCAAACGGTCACTGGTTCGATTCCCAGTCAGGGCACAGGCCTGGGTTGCGGGCTGGGTCTCCAATTGGGGGCGTATGAGAGGTAACCACACGCTGATGTTTCTCTCCTTCTCTTTCTCCCTCCCTTTGCCTCTGTCTAAGAGTAAATAAACAAACAAAATCTTAAACAAAATTAGAAAGAAAAAAAAGAATGCTCTCCTGCTTGCTGCAATGGGCTTGATGCTTACAACTTTATAGAGAGTAAAAGATTCAAGGTAAGTTGGCATTTTGCAGTATGATATGCATTCCTATGAGGTATAGAATAGAAATATAAACTTTAATCTCTAGATTTAGTGTAGTTGGAAAAAATGAAGTAAGTAAGTAATGGAAATGACCATAATTTCAGAAAATTTTTACTTCTGGGTTCAAGCGGGAAGTGTGAGGCCAGGACTGCGCAGAGCGGGGCTGCTGAGCGCTGGCAACGCCCCGTCTCCTGATGCGGGGGGTGGTCGCCCAGGCGTCAGGCTGATTCTATTTTGTTAATTCATGTGTCCATCATATGAATGTTTTCAAGCTAATTAAACTAGCTTATAAGTTAAATTTAATAGTTTTGTTTCATAACCATCTTGGCTTTAAACATAATTGCCTTATCTTTAAAATAAACAGTGTTTTTACAGAAATATAATAACCCATTTCGAATAAATGCCATTTTATCCTTCAAAATTAAGTCATCTATTAAAATAAGATGATATGATTTTTTTCAAACAATAAAATGGTCATGTTTATGTAAAACTGAAATGCCCAGTTTTTTAAGAGTGATGAGCTTGCTCTTGTAGAAAATGAAATGATCGTGTTTTCTTATTTAATTGTAAAGGCATTTCTTTTTGAAATGTGTAATGTTCTTTTCCTTTGAAAGTATTTGAATTATGTCCCATAGACAGTCAGTGATTTTGTCTTTAATGTGTGTCTTTTCCTGAGGAAGAGTAGAAATCTTGCAGTGATGACAATGAGAAGAATAAGACAACACCTGCCACCTGGATGTATCTCAGAGACACAATGTTCCGTACAAAAAGCTACACTAATGACTATGACTAATCCACACAGTGCGTGTACGTAAGTACAGAAGATGAAACAATAGTCCCACTGAGTCCTGCACCTTGTGAAGTGACAACCTTAGTATGAGCCAGTTTTCTGTCTGAAACACAGCACAAGAAGAGTGCTGATTTTTCAGGTTAATTCCTGAGGAAAAGTGAAGGGAGGCATGAAGAGCCAGCAAGGCAAACCATTCAAAATGCTCCAGTGTCCCTTCTTCAGGGGCCTTTACTCAAGACTTTGAGGTATTAGTACTTTGTGTAAAAATTGGTTTTTTATCATCACAATTGGAGTTTGTCATTTTTACATCTGTCATCATGTCATACACACCGCGGTTTTTGTTTTGTGTTTTTTGTTACATAGCAATAAATATCAAGAAAGACGATCATCTTTACATGATTCCTGCACATTGACAGGGCTGTAATTATTCAGCCCTTTACCCCCCGAGCCATCCCACTCCCACCCCTCGCTCTCAAAGTCAGTCCCCACTCTGTTGTCCACGTCCATGGGTCATTCATACATGTTCTTTTTCAGTCCCTTCTCCTTCTTACCACCATTGTCCTCCTTCCCCCTCCCCTCTGGTCACTTTGAGTCTGCTCCATGTTCCCATGCCTGTGGTTTATTCTGTTCATTAGTTTAGTTTGTTGAATAGATTCCACTGATAGGTGAGATCATATGGCATTTGTCTTTCACCAGCTGGCTTATTTCACTTAGCTTAATGTTCTCCAGTTCCACCCATGTTATCACAAAAGGTAGGAATTTCTTTCTTTCCTTCTTTCTTTCCTTCTTTCCTTCTTTCCTTCTCTCTCTCTCTCTTTCTTTCTTTCTTTCTCTCTCTCTCTTTCTTCCTTCCTTCCTTCCTTTCTTCTTTTTTCTCTATTTTTTAAAAATGAGACCGATTTTATTTATTTTTTTAAACATCAAAATCCATTTAGAAATAAATGGATTTATATTTAATATATAAAAATAAGTAAAATAAATAAAAATAAATTAAATATAAAATATTAAAAAATTTAAATCCATTATAAAGTCTCAACAATTGAAACAACATGACACCAGCACAGAAATAATCAAGTAGATTAATGAAATAAAATGAGCACTCCAGAAACAAATGTATATATTTATCTAACAATGTAATATATGATTAAATTGATATTTCAAATCAATGGGGAAAATAAGGCTTATTCAACAAATAAGGTGCATGGACCACTATTACTTGAAATAAAAAAATGTAGAGCCCTATTTCACACATTATACAAGAAATATTCAGGTGAGTTAAAAATCAATATGTAAAATCTAAGGAGTTTTAGGAGAAAATACAAAACAATATTTTTCATGACCTGAAGTAAAATATTCAAACCCAGAAGCTATAAACAAAAATATTGACAATATGACTATGTTAAACATTTAAGACTATACAGTAATAATACATATAAAAAAAGTTAAAGGACAAGTAATAGAATAGGAAAGTACTTGCAACACATCTAAAAAAGGGTTAATAGGTTTTTTTTATTTTTTAGGGAAAAAAATTCTACAAACATTTAATCAAAAAATGGATAAAGAGTACCAAAAAGCCGTTTAAAGTTTTTTTAAAAAAATAATAGAAATAGGTAAGAAATATACAAAAACAGGTTTAGCTTCAACAAATAATAAAATAAGTTAAAGTAACACATCATTGTCACAATCATATTAATAAGTATTAAAAATATTGGTAATATCAAGTATTGGTGACTGTGAAAGGAACTGGGTATTCATAGGCTCTTTTTCTTCATCCTCTTAAAGCAGTCCCTTTAGTATATTTTGCAATGCTGGTTTGGTGAAGTTGTATTCTTTTAGCCTTCTTTTGTCTGGGAAACTCCTTATTTCTCCTTCCATTTTAATTGAGAGCCTTGCTGGGTAGAGCAGTCTTGGTTGCAGGCCTTTGCTTTTCAAGACTTAGAATATTTCTTGCCATTCCCTTCTGGCTTGTAGAGTTTCTGTTGAGAAGTCAGCTGCTAGCCTTACTGGGCCTCCCTTGTATGTTACTACCTCTTTCTCCCTTGCTGCCTTTAGGATTCTCTGTTGGTCTTTGCTATTTGCCATTTTAATGATGATATATCTTGGAGTGGGTCTCAATGGGTTCCTCTTGAATGGGACCCTCTGTGCTTCCTGGATTTGTGTAACTTTTTCTCTCCTCCAATTAGGAAGTTCTCCATCATTACTTTTTCAAACAGGTTCTCTATCCCTTCCTCCTTCTTTTCTTCTTCTGGTATCCCTATTATATGGATATAATTACGTTTCAGGTTGTCCTGCATTTCCCTCAACACCTCTTCATTCTTTTTGAGTCTTTTTTCATTTTCTTGCTCTTTCTGGGACCTTTTTTCTACCTTGTCTTCCAGCTCACTGATTCAATCCTCTGCTTCATTGAACCCGTTTTTGAATCCTTCTACTGAGTTCTTCAATTCAGAAATTGTATTCTTCATCTCCTCTTGTCTCTTATTGACAGTTTCTATGTCCTTTTACATGCTGGTATATTTTGCAGTAAGTTCCTCATTGTTTCCCTGTAGCTTTTTGTAATTATCTCTGAGCTCATTGAGCTTCCTTAGGACCATTGTTTTTAATTCAATATCTGATAGCGTACTTGCCTCTATTTCATTTAGTTCTATTTCTGGGGATTCCTCCTTTCCATTCAAATGAAGGGCGTTTCTTTGTCTTCTCATTACTTGCAAGACTCTTCGTCTTTGATTCTACTTTTTAAATTGATCTGTCTTTCATTCCTGACTTTTTGGTGTGAACTTCCATAGTAGGAGACTGCTATTTTTTTCTTTCTGGATCTGCCTCTGATGATGTCAGCTGTTGACCCTGTCTGATATTAGCAGTCTGTTCAAGACTTCCATGAATCTACTGTCTGTGGTTATCTCTTTCAGCTGTGAATCTAGTCACTCTGGACTCAGCAGGCCAGTTTAGAGACACCACAGGGTGGGGCAGAGTCCCTCCTGGGGGCAGGGTTATCGGGTCCTCTCACGTTGCTGCCACTCAGGGGAGTGGTCAACCTGAGCCAGATGGCTGCTGCTGTGTGGGGGAGGAGTCAGCACCGGGATCCCACTAGCTACTGTCTCCATTCTCTCCCCAAAGCCTCCATCTCCAGTTTCTCCTCAAGTGTCTCTAGACCACTCTGTGCCCCTTTTAGCCCAGGATCTACTATCTGTGGCTGCCATTCTGTACTCAGACATCAGGTTTTAGCACTACCAGGCCTAGGCAGAGCCTCCTGGGGGTGGGGCTACTGGGTCATCTCATGCTGTTGCCACTCAGGGTAGTGGTCTGCCTAAGCAATATGGCTCTTGCCGCATGGGGAATGAGTCAGCATTGGGATCCTGTTGGCTACTCTCAGTTCTCTCCCCAAAGCCTCCTTCCCCAGTCTCTCCCCAGGGGTCTCCAGCCCACTCTGTCCCCACCTTTGCTGGAGCCCAGGGTAAGTGGCTACAGACAAAAATATATGCACTGGACCTTTAAATGTCTCTGTGTCTCCAGCTGCCTGTCTCTGTCAGAGAGCAACCCTGCTGCTTTTCATAGCTGGTTGTTATCTGTGTATTTTTTGGGCTCTGGTGCTGTAGGCTAGGGATCCCCGCTTATGGTTTATTTATTTATTTTTAGACAGAGGGGATGGCAGAGAGAAAGAGAGGGAGAGAAACGTCAATGTGTGGTTGCCTCTCACACACACCTTACTGAGTACCAGGCCTGCAACCCAGGCATGTGCCCTGACTGGGAATCGAACCAGTGACCCTTTGGTTTGCAGGCCGGCACTCAATCCACTGAGCCACACCAGCCAGGGTTTCCCCGCTTATGGTTTAGACCCCACTCTTCTCAGGGGGATCCAACTGGTCACTTCAATATCCTTCTGGTGCTGCTGCCTATGGGCGCCTCGCCCACTTTCTCAAGTCTCTACCACATTCCTTACCAGTTATATTGCACGAAATCTGATTCTTCTGTCTCTTCGAGGTTATAAGTCTCCTCTCTCATTATTGTTCAGTTGTTCATTCCAGGTAATTTCTCCACAATTTAGTTGTAATTCCTGGTCAGTCTTAGGAGGAGGTCAGTGTGACTTCCACTCACTCCTCTGCCACCTTGATTCTCCGTTGGTTGATTCTCATATCACAAATTGCACCTTTCAATAGGGACAAACCATTTTATTCAACTCAGTCACTACTAGGGAAGGAAGTAAGTAAAGTGACTGTCGAGTGAAAATGCAGAGCAGTTTGTTCAAATGTAATTAAGAATTTCAAAATGGTGAAGTCAGAAGATTCAACTTACCACAGGCCATTTTAAGTGAATGCAGAGATTGCGAGTCCATAAAGCGAGCCCTTCCTAGCAGCGCAAATAGATGTATTCATTCTCAAAGTTAATTTCATGCCAAATCCAAGTTATAAAAAAACCTACAAACCTACAGTTAATGTCATCCTTAATTATTAGAACTGTAGGCTTTCTCGTATTAGATGAACAAAATGACAAGTTTACAAAATGCCTTAATAAAATACCTGTGGTCAAAACAATGGAAGTGGGTGCCTGCTAATGTTGATGCTCTAAGACAAAGATATCAATGATGACAGTGACACCAGTGACAAGATAAGTGCCAGTGATCAGCAGCTTAACCAAAGCATGTGCTGTAGGGGCGTCCTCATCTGTGACCATTCAGAGATCTGTTACATCTATGAGGCTCTTATGGTTCCAATAGTCTAGGCCATGCTGGACGTACCCTCCAGAGTAAAGAACAGGTTACTGCACCTCTATTTAGTTGGTGTTAGGAGAATGAAAGGTGCTTTGTGAAGCCTCTGGTGAAATCTAATTTAAAAAGTACATGCAGATTCCTAGGTTTTTGAGCAAGATCGTGTTTTCTACAGCAGTAGTACAATAACTCCGGATGGGCCTCTAATCCTCAGGAGAGACAGAGGGTCTGAACAAGGGCTGTAGTAACCAGGTAGCCAGACCTCCTTATCGTGACCTGGGTTCCATCACACCCACTAACACGTGGACATGTGGGGAGAGTAGCATCCACTGCAGATGGAAGTGGTACATCCTGGCTTAGACAAGCAGAGGTGGCCTAGACATTTCATAGCTATCCTCCCAGTACTGTGATCTGTCACATAGCTGGCACCTGTGAAATCACATGTTGTTTACTCTTAGCAGTCTACAAAAAAAAAAAAAAAAGGCTTCATTCACTTTATTTGTCCTGAATTTTCTCTCCCCCCACATATACATACTATCATCCACTCCTTTTCTTATCCACTGGCTTCTATTCAACCTTACTCCCTGACATAGCTAACTTGTTGAATAAGCTGAGGCATATTTTGAAGTTTGGAGTTAAAATTTGGCTTTTCACAGTTTTCCCAGGCCATGGGGACCCTGCTGTTCCCCAGAGCATGCTTTGAGAACCTGCTGTACGTGTTTCTATGGGGTTGGAACTAGAGACTGGGCACTATTGGTGCTCAATTTTGTCTTTACTTCCAAGCCTATACTGCATTTCCCACCTAACCCAGGCTTCATCCCAATCACTTTTTAGTTTGACTACTCTGCATTCAAACTATCTTTCTGACTCAAATTTCCAAACTTTGTTGACCCATCTTCTGCATCCATGGTGTCTCCAATCCTATAAATTCTCATTGCTTCCCAAACTCATGTCCCTCCTCAGCAAGGTATTGATTTTTAAAATCTACTTGCCTTTATTCCATGTCCTCTTTCCTACATCTTCTGCCAGCCTGTATATCTGATGCTTTCTCTTGTCCCAATGTCAGGGAACTAATCTGAGTCTCATGAGTCTTACTTATTCCCCGCTGCCCCCTGTTTTACTCCTCATGCCCATTGAAGTCTGAGAGGATGGCACCCTTCCATTTTACCACACCAACTCAGTGGCTCCTCTTTCAACAGGTAGGTCAGCCCTTTACTCATATTCCTTAACTTCATTTTGGGACACTCCACATTGCCCTTATACATGGAAACCCAGGGCCCATTTAATTTATATAATGCCCCAAATCACCAAAACCCTACTTTTACAATTTCTTATCCTCACTCTGAGCAAATTCCATCCTTCCATGCTTCTCCTTCATGCCCACCACTGTTTACCCACAATTCACCTCTGGTCAAGCCTCCAAGTATTGGGTTGACCAAAAAGTTTGTATTTTTTTCCGCCATGAAATAAAAGTCACTTTTTTTTTCCATTTTCACCAATAACTTTATTGATTAGCATATTTTGAGTATGTCAGCTATCTCCCACATGGTATAATGTTGCTTGTTCTCAATTAATGTCTCTATTTGATTGCTATCCATTTCAACCAGTCTAGCATGAAACTTTGCAAACCACTTTTGATGCATTCAATTATTCACAGCACCTTTGCCATACACTGCACAAATCTTTCTTTTGTGTTTCAGTTGTGTTTTTACCTTTCTTGAAATAATAAAGCATAATATGCTAAAAATGTGTATATTTTTCCACTTTCAATATTAAAATGGCTACACAAAAATTCATCAATATTGATCAGTTTTTAAAATGCACATGGATATGACAATCTAACAAAATTTTTTCAATTGAAGTTTAAAACAACTGAGCGTTACTAGGACCATCTTATGCAAGAAAAATTAACTTGGAGGAAAAAAATGAAATTTTTGGCCAACCCAATATTTTAACCAAACACAGAGACAACAAGAAGTAGGAAAAAGAACCAGAACCAGAGGAGAGTTTTATCTCCCATTTCACTGATTCTGGTTGTGAACACTCCAAGGACAGGCACATGGAGTTTGTAAAACAAACAAACAAGAAAAAAACAAAATATCAATACACTGATGTCTGGCCTGAGCTCCAGGTAACAAAGAAATCAAAATAGGGTTGTCTGATGTAGACCTGTGTGTGGCTTATGTGACAGGGACCTGCATGTTTATTAGACCTGTTGCATTTTATGGCAGAATATCATTAAAAATCTCCATGACCTTGTTCCTTGAAGGTGCAGCAAAAATGTGTGTGGAATGAGAACACAGCTGACAGTCTGCCACAGGGACGCGCTTTTTCAGGCCCGTCTAGATTCTCAGATCCTGGGACAAAGTCTGCTCTGAGGAAAACTGGGGCCCCAGAATAATCTGGGTAGTCAGGTAATCTTTTGCTGTGGATGCCAAGTTAGGAGCAAGGGCAGAAACTTAAAAAGTGTTCATTTGGAAGATTTTAGCCAGATTTTTAAAAATTGGAAGATTTGAAAATAGGATAAAGATTGAAACTGTGAGCAAAATGACAGGATCAGCCAATTACAGGAAGATAATGTCAAAGTAAAACATATATCAGATAAAATTAAAAAGATAAAAATATTATATTCAAGAACTTGCAAAAGGGAAGTGAGACTGAACTAAAAAACCCAGAGACAAAAGGCTGGGGAGATTTTAAGAACCACAGAAAAGAATAATAGGGATCTGTGTTTGTTAATTGGCTTTGCACAAATGAAAGTAAAACTTCCATGAAATCCTGACAGGAGGTTGTTTTACATCATGGTTGTAATGGTTCCCACCCGAGTCAGGCTCCTACCCGCCCTCAGTGACTAGGACACAGGAACACCACGAGCATTGACTTACTAGTCAATGACGAGTAAGACTCTTCAAATTTTAAAGACAGTCACTCAGGCTCTTGAGACATCTTATTTTTGTAATAACACTGGCAAGAAGCTGTTAAAGAGACATATGTCTATTTCAATAAGGCAGAGAAATAATTATCAATTACAAATTGCATTTACCTTTTTAAAGGAAATTTTCTAAAAAAGTGGAAGTCAGAGGCCTGAGTTAACTCTGAGTTACCATTTGGTGATAATAGAACTGCTTTTTACACAGTGGAGGTAAAAACAACTAATCTTTCAGCCAAAATCCATTTTGCATCTACATCAGTTCCAGCAATTTATAAAGAGTTCAAAATAGCAGAGAGTCTGTAAATAGAGTCAGAATTTGATTTCCCAGAAGGCTGTGCTTCTGGAGTTTTTATGGTTACATTATATTTCTCTCTACAGTCACCTTCCTTTTGCTCAAACTTCATTGTCAAGAAAGGAGAATATTCTTGATCATGAACATGGCTGGAGTCACCTGATTTAGCCTGGTTAGTTACCTAAGCACAGAGGAGCTGACATGCACCACACAGCTTGCTTTGATGCAGTTTTTCCTATGAAACCTAAGATAGGAGTTTTAACAGCCTCTTGGGTTAGAAAGCCTCATCCTCACACTTCACGTGCAGTCTCTCCAGTTTTGGGTGATGCTCTCTTCTCCAACAGAGACTAACATACCCATCAGGTCAAATTTAGCTCTATAAAGGCTGAAGTCATTTGTAATTTGTTGGGAACCATCCTGACTGGTTTCAGGGACTGTAACCTCAGGGACAGTCAAGAGGGCCTCAAGGCTGGAGCTGAGCAAGGAGGCCTTGAGAAAATAGGCCACTGTGGAGACAGGAGGCAGGGGCCTGCCTCCCTCACATCACCCTGCTTGGCCCTGGAGGATGGCTGGTTAGTCAATGACGAGTAAGACTCCTCAATGGCAGAGGCAACCTAAGACAGGCACAGCTGCATAGGGGCCATCAGGGAAGGACCTGGGGGACAGAGAGAAGGGGCAAACGACCTTCACCCCCCGGCTTTGATATGGCTGGAGTCCTCAGTCTACCTGAAAGAAGTCTCCTTATCTCTTGGTGGCTCTGCCCTGCCTGCCTGGCTTAGAAAGGAACAATATGGAACAATACTAAACAATTCTAAAGGCAGGCACAGCCCTAAACTGCGTAGGGTGGTTCCTGAGGACAATTAGGCCTGAAAAAGGAATTCATTAAGTCCTAGGGAACTTACTTTGCTAAGAATGTCCTTGAGTTAATGAATACTGATGTTTGGGGTTGAGCATGTGATCAGTTTCCCAGGTTTCAGGGCTGAATGGGCACCACCCTGTCTACCAGACCCTGACCTGAGGCAAATCTCTTGTGTTCCTTCAATTGTTATCTATGATCTCTGTTTTCTGTAAACATAGCTTTTTGACATTGATTGATGAGCTTTGCTTTATACCCCTGTTCATATGGTTCTCAATAAAAGCCACTTCAAGAGAAGGGCTAGGATCCTTCTCCACTAAAAGAAAGTGCCGACCCCTTCCTCTGGCAGACTGAGAAAAGTGTCTAGGGTGACTTATTTTATTTCTCCATCCATGATGACCTGGAATGTACTCTGTGGGACAGAGTCCTCCCTCCACCTCAGTAATTCTGTAGGTATCAGTCTGAACTATGACATTTGAGCCAAGTCTTGATTGTATTATCAATGTTTCCAATTATATCCTATTAACAAAGAGGACAGTGTCATACTGAGCTTATGCAAAAAGATTTATTGCCATAAAAAATAAGAACCCTCAAAAAGACTTTAGAAATTTGTGAGAAATAAAACAGGAAGACAAAGTTCAGTGTTGCTACCCACGTGGGTGTCCTCCTGACTATTCCTGCTGTCCACACAGTGTCCAGGTGCCCTCCACACATCCCTGTGAAGGAGGGACAGAGCTCACATTCTTGTGAGCTCATCAAGTGCGCCCACTGGTAATCACACAGCCAATGCTCATCCTGTAAAGTACTTAGTGTCGCCTCCACTGTGGAAATGGTGGAACTAAAACTAACCAGAGATAGAATCTAGTGTGGAATGTGACCCTAAGTCAAAAATAATGGAAACATCAGTTCACATTTTTCAGCATTTATTGGTTTAATGCAAGTCTTCTAGAAACCCTCCACCTTCTCAAGAAACCTATTTAAAAGATGTAGAAATTTTTTTTCAGAGTTTAAAACATAGAGACAATGAGGAGAGTTACTCATATTTTACAGTCAGCTTGAGGGGCACACTATCAGCAGAACTGATGGGGTTGGAGACTTCACACTGATAAATCCCAGCATCTTCTCTCCTGACAGGGTTTATGGAAAGGGTTCTGTTTTGCCAGGACAGCTTCATCCTGTCTGTAAGTCGCAGATCCATGTCATTGAAGAACCACTGGGTGGAGATCCCATTTGAGTAGCAGGTCAGGACCACGGCATCCTTGTTCTCGGTGACTGTGGTGTTGCTGGCTAAGAGCGTGGGCACTCTCACAGGCCCTGTGGAAAAACAGAGGATGGGACTGAGAATGGGCTTAAGACATGGAGACACACTGTCTTCTCAGAGATCTCAGCATCTAACTGTCTACAGTGAGCTCTGTAAAGTTCAACAAAGGATGTTTTTGACTTCTGCAATGGGACAACAGTATTTATTCAGGGGACAATGTGTAAGAAAGGAAAAGATCTTCACTTTTTCCTGACTCCTTCAGGCATTACTTTAGTATCAGCACTTGAAATCCCTTTCTAGCCCACAGGTCCTATAACCTCATCATCAAGTAAATTTTTTCTCTCATGAACTTTTATTGATACTTTCTTAAAACTTTCTTTACTTAAAAAAAAATCATGTCCCGTTCCTCATGCAATTTTTTGTGTATGTTGGAGGAGGCAGGCTTACCACCTTGGTGTATCTCTGAGGTTTAGGGAACAGTACAAAAAGTAAAAAAGGCATTTTTATTCTTGTTAAATAGTTCATTGGGCAATAAAGATGGCCCAAATCAGGCCTCATGACCTTTGAACTGAATAAGTTACATCTAAAAATTTCCTCAGTTTAAATAAGACTTTATTTTCTGGCCTGCTGATTGAATATCATGGTAAAAATAAATCTCTAGAGAGAAGTGGTTATGATTTTAACATAAGAGAGAAACTGTAGGAATTAAAAAAAAACCAACAAAAAACTACTCAGTATGGTCAAGGCCAGGCATAGAAGCCCACAGCTGACACAATACTACATGAAGAAACTCAGAAAATTTTACTAAGATTGTGAACAAGAAAAAGATGCTGCTTTTTTCCACTTATTAACATAGTACTGACAGTCCTGGCCCCAAAAATTAGGAAAAATGATAAATAAGGGGTATTCAAGTTAGAAAAAAAGAAAAAAGTTTAAAAAGATAATTTAATCTTATATGTAGAAAACCCCCCAAATTTTGACAAACACACAAAACTGTTAGGACTAGTAAATAAGGTAAAGTTTCAGGAGACAATCAATACTTTACATCGCTTTCATATTTTTGCAACAACAATGAATTATCCCAAAATGGAATTAAGGAAGATGTTCCATTTATGATAGCATGAGAAAGAATAAAATACTTAAGAATAAACTTAATTAATGAGGTTGAAGAGGTATACACTTAAAACTGCCAGCCCTGCTTGATGTGGCTCAGTGGATTGAGTCCGACCTGTGACTCGGAATGTTGCCAGTTTGATTCCTGGTCAGGGCACATGCCTGGATTGCAGGCCAGGTCCCCACTCAGGGGCATGAGAGAGGCAGTCAATCATTGTTTCTCTTCCTCTTTTTCTCCCTCCCTTTCCTTTTATTTATTCTCCCTTTGAGAATAAGTAAATAAAATTTTAAAAAAATATTTTGAAATGTTTCTGAAATTAAAGAAGAGAAAAACCAGTAGAAAAACATCCAGGCTTATGGGTTGGAAAACCCCTACCTACCTACATAATTGATGAAATTTCTATAGAAAACCCAATGACTTTTTTGCAGAAATAAAATAATTCCTTCTAGAATTTATATAGAATTTCAATGGACACCCCTCCCCCACAAATTGTTGTAATGATGTTACAAAAAAGAATAAAACTAGAAGCCTTGCATTTCCTAATTTCGAAGCTTACTTTGGAGCTGAAGTAACCAAAAACGTGTGATGCTGGCATAAAACTTCTATTTATCAAAAGACAAAATAAAATCGTTTTGCAGGAATAAAAGCCAAATGGATCAAATCCTAAAGCTAAAAACTAAAACTATAAAACGCTCAGAAGAAAATATAGGGGGAAGCAATAGAACATTGCATTTGGCAATGATTTCTTGCATATGCCACTAAGAACCAGGCAAAAAAAGAAAAATTAGATACGCTGATTTTTGTCAAAGTGAAAAACTTTTGTTCATCAAAAGATATAATCAACAGAGTGAAAGGTGACCTGTGGAATACAGAAATACTTTGCAAGTCATATGTAAGATGAGAAGTTAACATACAAAATATACAGAGAACATCTACAACTCAACAACAAAACAGAATAACTTGATTAAAAAACGGGCAAAGCACTTGAATAGACATTTCTCCAGAGAAGATACACAAATGGCCTATAAGCACAGGAAAAGATGCTCAACATCACTCTCATTTGGACAATGCAAATTAGATCTCTCAAGGTCAGAGTTGTTGTCTGTGATGTTAAGTGAGGTCACTCAGCTGTGCCAGTAACAGAACATTGCCTTATTGGTACCTTTGATTCTTCAAAAAGCTTCTTCACAAATCAGAGTTGGAACCACTCACTGCTCTGTCAACTTGAATCCTTAAAAGAATAAGGTCTGTGTATCACAAGACAAATGCATGAGGATCTGTGTGCTCAGAGAATGTATGACCTTCAGCTCTATGTCTGGGGGAAAGTACAGACTTACTCAAAATTCAGTTAAGTTTCAGGGTTTGATCAGGGAAAGACATGAGACTGGAGGGCAGAGACTACCTCACACTTCTTGTTTTTCACTTATCAGCTGACTAAGGGTCATTCCTTCAGCCTGCACAGCCCTGCATCACCCCGATGAGGTGTTTCCTGAAGCATTCTATAGACGAGTTTAAGCAGAAATAACACACACAGACCAGAAGCAAAAGTTGAATATTCTGGCCCCTAGGCAAAGAGGCTGGTCTTCCTAGGTGAGTGTGACTGACATGAGTCAGTGGGCCCATAAATGATGGAGCCAAGTTCAAGAAATTACTTTACAAATCATATGAAAACAAATGAAGGGGCCAGGCAGGAGCCAACTGTGGCAGCAGAACCATGTGCTAGGCCATTAAAATAATTCCCCCTCTGCTGAGGGCAGGGGAGGACGTGTGCAAGTGCAGAAGGGGTGAGGGAGGGCAAGACGGGAGCATGGACTCGATGAAATTCTCGTTCTGGTAAACCATTTGTGTTTGTGATTATGAGATAAAAATTTGGAAAGAATTTAAAAGTACTTTCATATGTGAAAATTATTATTAATGCCCCAGGGCCTAAGATCAATTGCCAGAAAATATATTTCTTGAGACAGCATCAAATGGTCTGAGGCACTAGGTTTGAGCCTGTCCTGTGTGTCCAGGATTCCCAAAGCTCTGCATCAATCTTTCAGCCTTGGAAGAAATCTTTGATTGTTTATTGAATCATTAATTCAGTCAACATGTTATTCCTTCCTAATTCATCAAAAGCAACTGTTTTTGTTAGATGTTGGTCTTCTCTACTAGTTATAGGTGCAGAGAGCAGAGTGAAAAGGCAGTTTTCTCTTTATATTCACTGCAAATGATGCAAACACATCAGGAAAAAAATTAGTGAATTCAAGTTTAGTACCTGGAGGCGTGGCCTGACCACTTGAGGGAAATGCCTGGGTGTTCCCAGTATTGATTCTGATGATTCCTGCTGATAGTTTGGTTCTGGAGTAAAAATTAATTCTCCATTTGATTTCCCTCCCCAGCCCAGAATCTATCCCTCTGAGCTGAGGAAGCTTAAAGCAGAAAGCATCTGAACCAATGATTCGTCTAGGGATCCACAGACTCTTAATGATAAAATCCCAAGGTGGAGGAGGTGGTGGGGCTATGGCTGCAGACAGACCCCAAGTGACTCTAATGAGCTGCTCATGGTCTGTGTGACTCTTCTTCAGAGACTGTATCTCCCTGTGCCTCAGTTTCTTTTCAATGAAGGGGGATGAATATTTGGCTGCCAAGTTGTCAGTGCATTAATCATACAATATACACAGTACTGAGTGAAATCTTGGGAGAGGAGAGCTGCTTAAATAGGAGGCATCTATTAGTGATTGACTCCCAGAGACAATTCCCTCGGCTGGTCCCTGGTGAACAGGGAGCTGCCAGGAGCATCTTTTCTCCTCTGTTTCTGCCTGAAGATGCTGACCTTCCTATGGACTCCCCTAAGTCCCCCAGAAGAATTGGCTAATGATGCAGGATCTTTGTCTATCTGTGCTCCCCACCCACAGTGTCAGGTAAAGAACCAGGTGCTATACCTGTTCAAATGTGACTCTTGGCCCTGAGCCCTGGCTGATGACCAGCTTAGGAGACCTGTGGCTCAGGCACCTTGGAAATTGTTGCTTCCAATCAGTTCCTTTAAGTAAGCCAAACTCAACCTGACACAGGCCCAGCAGGGTCTCTGGAGTCAGGAGCTCTGGAACAGGGGTCGAAGAGTGGTTGACTGTGCTGAGCTGCTCTGTGAGGATCCCAGGGGGCTCCTCAGGCCAGGCAATTATGGAGCCCTGCAGGGTCATTCTCAGAGTTACGGTTATGGGAGGGGCCCCAAGGGGCTGAACTGAGACTGGTCCCCATCTGCTGAGTTACTCTCATCGAAATGGTCTTTCTGTCTTCAGTGACTGTCATCAGGAGTGGAATCTGGGAAGGGAACTGAAACTTTAGGAAGCTTGTCTCTGCTGTGTGTATCTTGTTAAATGCCAAAACTTAACCTGGGACGCGATGCAGAGGGGGAGGGAGGCAGAGTCCAGGGCTGTCAGCCCTGAGTGTGAGGCAGAAGTCACCCACCCGGCACCCAGAGGTCAGAGAGGGATCACTCACCATATACACGGAGGCGTCCAAATCCTATTTCTCTTTTTGAGTTTTGAAGATAGACTACTACCGTGTAGTGTCCTGTGTCCTTGAAGGTGGCCTTTTTGATTAGCATGGATCCTTCATTGTCTATCGTTTCTCGACCGGTAAACTCGGGCCCCATTCCCATTACTTTTATGTCCGTTGCAATAGCTACAATATAACGATTTGGGTTCGCCTTTTCTCCTCTGTACCAGACGAAGCCTACAGCATCGGCAGGCTTATTGCGCATGCGTAGAAGCACATCCTGCCCTTCAACAGCGTTGGTCGACACAATAGCGAGTTGGGCTGTGGTGGGCAGGCTCTGGAAGGCCAAAAGTGAGACTAGAAAAAAAAGAAAGTGATCAATATTTGCGTCTATGTGTCGGGATCAAAAGATGAAGCCCTAAATCCTGAGCAAGTCGCTTCATCTCTCAGCTTTGGTCTGCATGTGAGTGTGAGTGTGTGTGCCTCTTGTCAAGATCAGCAGCATGTCCACCCTTACTTCAGAACCTCTAAGCCTGTTATTATTATTATTTTTTTTCTGTTTCAAATACTCTTCTCCAGCAGTCTGTTTGGCTCATCCCCTCACTGCCCTCAGGCCACCCAGGGGCGTCCTTGGGGGACACCGTCTTTTACCAATTTTTATAAAGACCTCTCTGCATTCTGTTGTTTTCATGACACTTGTGGGTACCTGACTTGACACCTAGATTTTTCCTTGACCCTCTCCTTTTCATAGCACATGAACTCCATGAGGACGGGGGCTTGTCGGATCTTGCCAAACCTCAAGTGCTTGCAACGGGCTGCCAATACCTGTCAATAAAAGAATGAGTATTCCTAGGTCCTTCATTTTCTGTGGTGTATTCACTCATTTCTGAGGTTGGTGGTAAGGACAACGCTTAGCATTCTTGATTAAAATTGTCCGGTGTTGCCTGATATAAATTGTTGTTATTATTATTATTATTATTATTATCAGTTTTTAAAATCCAATACTCAGTGATGAATAATGTAGGAAACCAACAGCCACTGAGACTTTCCTACCCCTCACCACTTCCAGATCATGAGCTTTTCCTGCTGCTGAACTCCCTTCTTCATCCTGATCTTCTCTTTTGTCCTCTCCCCTGAGGTCCTACAGAAGCCCTCTCTCTCCTCTGAGTGCTGTGTTCCTCAAGAGATATTAACAACTTGTGGCCTTCCATCCTCCAGCCCACCCCCAGGGATTGTCCCCTTTTTACCGATCAGCAGTAGCCCAGGCCAGAGAACAAATTTTCTGCAAGGGCAGACGGAGGGGGACTCCATCATGTCAGCTGCCTGCTCCGTCCGTTCCTCTGTGAAAGAGCTCGAGGTCCAGTAAGGCTCACAGGCTCTTCTGTCCACACTGGTGGGATCCGCTGTCCCTTCTCCCTGTGTGCTAAGCCTTTTCTTGGGGCAAGATTACTTCCCTGATTATAAGAGCCAGGGGCGGGGCCCATTCTCAGGACTCTTCCTCTCTCTTTCCTTATTTATGCCACAGCTGTCCCTTCATTTTTTGTTTATCTTTTGTCTACATTTCTGTTCTATGGAAACGGCTAAAGACTAAGAACACACACATGCACACACTCACAGGTTGCGTTACAACTGTCAGGTGCACAGTGGCCTCCCACAAACCTTTTTTTTTTTTTTTTTTTTTAACATTTGGCATTTTTGTTCAGAGTGAGAGTTCTGGAACTACCTTAGGAAAACTTGTCACAGGGATTTTGTCACCCCCGCTGTGCATCAGCTCAACTGTGAAACTTTGTAGATTGTGATGCCCAGGTCACATTTTAAAAATGATTTTTCAGAAGCCACCCATCTAACATGGATGCCCATCAATAATGAGATCCTATGATTTGGATTTGGCACAGCCCCATCCCCCCGTGGACAGCGAGTGTCTCTAGATCCTGCTAAAGTGCAGATTCTGACTTGGCAAGTGTATGGTAGAAAAGAGGCTCTGTATATAATAAACTCGCAGGAGAGGTTGACCTTATGGGTTTGTGGATCTCACCTGCAGTAGCAAGTCTGCTGGGGACACTTGTGTCCCTGAGAGGATGGCCCACTCACCCCAGCACTGGCCTCTACCATGTCTTGGTCTTGTGTCTGTCAGGCGCACACAGAGAGCCCCGGACGTCCTCAAACCCAGGTAATATTTCTATTTGTGACACAGAAACCCAGCTGAGAACCAAATCTTCCCCATGTTCTCAGATGCTCTGAGAAGTATTGTTCCCTCCCAGCAGGACGGTCACAGAGATGCCTCTGGGGGTAGAAGGGGTGAAGCTGAGTGATGACTGTAGAGGGGATCATTCTTCTATCTCAGGTTGTCACCACCTTGACCTCTGCTTCCAGGGACAAAGACTCAAAACCACAAGTCTCAATAGGACCTGAAGTTTTGGGATGTGAAGTGGGGGGTGTCCTGCGTGTCCAGCAAGAAAGGACTGTGGTGAAAGGTCAGGTGCCTGTGGGCTTCCTGGTCCTCGAGGTACAATTTCAGGTAGACCCTCCCTCTCCGTGTCTGTTTGTTGGGCCTGCTCTCGTGCTCCCTGACTGTTGGGACAACATCTGATTTATTTCTGGGAGACTTACGCGTGGTTACTCTGCCTTGCCCATGGATGGTGCCAGTTATGGGACAGGGAGCAGCACAGAAACCCCTGGGATAGTAGGTTCTCCTAAGCTCTGTGAAAGTAAGAAACATCCAAACCTGTGAAGCATCTTTATGAGTGTATCTGAGCCAAACTGACATCATATTCCTGGGAGGAAGATCTCAAGTCTTAGGCAGAACGGTAGCAGTGCAGCTTATTTTATACATTGTAATCGAAGGAGAAGAAAAAAGTTTCTTGAAATCAATTAGGAGGTAAATGAAAGCATGGTGGGGAAATCTCTAGAACTGGATAAAAGGCAAAATGACAAAACACATTATTTTTTTTTTGACAGTGCTGGGTACAAGATAATTAACATTCATAGCACATAGAGAGAGTATACAGGAAACCAGAAAACATGAGAACTTCTGTGGTCTCCTATTCTGGTGTCAAAGGTTCTGCTTTGAATGATTTAACAAAGAAACTACTCTAACGTGTCAGAGTTCTGTTATCCAAGATGCATAAGAACCAGGGACAGGGCTCACTTAAAATAGTCTGACCTTTGCTTAGAAAACCACATGCCTGGCATGTAACAACCTGCCATCACCTGCCCAGTCAGGAATTTTTGATTGGACCATGATGTAGGTTACTTTTGCTCACCGAGCTTGTCAAATTTACTGCTCAGCTCCTCTTTTTCTCTCACAGTCTCTTGAAGGAGCAGGCAAGGCAGAGCAGGTGTGAAGGATGGGCCCAGAAGAGCTTTTTGGACCAAGGGATGAAAATAAGTTTTCTTCTCCACCCCCTTAGCCAAAGCCAGGTATATGTGTGAGTTTCTTGTGTGTTGTCTGTGAGGCTCAACGTCACCCTTTGGAGGGAAGGCAAAGATTTGCAGCCAATGCAGGTGCTACCCCAGGGATGCTGAGCAGTGTCCAGAGGGTGGGAGCCGACCCTGAACTCTGGACAGAGAGGGGCTCTGGCTCCCAGGCTGAGAGAACAGCCAGGGCTCTGTCCCTGTGGGTCTGAGGGCTCCTGACTCCATCCCAGGGCAGGGTGAGCTCAGTAGAGGACAGACGTTGTCCGGAGTATGGTGAGTCCGTTGTTAGGAGAACCTTCTCCTTAGGGAAATGTGCTCTTTCAAAAGGAGACCTGTCCCCAAAGAGCTCTCCTGAGGCTTTTGGGAGAGGACTTTGGCCTGCAGTGTTTATTCCCAGAATGCCCTGTGTGACCCCATCACAGCATTGGGGCGCTGCATCCAAGGTCATCGGTGTCCCTGCCTGTCATCTGCTCTGGGCCTCCCCTCAGAACCCAGGAGCTGGAGAAGCTGCACATGGAGACTCGCCCAGGGGCCCCTGTGGGTTCTTCTGTTAGAGGAGTGGAGGACCCAGGGGACCCTCAGCCCCTCTGAGATGGAGGTGGCCGCGGACCCTGGGTTCTTCTGCCCCATGCTGCATGGGAAGTGCCCCTTGATCCCCAGGGCAAGATGAGGTGGAGAGATGCCTCCGGGGGCCACAGGCAGATGTCTCACAACCAAAGACCTCAGGGATGGGCAGTCATTCCCTGAGTTTTTTGCAGGGCGTGCTCCGTCCATCTTTGGTAATAACACTACCTGAGCTGAAGAAGGATCCAGAGTATTTGCCAGGTCAGGTCTCTATGCATAAAGGAAGGAACAGGCTTCTGTTCCAGCCTTGAAAAGGTGAGAGGTCACTTGCAAGTTGGGGATAAGGAGGGCAGCAATTTTATGGGAATAAAATGGGGGTGTCCAGCCTACCAGACTTAGGAGGTTCGTGTTCTCTCTCCTGACTATACAAGGGGAAAAGCCTCAATCCTAAGACATCTTGAGCCCCTGGTGAGCTCCTCCTATGCTGACACCAATTTCTTCATGTCTATAATGAATGTGCTCTTATCTCAAGTGTCACAGAGGGTGATAGGCTTCCACTGAGTGCTTTCTCTTATTTATTTAATGAGTGTTCACTGAGCATCTGTGATATGTCAGGACTTGGCCTGGGTTGTGGGATCTCCTAAAAAAATATAGGTGGGTACTCTGCTCATGAAGTTTATTTTGTAAAAGAGAGACAGACTCTCAGATAAACCACAGCACTAAAATTTAATTATAAACCAAAGAAGGACAGTGAATAAAAATTTCTGGTGCATCCCAAGTATGTACTTGAGTCTCAGTTGGTCAGGAAACCACAGAAAGCACTTCTGAGGAAGTGACCTCTTGGTTGAGAACTGGAGTGTGAGTGGCCATTTGCCCATCGAAAGAGAGAGGGTGGGTCGGGGGGCTTTCAGCAGAGGGCTAAAATTTGGTGGGAAGACAGCTGGCTGGATGGAAAAACGGACAGAATCCAGTATGGGGAGCCTGGAGAGTGAGAAGGCCTGTGGAGTGAGTGACGCTGGTGAGGGTGAATTCTGCTGAGCTGGGGGTGCTGCTGAGGTGAGGTCAGCGGCCCCCTGGGGAGGCCCCAGGCTACAGAATAGACCCGCCAGGAACTGATAAACGAGCAGAAACTTGTGCAAGGAGAAGTCATGGTGCAGTTAGCAGTTGTTTTGAGTTTTGTATTTTTCTTTTGAACTTGCATTTTAAGCAATATTTCATAGGTGTCTATATAATTTTCAACATATTTATTGAGTTATTGTTGACATATAATAAGCTTGACATAGTGGAAGTATACAACTTATTAAATTTTTCCAGATGGATGAACCAGAGAAGTTGTTACAATGAATAAATAGATTACTGTTAAAGTCTCCTCAGGCCCCTTTGCATGTTTTTCTCATTTTGCCTCTTTCCTACTCCCTTTCCCAGTGTTAAAACACCTCTCATCTGCTTTCTGTTATTATAAATTAGTTGACATTTTTTATAACTTTCAAAATTTAAAACATACAGTATGTAATTGTCCATGCAGGTTGGCTTCTTGACTCACATGATTATTTTGAAATAGTTTTTTTTTCTTTATATAGGGCCTTAGTCCTATTCCATTGTAAAGATGTATAACACTTTTTTGTTCCATTCACTAGTTTGTGGATATTTGTGTTGTTTCTAGTTTTGCGCTATTGTAAGTAAACCTGCCATGAACAATATTTGTGCAGAAAGGTCTTTAACACAAAGAATTAGATGCTTGTAAAACCACTGAATAACTAGAGAAATGGAAGGCAGGGAGTTCCAAGTGGAAACCTGGTCTCAAGGTGGCACAGCCCCAGCCCCACCCAGAGGGAAAGAAACACCTGCTTTTCCACATAAAGCTGTGTCTGCCACAGTCTCGCCCTCCATCAACACAGAGGCAGAAACAAAGGCCCCGTCTCAATTCCAGCTTTCAAATTACACATAAGCGTACCTCAGGACTGAATTTAATTTACATCTGAAATCTAAACACGAGGCATTAACTAATGGTAGTATTTAACCTTTCAGCTCCTCTCATAGAGGAGGGCGCCTAGAAAGGGGTGGGGCATATTTACCAAGTGCTAATAGACAACACAGGGCATGTCTGAGTCCACTTGCAGGCTATGTGGCTGGGTGAGTGACCCCACTTCAAGGAAACTCAGCTTCCTCAGATGATATTCCAGAAAGACGTTTGGCCTCCTTTCCTTGTTCTTAGAACAGAGAGACTAAAACTCTCGGAATTTTCTGAGTAATAAGGAGATGTCTTTTGTCCTGATTGGACAACTTCTGGCCAGGCTCTGGAGAGTTGCAGGGTGAGGGCAGTTCACCAGAAAGACCAAGTGTGGCTTAGAAGCTTGGAATTTTACTGTCGACATACACATTGTTTGAGCTTGTAGAGAACTATAATTAGTTTATTTGAGCTGAACTGAAAAAAAAAATTGCTGCATCTCAATAGAGTGAGGAGCTCCTTCAAAGAATGGCAGTTTTGTACCTTATTTTATATATTGCAAATAAAGCAGGAGGCAGAGGGGTTGTATGAAATTTCTTGGTGACAGATTAGGGAGGTGGGACAGAGAAAAGCAGGGAATCCTTGAAGACTGAATAAAAAGTAACACAAATAGACACATACTTTCTTTACATTGGTTGGTACAGGGTAGTTGGCAGTTAAAAATTAACACCATAATGATGACAATCGGGATTTGGAATCTCTGCTCTGGTGTAGTGAGTGGGTTCGGAAAAAAGGAAAATTGCCCTGAGATTCCAAAGGTATGTTATCTGCGATGCAAAAAGACAGTAGACATGCTCAGTTGACCTTTGTCAGGGATGATCCCAGCTTAGAACATGACTACCCACCGCGACTTGCTTTTATTCAGAAAGTTTTAATTTTAGACTTCAGTTTTTTTTAGTCAGCCCCCTTAGGCAGGCCTTTCTGTAACTTTTCAGGTTTAGAGTTTTTTAATCCACACTTTATAAATCCACACTACTTCCCTTTGGTCATAAACCAATCCAAAGAACTCATCGATGATGAGCCTCTGGTTGGATAACGTGGTTTCCTGGTGCTGGGGAGGCTGCTTCCAGGGCAGTTTTCCTGTCAGCGTTTGTCTTGCTGAGTGACAGACCCCTGGGGATGAGGCAGAACTAGAGCATTAGATGGAAGTCAAAACCAGGTTTTCTCAGAAGTTGAAAGCAGGAAGATAAGATGGAGTCAGCCCCACAGGCCTTCATTAAGAAAAACATTCTGGGTCATTTCTAACCTATAAGTCATCGTAATCCAAGTTTTGTTGTCTGCCTCATTTCTCTGTATTTTGCATCCAGTATAGCATTTATTTATAGTTTGAGAGTACCTTCATAGACCGTGGGTTCCCATGGCTCATCTGTTTCTTAGTGGAAACACTCAGGTGCTGTTTATTATTAATCTGATTTCCACTAATTGTGCAATTGGAAGCGGAAGCCTTAAGGTTTGAGGACAATGCTATAAGAACACATGTTGTGCATTGCAATTGCTATTTAATAATTATACAGACCAGCAGGAGAGTAAGAGTAAGTAAATTCATAAGTACATTTCCTGTTTCTCAGTACCAGTTACAGTGGGCTATGTTTTCATAGATACTTTGGCTTTTAGTTGAATTAATGGATTTAGTATTCCTTATTGGATTAGGGTGTAAGCACATCCCCATAATTAGGTTCTATCATTTATATGTAAAATTTTTCTTAATATTTTTATTCTGGTAACATTCTACAAATCCCCTTGTTTTTCTTAGCTTGTCCCTTTTTACTCATTCAGAAATAACCAACTTATTGATACAAGCTACTTTTAACTTCTTTTAAAAGCACACACATTCTTTCTTTTCTTCTTCTTCTTCTTTTTTTTTGCAATGGCATGTCTTCTACAATTAAATATGTTAACTGGAAAAAAGGCCCAGCCCAGAGCAGGTTTTCAAGCCTGCCAGTAGTGTGTAGATTTCTGACTTTGTGAACGAAAGATTTTACATCACTAATGCAGGTGATTTTGTAAGTACATTTATTAAATCTGTGGACAGAGAAACAAGGAAGGATCTGGGATAGAAGAAGCAGCTACAGAGAGACTACAGAGAGAGTGGGGCTGCTTTGGCTTTCTAGAAATAGTAGAAGAAGAAGTGAGCCGAGGTGGGTCTGCTTTCAGCTTATTGCAAAATCAGATGAAAGTGGCCTTGGGGAGAGGTTCAGTAAGTCAGCTCAAGATGAGCTGCTGCTGCCCATTGCTCTCACAGCTGTTAGTCTTGTGGGGACCCACTGGAATTTAAGAAAAACAAAATTCACTTGAAGAAAGGCTTGAAGGTGTGTGTCTCAAAGAGGGCATGTATTGGCTTTTTAAAAAATTTTATTTTTATTTTTTTTAGAGAAGTTATTTCTGCTTTCCAAAGGTGAGGATTTTAGGAAATGTCTCACAGAAGATCTCATTAAAATATTCCTTACCTTTTTCAAGTGTTCTCTTTCTGAGTCATGGTTGCCACTGATTGGTTAGCACCCGAAAGTCTAGATCATATGACCAGCAATACACCAGGGAATAAAGAAACACCATGGGAGGAAGACATGGCCCCTGTTTTGCCCATTGCTGGGTACCCAGGTCCCCTTGCCCTGGTAACTTTGTATCTGGTTGTAAATTGCTCAACCACTTTATTCAGCTATATGTCCAAGTTTTCCCACTCTTCTTACCAAGGAATATTTCTAGCTTCCTTCTAAACTGCCTCAAAAAGAAAAACCATAAAAAGAGCATTATCGATATCAAAAAAGTTACCATATACACCTTTTGCAATTAATAGTAATGTTTGAGAAAAGCCCAAAGTAAAATTATTAGTATAACTAGTATTAACATACAGGTAAAGACAACCAGCCTAATAAAATTCAACATTAGTTTGTAGGTATACAGGCCTTGTTGATATTTTGGGATAGCTGCTTGTATTTGGTGTCAGTGGCTACTCGTCCTTGAGAAATCTTTGACTGCTACGGGTGGAGGCCAGTGTCAGAGACAGGTGCAGGTGCCCATTCATAGTTCAGCACCTGATAAGGTCCCTTCCACAGTTGGAGAGAGTCTTTAGGTGTTGTATTTTTTAATAAACAAAACAAATTATGGCCTTTGAAGGCACTGTTGCTCAAGAGCGCACTTATGCATTGAGTATCATTAATTTATCCATCCCTATAAGCTGGTTAGTAAGTTCATGATAATAATGCAAAATATATTTTTTTAGTAAGGATGCTTCATATGGCACTTTGTCTAGATGCATAGGGCAAGCAATGAATATTTAATGAGGAGAAAAGCTATGAGTTTACCAAAAGAAGTAGATTTGAAGTTGAAAAGCTTTTGGTCAAAAGAAACTAAAAGCTCCTGACAATTTATCTAGGTAAGTTTTAATTGTACTATTTGTATGTTTCACCAGTCTAGAGAACTGGGTTCATAAGCACAGCAAAAATACTGTAGAGGAGGTTAAGTATTCAAAATAAATTGGATTATTTGCCCAGTGAAATGAGTCTCTCTGTCATGGTAACTTAGAATAAATTCCCCAATTTTTTTTCAATAATAATAATTGACCTTTGTTAGGTCTGTTGCCCTCCTGCAAGGGAATGCCTCAACCTAGTGAGAAAAACATAGAAATAACAACTAACATATATCTGTATTTTTGAGAGGATGGAATTTGCATACAATTTAATTACTGTACATGAAATGAATTTAAAGAAAGTGGAAAATGTTTCTCGAAGCCATGGGATGATTTTTCCAGGCTTATATTTGGACATACAGAATTTCTGCTATACACCTTACAAGCTGCAGTAGGATAAATTATTCAGTAACATTTTTTTTACTTCATGAAATCATTTTTTAAAAGCCCAATGTGGTAGCTCATGTACATGTAAAATTACAGGTAATTGAGTTCCTCTAGATAAGATTGTTTTCTGACTGAAACTATATCTGTTGACCTGGGTCAAAAGTTTCCCCTTTTTGTTTTCACATTTTTCTTCTTCTGCATCTGTCCATTGGGACTATAAAGAGAGTCTTTTGTTGATTTAATAGGTAGCAAGGAGCATTCTGATGTCTAGATAATTTGGATGTTTAATGCTGCTGTGTAGCTGCAGTATAAGCCAAATGGTTTTCTTTTGCTTTTATAATGGCAATTTTAGAATGTTCTGGAATTTTGATAATTGCCAATCATACCAATTTCTGTATGACATCTAATAATTATGCAAACTAGTTTCTATTTTTAAAAATTTTTTAGTCCTCACCCAAGAATATGTTTTACTGACTTTAGAGAAAGAAAAGGGAAGTGAGTGAGAGAGAGAGAGAGAGAGAGCAACATGGATATGAAAGAAAAATACGTGTCATTTGCCTCCTCCTGTATGCAGCTTGACTGGGGACTGAACTCTCAACCAGTGCATGTGCCTTAAACTGAAATCAAACCTGCCAATTTTTTTTGTGTACAAGATGATGCTCCAACCAACTGAGCCACCAGCCAGGGCCTATTTTCTATTTTTTATACACTTCCCTGGGAGGTTAAGTAGCCTCAGTGCTTCCACAGCTTTCTAGAGTTGTGAGCTGCACCAAGGGCAAAGCAACTCCTTCTGCAAATATTGTCTATTTAATTTCTCTTTAGTTTACAAGCCCGAGTTAGAACAATTAATTCAGCTTTTGGTCCTTTCTCAGTCAGGTAAATAAGAACTTTCAAGCATTCCCACCATGGAAGTTATCACATACACAGCTCAGTAACATCCCTGTCCATTTTTCACAGACCCATCTATAAGCCAAATTTGGTCAGCGTTACCAAGATGTTTCCTGTAAACCACCTTAAGGAACAGGAAAGCAGTCACTAGGCAAAAGTCAATCGCAAACGTCTTCATTCTGCAAAGAAGGCTGCCAATTGCTGGGTTAAGACTGTTACATTGAGTTAAAGTAACATTAGGTGCAGAAAGCAAAAGCCAGTTGACAGACAGAAGTGTTGAGTGTGATGAGAATTCAGTGAACATTCAACAGAATGAAAACACAACCAAAAGACAGAGCAAAACTATCTTTTCCGCCTGTTTACATCCTATGTCTGTAGCAGAGATGGCTGCCAGGCAGGGAGGGAGCCCTTTGGCTACTGAGCCTAACTGCAGACTGTCGTATCCCATAGGTCTATGATGATCTCTATATTTTTGAGTTAAAATTTCGCACATACATACTTTATTTTTATGTATAAAAAGATATAAATTTTATAATTAAGGTGTCCCAGAGTGGGAGCCTTATATAATTCTTTAGAGATCTCACAGTTTATTTTAAGTATAAGTTCGACTGAATTGGATTAGATCAATTTGATTTTAAAAGAACATATAGAGGCTGGACCATTAATGAAAAATTTGGAACCCAATTGCAATAATATCTAGTCAAACCCAGGAATCTTTTAAGCTTTTTCCTGTTTTTACAAAAAGAAAAATAATTGGATTTCTTTGAATCTTTCAGGATTAATCAGTAGCCTATTCTTAGATATGAGATTGCCAAGATATTTTATTTAAGGTAAGCAAAATGAAACTTAACTTTTGAGACCCTATATCCTTTGGCATCTAGCTGTTATAATAGGTAAATTTTGTTCTCTTCAGGGTCTTGTAATATTTTAGAGCATAAAATAAATCATTCACATATTCAACTAGAATGGAACCTCTAGGAAATTTAATATTTAAATCAGCTTTTACTATGTATTAGAAATAGGTGGGACTCTCTGTATGTTCCTGGGGCATTTTATCCAAGTAAATTGGCAACCTTTCCAGGGGAAGACAAAGTAGTATTGACTATCTTTTCTATTAAAATTCTGAAAAAGGTGCAACATAAATCTATTACTGAAATAGATCCGCAGGCCGCAGGGATGAAATATACAAAGGTATGTGGACTTGGAACCACAGGACGTCTGGGGATAACCATCTTTTCCATAGTTCTGAGAGCCTGTACCAATATTTTTCCATTTTGTTCATTTACTGGAAATATAAAAGAATAATAGAGGATTATACATGAAATTATAAGTCTCTTTTTAAGCAATCTTGTATAATGGACTTAATTCCAGGCTTTAAATGATATTATTAAATAATAGGAAGAGACAAATCATCAATAGTTATTTTAATAGTAGTGGCTGTCTTGATTTTTTACAACATCTATATCAGAAAATCCTGAGAAGTTGCATTGGAACATCATGCAACAAAAGTTTATTCTCAAGATTATTTTTCTTTTGTGAAAGTTATTCTAAATTATTTTCCCCCAGTTCACTCAGTATTCATTTCATTTGTTCTAAATACGTTTGAGCCAGCCTTCTGAGAAGAGTGTATGTGGGGCATGATAAGTTTCAAGAAAATCTCTCCCTCTTTGATGAAAGGAGGACAATTTCACCAGTAAAAATAGATGTTGCCCTGTGACATTCCTTAGTATATAGAGGTTGTGGTCTGATTCTAATAGAGTCTTTGGTCAACTAGGAATCCCTGCCATTTGAGCAGAAGCTTTAATCTGAGGAAGAAAATAAGTTAGTTGGGTATGGTTAAGAAAAGATTAAGCAGCCCCAATATCTATAAGGGCTGTAGTAATTTCTTTTTTCTTTTTTTGTGGTAGTTTTAATTTCTTTTAAACTATTAGTAAAGAGAAAAGAAAATGTCCTTATAGTCTTAGAGCAGACACATGCTTGTTTCTCTTCCTTTTCTCTTTCTAAATTTCATTGCGGTTTTCTGTAAACTCTTGTTCAGCTAAACAGACTCTTCTGAGGGAATTGACAAGCAAAAGTGCTTTTTGTTTTTTTTTAAATAATTCTGTTGTTTTTCTTCCAGAAATCAGGAGGTAGATTAATTGCAAAAGGTCAGAATAGCCAGGATTACATGTTCTAACAGTTAAATTAAATTTTGTTGTGAACATATCAGGGTTCCAGAGAATATTAGAACATTAGGAAAATCTTTAGGTTGAATTTTAATTCTATTCTAGTCCAAGGAACATATAAATCACTGGTTTCCCTTCTGCCTGAGATGGCTTTTCCTGAAGGGAGCTGCTATAATACCCCAATTATTTTTGTCAGAATTTCTATTTTAAATTTTTCTTATTTCAGTGGGGAGTGGTAGGGAAAAAGAAATAAAGGAGATAGAAGAGGGTAAAAGAAGGGAGAGGGAGGGCAAATTTAGATAAGGAAACTTAGAGAGCAAAAAATATAGTATAGAAACTGTATAAAAGGTAAAAATAGAGTATTGGCATGTATTAGCCTCAGAAGCCTTCTTTGGTTCAAAGACAGTCTCTGAAAGTTCTTATTAAATTCTTTTCATTTTTACAAAAAGAATTTATTCATGCTTCCCCTAGAAGCTTATAATTTCCAATAAAGATATGTTTTCCATTTATTCAGTTTAATTTTTGAGCCAACTTCTTTCTAATTTTGCATGCAAAAATTAATTTGGTGTCGAAGCTTCTATTTTGTCATCATAAGTTGATATCACTTCAGTTAAATCCTTTCATTCCTTTAATTATTTCTAAGTAAATACTTCCTATTTATTGTATATATGCAGGGGTGTTAATGTGAGCTGGATCCAGGAGGTCTCAACCTTGGGGGCACGATTTCCCATGTTAATTTAAGTTTTCTTTGGATATCTGCAAAGTAGAACAAATTTCTAGGAATATTTTGTGGTGGGTTAAAATATGCTGCTCATGGGTTGAGCTCCAAAAAACTGTCACACCTGGAGTCCCATAAAACCCTTTTAGATGACTAGGTTTCTCTCCCCAGTTGACTAATACAGTCATGAGAATTCAATGCACTAGGCCACCAAAAGTTCATGCATGATCCTGTATGAGTCAATTATTGAATTTCACTTGAGTGTGAATTCCCAGCTGGCATCTGCACATTGTGAGGGCGGCCCTCGGACACTCACTGAGATTTGGCCACCTAAGAATAATGAAGAGTTGAGCTGGAGGAACAAAGTGCCCTTTATCTACAGAGCTGAGTAAGTTTAGGCTCTTTTTTATCCAGCAAATTGTTGTGTTCAGGCTTCAACAGCAATTCCAATTGAAAGTTAAAAGTAAAAACCAGCCACCCATCACCCATTTTGTTTCTCTCCTAAATTTTCAACTCTTTAACCTGGGTTCTCCTTACCTTTAACCATTAGCTCCACATAAAGTGTATAGATGATGAGAGAAAGATGATAGATGATAGATAGATACATAGATGATAGATAGATATAGATAGAGTCAAAGGAAGTTGTTTCTTACCTCAACAATGAAAGGTCGGAACTCTAAGAAAAACTGACCCAAGGTCACCGTAGGCAGAGTGGAAGCCGGGGGCACAGTGGGGCTCTGCTGCACTGGCACGTGTCCGGCTTGCGAGGTGGTTCTGGGCGGGCTGCTCCGAGTCCTGCTGCACCACTTCAGCTAACTGTCGAAATAAGAAATGTTTAAAGCTTTAGAAAAGTCTTATGAGTCCAGTTGAGCCAAACTGATGACACCTGCTGGAAAGCAAAGCCTCAATGGATTGAGAAAATACCCCAGAGAATGGCAGTTCTACACCGCATTTTACACATTAAAATAAAAGCAGGAGGCATGAGGGGTTCCAGGAAATCCACTGACGACAGATTAGTGAGGCAGGAGAAGGGAGGCAAGAAAAATCTCTGAGAGTGGATAAAAGGTAAAACAAGCACATACTTCTTTTACACTTGTGGGTATAGAAGAATTAGTGGTTAACAATTAACATGATAACAATTAAAATGAGGGGTTTTCTTGTCTCTGCTTTGGTGCAGTGAGGAGTCCAGAAAAGGGAAAATTATCCTGCTCTTTCAAAGGTAAGCCATAGGAGATACGAAAGGATGATAGCCTTTAATAAGGTTAATATCGGCTTTGTTCAGGGAAGATGCTGGTCTAGGACTTGCTTTTAGTTACGACATTTCCATTTTAGACCATATTATGGGGTCATTTAAGTTATCACGGCAACAAAAAGACAATAGGCCTGCTATTAAGGTAAAGATTGAATTTGTCAGGGAAGATGCTGGCCTAGGACTCACTTTTCCTTCGAAAGTTTCACCTTTAGACCATTTTATGTGGTACTTTAGGTCCCTGAGTTTGTAAGGTCCGCCACGCAGGCCTCCCCCGAGTCTGGCAGGTTTAGTGTGTGGCTGTTTATTATCCTCACAGCCCGACCTTCCAACCTGCTGGGAGAGGAGAACAGCTATAATAATTACTAATGGCAAATTATTTAATCAGTCATGCCAACAAAAGGAAACTTGCGTACAAACCCCTGAGCAGAGTGTTCAGAGAGGTGCTGAGGGGGTGGGAGCCCAGGGAAAAGACAGCAGGTCCATGCCTCGTTTTCCACCCTTTGCCCTGTGGGTCTCTTCCCCTGAGCTGGTCCTGAGTTCTGTCCTTTTAATAAACGAGTTGTGTAAGTAAAGCCCTTTTCTGAGTTGTGTGAGCAAAGCTGGCTAATTATAAAACCTGAGGGAGATCATGGGTACCCCAATATTTGTTTTGACTAGGCAGAAACATAAGCAGCCTGGGCACCCCATTTGCAGTTTGCATCTGAAGCGAGGCAGTCTTGTGTTACTGAGCTTTGAATGTGTGACGCTGTGGGTACTTAGTGTCAGAACGGAACTAAATTGCAGGACACCCCATTGACGAATTGTTGATGATGAGAGGAAAAAAACACTCATCACATAAACAAACAAACAAACAAACAAACAAAAAACAGCAGATGAAATACTGAAAGTAATTAGGATGATGTATGAAATCTGCTTATGTTAGGTGCTCTGGGAGTTTGAGACAATTTTACTCTATTGTCCCCTTTTTCTAAGACCTCTCCTGCCTTGAGAGTCTACATTCACCCCTTATCTTCTTCCCTCACAGAGCTAGGCCTGAGTCAATGTTTCCCATCCTGGGGGAGTGGAGGTAGAAGCCTGTAAATCTACACATATTGCTTTTTACCCTGAGGTGGGGTGTGTTCACCCAGAGCCTAGACCATTAGGGAACTGACATCAGGTCCCAGAAAAAAAAAAAAAAAGAAAAAGAAAGTAAATTTTAAATATTCCAGTGAAAAGAGAATAAGCAGGTGATGCTTCAAGACAAACTCTGCAGTGGTTTACATTTCGGATCTTTTAAGGGAAAAAAACAAGAAAAAAAAATGATGATTAAGGGGTTCAGGGTCATGGGCTATAAAGATTGGTCTGTTATGATGTAAGTTTCCATGATCTTCTTACTCTGATTTATTTCTCCCCTGGAGTCATCCTGTCTGGGGGACTTTGGCCACTGGGGCCCAGAGTTCTTTCTGCTTGCAGACAACCTGGAGTTCTACAACCCATTTTGAAATAGTGTCAGAGATGTTACCTTAAGTACAGAAAAGAGATCTATACAACTTGTGCTCAGCAGGCTACATTTTGTTTTATCTTGAGGTATATATCAACTAAGTACTGTTTTCTGACAAGTTTCAAGGCTTTGGGCCACATCTGAATTCTTCCCTATCACACCTGCCAGGTGATTTTATTTCATCCATTCTTTTTTTAAATTGTCTTTTATCTTTTAGGCTATTACTGTTGTCCCTGCATTTTCTTCCTTTGCCCACCTCCAACCACCCTGCCCCTCTCCTATGTCAGGCAATCCCCATATCCTTGTCTGTGTCCATGGGACATGCATATATGTTCTTTGGCTAGTCCCTTTCTTTTCTTCATCCAGTTTCTATCCTCCAACAACTGTAGTTTGTTCCATGTATCTATGCTTTTCTTTCTATTTTTTGTTAGTTTATTTTGTTTATTACATTCCACATATAAATGAGATCATATGGTATTTGTCTTTTACTGATGAGCTTATTTCACTTAGCATATATTCTTCACATCCATCTATGCTGTTGCAAATGGTGAATTTCTTCTTTTTAATTGCTGTGTAGTATTCCATTGTGTAAATGTGCAACATTTTTTTATCCACTCATTTACTCATGGGTATTTGTGCTGTTTCCAAATCTTGATTATTGCAAAAAACACTGCTATGAACACAGGGGTGCACATATTTTTTGTTGTATTGGTGTTTCAGAATCTTTAGGATGTATTTCCAGAAGTGGAATCACTGGGTCAAATGGGACTTCTATTTTTAATTTTTTGAAAATATTCCAAATAGTTTCCCATGGTGGCTGGACTAGTTTGCATTTCCACCAACAGTGCACTAGGGTTTTCTTTTCTCCCACCCTTGTCAGATTTTTTTCTTTGTTATCTTATTGATGCTAGCCATTCTGACAGTTGTGTGGTGATATGAAACTGTGGTTTTAATCTGCATTTCTGATGATTAGTGATGTTGAGTATTTTTTCATGTGCCTATGGGCCATCTGTGTATCCTCTTTGGAGAGGTGTCTATTCAGGCCCTTGCTCAAAGTTTAATTGGATTTCTTGTCTTCATTGGTGTTAAGTTTTGTTAGTTCTTTGTACATTTTAGAGATTAAATCCTTATCTGATATATCATTGGTGAATATGTTCTCCCACACAGAAGGTTCCTTTTTGTTCTTGCTGATGGTTCTTTAGCTGTGCAGAATCATTTTAATTTGATGTATTCCCATTTGTTTATTTTTTCTTTTGTTTTCCTTGCCCTAGGTGATGTATTGGCAAAAAATATCATTATATAAGATATCTGAAAATTTACTGCTTATGTTTTTCACTAGCACTTTTATGGTATCATCATATATATACTTTTTTTTATCCATTTTGAGTTTATTCTGGTATATGGTGTAATTTGGTGGTCTAGTTTCCTTTTTTTTTTTTGCATATTCCAGTCCAATTTCCCCAGCACCATTTGATGAAGAACCTATCTTTCTTCAATTCTATGCTCTTGCCTTTTTGTCATATATCGGTTGACCATAAAAGAGTAGGTTTAGTTTTGAGATTTCCATTCGGTTTCATTAATCCATATGCCTGTTCTTATGCCAGTGCCAGTTTGTGTTCATTACAGTGGCCTTATAGTATAGTGTTATATCAGGCATTGCAATACCTGCAGCTTTGTTTTTCTTTCACAGAATTGTTGAAGCTATTCAGGGCCTTTTTCCTCATATATATTTTTGGAATATTCATTTTAGTTCTATGAAATATGCCATTGGCATTTTAATAGGAATTGTGTTGAATATATAGATTGCTTTGGACAGTATGGACATTTTAATGATGTTATTTCTTCCAGTCCATGAATACAGTATATGCTTCCACTTATTTTGTATCTTCCTCAGTTTCTTTCTTCAGTGTCTTATAGTTTTCTGAATATAGGTCTTTTACCTCCTCAGTTAAATTGATTATTAGATGCCCTGTTATTTTTGTTGTTGCAACATTAAGTGGGAATGTTTTTTTAATTTCTATTTCTAAAACCTCATTATTGGTGCATAAAAATGCAAGCAATTTCTGAGTATTGATTTTGTATACTGCTACTTTGCCGAATTCATTTATTAGGTCTAGTAGTTTTTTCATGAAGCCTTTAGGGTTTTCTATGTACACTATCATATCATCTGCAAATAACGTCAGTTTTACTTCCTCTTTCCAATTTTGATGGCTATTATTTTCTCCTCTTATCTGATCACTGTGGCTAAGACTTCCAGTACTATGTTGAATAAGAGTGATAAAAGCAGACAACCCTATCTTGTTCCTGATCTTGGAAGCACTTTTAGTTTTGCCCATTTATTATGATGCTGTCTGTAGGTTTTTCATGCATGACCTTTATTATGTAGAGGTATGATCATTAGTGAGAGTGTTTTTCAAAATGGGTGCTGTATTTTATCAGATGCTTTTTCTGCCTCTTGATATGATCATGTGATTTTTATTTTTGATATTTATGTGATGTATCACATTTATTGATCTGTGAATATTTTATCAACCTTGCATCTCCAAAATAAATCCTACTCAATCATGCTGTGGGATGGGAATCCCTGAATGTGTTAAAGCCTCTCGCTCCTAGGAGCAGAGAGCTCAGCAGCCACAATTTCTGCCTAGTATGTCAGCTGCCACAACTGCTTCACATGGGAGTGTCCCTTGTTTGCATTTCAACCCCTCTTACCAGTCTCTATGTAGCATCTTCTCATTCATTCCTTAACTAGAAATCTTGACAGCCACTTATAAAAGCAAAATATACTTTTTTCCCCGCTCATTTAAAAAATTCCTCTAGGTAGGCCAATAATGAAATTAACAGATTAACAGAAGACAATGTACAAAGGATACTATAGGAATTCATATTTTGAGGTGATAAGAATAGAGACCAAAAAAAAGTATTAAGTAATGGAGGCTTATATGTCATTTTGAAGCAAAAACAAGACAACAAAAAAAAGTTTATGGTTTGAAGCTTCGGAAGACATTCGTGTGGAGATGCTAAAGCAAATGTTTGGTTAATACATGTTTGCTGGGCACCTCTGTGTGAGTGCCCCTCCTGGAGCAGGTCCCTCTCCTAAATACAATCTAGGCTCTTTAGCGGGGAGGTCAAATGGTCTTTTTCTCTGATTCTTCATTTTTCATTTAGAAGATCAAAGTAGATGTTCTCTAAGGTGTATCTGGGGTGAAAACTCTGCTTTTCTTCACAACAGAACCATGACTCTTAAGCTGGTTTTACAAGTCTAACTAAAAGCTCAATTCTAGTCTACTTCGTCGTTTAATTAAAGTCATTTTGTACCTAAATTATTACCAAACGATATAAAATACTGGCATTGTTTTGTCAATCTAAGTGTATCAACTTTTGACTTCTCAGTACAAAAAATAAAAGTAAAAGGTTCATTTGAATCTGCTAATAAAAATGTTCCGTGCTTTGTTGTCCACAGCTCTGCTCTGGTGGATGTCTCAGTTCTTGGAAAGTGACTCTTCATGTGCTATGATGTTTTCCACGGCTGTTCAGTAAAAACCAGATGTCCCGTGACCCTGACTCATATCTCAGATTACTGTTCACATTATCTTTACTCACTGCTTAATCGTTATTTTGTTGTTTTTTTTTTACATGTCCCTAATTTTAGTTAGTACTTGCCCAGCGTGTTACCTGCCCGGTATTCTCAAGCCGTGCCTCTATTGTTGGAGATTTGGTGTGTGAGGATTCTTGCAGAGCGGTGCCTGCTGGGTTTTCATATCACTTAAGTGCTGTTAAGTTTAAATTAATTAAAGTTATTAATTAATTAAAAGTTTGTATGAGCGTCTAGGAGACATTCTGATTGTTCATCCGTTGTTCACTTTTTAATTCTAGATATGTGTGATGGGCTTCTACTACGTACTTGCCAAGCTCTCTTCTGGGCTCTGGGGACATGGTAGTTAATGAGAAACAAATTGGACATTATTGCTACTTGAGAACTCATATCTAAAAGCCACTTTAATATGCCTTAATATTTTATAAAGTATATTTTATTGATTATGCTATTACAGTTGTCCCATTTTTTCACCCCTTTATTCCCCTCCACCCTGCACCACGCCTCCACCAGCATCCCCCTCCCTGAGTTCATGTCCATGGATCATACATGTAAGTTCTTTGGCTTCTTCATTTCCTATACTATTCTTAACTTCCCTCTGTCTATTTTGTACCTACTATTTATGCTTCTTATTCCCTGTACATTTTCCCCCATCTTCCTCTCTCCCCTCTCCCCACTGATCTTCATTTCTGTGATTCTGTTCCTGTCCTAGTTGTTTCCTTAGTTTGTTTTTGTTTTTGTTTTTTTAGGTTTAATTGTTGATAGTTGTGAATTTGCTGTCATTTTAGTGTTCATAGTTTTGATCTTCTTTTTCTTAGGTAAGTCCCTTTAATATTTCATATAATAAGGGCTTGGTGATGATGAACTCCTTTAACTTTACCTTATCTGGGAAGTACTTTATCTGCTGTTCCATTCTAAATGATAGATTTGCTGGATATAGAGTAACCTTGGATGTAGGTCCTTGCCTTTCATGACTTTGAATACTCCTTTCCAACTCCTTCTTGCCTGTAAGGTTTCTTTTGAGAAATCAGATGATAGTCTTATGGGAACTCCTTTGTAGGTAACTGTCTCCTTTTCTCTTGCTGCTTTTAAGGTTCTCTCCTTATTTTTAATCTTAGGTAATTTAATTATGATGTCCCTTGGTGTGTGCTTCCTTGGGTCCAACTTCTTTGGGGCTCTCTGAGCTTCCTGGACTTCCTAGAAATCTATTTCCTTGGCCAGATTGGGGAAGTTCTCCATCATTTTTTCAGATAAGCTTTACATTTTTTCCTCCTCTTCTCCTTCTGGCACCCCTATGATTCGAATGTTGAAATCTTTAAATTTGTCCCAGAGGTTCCTAAGCCTCTCCTCATTTTTTTTTTGAATTCTTGTTTCTTCATTCTGTTCCAGTTGAATGTTTACTTCTTCCTTCTGCTCCAAATCATTGATTTGAGACCCAGTTTCCTTCCCTGTATATTTTTCTTTATTTCACTTTGCATAGCCTTTGCTTTTTTCCTCCATTTTATGACTATACTCCACCATTTCTTTGAGTATCCTGATTATCAGTGTTTTGAACTCAGCATCTGATAGGTTGACTGTCTCTTCATTGCTTATTTTTTTTCTTGGAGTTTTGATCTGTTCTTTCATTTGGGCCATGTTTCTTTGGCTCAGTGCACCTTTTATGTTGCCCGGGGCAGAGCCTTAGGTATTCACCAGGGCGGGGCCACCCATGTTGATACCTTGTAGCACTGTATGTGGGGTCGAGTCAGAGAGGGAACAATGCTGCTTGCTCAGCTCTTGGCCGGCTTTCAGTCACTCCCCCCACTATCCACAAGAAAATTGGGCCCTCCTGGTGCTGATTCCTGGGTGCACGTGTGTGTGTACATTTTAGGACCCTGTAGGTCTCTCCGATGAACTCTCTCCTATAAGGTTGAGAGTTTCCTCCACCTCCATAACCCCCACAGGTTTTTACAGCCAGAGTTTTTGAGGCTTTCCTTTCCTACACTGGAATCCTGGGTTGCATGGTCTGTCTCACTCCCCAGCAGTTGTTCTTCCTTGTGTATTTGTATGCAAATGTGGGACTACCAGCCGCTGCCTTGCCGTGCCTCCTCTCCACCCTGGCTGCTCATCTCTGCCCCTCCTAACAGTCTGGATGAATGCTTCTTTAACTCCTTGGTTGTCAGACTTGCATACAGTTCAATTTTCTGGCAGTTCTGGTTGTTTGTTCTTAAATTTGTTTTTGTCCTTCTTTTGGTTGTGCAAGGAGACAAAGTTCATCTTCCATCTTATCCGGAAGTTTTGCCTTAAGATATTTAATCCTAGCCAAATTACTGACTTCAATGTCTTTCTTCAGAATTTTCCTGAATCTCTTTGCATGTTTTCAACTTTTCTCCTTCTCTCACACCCCACGTGCAGTCCTTCAGAAAATCCTTTTGACTGTGCACTCAGAAGAGATCCAGAAACTAACCTTTTCTACCCATGCTGGTGCAGTCACTCTCAGCTGTCACCCGGTTGACGGCATTTGAGAGTTCACTATTCTCCCTGCCCTCAGCCAAGCAGCCACACAGATCGTTGCCAATGTGGAGGCTGATAAAAAATTAGTGCTGTTTCCCTCATCTCTTTTTCTGGCTGAGCTAATTCTACAATCAACAGAACCAGATTACAGGATAAAATCAAGTTTCTAAAATAGGAACATTGGAAATTCACATAAGCATAACAATTTTAAAGACAGTGAGGTAACATTGGGTACAAAGGAAATTTTGGACAATGGAGAAAAAGGGGTGGCAATGAGGGTCTTAGACTTCAGAAGTTCAAATGGGTGATGTACAGGTAATTGAGAAAAGCAGAGCTTAAAGCAGAGCTTACAGAGTTGGAAAATTTTTTGCTTGAATACTAGAAACAGTTCAACCAGGGGCATTTATCAAAGAGGCACCTGGAGTTCTTCTATTTACCATACTTAATCAAGTTAGGCTAAGGTAAACATCTCGTTCCCGTCCTGAAGCAATTTTTTTTTTTTCTGTCTGAATCTTTTGGCAGAAGTGTGGGGAGGATCTAAAATTTTTCTGACTTCATTTACTAAACAGCTTAAAGTTAATACCGCCCCCCCCCCAAAAAAAAAACCCTACACAGTGGCAAAACTTTGGTTCCATTCACTGAACACAGATCACTCACATTTCATTTCTGCTCTCAACCGTCTTGCTACGCTCCAGGCCACTCAGAGTAATGCCGAAGTCCTGGCTGATGGCCCCTCTTTCAGATCTCAGGTCCTCTCTTCTCCTTCTCTGCCTGTTCCAACCACCTTGGCTCCCCCTTGCTGCCTCTCTATTTTTAAATTGAAATAAATAAAACCTACCCCAACACGCTTTATTTCACTGTGACATCCTATAACACGTTGTGTTTGCTGTTGCTGTCAGGTTTATTGTGTGACCCTCTCACCAGCATGTCAAGTCCCTGAGGACTGGGAATTTGTCTGTTCTCTTCCACAGCCATATCCCCAGTGCTTAGACCAGTGTCAGGCAGAGGGTGAGCACTTTGTCGGTATTTTATGACAAATGAATAAACATTTGTCACAAGTATCACATTTATACTTGTGATAATAGTTTAAAGGGTGAAATATGGAGTGTTATGACCTCACCTAATTTGGATTCTGACCTGGAATCAAGGACCAGGGAACACTTTCCTGAACAGGGGCATCTAACAGACAATGAGCCCAGGCTAACCTGGAGCTCATGAGGAGACAGGTATAACAGGTCCAGGCAGAGGACACAGCGTGTGCAAAGGCCTGGGGATGGGAAAGTTGAGTGAAGTAAATGAGTTCAGCAGACTCATTGGGTTGATTAAAAAAGCTAATGTGCCTGACGTGCGCCGTCCACAGCGAGAGCACTGATAAGGCCTGCTGTTGTCATTGTCACACTCCTGAGGACACACATCCAGGGTCCACCCACTCGGAAGCAGCAGTAATAGAGGAACAGCATTGTCCCCCCGTGACCACACAAGGAAATTATGACATCAAGACTTGATTGGAGCACGACTGGGGTGTAAATGACAGACAGTACACAAAATATCTGTAAAACGTACAATCTATTAAGTGTTGAACTGCGTATGTACTGCGTGTGTAATAATTTCACCCAAAAGCAAGTCACATTTTTTGTAATCCCTCCCTCTGCACCCCACAAAATCCCCACAGTCTTTAGGTAATCGGTCATCCTCTGTCTTTTTTAATAGGTTAGTTTATATTTAATAATTTTTATATACTTGAAATTACATAATATGTTTTTTTGTTTGGCCTCTTTAGCATAATTATGTTCAGGAGGTGAAGTTTATATAACATAAAACTAACCATGTTAAAGTGAACAACTCAGTGACATTTAGTGTAACCACAATGTCATGCAGCTGCCATGTTTACCTAGTATTAAAGATTTTTGCCACCCCAAATAAATCCCTCTACACATTGAGAGGATAGTACCCATTCTTCCAGCACCTAACCCCTAGAAACTACCCATCAAAATTGATTTTTCCCCCCTTTGTCCACTGTTTTGTGTTTCTTGTCTTATGCATTTTGCAAGCTGGCATGCAGGGTGCTCGCTTTTGTCTTAATGTCAGGGCATTAACATGAGTCTTTAAGACCTTATTCTTTTCTCCAACTCTGTTTTTCACCCCTCACACCTGTCCAAGTCTGGGTGAATGGCATCCCCCCTCCACTACATCATACCAGCTCCAGTGGGTCCTTTATCAAAAGTTAGGCTGACCCCTCACTCATAAACCTCAGTCTCATTTTGAGCTGCCCACAATCTCTGCTTTATTACACCCCTAAGTCACCTTGAACCCTTATGACCCTTAACACCCCAAATACCCAGGCTTTATAATTTCTCATCCTGACCCTGAGCAGGCCCCATTCCTTCACCCCCTTTCTTAATGCCCACTTCTGCTTACACACAACCCACCTCTGGCTGGGTTGCCAAAGATTTCAGCCAATTACCTTGCAGGCCACACGGAGCAGAAAGGGAAACAGAACCAGAGGAGAGATTTATTTCCCATCTCCCAGGTTCTGGTTGTGGGCTCACTAAGGAAAAGCATGAGGAGTCTGTAAAAGCAACAAAGAATGAGGACACCAATGAATGGCCTGCACTGCAGGTTACAGAGCGTCTGAAATAAGATCATTCAGTGCAGGTCTGCAAGTGGCTGACATGAAAAGGACTCGCATGTTTGCTAGAGTTGTTGAGTTTTATGACCAAATATTTTTTAAAATCTGTGATCTTGCTCCATAAAGGGGCAAAATAAATAAATAAATAAATAAACAAACAAACAAATAAGTGAACCGAGAACACTGCTGATGGCCAGGCCCCTGTGGAGGTGTGCTGACCATGGCTGCATGTCTTCTCAGATTTTGGGACAAAGGGTCCTTCAAGGCAACATGTGGTCCCAGGAAAATCCTGGCAGTCAGGTCATCTGCTGCTGCAGAAGCAAAGTCAGAAGAGAGTGAGAATAATCAGAAACATTTATTTGTACGATGATAGCTGAGTGACAAAGAATGGGACGATTTGACAATATGATAAGGCCTGACAGTGTGAGCAAGATGACAAGATCAGTTAATTATAGTAGAAGATGTAGGTAATGTCAAAGTAATACACAAAATACACAAATTTAAAGAGGCAAGAAGACTTTATTCAAGGCCATGCAGTAGGGCAATGAGACCGAGCTCAACAGCCCTGAAACAAAAGGCTGGGGAGATTTGAAAAACAGGAGAAGGATCATAGGCATCTGTGTTTGTTAATGGACTGTACACAAAAGAAAAGTAAAACTTCTCATGAAATCTTGAAAGGAGGTCCTTCTACAGGCTGGTTGAAAAGGTCTCCACCCAAGTTACGCCCTCCCTTCCTCAGAGACTGGGGCACAAGGAGGATGAATTTCAGAGAAATGGACTCTGACCATTTAGACACGTATTTTCTGGGTCATAACACTGGCAGGATATTTTTAAGAACACATGTATATTTTAAAAGAGCAAAGAAACCATTTGCAATTGCAAATTGCAATTACATTTCTAAAAAAATGTTCTAAAAAATAGAGGTCAGAGGACTCAGTAAGGAAAAACCTGTCTATAGCTTAGTGATTCTGATGAATCACTTAGGCCTCCAGGTCATAACCAAACTGCCTTCTGAGCAGTAAGGGAAAACACGACCAAATAGCTTTCAGCCAGGACCCAGTTTCCATCTCCATCAGTTCCCAGAAATTCATAAACAAGTGCGTGTTCGCTGAGAGTCCCTGAACAGACCCAGTATCTGATTCCCAGAAGTCTTTTCTCCTAGAGTTTTCCATGGATACATTTCTTTCTAGTCACCTTCTCCCCGATCAAATGTCATCTCCAACAAAGAAGAGTATTCTTAATCCTACAACATGGCCGGCGTCACTTGATTTAGTCTGAGTAATTAAGTTCAGAGAATTGACATTCACCAGATAGTTTGCTCTAATGCAGGTTTTCCTATGACACATCAAATGGGAGGGTTAATAGCATCTTGAGATTCAGAAGCAGCATCCTCACATTTCACCTTCAACCTCTTCATCTCTCAGTGGTGCCCTTTTTTTCAAGAGATACCAAAATATTTATCTGGTCAAACTTAGACCCACAATAAGTGAGGTCACTTCTAGTTCTGTGTGAACATCAGTCTAACTAGAACATTTCAGCCAAAGCCTTGGCTGTATTACCAATATTTTCATTTATATCCTATTTAAAAACAGAGTCATGCTAAGCTTACACAAATAAGCCTATTGTCATGAGAATAAGAATACTCAGGAAGGTTTAAAAATATCTTGGGAGAAGTCAAATAGGGAGAGAAATGTCAGTTTTACTACCACTTGGGTGTCCTCCTGCCCATTCCCATTGTCCACAAGTGTCCAGGCACCTTCCACGTGTCTCTTTGGATGAGGGGCAGAACTTCCATTCCTGGAAGCTCATCACATACATCCTCTGGTCACCACAGGACCATTGCTCATCCTTTGAATGACTACCTGTCACCTGCACTGTGGAGATGGTGCAACTTAGACCAACCAGAAGTGGGATCTGTTCTGGAATGTGACCTTAAGTCCACAGTAATGGCAATGTCATCTCACATTTTTCATCACTTACTGACTCAACACAAGTCTGCTAAGGACCGTCCACTGACACAGCAAATCTACTTAAAAAGTGCAAAAAATATTTATTCAGTTTGATAATAGCGGAGGTGAGGAGGAGAACTCATATTTTACATCTACAGGATCACTTTCATGGAAGCTGATGGGGTTGGTGACGTCATACTGATAATTCCCAGCATCCTCCCTCCTGATGTGGTCTGTGGAAAGAATTCTGTGACCTGGGACAGCTTCATCTTCTGACTAAGCTGAAGACTCACGCCATTAAACAAACAAACAAACAAACAAACAAACAAAACCACCGCATTTTTATATTGTGTGACTGTGGTGTGTCTGGTATGAGGGTGAGCACTTTTACGGGCTCTGTGGAAAGGCAGAGGACATGACAGTTTGAGAGCGGGTTTCACCTGAGGCCATGCTGCCTCCTCAGGCATCTTGGCCACTCACAGCTGGCAGTGATCTCTGTAAAGGTCACCAGGGAATGGTCCTGACCCCTGCATAAGGATGCCTGTCTTTGTTCAAGGGACAATATGTAAGAAGTGAGCTGTACTTTCTCTCTGACCCCTGATCATACCAGAGTGACCCCTGACCTATTCCCCCAAACATCTTTGTTGAAGGTACATGAAACTGCAAAGGAAACTTCCCAGCCCATGTGTTCTATAACCTTGTCATCAAAATAAAAAGTTTCCCATGAGCTTTTATTGACCCTGTCCTGAATATTTTTAGAATTTAAGAAAGGTTAGGTCCCACTCCTCATGTAAACTTCTGTGCAGGTTGTGGAAGACAGGCTTTCCACCTCTGTCCATTTTGGGTCCATTTTTGTAAAAAAATAAATTTTTACAGTAAGTGGGAGGGAATTTACCTCTTGTTAGATAGTTCATTAGGCAATAAAGATTGTCTAAACATGTCTTTATGACCTTGGGCCTTGAGAAGTTCCGCCTGAACAGGACTTTATTTTCTGGTCTGTAGGTCGATTATCATGGTGAATTAAATCTCTAGAGAAAAGGGGTTATGTTTTTTAACAAAAGATAGGGACTGCAGGAATAGAAGGAGACTCCTTGATATGATAAGCCCATAAATGAAAGCCTACAACGAACACACTACTCCAGGGAGAAACACCAAAATGTCTTCCTGTTGGAAAAAAGGTAGGAAAATATTTTTATTATTTCCTTTTAAATATCCTTTTTAAAAATTATATTTCTTAGGTCTTTTTGGATAAAAAGCAAAAGGTCAGTGTTGCCTTAAAATCTCAGGGGAAAAATAACTTGATTGAGGTCTATTGCATTAAAGTACTTGTTTTTGCTAACCAATATAGCTCAATAGCTCATACTGTTTAAATTTACTGGTGTGCATTTTGTGATAACGAGGGCATTCTCTTACAAAACTTTCAGATGTCAATCAATGAAAGAAAATCAGCATTGAAACAACGTTAAAATTATCCTAAAGATCCTCTCCCAACTTTACCAATTGTTCAAATAATATTTTATAACAAAAAAAAAAAAAGTTAGAAACCACTCCAGGACAGAAAGAGAATGGGTGGGGGAGGGGGAGGCAGAAGGAAGAGGAGGGAGAATAAGAGGAGGGTGAAGACAAAGACGAAGAAGATGAAGAAGAACAACAACAACAAAAACAACAGGAAAAAAAAGAACAAGAAGAACACAAGAAAAACAACAGGAAGAAAGAGAAGATCACCTTCCTTCTTGTCCCCCACTGTCCCAGGGCCCAGTCCAGGAGCGTGTCCTGCCTTTAGGGACCAGGCCTCGGATCTGAACCTGTTTTTGTTTCCTGACACTGACATTTCCCAAGAGCTTCCAGCTGAGGTTTTGGTGAAGACCCTTTGGTTTGGGTGTGCTGTTTTTGTCCTCATAAATTGATATTCATGGGTTTTGGGTAAAAATGCTACAGAAATGAGGCTGTTTCCTCTGTCATATCAAGAGAGATGGAATATGCATTTAATTAACACTTGGTTTTGATGATATCTGCCAGGTCTCTGTACCATAAGCGAAGTTAACTAGTATTTTGTTATTGCTTAGTAAGAATTAGACATTAATGAGTATTCTGCAGAAGGGAAGGAGATTAGAGATTGTTCTGTGTGAATATTCAATTCCTCCTCAGACTTTCAGCCACTGGTATAACACTGACTCATGTTCTTACATAAATCAGTTATTACTGTCATGGTTGTCTGACAGTGAGTAAATTTTGTCATTTCTTCTATATTTACAAGACGGCATTTTACTGCAGAGTTTTGCTTTCTCTTCAACCTGTTTGTGCTTATATGCCCATAAAGTCTTGTTGACTGAAAAAGCAGACAACCTGCCTTTTGTACTGCACATAGAAAGACCCTTTTGTTTTTATTGGTCTTAAAATTTTTGAACTCTGTCAAATGGCCCTGCTGGGTACAAAGGAGCCAGAGGCACCCAACCACCATGCTTGTTTAAATGTATCCAAGATTATGCCCGTCAACCCCTTCTTACTCTAAAAGAAAATATTTAGAAAACTTTCAGTCAACTGTCTAAAATTTAGCTCTATTTCTTTTACAGACATGTTAAATCCAATGTTGTGTTTCCAGCTTTATTGAAATCTAACTTCTTTTTTTCCTACCTCTCACACACTAAGACACTATTTCCCTCCTCTACGTCTTGCCTATGCCAGGTCCAAGGTGACTAGAGACCAGTCCTACAGCTCCACACCCACCACGTTTTTTTCAGTGAGGAAGGATTAAGCTGCTTGTTCTTCCCTGCCCTGCTTCTCTTTTCCCGAAATTCATGCAAAAACTGGCCTGGATTAGCCCCTTCTTTTGCACTCACTTCTCTACACAACCTTGCAAAAAATCTATCACCTCTCTTGGGTCTTTACATGGGCCTCTCTGTACTGCTATTCAATTACCTTCATAAGTTAAGACCCAGGCTGAGGAAAGTGTTACCATTTCTGAACTTGACCGAGTCTGGGACAAACGGACATTCACGTTGTTTTATTCAGCATTTGATAATGTAATTTATAAAAGTCACCCCCATGCTATTTTTAGTTCATATCCTGGAGCTATTGCTCATGGGTAAGTTGATGCTGATTTTGCCAGAGGAATAAATGACCTATTTTAAAAAATGAGTTGATGACACACATAAAATGAATATGTCCTGATAACGATTGAAGTTATACTTATGTTTATAATGATGATGATCGCTGCAGCTATGGGAACAGTTTATGGTTAACACTGTAAAAATATCACATATTTTTTAAGAAGAAAGATCTTCATGAACCAACCTGTGCAAATATGGTTTCATTAAATACATATACTTGACAAATTATAATTTCTTCCTCTATACTATTGAATGGAAAATCATCATACGATGAAAATATCTGTAGTTTAACAATGATCTGCATACATACCATCTGATGCAGTAGATGAAGAAAGAAAAAAGCACATAAAAATTAAATAAATTTATTTAAACCCAGTGCAGTCTATGGCCAGTTTCTGTGGTGAGGTCTGTGTTATTTCCTGCCTAGAGTCTCTGCCTTGGGCCATAGAGAGCAGGCGGGTGGCTGGAGAAATTCTACCAGATGCAGAGGGGGTAAAAAGTACATTTCTTTGAGCAGAAAAAAGCTGCCTTCCCAGGCACTTGAGGCTGGATGAAGATTAGAGAAGAGGTAAGAGTAGGGGTGGGGGGGATGAGCAGGTCCAAAGCCTAAAGTGATAAAATTAAGAGTCCCAAGTGGCTTTTCTGACCATGCCCCTCATTAAAGGACTGCCGGAGTGGCTGTTTGGCACTTTGACTGGTGCGAAGGCAATCTTTGACCTGAGGGGGGACATGGGAGAGGACCAGAGCAGACATCAGAGCCTAGAGGAAGCAGTGACAGCGCAGAGGGCACAGAGACGCCGCCCAGAGACTTTTAGGTGTCATCATGGGGGTCGCTGGCGCCCAGGAAGCCTGGGTTGACCTGTTCTTAAAGTGTTATAAGCACCTTCTCAGGGGGTCTTTGGGGCTAGAAGACCCATGAGCTACCTACTCCAGATACTGAAAAGTCTTTAAAAGCACACCAATACATGCACGTTCTGTAAAACGCAAAACTTTTCCATCTTAGTTGGCTTTAGCATCCAGCCAGTCCTTCTGGGGAAATGGCAATAGGAGATGTGCTTAGAGTACAAGGGAAGAGCACATTATACTATGGAAGTGTTTTAGATAAGAATAAAAAGTATAAACAGTTGTGAAGTTTAGAAAGGACCATGACCCGTTTTCTGCAGGCATTTAAGGTCCTGGGTCCCCAGACCTCACTCACCCCTTTTCTCCCTCCGTTGGACTCAGCCAGTTCTAGACACTCTGCTTGTGTCTTTCAATCAGGCACCTGTAACATCCCCTGCCGGGCTGCTCCTCAGCCTCCACTCAGTGCCTCTTTCATGGGCACTTACTTCTGATTGCATCTTGTAGATCCAAGGACGTGGGGTACTGGAGCTACGGTATTTTGTGTTTCTAACAGTCTTCCAGGCAAAGCTTAAACTGCTGGACTCAAAGGATTTAAGGAAATATCAGCACCAACCTAACCCTGGTCTGAGGCGGGCCCTGAAAATTTTGGCTCTCACACTGGCAACCATGATCCCTGAACTCTATCCCGAGTGCTTCCCCCAACACCAGCCCACCTGTATTTTCATCAGACTGAAGCTTTGTTAACTGTCTTGGGCTATGTCCATGTCCTCAAACCCCTCCTCTGCCTTCCTCCCTTTCTGCCTCCCCGCTCCTCGCTAGCCACCACTTGCCTGAAATTCTCCATGTCCTCCCTCCTCCCTTGGCTCCCTACACTCTCTGTCCCCTGTGTTTTCTAGTCATCCTCTCACCCTTGCTCTCCCTGTCACATCTCTTCCAGGAACCCTTCCCTCTTTTCTCTTGGGCCATCAAGCCATGAATCATGGGCTGCCGTGCCCCCGGGAATGTTTCAGTGTGTTCCTTTGACTACCTCTGTTTAATGTCACATTCTCTCTCCCTTTCCCTCCCCACAAATCCACACCCTTACACCTTTCCCCTAGTTTTTTCTTGATACTTCCCTGTGCTTTTTCCTTATGTATAGGAGTGTACATTCTCCTTTATGGACTTCCCAAATCAAGTGTTTGTCCCGGCATCAAAGGCACTCATGTGAGTCTTCAAGTATCCTATTCTTTCTTCCCAAAAGCCATCTGGCCTCTGAAGATCATACCCAAGCCTGGCAGAATGGTTTGTTTCTTCTCTACCTTTTTCCTCCAGCTCCAGTGACTCTCTTCTCTGCAGGCGGGCCCCTCACCTCATCCCCAATTTTGAGTTCTCAGCCTCTTCCTGAAAACCTGCAACCCTCTGTGTTTCTTCTACATTCTCCCCATCCTGACCAAGATAACAACACATACCCTTCCTCTCCCTTATGCTTCTCTAATTAATACAATTTTCCTTCTGTTTCTCCCAGGACTTTACCATTTCCTGTCCCTTTTGGTGGCCCTTTAATTTCTAAAGTTCATTTAGTCTGCAGGATTCTCTAGGATTTTTCTCTATGCTCAAAAGCCAACCAGAGCCAACAAAGCCCAATATAACCCAGAGGACAGTGCCTGCTTTCCAATACCATGTATCCTTTTTGTAGATTCTTATTGAAACGGGCACACAAAATTTATTAAAATGACAACAAGAGCCAAGGATATCTCCTGTGTTTTGGGTTTGCCCTGCAGGTCTTTGGGTGATCACAGGGCACTGAAGGGACTGGGAACACAGGACCAAGAACTAAGGTTTCACACCTTCGCCTTTGAAAAGAGCCATTACATTCCACACTCGTTCAAGGTAAAATGAAAGATTTGTGAATTTGCTCCTGTACATGTGAGATAAAAATATATGCGGGGTTGGCACAATGCTAGTGTTTATGTTATTTCAGCTCTCCATCCAGTCGCTGGTCATTTGCCACATGCGTAATTTGCTCAGTGTGTCTGCCAGTGTTAGTGAGGAGGCCTTAAAAAATTTCTTCGCCTTGATGTGCCATCCTATGAAGGCTGTGAAAAAAAGTTTAGACAAGGGACTAAGGGATGCGTAGGGGGTCCCCTGGGTATTTCCAAAGTGCATCTTAGTGGGTAAGACATACAATCTGTTTACACATTTTCTAACAGTCCTGAAATGGGTGTATTGTGCTAGAATCATGGCATGTGTCTACAAAACCCTGCTCCTTCCTCAGACTTACTGAAAACATTTTTGCCTTCCCAGCTCCTGGAGGCTGTTCACTTTCTTGGCTCATTCCCCCCATCACATGTTCTTTCTCCTGCCTGCTACCGTGGTCACATTTGCTTTTTTAAAAACTGTCTTTTAATCTCCCTCTGACCATCTCTTTCTTTCACATAAGTGCCTTGAGATTACAGGGAGGGACCGCCCACGAAATCCAAAACACTTCAACATGATTTATCTTCACACGTTAAAAAGTTGTTTGTTTTTTTTTAAACTGCCCAATTTTTTGTCCTATGCAGTTACATGAGGTAAGAGTTGTCCCCATGGTTGCAGGTCCTCAGGGTCCCAGCCCTGGAGGATGATCTCATTGCCTCCCACTCTCTTGGACTTCTGTATTGTCACATATTCTTCCAAGAAATCTGGTTCCAGGGTGGTGACATTGGAATGAAAATGAGGCTGGAAATTGCTTCAGGGGTTTTTTGGCCTTGAGCTCTTCTTTAGGGTGTGGGGTTTGCTCCCGTCGGACCTGTGGCTCTGTGGGAATGCAGCCCTTCAGGTCTGCGGTGATTCCTGGGACCACAGCTAGCAGACATACTCATTATGTCTTCCAAGGATCCAGTTATTTTGATATTAACAGATACAGGTCCAGGTTCTTGGTAGTCCCAAACGATAAACAGGACTGACTACACACACGGGGTTACAGGTAACATGCAAGGTTTATTAAAGAAAGTATGTTTCTTAAGGAACAAAGTCAAGTGCATTCAGTGTGATTTATAAAGGAAAGTACACTCCCAAGACATGGGAGCAGGTCACCCCCGCCAGCTCCATTGCTAACAAGGAAATGACTCTCTTCATTCCAAGACACACAGGTTTTAAAGGGAAGACCTTTTTTTCTGAAACTCGTTGTCTCGTTTTGAGGGCTTTTGGCAGCGCATGATCAAAGAGGTGAATTCCTTCGTTTCATTTTGTGGGCATGTTACTGCGTATGCTTAATTAGCTATATACTCTTTAGGCTTGTGCACAGGCGCCTTTTGCACAATCCCCCTCGATTGCCCTGTCAGGGTCAAACCACAATGCTAATTCATTATAATAGCATGATAATTAGGTAGGGTAAAACGGGGGTTAACTACTGCCAGAAGTAGCAGTCAGTCCTCCTCTCTACCTAGGTGTTAAAAGGTGTTTCCTGGCAACCAGGATGCGAGAAGCTGGCCAGGGTGCAATCTCAGGGTCCCCTCATTGCTATGCTGTCTCCTGCCTCCACTGCCCGCTGAGAAACATGGTTCTTTAACATTTTGGGTGGGATTGCTGAGGGGAGGACAGTGATTCTTCTGTAACTGCCTCAGGCTTAAATGGATAGTGCATCCTGTCTATTGAGAACCAAGAAACTCTTGCCTTACTTTTATCTTTTTTTTATTGTTGTTCAAGTACATTTGTCTCCATTTTCCCACAACCATTTTCCCCCACCCCACTCCCCTCCATCTCCCACCCTCAATCCTTCCCCTTTGGCTTTGTCCATGGGTCCTTTATACATGTTCCTTGACAATCTTTCCCCTTCTTTCCCCTGTTACCCTCTCCCCCTCTTTTATCTAGGGGTTGGTGAGGGATTCTTGAAGCTGCCAGGGATGCTGCACATTCGTCAGCTCCAGCATCACCCTCAGGGATAGGTTGGAAACCCTGGAGAGTCATCATCCTGACATGGAAGTGTTCCAGCCTAGAAGATGCAAATTTAATTATTAGGTTAAATATGCAAGGGCTGAAGATTAAAATTAGGATAATACTTATAACAGGTCCTCACAAGGGTAAAAGCCAAGTTGCTGAGAGAAAGTATCCTTTAATAGCTTCTCAGACAGTGTCAGGTTTCCTAGGGTATGACCCTTTGAGCCACATCTCTTGTAATATCTTGCCGGTGCTTGTCTCTGTTTGCCCTGTGGAATTTATAGGCATGCTGCAAGGGGCACTGGCCAGGGCACAGATCCCTCCTCCCTGGGCTAATGAATCTGGGGATCTGTGGAGTAGTTCGAAATCATGTCCTGCCTCTTCAGCAAGGCTGGACACCGTGGTTGTCAGGTTCTTGCAGAAATAGCCTTAGAGGTTACTCTTCCTGCTAGCCCCAGGAGAGATCCTACTATAGTTCCTACCCCCTGCTAAGACAAGTCCCGGTTCCCTTTTTCTTTTGTGCAGTTCAAGAGAAGAGCAGGGTCTTAATTTTGTGTTATTGGTGAAGATTTTAATATACCCAGTAGACAGTTGTCACAAATCCTATAGGCCAGGTACCAGACCTGCTACTCTGTTCAATACACCGAACTGCAATTCCCTGACCAGAGAGATTTCCTATGAACAATAACCCCCTTGGTAGGCAAAAAACATCCATCTCCATTGCTTATACAGCCTGGAAGTAAGAAGGAATGTGAGGTCCAGGAGAGGAGTGGGCTGAGCACGGTGCTAGGTAGCTTACTTTTCCAAATTTAGTGCTGTGTACATTTTCTTGAGGATTTGTAACCCAACTTAGCCAATTTTCATATGCTTCTCCACAGAGGAAGAAATCAGAGTGTAGGTACAATTTTTGGTGTCAACGGGAGCAGAAGTGGCATCAGAAGTGGCATTACAGTTAGGTTCCATCAGGAACTTGCATTACGACAGTTTGCTGAGGGAGAATTACACTAGAAGCCCAAGTGTTCTTTGTTAAATACCCCTACTGGAGTGTTATTCTGGATACATGTTTTAAGCAGCTCAGACAAGTTCTGTGCTGTGTTGTTGCACCAGGTTAAAGTTAATAATTGAAAAGCCCACTCAGGTTCCCGAGTTGGCAGTTGTACAGTAATACTTGGGTTACGTATACCTGCCAACAGACACAGAGGAACATTTGGTCTTTTTAAAATTACAGATTGGTTATGCCAGAGTACTGTAATAGATATTCCTCATCATTATATGTCAGTTGGCTGTGGCAAGCAATTATTAATAATAATGCCCCAGAGTAAATCCTGGGTAATCTGGAAAAGGAAGTTATTGGCCCAAAACTAGGGTGCATACTCTTAGTACTATAAATGAGTGAAGGGCTCTACTACTTGATTTGTCTTTAACGCTTCTTTTTCTTGAACAGGAGCTTGAGTCTTCCAAGGGTTCACAGGTGTAGGTGGAGTCTGGGTCCCCTGCTTGTCCAGGGGAGGATCTCGATTTCCAAGGAGCTGACTTCACCTTGGAAATATGGACCCAACTACTAAGTGCCCCCAATAGTTTCATAGCCATGGGGGCACTTAGGATAACCTGGGAGGGTCCCTTCCTTTTAGGGTTAAGTTGATCTATAGGGGATCTCTCTTCCCAAGTTTTGATAAGCACCCAATCTTCCAGGGCTACAGTGACCTGGAATTCTCCTTTGGAAGAAGGCAAGACTTTATTTCCATTTTCCTGCAATGTCTTTTGTACTTGCCCCAAGTTTATTCCACACTTCACTGCTTGATGGGTCTCAACATCAAATACCAAATCCAGAGTTAAGAATGGCCTTCAATATAGTATTTCAAATGCTCTGAGCCTAGGATTAGTCTTACGGGAGGCCCCTGATTCTCATTGGCAGTAGTTAAACCCAGTTCTCAGAAGTCTCCTGACAGAACTTCACTATTGTTCTTTTTAAAGTCTGATTTGCCCACTCTACCTTCCCAGAGGACTGAGGTCTCCAAGCAGAGTGGAGGTAATATTTTCTGCTTAGGGCCTCAGAGACAGACGGAGTAATCTTAGATGTGAAGGGCGACCCATTATCACTTTGCAAGGAGCATGGAAGACCAAATTGGGGTATTATTTCTTTTAGGAGAACCTTTGATACTTCTGTGGCCTTCTCCATCCTGGTCAGAAAGGCTTCAATCTGCCCAGTGAGAGTGTCTATTAACAGAGCAGATATCTGTATCTTTTACAGGGAGGCATCTTGGTAAAATCAATCTGCCGGTCTTTTCCTGGATAGGTTCCCTGCTGCTGAACAGGCCCTAGCAGAGGGCAGAAGGGGGTGGTTTTTGTTCAGAGTTGTTGTAGGTGCAGAGTACAGACTTGGCAAATATTCTTTATAGTAGCTGTTAGTTCTTTGCCTGTAAATAATTTATTAATCACTGTTGTAGTAGCATCTCTTCCTATGTGAAAGGAATCATGCAGGGCCTTTAAAAATTTCCATTCAGAGGCTTGGGGAAAGAGAAGTTTCTGGCCAGTGTAAATCCAGGGCTCTTCCTTGATATTCCCTTACTCTATAGCCCAAGGCTTCTCCTCAGACGTGTAATCAGGCTTCAAGTTAGAATTGTCTGCAGGTGAGAACGATACTAATTCAGAGACAGGTTTCTGAGCTGCCTTCCTAGCCTCTTGGTCTGTCTTGCTATTCCCTTCGGTAAAAGGGGACCTATCCTTCCAATACTCCCTACAGTGCATTACTGCTACTTGTTTAGGGAGTCTAACTGCTTCTAACAGACTTAAAATTGCCTTAAAATATTCTTAGTGAATATTAAGACCTCTAGATCATAACAAAGATGCTTTCTGTACAGTGGGAAAAAAAATCACAATCAAATTTCTTTCAGCTAAGACCCTGTTTGCATTTCCATCAATTCCTGAAGTGTATAAAGAGTTGCAAATCTTCAGCCATTTACAGACAGGTGCAAAACAGAAGGAGAGTGAAAATTTGGCTGCCAGGTTGTCAGTGTGTTAACCATAAAATGTTCACAGTATTGGACCTAATTCTTGGGATAGAAGAGCTGTTCGGTGAGAGGCATCTGCTATTGAATGACTCCAAGAGAGGACCCCCTGGGCTGATCCCCGGTAGACAAGGAGCCGCCAGGATCATCTTTCCTTCTCTGTTTCTCCCTGGGGGTGCTGATCTTTCTCTGGACTGTCTTATATTTTCCAGGAGAGTCCACAAATGACTTGATGACCTTGCACATCTGTGTTCTTCACACACAGTGTCAAGTGAAAAACCAGGCTCTGCCCCTGCCCATATGTGACTCTTAGGTCTGAGCCCTGGCTGGTTGACCAGCTCAAAAGCCTTGTGACACAGGCACCGAGGAAACCATCGTTCCCAGTCAGCCCTTTTCATGACACTGAACCCAATCTGACAGGCTTGGCGGGTCCCTCGAGTCAGGCACCCTGAAATAGGGGTCTGAGGAAAGGCTGCCCAAGCTGTGAGGATTCCAGGGAGCTCGTCAAGCCAGGCCCTGATTGTGCCCTGCAGGTTATTTCTGAAAGTCACGGTCATGGTGAGGGTCTCAGAAGGCTGGGCTGAGACTGGTCTCCCTCTGCTGAGTTTTTCCATCAAACCTTCTGTTTGCAGTGAATGTTTGCAGGGTGGGAATTTGGGAAGGGGACTCTGATCTTAGGGAGTGTGTCTTCTCTCTGTGTGTCCTGCACTAAATGCCCAACCCCAGCCTGGGACATGATGCGGGGTTGGGGGGGGGGGGCGGAGGCAGAGTCCAGGGCTGTCAGCCCTGTGTGTGAGGCAGAATTCACCCACCCGAAACCCAGAGGTCAGAGAGGGATCCATCATAGTGTATATATGGAGTCACCCAAATCTTTTTTATTTTTTTCAGTCTTGAAGGTAGGCTACTGTAGTGTAGTATCCAGCCTCCTCTGAGGAGACCATTTTTAACTACAAGAATGAATCCTAGTTTATTTTCTCTAGACCACTGTATGCAGGCCCTGTTCCATATACACTCTTAAGTCTACTGCAATAGAGGTGACATATAATTGGAGTTTGTCCCTTATGCTCCATACCACATAAAACCTATAGCAATGGGACGCTTATTGTGGATACACAAAAGCAGATCTTTTTCTTTGGCAGCAGAGGTTGACATAAAAGCAAGTTGGGCACAGGTGGGCCAGTTCCAGAAGGTCAAGACTGAGACTAGGATGGAAAAGAGGAACTGATTGATATTTGGATCTGTGTATTGAGATGAAGAGATGTCATCCAGGATCCTGAGAAGTTGTCCTCATCTCTCAGCCTTGGTCTGTGTGTGTGAGTGTGTGTGTTTCCTGTGGTCAAAGTCAGCAGCGTGACCACACTTACTTCATTACCTCTGACCTTGTTATTTTTTTTCTGTTTAAAATTCTCTTCTCCAGGTGTCTGCCTGGCTCTCACCCTTACATTCCTCAGACACTTGCTGACAGTCCAAGGTGTCTTCGAGAGACACTTTCGCTGACCAACTCCTCTAAAGATCCTGTGTCTTCACTTTCTGACTGTCCTCTGCTCTGTGCCTTTCATGGCACTTGTGGGTACATGACATCACATGTAGATATTTCCTTGTCTGTCTCCTCCACATAAAATGTGAGCTGCCTGTGGACAGGGGCTTGTCTGATGTTGTACCCCAGTGCCTGCAATAGGCTGCAGGTACCCGTGAGCGAATGAATGAGCCTAGGTTTCTCCACCTAGTCAGTTGTGTTTGTCCACATTTTAGGTTGGTAATAACGACAATGTTTAGGTTCCTGGCTAAATTTTTTCTGTTGTTCCCTGACATACACTGTTATTATTTTCATCAGTTTTCAAAATTTAATACTCAGTGATGAATAACTTTAGAAATGAACAGCAATCAATGTTTTCCTGCTCCTTACCACTTCCAGATCATGAGATTTCCCTGTTGCTGAGTCCCCTCCCCCATCCTAAGTGTCTCCCCTGCCCTCTCCCCTCAGGTCCAAACAGAGCCCTCTGTCCCCTCTCAGAGCGCTGTGTTTTCCAGCGCATCCCAGCCAGTCTTTGTCCCCCATCCTCCCTTCTATGCTCAGGGATTGTTTGCTCCTCACTGGACAACAGGAGCCCCTGCCAGCAGACAAGTCCTCTGTGGGTAGGACCTGAGGGGGACTCCATATGTCTGCTGCCTGCTCTGTCCCTTCCTCTACGAGAAGAGCTTGAGGAGCAGTAAGGCTCACAGGCTCTTCTGTCTGGAGTGGTGGAATCTGCTGTCCCTCCTCCCTGTGCGTTGAGCCTCCTCTTATGGCAAGATCACCTCCCTGGTCACCTGGGCGGGGGGAGGTGACTGTGCCTTGGGCTCTCCCTCTCCCTCCCCTCATTTTTGCTACTTCCGTCTTCTTCTTCCAGTTACTGTATTTTATATTTAGGTTCTCTGGGAAATGCTGAGGCCTCTGTGTGTGCGCACGTTCCCCGTTCAGAGGAACACAAGCCGGGGGTGTCCAGGTTCTGAGCATCTCCCACAGCTTCCTGCCAGGTGCCCAGCAGCCCCTCTCACAGCTCTTTCTCTCTTTCACATTTGACTTTTCCCTTCAAGGCAATCACTCTGGGACTAACTCAGGAAAACTTGTCATAGAAGTGTCACCCCTGCTGTCCCTCAGACCACCTGTGAAACTTTGTAAAGACTATGATGCACAGGTGACACCTTAGAACTGCTGCTTCTGAAGCTGCCCAGCCAACAACACGTATGCTCAGCCAGAATGAGACCTTGTGATGCGGATGTAGAACTGCCCCTCCTGCTCTGCTGTGCCCAGGGAAGGTCTCCGGATCCTGTTAGACATGCAGGTGCTGATCTGGCAGGTGTGTTGAGGGCAGAGACTCTGCATCTCAGGAGCTCTCAGGGAAGGTTGATTGTGCTGGCCTGTGGAGCCCATTTGCAATAACAGGGCTGACGGAGACATGTGTCCTTCTGAGCAGATGACCCGCTCACCCCAGTATTACCCTCTGCTGGGTCTTTGGTCCTGGGTCTGTCAGAACCACATAGAGAACCCTGCAGGTCCCCAAACCTTAAGATTGCTTCTGTTTGTTACATGGACACCCAACTGGGCACCCCCTGTTCTCAAATGCTCTGGGTACTTGGGGGAGATGGAAATGGGATGTTATTTTTCTATTAAGTATAGGCTTTCAGTTTTACTGTTTAAAAACTGCTAGAGATCTGTTTTATAATAATGGATATATATATTTTTATATATATTATATATATTTTACATATATATATATAATCACTACTAAACTAAATGGGCTATTGGTTCAGGAAGGTAAACTAAATGTTATGTGTTTTTTAATACATTAATCTGAGATTAAGAACATTAAAGCTTTGGAGAACATTCAGCCTGAAGACTGCAAATTCTGGGCATGATATATATAAAGTGTAAGTTTCTTGTGGGTTAATTTTCTGTTTCCAGCCAACTTTTTAAGGCTCAGGCTCTGTGCCTGGGGGTCTCTGAGACCCTAGAGAGCCCATGCTGAAGGGGGAGGCACAAAGGTCCAATGACGCTCAGTAGATGAGGGACCCAGGTAGGAGGAAAACCGCTCAGCGGGGGCAGAGAAACTGGTCAAGGCGATCGAGTCTGGATGGTAGAAAAGAGTAAATATTCAGGAGGACTGAAGAGTCTAAGGTATAAAATAAAGGACCAATGAAAAAAGGATGATGAGGAGGGAGACATCCAAATGAGCAGTGTTTGGGTCTTTCCAAATCAGTTGACCTGTGGGGTCATTAAAGTTCTTTTTCTGTTTAAAACAACTTTTGTCTTTTCTTAAGTTATTAAACTGACTTAGTGTTCTAATATGGAAGCATGTAGTCTATGGGAGAAGATGAGAGAGGAGGAGAGTTAGCCATGGCCTTAATTTTTTTTTTAAGGGAACAATTTTAAAAGGCACAAAACCAGTCTGACATGATTAACTTCCTCTAAGGAATAAGCTTCAGGTTAGGCAGCAATGAAACCTCTCAGCATATCTGAGAGTTGTGAAGTCACAGAAGTAAAACCAGGCAACTGCTTTTTTGAAAATCAGCCACCCTTACCACCAAGAGAGCCAGATGCTGAACTTAAGACTGTCTTCATTCTGTCTTCAAATGTACCATTGGCATTCACATTCAGTGATACGACATTTAAAAAAAAAATTATGGTAGCAAAATACACATACCATAAATTTACTACTTTTAATGCGTTCATACACTGTTGTGCAATCATCGTTGTACTTTAACATAATTTGCATTCCCATCCGCACAGCAGGGCCATTCTCTCCATAATGTCACTAACACTCGTTATTTTCTGTTTTTTTGGTAGTAGCCATGCTAGTGGGTGTGAGATTGAATCGCACTGCATTTTTTTTTTTTTAGATTTTATTTATTTTATTTTTAGAGAGGGGAAGAGAGGGAGAAAGAGAGGGAGAGACACATCAATGTGTGGTTGCATTTTACGTGCCCCTCTGCTGGGGACCTGGCCTGCAACCCAGGCACGTGCCCGACACTGGGAATCGAACCAGAGATGCTTTGGTTCACAGGCCGGACTCAATTCACTGAGCCACACCAGCCAGGGCTGAATCTCACTGTATTTTTAAGTCTTTTTTTTTTTTAATTGAAGTATTATTGACTTACAATATTCTATTGGTTTCAGGTGGACAACATGGTGACTCAATATTTATATACGTGACAAGGTGATCACATGACAGTTCTAGTTACTCTGTCACTATACAAAGTTATTACAATGTCATTGGCTACATTCTCTATGCTGTTTGGTACATTTCAGTGACATATATATTATAACTGGAAGTTTGCACCTTTCAATTTTCTTAACCTCCCGTTATGGGAGAAAGCTTGGTTCTTCTTGTTGAATTGGTAAATCTTTACAGATCAGCAAGCCGATTCGCATGCAAGCAAAGTTTACTAGTGTTAAGTTCTAATGGTAGAGCAAAAGCAAGGGTGGCAAGAGTCGGGTGGCCAGAGGCCAGGTGGATGCACCCAGGTGGCCAGAGGTACCCTGGCAAGAGGTTGCCTGACCAGGGGCCCATGTGGTATGGCTAAAGGGTCAGGACAGTCTTTTGTTCTGAGGATTCATGTAGTTGGCAAAATGGCAGTGAGAGAGTTACATACAGGTTGACGGGTAAAGGTAGTGCCAGGTTTCCCTGGTTGATGTGATTATCCAAACGTAGGTATGTGTGGGCTCTGTTAGCCCAAATCCTTATCTCGCTCCACACTCCATTTGTTCATTTTGCATATGTGTCAGGAAGCAGGCAGTTAACCAAAGCTGTTTTGTGGGCTTTTTCTTTGGGCACTGTGGCCCCCCACCTCTTTCCCATTCCAGGTCTTAGGATGGATAGATTTTCCTTTTCCCAGCTAGTGGAGATGATATACACAGACTTTCAAGGGCTCTGCCACTCCTGAGCTATCATAGCCTTGCTTGTGTTGTTAGGAATGCCTGGCTGTCTTATTGAACCAGGCTCAGGACCACTCTGTTAATGGTGAGACATGTCTTTGCTTTTAGCCTCATGAACTAAGTTTTTTGTTAGATTGTAATGGTGAGAACCCTGGCTTTATTTCCCTCTGGATGCTCATTCCTAGCTGCTAAATAATACTCCCCTCTCAAGTAATAGGAACCCAAATCTTTGGGGACTTCGGACTCAGGGCTGATGGGTCAACAGGTGAAACGTGTCTCCCTCCTCCCCCTCTCTGCCTTGGTTTGCTGTCTATCTTACCTAATATTCCTCCTCAAGCATTAGGAACCCCAGTCTTTGGGGGTTTTGCATTGACACCATTCTGGCTGCTTCCTACTATAAAAGGGATATTGAGCCTCCTTTGGGTTCTGTCTGCTTGCTGTCAGTCACAGGAGGTGGAGGGAAGTGTCCCTTTATCACCCGTAAAAAATGCCTGGAGTCTCCAGTCCCAGAGGTTGACAGTTGTTTGTGAGGATCATCTGTAGCCTTATAGCCTCTATTCTAGAAGAGATGAACTTTGTTAGTAAGTTGATTATCATGGAGCCTAAATAGTAATATTAGTCGCATAATTAATAATGGTGCTGCAAAGGGAAGAAGCAAAAACATAAGCCATGAATTGAGTCCCAAAAAGACATTGACGTTTTGATCCTTGATGCAGATTCAAGGATGTTTTGGATGTTTTGCTGGACCTGTCCTGATTTGTTAACATAAAACAACACTCTTCCCTGAGGTGCAAGCATGTTCCTCCTGCTGAGGCTGTGAGGAGGTCTAATGCCCTTGTTTTTGGAGGGCAACTCCAGCTAATGGGTACAGTTGCTCTTGGAGTATTTTCTCTGTTTTAGTTAATGATTCAGCCATTTCCTGTGATAGGAGGTGTAGGGAGGCTTCATCCCTAATGAAGCACCCCCTACTGCTGTTTCCATGGCAGAGAGAATCCCAATAAGTGATATTATAGGAATCAGGGGGCCAGCCCTTTTGAAAATATGTCCTTGCCCTCATAATGGGAATGGGAGGGAGGCATTTTTCTATGCTATGGAAACATCAGGGAGAATATACCTGAGGGGGAAGAGTCCCCTCCACTGTGGAGAGAGGGTCTGGTGTGCCTGGGACCCACAGGTCCAATAGACTCCTGTGAAGGTGGTATTTCTGCCTTCAGAGCAACTTCTGCCAGCTTGACTGGCTGGGTTTCTATAGCAACATATCTGCCACTGACTATCTGTTTGGTCCTGGGTATTTAGTGTGCCCCCTCCCCCAGCCCCCATTGCAATCCTTGTGCTGCCAGCAAGGCTGCAGCCAGGGAGTCTATTATGAGATTGCAGGAACTTGTGCTATGTATGAATTCAGTAAAGATAGAGCCCCTCTTCAGTCCAAAATGTATGGTGACTCAAGAGCTGTGGTACAGAGTGATACAGTCCTCTCTTGTGGGAGGAATTCATTAACTGGGTAGGACGGCTTGCCTTGGCAGTAAACTGTTTTTGGTAAGTTTTTGTTTAAAGGCAGGTTAGGGACAGTCGGCTTGTGAAAGCAGGTGTGTATGAAGTTTGTTTCGTCCCCCGGGTTAGGAATTCCCCCAGAGATACAGGGCATTGCAGTGAGGAAAATTCCACGGGTAGTGTTTGTGAGCCGGGGATCTGGGGTTAGAAAATTCTGTCGGCCTTGGCTGTCAGCAAGCCTTCCCACAGGCGTGCTTCCTGGAGCATTATTGACAAAGCAGAAGGGGTACCTGACCAGCAGATGGTTTGTTAAGTGAGAAAACAGGGGCCCTGTAGGGGAGCATTGACTGCTAGTGGAGAAAGTCCTGGGTGAGAGTTTAATGAGGTTTTGAGTGGCTATGATGCCCCATGGGCTGGAATGTACCGTCTTTTCATCTCAGTAACAGAGACGTTTCCCCATCCTTCTGCTGCCAATGGCTGAACATGGCCCCAGCTACGGGTGGCAAGACAAAGCCAACAGGAAGAATTTAAAGATTGGGCCGTGTGACTGACTAATTCATAGGCAGTTTTAGGTGAAGATTTAGCACAAGTGAAAGGGTGTGAGGGGTAAAATAGGAAGCTACTTATCAGACTCAACAATGTCCATTGGAAAAGGAGCCTGAGGTCCTCCACCAGCTCAGAGGAGTATGTAACTTCGATCTGCTGTTCTGGAAGTCCTGAGGGTTTAGTCAACTCCTTCTACAGTTTGACTAGACAATAGTGTATCCAACTGGAGATGCCAGGAACTTTGATGGTAGTTGGAGAAAACATAAGAACAGGGAGGGGTCCTTTCTACAAGATTGTAGTTGAGAAATATGGGAACCATCCTTTTACAATTTTAAGCAGACTATATCCTCTGGCTTGGCTTGTTTGTGTTGGTAGCCTTAGGTTTGTTTCTATACTCCTGTAATGCTTTTTGTATTTGTCCTATATTAATTGTGGAAAACAATTTAGGATTTCTATTATATGTTTATGTCCTAGTTTCTCTGTGGGGGAACAAATAAGTATTGCTAAGCTAAAACCCCCAGCCAAGGCTACATTACTCAGCAAGGCTCTCATTTAAAATGGTAGAAGGAATGGAGATGTTCCCAGACCAGAAATAACTAAAGGAGTTTGTTACTACTAAACTGTTATTACGAGAAATGTTAAAGGAGGAGGAGGAAGAGGAGACGGAGAGGAAGAAGAATAATTATTGAAAGAATAAACTGACAATAAATGCATACCATTTAATAATCACTATAAATGTATATGGCTTAAATACTCCAATTGAAACACATAGAATTGCTAAATAGATAAGAATTCAAGACCTATATGTATGCAGTCTACAAAAGACACACCTCAGAACATAAGATACACAGAATAAATGTAAATGGAAAAAAATTTATACAAATATTTTGTTTAAAACCTGGGGTAACAATTTTAATATCTGACAAACTTTAAACAAAAACTGTACTAAGAGTTAAAGGATACTACATAATGATGATGATAAAAGTGTCAATTCAACAAAGGGATATAACTCTGGTAAACATTTATACATCCAAAATATAAGCACCTAAACATGTAAAACAAATTTGGACGGATATAAAGAGAGATAGTCACAGCAATACAGTCATTGTGATAGATTTTGACACCCAACTAACATCAAAATTTAGATATTCCGGACAGAAAAAATCAACAAGGAGAGGATGCCTTTAGATAACACACTAGGTCAGATAATTTTAACTGATACCTTCAGATCATTTCATCCCAAAGGGGCCAAATATACATTATTTTTAAGTGCACCTGGACAATTTTTTTAAAAGATAAGCCACATGTTAGGACACAAAACAAGACTTAATACATTTAAGAAGACTTAAATCATATCAAGCATCTTCTCTGACCATAATTGTATGAAACTAGAAATCAGCCAAAAGAATAAAAGAAAAAACAATAAACAAGACAAATTCATAGAACCTAACACGTTATTAAACAATAAATGGGTTAAAAATGAGATTTAGGAAGAAATCAAAAGTTACTTTGAAGAAAATGAAAATGAGAACACAACTCAAAATCTGTAAGACATGGCAAACGCAGGTTTAAGAGAAAAATTTATAGCATCGCAGGCGTACAGTAAATAGCATCAGGGAATAATAAAAAAAGTAACTTAAACACTCTAACTTTACACCTAAAGCAACTGGAAAAAAAAATCAACACACAAAGCCCAAACTGAGAAGAAAGAAAGAAAAAAAAAAAGATCAGGGCATAGATAAACAAATTAGAGTCTAAAAAATAATACAAAAGATTGATGAAACCAACAGCTGGTTCTTTGAGAAGATAAACTAGATTGGCAGATCTTTAAACAGACTCATCAAAAATAGAGAGAGAACTTATTTAAATAAAATTTGAAAAAAATTAATAGCTGACATTGAAGAAATGTAAAAAATTGTAAAATATATAGTGCACACGTATATGTTAAAAAATTGGACACCCTGGTATTTATGGATAAATTTTTAGAAGCATACAATTTTATAAAACTGAACCAGGAAGAATTGGAGAATCTGAATAGAAAACCTACAACTAGAGTAATTGAAGCAGTAATCCAAGTTTTTTTTTAACATTTTTTTCTTCGTATTGATTCTGGGAGAGAGGAAGGGAGGAAGAGGTTGAAGGAGAATCTCATCAATGCATGAGTGAAACATTGATCAGTTGCCCCTTGCATGTGCCCCAACTGGGGACAGAAACTTTGACACAAGCATGTGTCTTGATGGAACTCAAACCTTCAACCTTTCAGTTTGCAGGATGGCACACAACCAACTGAGCCACATAGGCCAGGGCCAAACAGCCTTCAACAAATAAAAGTCTTGGACTGGATGGCTTCACAGGTAAATTTTTATCAAACATTGCTAGAAGAACTGACACCTGTTCTTCTCAAACTATGCTAAAAATCTGAAAAGAAAGTGAATTATAAAGAACAAAATAAACTGACAAACCAAATGGAAACAGAACATAGGTCCTGGAGCAGACTGACAGAGGGGAGGGATGAGAAGGAAGTGGGTAAAAGACATTAAAGGAATTAGCCAAAGAACATGTATGCATGACCCATAGACACAGACAACAGTGTGGTGATGGCCAGAGGAAAGGGGCGTGGGGCTAAGCGGCAGTGGGCGTAAAAGTGGAAAATAAGAACATCTGGAATAGTATCAAACATAAAAATAAAGTAAAAGTTATTATTTTTATATGATGCGTTGCAAAACATTAGCAATGATTGTAGTTTCATTACTGCTTACAAACAGAGCATGATATCTAAACAACCAGATTGTCCTGAAATGTATAAAAGATAAAATCACACTGAAAATAAATGGTGCTAATGGATATACAACATTATAACTAAACTAAATGCTAACAAATTGTGTACTTAAAAATGGTTACAATGGCAAATTTTATTTTTTTGTACATTTTACCACAATATAAATAAAGGTAAGAAATTAAAAAGAACTACCCCCACTTTTCTGTAATGATTCTTGACATTCACAACTAAATATGGAGTGAAAGATTCAAGATGAGTTGGCACTTGGAGTATGATATGCATTATTGGGAGGCTGAGCAATGTCTGAGCGCTACTCTCTGTTGATAGATTTAGTGTTATTGGGAAAACTGAAGTCAATAAATAATGGAAATGACCACACACTCAGGAAATTGTCACTTCTGGGTTCAGAGGAGGAGTCTGCGGCCCTGGCTGTAGAGGGGCTTCTGGAAGCTGGCAATGAACTGTTCCCTGGCTTGGGTGGTTACCCAGTTGTTGGCTTCATCGTGTTTTGCTAATTTACGTGTGCATAGTATTAACTTTCTCATGCCTTCTAAATAAACTAGCTTATTAATGGAAAGTTATGGTTTTGTTTCATAATCATGGTTTTAAACATAATTGCCTTATATTTAATGTGGACAATCTTTTAACAAAAATATACTGACCTATTTTTGATAAATGACACCTTTGCTCTTTACAATTAATAAAGCCTTATTAAAATATTAAAATAATATTATATGTGTTTACCCATAGACAGTAAAATTTCAGATACTGCACACAGCAATATTTTTGCCGGTATATTTCCTAGGGCAAGGGAAATAAAGGAAAAAATAAACAAATGGGACTACATCAAATTAAAAACCTTTGCAAGGCTACAGAAACCATCATCAAAATGAAAACGGATCCCACTGTATGGCAAAACATTTGCCAATGATACATTGCCAATGATACATGGACATGGACATGTGGACATGTGGACATGTGGACATGGACAACCGGGTGGGGACTGACTGTGGGAGCAGGGGGTGGGCTGGGTGGAGGGGGGCAAAGCGGGAATAATGGGGACAACGATAAAGGAATAACAATAAAATATTTAAAATATTAATGTTGATCTCCACAATGCATAAAGGACACACACGACTTCACACCAGGGAGAAAAAAAAATCCAATTAAAAAATGAGCAAAGGACCTGAATAGACGCATCTCTAAGTACAACATACAGATGGCCCATAGATATATGAAAGAATTTTCAACATCACTAGACATCAGAGAGATAGATGCAACTTAAAGCTCTGATGAGATATCACTCCACAGCAGTCAACAAACAAATGCTGGCAAGGATGTGGAAAAAGGCAACCCTGAAAAGTACACTGTTGGTGGGAATGCAGACTGGTGCAGCCACTGTGGAAATCAGTATGGAGTTTCCTCAAAAAATTAAAATTGGAACTGCCTTTTGACCCAGACACTCCCCTGCAGGGATTATACCTGAAGCACCAATTCAAAAGAACTTACGCACCCTAATGTTCATAGCAGCATTATTTACAACAGCCAAGTGCTGGAAACAGCTTAAGTGCCCACCAGTAAATGAGTGGAACAAAAAACTGGTACATTCACACAGTGGAATGCTGCTACTGAACAGTAAGTGGGGTCCTGCTGCCTGCCTCCAAAATTCCAGCAGCAAAGCTTTGGTGATAAAGGAAAGGAGTTTTTATTCAAAAGCTTCACAATTTTGGAATAACAGCTTTCCACATGAATTATTCACTTAGCACTAACAATTAAGGCTAAACTCTTTAGCTCTTTCGTTACAGCTTTAGTCACTTAAGCCTATCAATTAAGGCTAAACTCTTAACAGCTTGGCTCTGTTATCTTTTCCATTTTAGTTTTCAGTTACCTTGTTTCTATAGGGTTAGTTTACAAACTAAAATCAACACAATACACAAAAACTACACAATTTTGGAAGAATGGTGGGTTTCTGCCTCAGAACCTGTTCCCTATAGAACACCTAAGAATAGGCCCTCTGCCAGGCCAGCCTGATGCTAGGCTGTGCCCAGGGTCCCTTCCCATACACAATACCATCCACTGGGAAATGCAGGCAGATGCACCACAGTCACCCAGGCATCCTCGAGGAAGAAGAGCATGAGGACTAGCTTGAGAGCAAGCCTGAATGCTGAGCCAGAGTCAGGAACAGACAGCCGGCTCAGGGGCCAGAGAGCTCTCCCTGAGCCAGAGAGCCAGCCCTCTTTTATTTCCATTGGCTCTGGAGGCATTCAGCTTCTCGGCCAATCCCACCCTAGACTACCCTCAATTGCTTCAGCCAACTCCTCCTGTGGGCCCCCCTACTTCTCTCCAGTGAGCTGAGTTACTTTAATCAGATCTATCTGTGTCAATACTCCAAGCAGGAAGAAAGAACTCCTACCCTTTGCAACGGCATGGATGGAACTGGAGAAGATTATACTAAATGAAATAAACCAAGCCAGGCAGTGAAAAACAAATACCATATGATCTCACCTATAAAAGGAACCTAATGAACAAAACAAACAAATGAGCAAAATAGAACCAGAGGCATGGAAACAAGGAAGAGACTGACAGTGACTGGATGGGAGGGAGGAGGGAATGAGGGTGGAAAGAAGGGGAAGGGACTAGTCAAGAAACAGGTATGAATGATCCATGGACATGGACAGCAGGGTGGGGACTGACTGTGGGAGCAGGGGGTGGGCTGGGTGGAGGAGGGCAAAGGGGGAAAAATGGGGACAACTATAAAGGAATAACAATAAAATATTTAAAAGTAATAAAGAAAATAAGATCGGGTGTTTTCAAATAAAATAATCATATCTAATTAAAAAAGCAATACCCAGTTTTTTAAGATTATTGACCTTATGCTAATAGAAAACAAACTGATCATGTGTTATATTTTGAAATGTTCGCATTAAAGTTTATTGTTAATTAAAAAAAGATAATAAATGTGTAACTTTCTATTTCTTTTTGTACACATGTACAACAGCACAAGTCTCATTTATATATTTATTTATATATTTATTTATTTATAGACAAAGGGGGAGGGAGGAAGAAAGAGAGGGAGAGAAACATCTCTGTGTGGTTGCCTCACGCGGGTCCCCTACTGGGGACTTGGCCCGCAGCCCAAGCATGTGCCCTACACTGGGAATCGAATCGGTGACCCTTTGGTTTGCAGGCCAGCACTCAATCCACTGAGCCACACCAGCCAGGACTAGCACAAGTATATCTTGACATACACTTTTTGTATGATGTAGACAATCTATTTTTTTCCAATTTTTTGGGGGAAGTTCCCCTCATATGTTTATTTTTTACAGTTTCTATTTGATTAACTTTTAAATCTTATTTTTCAGTGTTTTCTATTTTTTTATTGTTGTTCAGTTACGGTGTTCCTGCCTTTCCCCCCATTGCTCTCCCCTACCCCGCCTCTCCACTCCCACAGCCTATGCCCCACATTGTCCATGCCCATGAGTCTTCTATTCATGTTCCTTTGTTTGCCCCTTCCCCTCCTTTCCCCCATTATTCTCCTCCTCCCCTCCCTCGTCACTGTCAGTTCGTTCTTTATTTCCAAGTTTCTGCCTCTATTTTGCTTATTTGCTTGTTTTGTTGAGTAGGTTCCGCTTATAGGTGAGATTATATGGTATTTGTCTTTCACCACCTGGTTTATTTCACTTAGCATAATGCTCTCCAGTTCCATCCATACTGTCATGAAGGGTAATAGATCTTTCTTTCTTTCTACTCTGCATAGTATTCCATTGTGTAAATGTACCACAGTTTTTGATCCACTCATTTACTGATGGGCACTTGGGCTTTCCCTCATCAATTGTGAGAAAGAAGAACAAAGTAGGAGGGATCATGACACCTGATATCAAATTATATTCTAAGGCCACTGTAATCAAAACAGGCTGGTGCTGGCATAAGAACAAATACATAGGCCAATGGGATAGAATAGAGAGCTCAGAAATAAACCCATGTCAATACAGTCAGTTAATATTTGACAAAGGGAGCAGGAACATAAAATGGAGTAAAAATAACATCTTCAGTAAATGGTGTTGGGGGATCTGGACAAATACATGCAAAAAAATGAAACTAGACCACCAACTTATGACATACACAAAAATAAACTCAAGGTGGATAAAAGACTTAAATATAAGTCATGATACCATGAAAGTCCTAGAGAAAGACACAGGCAGAAAAATTTCAGAGAGCCCATGCAGCTGTATTTTCACTGATACATCCCCTAGAGCAAGGGATATACATGCAAAAATAAACAAATGGGACTACATCAAAATAAAAAGCTTCTGTACGGCTAAAGAAAACACCAACAGAATGGAAAAGGAGGAAACCATGTGGGAAAACATATTTGCCAATGATACCTCGGACAAGGGTTTGATCTCCAAAATATATAAAGAACTTACACAACTCCACACCAGGAAGACAAACAATCCAATTAAAAAGTGGGCAAAAATATAAGCAGAGACATTGAAAAAAAGAACAAACTTACAGTAACCAGAGGGGAAGGGGGAGGGAGAAAATGGAGGAAAGAAGGGAAAGGTTCATCAAGGAAAATGTATAAAGGACCCATGGACAAAGCCAAAGGGGGTAGGATTGAAGGTGGCAGGTGGGAGGGGAGTGTGGTGGGTGGAAAATGGAGACAACTGTACTTGAACAACAATAAAAAAAAAATGGGCAAAGGACCTAACAGGCACTTCTCCAAGGAAGACATACAGATGGCCCATAAACAGATGAAAAAATGCTCAACATCACTAGCCATTAGAGAGATACAAATTAAAATTACAGTGAGACACCACTTCACGCTGTTCAGAATGGCCATCATTAATAAACCAACAAACAACAAGTGCTGGCAAGATTGTGGACAAAAGAGAACCCTGGTACAAACACTGTTGGTGGGAATGCAGACTGGTGCAGCCACTGTGGAGAACAGTATGGGATTTCCTCTAAACACTAAAGATGGAACCACATTTTGATCTAACGATCCCACTGCTGGGGCTATACCCTAAGAATCCTGAAGCACCAATTCAAAACCTATGCACCTCAATCTTCATAGCAGCATTATGATCATGCCTTCTTATTAATTGTAAGGACATTGTGCCTTGAAAAGTGTTGTATGTTTTCAAACAGCCAGTGTGACCAGCATAGATGGGATGAGAAGAAGGACATGAGAAGCATACACAGAAACCAGGTTTTGAAGGACAGTGCTACCAAAGGGTGATCTTAAGGAGCTAAATAACCTGATGTAGAAAGTACCCCAATCACATCACTAAGGGTCCTGCTTTTTTTCAGCTGACATGTTCTTCACTGGAGGACTTCTTCACCCACAGCACTGAGTTGCTTGACCTTCTGGTAGAAACTTCCTGCCTCGTGCACACCAGCACTTTGAACAGCACTAATGTGAAACCTTGTGAACTATGGTGAAGACTTTAGATTTAGGTATGAATGAGATGTGAGTGACAGAAAGGCTTTAAGAACAAAAAAGATGACCTGACTGTTTTTTTAAAAGATTTTTTCTAAAAATTTGCAGATCTTTTTCTGGGGAAATTGATATTAGACATGAGTGTTTGGATTCTAACTATATTCTTTATATCAACTACAGGTATGCTGATGGATTAGAGATTACTCTGAGAGCAAGATAAGCATCAAGAAAAATGCCAATATTTCCAACCTGAGAACCTGGAAAGATGGAATTGACCTTGACTGAGAAGGAGAAGACTCTCAAAAATCAGGTTGGGAGGTGAAGACAACACAATTTTTGGTTGTGCTTGTGTTTTATTATAGGTGCCCCAATGATGTCTAGGATAGATACCCCAGATTGGCTTGACTCATTCTCTTTCAATCCCCTTAGAAACACATAAAAAATAACCCAAACAAACTGACAAGCAGAATGCAGCAATTCCCTGAAACTCTGACAAAACTTTCAATGTGTGAGTTCTGAAAGACAGAAGCGGTTTTGTGAGATGTGGGTTGTGCCTCTCCTGGCACTCAGGGCAGCGGAGCTGGTGGGTCCTAGGCCGTTGCTGCAGAAGCTGCAGAGGGGCTGTGGCTTGAGACCAGTGAGCATGCCCATTTCCCAGTTTTTTCATTCAAGAAGTAGCAGCAGCTTTTTTAATGAGGCACTTCTACCCTCCTGCCCTTGGTGACTATTCTAGTAGCTGCATCTTGAGTTTGCTTCCAGATACATAAAAAGTTAATTTAGATAAGTACTATTCTTCTACAAAAAGAAGGCAGACCATTTATGAGCTGGTTCATATATCAGGGATTATAATTTTTTAATTCTATGATCCTGATATCAAAAACAATCAAACAAAACAACACTATAAGAGAACATATCAGTACCCATCATATATTTTGAGTGAACACCTAAAACCTTAAGTAGCCTTGACTCCCATTTAATTTGAAACATTCAATTATTATTTTATGTTTGATATTCACCTTGTAAGGAAAGCCAGTTCCCAACTATCTCATGTTAAATGTCCTTTATTGTGCTTGCGACGACACTGGACACTGCTGTGGTAATTCCTGCATCTCAGTGTGTGCTGTTCAGAGTGATCACAGGAGGGTCTGGCTTCTCTGGGCCACATCGAAAACTTCTTCCCCAAACTATGACAGCTCCCTGGGGAGAACTGAAGTCTTCTCTACATTACATTCTTTGAGGGTACTTAATAATTTTTCACTTTTATATATTATGTAATACAAGGTCTTTCTTCTTGAAAGATGAGGACTCAGCTACGTTTTTTTCCATCACTAACACACATACATGCACATACACAAACTTCCCATCCTGTCTTTCCAGTATTTTTCTAAAGAACAATACTTAGTGTGGACTTTATTGTGCCCGTTTAATTCTATTCACATTTGAGACAACTAACAGAGTTTTCTTTAAATTTGAATCTTTAAAATACATCAGAGATGCAGAACCATCCTCCTGTGAGCTGAAGAGGTGAGGGTGAGGAAGGTCTGCTCATTAGACACTTTTAATGACACAAATAGGGTAGATAAAGCCCAAAACTCCCCCCAATCCCTTCTCTGCCCCTCCTGGTTACTTTGCATTGGTGCTGCCCTCTGGTGATCACATTACACATGGCACCTCCCAATAAGGTCAAACCATGTTTTCCAACCTGAGGTCACTCTTAGGAGCCAAACCAGAAAAAGTGCCAAGTGAATGTAGGGCTTTTTATTGATAAGTCATTAAGCATTTCAGGGTGTCAAAGGCAGGGTATTAAACCTACCACTGTGTCTTAGTGACTGTACAGATTGTGAACCCATGAAGCTGACCCTCCCCAGCAAGGCAAATGAATGTGTTCATCCTCCAAGTCAATTTCAAGCCAAACTCAAGTCATAAAAACCCTACAGACCTACTACTAATGTCATCCTTAATGGTTTGAACTGTAGGCTTTCTCACTAAAAATGACCAAATGGGCAAGTTTTCTAAATGTCTTTGTAAGACATACGTGCTTTGAGGGGTGGAAGTGGGTGCCTGCTAATGTTGATACTTTAAGACAATGATATTAGTGATACTGGTGACACCAGCAAAAAAATCAGCTGTAATGATGGGCATTTCAAGTAAAGCATTAGCTGTAGGCATGTGCACATCTGTGTTCATCCATGGATCTGCCACATCTATGCGGCTTTTATGGCTTCAATAATCTGGGTTATGCTGGATGTACCCTCTAGAGCAAAGGACATGTTGTGTTTCTATTTCTATTTAATCAATGTTAGGAGAATAAAAGCTGCTTTGTGAAGCCTTTGGTTTGGCCTAATAAAAGAATTACATGCAGAATTCTGGGCTTCAGGGCAAGGGCATGCCTTATACAGCAATATTATAATAGTTCCTGACCAGCTTTTAATCCTTAGAGGAGTCAAATTGTCTAAATGTGACCTGTAATGGGACAAGGTATCCAGAGCTCCTCATTATGATTTGGGTTCTATTGTACCCATGAACATCAAGGTCAAGTGGGAAGAGTGGCACCCATCACAAACAGAAATAATAGATCTGGATTAGACAAGGACAAGTGGCCCAGACCATTGGCACCTACTGCTTCAATATGTGACCTGTCACATAGCTTTCACCATGGAATCACAAAAAGTTCACTGTGACTTTCAACAAAGAAGTCAAAGTCTCCACTCCAAGTTCATTCTGGCCCTCAATTCCCCCTCCCAACCACACATACCGTCAGCCAGTTTTTTGCCCTTCCCCAGGCACCTAGTCAACTTGCTGACACACTGATCTCTTAAAACATGGCTCACTTATTGACTCAGCTGAGGCACATCTCATGTTATGGGATTGAGTTTTAGCTATTCACAGCTCTTCCCGTGCCATGTGGAAACTAAGTGCTCAGACCACACTTTGAGAGCCTGCTGCACACGTTCCCATTGGATCAGAATAGAAATTGGACACCATTGGCCTTCAATCTGGCTCACGCCCTCCAACCTCCCCTGAATTTCCCACCTTTGCGAGGTTCCATCACAACCCTTTTGCTAGCCTGACTACCACCACTCCAGCTCCCTTCCTGACTAAAATTTCTGTATTCATCACTCATAAGTTCCCCACACTTACAAACCTTCATCACTCTTCAGATACCTAGCCCCTTAGGGGATGCTCATCTCATCTTTCCCTTGATTCTTATCCCATGTCTCATGTTTCATAAATTTTGTTGCCTAGCACATCTGATTTTCCCTCTTATACCAATCATAGAACACTCATATGAATCTTCAAGACCTTATTCTTTCCACCAATCCTGTGTCTCTCCCTACATGCCCATCTTAGTCTGGGAGAATGGCTCTCCTCTCTTAACTGTACCAGCTCCAGTAGTTCCTCCCTCATCACTGAGGGCAACCCCTTACTCATATGTCTCAGTCCCATCCTGAGCTCCCTTAACAAAACCTTCCTGCATGGTCTTCTTATGTTGTCTTTAACCCCTACAGTGCCTCATACCCCAAACCCACATGCTGTATAATTTCTCATCAGGACTCTGAGCAGGCCCCATCTCTTTTTGACCCCTCTGTATGCATACCTCTGCTTATCAACAATTCACCTCCAACCAAATCTTCAAGGATTTCAGTCAAATACCTCAAAGGACCCAAGTAGGATTAAAAAGTAGACCAGAAAAGATACTTATTTTCTATTTCCCAAATTCTGAGTGTAGACTCTCTAAAGATAGGTTCATGGACTTTGTAAACACAACAGAGAAATCAAAGTATAAGGGCACTGTTATATGATCTGAGTTCCAGGTCACAGGGGGCACAAAAAAGGGTCTTCCAGTGAAGGCCAGTGAGGACTGATGTGACAGGGACCTGCATGTTTACTAGAGATTCTGGGGTTCATGACAGAATATTTTTCAAGCCTCTGTAATCTTTTCCTTGAAGGTGAGTGAAAAGTTCATGTATAATGAGAACACTGTTGATGGTTAGGCCATTATAGAGGTGTGTAGTTTCACACCTGTACTTTTTCTCAGATTCTAAGACAAAGGCCACTGGTCCCTAGAAAAATTGGGTAGTTGGGTCACCTTTTCCTATGGATGCCAATTCAGAAGGAAAGCAGGAAAACTGGAAACATTTACTTGGAAAATTTAAGCCAGATTTAAAAAAAATTGGAAGATTTGAAAATAAGGTAAGGTTGGAAAACGTGAGTGAGATGAAAAGATCTGCTAATTACAAGTAGGTTATGTCAGGGTGAAATATGCATCAAACAAACTTAAAGAGGCAAGAAAGACTTTATTGAAGACCATGCATTAGCATAGTGAGCCAGAACTCAACACCTCAGAAACAGAAGGCTGTGGAAATTTTTAAGAACAGGAAAAAGAATCAAAGACATCTTTGTTTGCTATTTGGCTTTACAGAGAAGTAAAATTTTTCATAAAATCTTCCCAGGATGTCTTTTTACCTCATGGTGTTAAAGGTTCTCACCCAAGATAGGCTTCTTCCTCCCACAGAGACTGAGACACAGAGACCCAGGGGGATTAAATTTTAAGGGATGGGCACAGGCCCTTGTGACAGATACTCTCTGAATCATAACATGGGTGAGAAGATTTTAAGGAGACCCACATGTATTTCAAACGGGCAAGAAAAGAATCTGCAATTACAAATTACAATTACATTTCTGAAGAAAATGCTCTAAAAATATGCAGGTCAGGGGCCTGCAGTCAGAAAGACTGTGTCTAAAGGTTAGTGACTCAGAGAAACATTAAGGCTTCTAGGTCATAACAAAACTGTTTTCTGTACAGTGGAGGGAAACACAACTACATCTCTTTCAACCAAGACCCAGGTTGCATCTCAGCAGTCCCTGCAATTTATAAATCAGTACAAAAATACCTGAGACTCCTGAACAAAGCCAGGATCTGATCTCCAAGAAGGCTGCGCCTCTGGAGATTTCCATTCAGACATTATATTTTTCCCCGCAGTCACTTTCCCTTTCATCAAATGTAATCCCTAAAAAAGAAGTGTATACTTGATCCTACAACATGGCTGGTGTCACCTGATTTGTCCTAATTAGTTACCTAGGTGCAGAGGAACTAATTTTTCACTACATAATTTGCTCTGATGAAGGTTTTGCTATAAAACATATGATGGGAATTTTTCCACTTGAAGTTAAGAAGCTCACTCTCACGCTTCACCTGCAGTCTTTCTAGCTTTGAGTGGTGTCCTCTTCTCCAAGAGCTACCAAAAGACAAAAGAGAACAAACTTAGCTTCATAAAGTGTGAGTTCATTTCTAATTCCTTGGGCATTTGTCTTAACTAGGACATCTAAGCTAAAGTCCCGGTTTTATTTCCAAGGTTATCTATGATATCTTGTTAACAAAAAGAACAGAAATGTACTGAACTCATGCAAATAATTTTATTGACATATAGATAAGAATATTTGAGACATTATAAATCTTTTGAAAGACATTTAAGAGAAAGACAAAGATCAGTGTTCCTACTCACACGGGTGCCCTCTTGTACATCCCCATTGTCTACAACTGTGTCCAGGTGCCTCCATATCTTTGCATGAAGAAAGGACAAACCTAAAATTCTGTGAGATCATCACCTGCTCCTATTGGTTATCATACGACCACTGCTTATTCTCTGAGGGATACAATGTTACCTCTACTATGGACATGATACAAAAACAAACAAACAAAACAAAACCAACAACCCTTTATTTAGAGTTTAATAACATAGAGGAAGAAAAGGAGGTCACTCAGATTTCACATCCAGCTCAAGGGGAGCACTTTTAACAAAACTGATAGGGTTGGAGACTTCACACTGGTAATACCCAGCATCTTCCCTCTTGAAGGGGTCTATGGTGAGACTTCTGTGGTCCTGGGACAGCTTCATTCTGTCCGTGAACTGCAGATTCATGCCATTGAACAACCAATGGGTGGAGATTGCATTTGTGTAACAGGTCAAGACCACGGCATCCTTATTCTCTGTGACTGTGGTGTTGTTGGCTAGGAGGGCAGGCACTCTCACAGGCTCTGTGGAGAAACAGAGAATGGGACTGACAGAGAATGGGTTTGAGACATGAAGCCACACTGCTTACTCAGAGATGTCCACCACTCACGGTCCATAGTGAGCTATATAAAGGTCACCAAAGTATGGTCCTGTCATTTGCAGAAAGGAACAATGATCTAAATTCAGGTGACAATATGTAAAGAGAGAGCTGCTGTTGGGAAATGCCCCATCTGGTTTCAGGGACTCTATCCTCGCTGACAGGTGAGAGGGCCCCAAGGCTGGAAATAATCAAGGAGGCCTTGGGAAAACAGGCCACTGAGGAGAAAAAACCTGTGCCCCTGGCAGGGGTGCAGCCCCTGCCTCCCTCACATCACCCTGCTTGGCCCTGTGATGGTTGGTAGTCAATGATCGGTATGATTCTTCAAGAGGAGGGACGACATAAGACAGACACGGCTGGTATGGGCAGCAGACAAGGACTTGGGGGACACAGAGAAAGGGCAAATGACCCTCACCCCCCAGCTTTGATATGGCTAGAGTCCTCATTCTATCTGAAAGAAGTCTCCTTATCTCTTGGTGGCTCTGCCCCACCTGCCTGGCTCAGCCTTGAAACAATACTAAAGGCAGGTACAGCCCTAAACTGGATCAGGCAGTTCCCAGGGACAAGCAGGCCTAGGAGTAAGTTCCTTGAAGCACGCTTTGTTCTTCCCTCAAAAGCTATGATAACTGGTTCACACTGAGAAGGAGATTTACATTATTCATAGACCCTGACCTGAGGCAGATCTCTTGGGTTCCTTCAGATGTTATCTAGGATCTCTATTTGTTTTCTGTAAACATAACCTTTTGACATAGATTGATGAGCTTTGCATCCATACCCTCGTGCACACGGTTCTCAATAAAAGCTTTTGGATGCGGGGGCTCGGGGCCTTCTTCACTAGAGGGAAGAGCCACGTCCTCTCTCCTGGCAAACAGAGAAGTGTTTGCGACGACTCGTGTTTATTCCCCCTTCTCCGTGACAACCCCAGGACGGGCTCTGTGGAACTCAGAGCCCTGCTCCCACCTCAGCTGGCTCCGGACAGTAGCCCTCAGATCCAGGATCTCTGTGCTCCACCGCAGCACTCCCGCCGACAAGCTGCACCTCCTCCTGACCCTATACAACCTCAGGGTGATTCTATATCTGTTCCCTCAGACATCTCTGTAGTAGCAGCACACAAAACCCCTTCCCAGTGCTTATGACTCATAACCTCATCATCAGGTATAATTTTTCTCTCATGAGCTTTATTGATTTTTTTACTAGAACTTTTTTTTGACTTTGCAAAACATCAGATCCCACTCCCTATGTAAATATTTATATATGTTGAGGAAAGTAAGCTTACCACCTTTTTCCATCTACAGGGTCAAAGGAAGTTTATAGTAAGTGTAAAAGCATTTAACTTTTGTTAAATAATTTACTAGTCAGTAAAGATGGCCCAATACAATGTTCGTGGCTGTAGGCCTTGAGGATTTCATCTAAAACGCTTCTCACTCTGAACGAGACTTTATTTCCTTGCTGGCTGATTCAATTATCATGATATAATTAATCCATGGTAGAGGGAAGTAGTTATGGTTTTAACATAAAATATTGACTGTGGGAATAGAAGAAAACTATTCATTATAATAAAGGCCATACATAAAAGCCCAGAGCTAACACAATATTCCACTGACCACCTGACTTCCTGGTTGACCAGAAGCCTTTCCTTCCAGCTGCACAGACTTCTATTGCCCAGCTGAGGTGTGTTTCTATGAGACACCATGTCCCATGGCGTCTTACGCTGGGGTTTGAGCAGAACTAACACATAAAGAGCAGAAGCAAGCCAGTGGTAAGTTGACTACTTAGGCCGCTGGGCAAAATTATGGGTCAGGTCTTGCCAGGTGAATGTGACTAAAATGAACCAGTGAGGAAATTAATGATAGATAAAAGTCCAAGCAATGATTTAGCAAAGAGGAAAAAGGACAGCCAGAAGCTTATTATAGCAGCAGAATCATATGCTCTACCTTGATCACTAAAAGCATTTTTCTCTCCACTGAGGGCAGGTGAGGATGTGTGCAAATACAAAATGAGTGTTACAGTAAGTGGACACCATGGGCTTGCTGAAATTCTGGTGCTTGAGGGCAATTTGTGTTAGGTGGCTATGAGACAGAAACTTGGAAAAACTAAAATTTTTCTGTATGTAAACATTATTATTAACACCCCAGGGTCTAAGGCCAATTGCAAGAAGGACTTTGCTTAAAGAAGAGGAAAAAGGATCTCAGATGATGGTCTTAGTTTCTGGAGGCACATAAGCCTGTTCCCTGTGGTAAGGATTCCAAGGACTCTGCATCCAGGTTCCCAAATCTGAAGAGATTTTAAGATCCTCCCTCCCTCCCTCCCTCCCTCCCTCCCTCCCTCCCTCCCTCCCTCCCTTCCTTCTTTCCTTCCTTTCTTCCTTCCATAACCACTTATTTCTTTCTAATTCATCAAAATCAACTGAGTGTTTGTTACATGTTTGTCCTGAGCTGCCTTCAGGGGTAGAGTGGGGAGTGAGAAGGCAAAGTCCTTTCCTTTATATCCTCTGGGTGTGACTGCACCACAACAGGAAACAAATAAGTGATGTCAAGTCCAGTGCAGGGAGGAGTCGCAAGGCCACCTGAGGGGGAGGTCTGGGTATTCTATGCAGTGACTGTTAGTGCAGCTACTTTGGTTCTAGAGTAAAAATAGATTATGTCTCTAGTTTTTCACTCCACAGACCAAATTGTATTCCTATAGCTGACAACGCTTAATAAAAAAATTTTCTGAGCCATTTTGTTGGTTTAGGAATACAAAGACCCCCTCATGTGGCCCCCGAGGTAGAGAAATTAAGTCTATGGCTACAGACAAAACTCAAGTGACTCTGATTAACTGCTCATGGTCTGTGTGACTCTGCTTTAGTGACTGTGTCTCCGTTTCTCAGCTTATTCTCAATGAATATTTGGCTGCCTGGTTGTCAGTGTATTAACTGTAAAATATTTACAGTATCTGACCTTAATCTTGGGAAAGGCGAGCTGCTCAAATAAAAGGCATCTGTTATTGATCAACTCTAAGAGAGAATCCTCTGGGCTGATCCCTCCTGAATAAAAAGTTGCCAGGAGCATCTTCTTGTTCTCAGTCTTCCTGGGGATGCTGGCCTTTATCTGATCCTTTGTAAGTCCCCCAGGACAGTCAGTTATATTCAAGGACATTGTTTAACTGTTCTCTCTACACACAGATTCAGGTGATAGACCAAACTGCATTTCTGCCAATAAGTGATTCTTGAGTCTGAGCCCTGGCTGGTGACTGGTTCAGGAGCCTTGTGACTTGGGCACCCATTCAACTGGTACACACTCAGCCCTTCTTAGGAGGCCAAACCCAACCTGGCACAGGATCACCAGGGTCCCTGGAGTCAAGAACCCGGGGACAAGGTTCTTGCAGTGGGTTTCTGAGTTGAGCTCTGTAAGAATTTCAGAAGGCCTCTTAGACTGTGCCCTGATCTAGTACAGCAGGGTCATTCTCAGGTCAAGGTCACAGGCTGGTGCTCAGGGAGTTTAACTGAGACTGGTCTTCCTCTGCTGAGTTAGTCCCATCAGACTGATCCTTCTGTCTGCAGTGACTGCCTGCAGGGTTGGAATTTGGAAAGAGAATGGAGGTCTTAGGAAGTTTGTTTACACTCTCTGTATCCTGCTTTTAATGTCAAAACTCAACCTGAAACAAAATGCAGAGGGAAATGGTGGCAGAGTTCAGAATGATCAATCCTGTGTGTGAAGTAGAATTCACCCCCCACCCCGCCCCGACTCCCAGAGGTCAGAGAGCAATCACTCACCATATACATTAAGCCTTCCAAATCCTATTTCTTTCTTTGAATCTTCAAGGTAGACGACTATGGTGTACATTCCTGTGTCTCTCTTGGTGACCTCCTTTAACAGCAAGGATCCATCATTGTTTATTCTCTCTTGGCCACTGTGTGCTGGACCTCTTAAATGTAAATTTAATTTTATTGCAAGTAATGCAATTACACGATTTTTGTTTGCTCCTTCCCCCCTGTACCACACGAAGGCTATAACATCGGGAGGCTTATTGCGGATATGTAGAAGCACCTCCTCCCCTTCGGCAGCGTTGGTGGACACAATAGCAAGCTGGGCTGTGGTGGGTGGGTTCCAGAAGTTTAAGAGTGAGACTAGGAGATAAGAAAGATAATTGATCAATATTTGTACCTAAGTATTGGGTTGGAAAGATGAAGCCCTGAATTCTGAGCAGGTCCCTTTTTCTTTCAGCCTGGCCTGCATGTCTCCCATGGTAAAGGTCAACAGCATGGTCCCCTTACTTCATCACCTCTGAAGCTGTTATTTTTTCTGTTTCAAATATTCTCCAGGTGTTTGCCTCAGTTACACTCTCCCTGTGCTCAGAACCCTTCTGAAACTCTGGGGCATTTTTGAAAGACACCTTTGCTGACCACCATCTCTAAAGCTTCTCTGCCTTCACTTTCTGACTTTGCCTGCTCTGATTTTTTTCATGGCACTTGTGTGTACCTGACAACACATCTAGATCTTGCCTTGTCCCTCTCTCTTTCGTAGAACATGGACTTCATGTGAGCAGGGCTTGTCTGATCTTGTATCTCCTGTGACTGCAACATCTTGAAAATTCATGGGGTTGAATGAGTGAGTTCTCTACCTCCTGGGGTTTATTTGCCCATTTCTGAGGTTTGTGGTAAAGAAAATGTCTAGCACCCCTGGTTAATTTCTTTCTGGTGTTTCCTGACATAAATCAATGTTATTATAAATTTTCATAATCCAATACTCATTGATGAATAATAGGAAACAAACAGCAGCCCAGGTTTTCATGTTTCTCACCACTTCCAGATTACAAGATTATCCTCTTGCTGAGTCCCCTTCCCTACCCTACTCTGCTCCTTTGTCCTTTACCCTCAGGTCCAAACAGGTCTGCTGTTTTCTCAGCGCACTGGTCTCTTCAGCAGATCTCAGGCAGTTTCTGTGTGTCAGATCCTTCGTCTCCCCCAAGCAATTGTCTCCTACTTACCAGCCAGCAGGAGCCCTTGCCAGGGGACAAGTCCTCTGTGGGCAGAGACTGTGGGTAGAGATCCCATGGTATATGTTGCCTGCTCTCTGGCTCCCTCTTTGAGAACAGTTTGAGGTCCCGTAAGGCTCACAAGCACCTGTGTCCAGACTGGTGCAATCTGCTGTGTGTCCTAGTTGTGTGCTGAGCTTTATTCTAGGGCAAGATTACCATTCTTGTCATGTGAGTTGGGGGCAGGTCTGGGCACAGGACCCTCCCACTTCCTGCCCTCATTTTTGCCACCCTTGTCCCTGTGCACCAGTGCTGCTTTCCTGTATTTTGCTTCCCTGGGAACTCCTGAGGCCTCTCAACACCACACACACACACACATGCGCGCGCGCGCGCAAACACATGAACACATGCACACAAAACACACGCAAACAACCCCTCTCATGTTGTATTTGGAAAAGCATAAGCCTGGGGTGTCTGGGTTTTGCGATCTCCCCACAGCTTCCTCTCAGGTGCCCAGTAGCATTTCTCACAGCCTCCTCCTTACACATTTGACTTTTCCCTCCAGAGCATGAGATCTGGAGCTAGCACAGAGAAACCTGTCACAGGGACGTCACTCCTGCTGTGCATCAGATCACTCGTGAAACATTGTAAACATCACAATGCCCAGGTGACACTTTAGAAATGCAGCCTCAGCAGCTCTCCAGCTACTGTGGGTGCCCATTCAAGATGAGATCCCTTGATGTGAAGATAGAACCATGTCCCCTGCTGTCCTGGGCACGGGGGAGTCTCCAGGTCCTGTCGAACGGCGGAGTCTGACAGGGGTGCGGTGGGTCAGGGACTCTGCGCCTGAGGAGCCCTCAGGAGACGCTGATCTTACGGGCCTCTGGAGGGCAGCTGCAATGGGTGCACATGTGCCCCTGAGATGACATGCACCGACGACAGCATGGCCTCTGCTGGGTCTTGGTCTTGGGTCTGTCAGCACCACACGGGGAGCCCCCGGTGTCCTCAAAGTGGCGGTTATTTCTGTTTGTGACACAGAAACCCCGCTGGCACCAGGTCTTCCCCATGTTCTCAAAAGCTCTGAGGTTCTATGTCCTCCCACAGGAAGGTAACAGACATAACTCTGGGGGTCAGAAGGGGTCAAGCTGGGTGACAACGGCAGAGGGTTCCCTTCTTCTGGCTCAGGGTGTCACCAGACTGGATTTCGCTTCCAGGGACAAAAACTGAAAAACCAGAAATCTCAATAGGACCTGCAGTTTTGGGGTGTGAAGGTGGAGGTGTCCTGCGTGTCCTAGGAAAAAAAGGGCTGTGGTGAAAATTCAAGTGCTTTTGGGCTTCCTAGTTTTCAAGGGATGGTTTCAGGGAGACTATTCCCCTCTATGTCTGTTTCTTAGATTTGTCCCTGTGATCTCTGACTGTTGGGACAAACTCTGATTTGTGCCTGGGCACATTTCTTGTGCTCACCTCAGCTTGCCCACGGGTGGTGCCGGGCCTGGGGCAGAGAGCAGCACAGACACCCCTGAGGGAGGAGGGGCTCCCAGGCCCTGCCAAAGTAAGAAAAAGTCCAAATCTGTACAGCAATTTAATGAGTTTACCTGAGCCAAAGTGACCTTATATGCCTGGGAGCAACATCTCAAATCTTATGAAGAAAGGCAGTTATGTAGCTTATTTTATGCATTACAATCAAAGTAGAACATGAAAAATATTGCATAAAATCAATATGCAGTATTTGTGAGAGAAAACATAGCAGGAATATCTCTGGAATTGGTAAAAGAGGCAAATGGAGAAACATGTTTTTTGTACATTGGTGGGTACAGGATAATTAGTGTTTAGAAGACACAGAGGGGGTGTGCAGGGAACAGATAACATAAAAGATTCTGTGGTCTCATACACCTGTCCCAGACTCCGTGACTTGAATGGTCCAGCAAAGAAAATCATTCTGATGTGTCAAAGTTATGCTATCCAAGTTGTACTAAAGTGGATCAGGGCTCACTTAAAGTAAACATTGACCTTTGCTAAGGAAAATATAGGTGTGGGACATGACAACCTGCTACCAGCTGCCTAGTTAGAGCTTTCTGACCAGAATGTCCTGTGAGGCTTGTCAGGTCTGCCACGGGGCCCCCTGAGCTTGTCAGGGTCACTGCACAGCCCCTCTCTGTTAACAGCCTCTAGAAGTAGCAGGTGGGATGGACCAGTCATGAGGGAGGGCCTGAGAAATGACTGATGAAGCAGGGGATGAAAATCAAGCTCTTTCTCCATATTCTTAACCAAAACCCATTTCCTGTGTCTAGTCCTGTGTGTCTCTATGTGTTGCCACACAGAGGGCGGAGTAGACCTGCAGCCAACGTCAGGTGCGGCAGGGGGAGGCTGCCCCGTGCAGGGGGAGCCCAGTGAGAGGACAGGCGCTGCCCAGAGCACTGTGAGTCCAGTGGCAGGCGAGCTGTCTCACCAGGGGCAAGAGCTGTTTCAGACAGAGCTCTGCTTTCAAGTGTTCAAAGGAAGGGCCTGGTGAAGGTTCTCCTGAGGCTTTTGGGAGAGGGTGCTGGCCGGGAGGTTTGATCCCCAAAATGCCCTGTGTGCCCTCCATCCCTACAATGGGGTGCTGCATATAAGTCAGTTTTGTGTCCCTGTCTGCCCACAGGGCCCAGGAGCTGGAGCAGCTCCACATGAATATACTCAGGGCAGAAAGGTTCTCATGGGACCTTCAGCTCCTCTATGATGGAAGCGACCACAGATTCTGGGGTCTCCTGTCCCGTCATGCACAGGAAGTTTCCCTTTCTTGCCAGTGCAGCATGAACGAGACAGGTACCTTCAGAAACAACAGACAGGTGTCCCAGAGACCAGGAACTCTGGGAATGGAAAGGTATCTCTAGTGGTTACTGAGCATCTGTCATGTGTCAGGCTCCTGGCTGGGCCCCAGAAAGTCCAAAAAGAATAAGACATGTGTGAGCCCTGTGCTGATTGAGTTTACCCTGTAAGAGAGACAGACCCTCAGATAATCATGGTTCTAGGGGATTAATTATTATTCAGTGAAGGGCCATTAAAGAATACTTCTGGTGCACACACAGCATGTACTTGAGACCTGAAGAGTTAGTGACCGCTTACCCCTTGAGAACAGAGGGTGTTACAATGGAATACTACACAGCAGAAAGAAAATAAGAGCTGCCACCCTTCATGACAGCATGGATGGAACTGGAGGACATTACGGTAAGTGAAATAAGCCAGGGGGTGAAAGACAAATACCATATGATCTCACCTATAAGTGGAACCTAATCAGCAAAGGAAGCAGGCAAGGAAAGTGTGACCAGCAACACTGAAAGAAAGAAGAAACTGATGGGGACGGGAGGGAAGGAGCGAGGAGCGTGACAGGGAGGGGAAGGGGAAGGGTCAGATCCAGGAACAGGTGTGAAGGACACACTGACGAAGCCAGGGTGGGGGATTGAGTGGGGGTGGTGGGGGTGGGAGGGGCAGGGGAAAGTGGTGGCGGGTAAAAGGGGACAAATGTGTTTGAAAAATTGAAAAAAAAAAGAAATTAAAAAAAGGATAAAAAAAAAAGAACAGAAGCTGTTAAAAAGAAAGGCTGCCTGCATTAGACTGACCTTTGGTGGGCTGGATGGTGGAGCAGACAGAGTCCAGTATGGAGAGACTGAAGAGTTAGAAAGACTGTGTAATGATTGATGCTGGTGAGGTCGGGCCCTGCTGGGCTGTGGGTGCTGCTGAAGTGGGGCCAGTGGGGCCCCAGAGAGGCTACAGCCTGTAGAGTAATTCTGCCGCCCCCTGGTGGACAAGCGGAGGGTGAGAAAATGTCATGGTACAGAGATTTTTATTTTTTGCTTTATACATTCTTTTCAACTTATTCTTTAGGCAATATTTAATATATGCATATATAATTTATTATATTTATAGAACTATCCTTTAACATAATAAGCTTTATATATTGAAAGTATACAATTTGTGAAATTTTTACAGATGCATGCACCAGAGTTGTTACAATGAACATAAATATCATGTCCCTTACTGTTAAACTCTTCTCATGCCCTCTTGTAACCTCTTTATTCATCTCCTCTTCACCTCCTGTTTAGTTTAAGTAAACTCTCATTGGCTTTTTTTCATTTTAAATGTATTTGCATTTTCTGGAATTTTGAAAAATTTTATCATAAAGTATGTAATTTTAGGCCTAGGTTGATTTCTCAGCTCAATACAATATTTTGACATAGTTCTCTCTCTTTTTTTTTTTATTCTCTAGGTCTGTCTCATTCCAGGGATACATTAATTTTGTTTATCTATTCACTCTTTTATGGACATTTGTGCTGTTTCCAATTTGGGGCTATTACAAATAAACCTGCCATGAACAATTATGCAGAAAAACCTTTAACACAAATAACCAGTGCTTGTGAAACCACTGAATAGCTAGGGAAATGGAAGGCCGGGAGTCACCCCTGGGAGGCTGGTCTCAAGGTCGCACAGCCACAGCGCCACCCAGAGGGAAAGAAACATGCGCTGCTTCGCATAAAGCTGTGTCTGCCAAGGCCACGCATCTATTAAAACAGTAGCAAAAATAAAGGCCCATGTCCTTTCCAGCTTCTAAATTAAGAACCAGTGCACCTCAGAAACTGCTTTTAATTCACATCTGGATTCTCAGTCACTAGGACTGGGGAAAGGTACTTTTTAACCTTTCAATCCCTCTGATACAAGGGAAACCTACAAAAAAAAAGGAGCGTAGATGCCAAGTGCCAATAGACAACACATGGCATATCTGAGTCACTTACAGGCTGTGTCACTCTAGGTGAGTGACCCCACTGCAAGAAGTCTCAGGTTTTTCATGTGATGCCATAAAAACATGTTTGGTATTCTTTCTTGGATTTTAGAAAAGAGCAGCTAAACTTGTTGGAATTTTCTAAGTCATAAGGGTGATAAGAATGTCTTTTGTTGTGGTGAGGCAACTCTGGGCAGGTCTCTGGCTATTTGTAGAAGGAGAGCAGGTCACCAAAAGGCCAAGTTTTGATTAGAAGCTTGGAATTTCCAGCTGTCAACGTAAGAAATGTTTAACCTGACAAGAATTTTTATGAGTCTTCTTGGGCCAAACATGACGGTAATTCCTGGAAAGCAAAATCACAATGGATTGGGAAGATATTTGGAGGGACGGCAACGTTGTTCCTTATTTTATACAGTGCAGGGAAAGCTGGAGGCCTAAGGGGTTACATGAAATCCATTGGCAATACATTAAGGAGTTGGAGAATGCAAAGTACAGAAATCTCTGAGGTTGGGTAGAAAGTAAAACAGACACATGCAGCTGTTGTGTTTGTTGGTGCAGGAAAGGTAGCAGCTAACAACTAACACAATAAGAATAGTAATGAGAAGGTCTGTGGTCTCTGCTGTGGTGCAGTGAGGGGTCTGGAAAAAAAGAAAATTACCCTGACATTCTAAAGGCATGTTATGGTAGAGGAAAAAGAAAACACCCTAAGTTAAGGTAAAGACTGACTTTTGTCAGGAAAGATATAGGCTAGGACATGGCTACCGCCATCACTCACTTTTGGTTAAAATTTTAATATCAGACCACCCTATGTGGTTACTTTAGGTCTCTGAGTTTGAAAGTCCCACCATGCAGACCTCCCCTGAGCTTTTCAGGTCTAGTATGTGGCCCCTTTTAGTCATCAATCATTCTAAAGAAGGCATCGGTGACCAGTCTTTTAGTTAGATGATATTGTCTCACAGTGCTAGGAAGGGGTTTTTATGAAGTTTTAGTGGAAGCGTTTATCTTGCTGAACAATAAACCATTGGTGAAGCAGGAAGACCTTAACCTGGGGTGGAAGTCAAAGCCACATGGTCTCAAAAGTGAAAAGGATGCAAATGGGAGGCAGTCAGGTCCCACAGGCCTTTATTAGAAAAACTATCTGGATCATTCCCCACCTATAAGCCCTCACGAACTGAGTTTTGCTGTCTCATTTCTCTGTATTCTGCATCTTGTATTATATTTACTTATAGTTTAAGGGTACACTGTACACCAATCCAGTTTTAATCACTTGGCCATGAGATGGGGTCTTATTTACTATGGCCCACCTATTATTCTATGTTCGTTATTCATTATTAATCTGATTTCTGCTAGTTGTACACTTGGAAGTGACAACCTCAAGGTTTATTTGGAAACCAGGCTGTAAACACAAAACGCTGTAAATGACAATTACCATCTAAAAGTTCCATGGGTGAGGAGGACAGTAAGAGTTTTGTAAGTAAATTTCCTCTGCCTCAGCAGCAGGTATAGGGGTCCATGTTTTATAGCCACTTCAGCTTCCATTTTAATTAATATAGTTAGTGGTCCCTATTGAGTTAGGGTATGACGGCATTCACATGATTAGGTTCTAGTATTTATTCACAAAATTCTTTTCTCAATATTTTTATTCCAGTAACCATCTACAACTTTCCTTGATCCTCATTTCTTTTCACTCATTCAGAAACAACCAACTTAGTAGGACCAACTACATACTTTTTTTTTTTTAAGATTTTATTTATTTATTTTTAGAAAGAGGGGAAGGGAGAAGGAAAGAGAGAAACAAACATCAGTGTGTGGTGCCCTCTCAGGTGCCCCGTACCAGGAACCTGGCCTGCAACAGACATGTGCCCTGACTGGGAATATAGAAAGGGGAAGGCATGGAGAGAGGGAGAGAACATTGACTTGAAAAAGAAACATCAATGGGTTGCATCTTGTGTGGACCCTGAGAGGGGACCAAGCCTGCAACACAGGCATGAGCCCTGACCTCTAATCAAACCAACACTGTTCTGTTCTGTGGGACAATGTCCTACCAACTGAGCCACACCAGTCAGCTAGAAATCATGACAGCCAGCTGTGGGAGCAAGATATATATTTTCTCTCTTTTTTTCAATTTCTTTAGCTTGCGTATTAATCAAATTAACAAAGACAGATTAACAGAAGACAATATATGAAGTGTATTATATAAATGAATATTCTGAAGTGTAAAATATAGGGACCCAAAGAAGTATTGAGTAGTTAGGACTTATATACTATTCTGAAGATAGAGAACAAAAAGCATTGTGAATTGAGACTTCAAAATTAAAAAGAAAAAAAAGAGCCATTGAGTGGAGATTCCAAAGCAAATGAATGGCAAATAAACACTTGCTTGGCATTTCCATGTGAATGTTCCTCCTTCAGCTCGTCCTCCATCTAAACACTTTCTAGGCATTTAAGAGGGTTCAGAGGTACCCCCCCAGCCCAGCCTTCTCTTTCCAATAAAAACATCAGAATCAATATCTTAAAAGGCACATCTGGGGAAACAACTATGCTTCCATTCACAACACAGCTATGGTGCTTAAGCTGCTTTAACATGTCTATCTGAAAGCTCAGTTCTAATACACCTAGGCACTTAATTAAAGTAATTGGGTACCTAAATTATTACCAAACAAGATAAAATACTGAAACATAGCACTGTCATTTTAAGTCTATCAACTTTTGACTTCTAATTACAGACAATTTAAAAGATATACTGGAGCCCTCGCTGGTGTGGCTCAGTGGACTGAGTGCTGGCCTTCGAAGCTAAGGGTTGCCTGTTCAATTTCCAGTGTAGGGCACATGTCTGGGTTGCAGGCCAGGTCCCCAGCAGGGGGGGCATGAGATGCAACCACACATTGATGTTTCTCTCCTTCTTTCTCCCTCCCTACTCCTCTCTAAAAAAGAAAATAAAAGAAAAAGATGTACTGGAATCTACCCCCCCCCCCCAAAAAAAAATCTCTGCTTTGGTGTTCACAGATTCCCTAACATAGGGACCTTAATTCCTTAATTCCTAGGATGAGGAGGGGATAGAGAACCTGTTTGAAAAAGTCATGATGGAAAACTTCCCTAATTGGAGGAGAGAAAAAGTCACACAAATCCAGGAAGCACAGAGGGTTCCATTCAAGAGGAACCCAATGAGGCCCACTCCAAGACACATCATCATTAAAATGGCAAATATCAAAGACAAACAGAGAATCCTAAAGCAAGCAAGGGAGAAAGAGGTTGTAATATATTAGGGAGCCCCAATACGGCTAGCAGCTGAGTTCTCAACAGAAACCCTGCAAGCCAGAAGGGACTGGCAAAAAATATTTCAAGTCATGAAAAAGAAAGGCCTGCAACCAAGACTGCTCTACCCAGCCAGGCTCTCAGTTAAAATGGAAGGCAAAATAAGGAATTTCCCAGACAAAAGAAGGTTAAAAGACTACACCTCCACCAACCCAGCACTGCAAAATATGCTAAAAGGACTGCTTTAGATGAAGAAAAAGTTTCAATGAATACCCAGTTCCCTTCAGAGTTGCCAATACTTGATATTACCAATATTTGTAATACTCATTAATCTGATTGTGACAATGATGTTATTTTAATTGTTCCTTTACTATTTGTTGAACCTAAACCTGTTTTAGTATATTTCTTGCCTATTTCTATTATTTAAAAAAAAGCTTTAAATGACTTTTTGGTTTTCTTTATCCATTTATTGATTAAAGGTTTGTAGAGTTCTTTTTCCCTAAAATTAGAAAAACCTATTAACCATGTTTTAGATGTGTTGCAAATACTTTTCTATTCTATTTCTTGTCCTTTAAATTTTTTATATGTATATTACTATATAGTTAAATATTTAATATAGTCATATTATCAATATTTATAACTTCTGGGTTTGAATATTTTACTTCAGGTCATGAAAAATATTAGTTTTATTTTCTTCTAAAACTCTTTAGATTCTACATATTGATTTTTAACTCACCTGAATATTTCTTGTATAATGTGTGAAACAGGGCTCTATATCTGTTTTATTTCAAGTAATAATGGTCCATGCACCTTATTTGTTGAATAAGCTTTATTTTCCCCATTGATCTGAAATATCGATTTAATCATATATTACATTGTTAGACAGATATATACATTTGTTTCTAGAATGCTCATTTTATTTCATTGACCTACTTCATTATTTCTGTGCTGTTGTCATGTTGTTTTAATTGCTGAGACTTTATAATGGATTTAAATTTTTAAATTTTTTATAATGGATTTTGACATTTAAAAAAAATAAATAAAATCAGTCTGCATTTAAGAAAAAAAGAAAAAAGGAAAGACCCTGAGCACGAAAAGTCCCCGGCCCTCTTTCTTCTTGTGAAGACGTAGCTGCTGGTGGCTGCGGTGGTGGCGTTCAAGATGTCGACCAAGAATTTCCGAGTCAGTGACGGTGACTGGATTTGCCCTGACAAAAAGTGTGGAAATGTGAACTTTGCCAGAAGAACCTGCTGTAATAGATGTGGCTGGGAGAAAACAACTGAAGCTAAGATGATGAAAGCAGGGGGAACTGAAATAGGAAAAACACTTGCAGAGAAGAGCCGAGGTCTATTTAGTGCTAATGACTGGCAGTGTGAAACTTGCAGTAATGTGAATTGGGCCAGAAGATCAGAGTGTAACATGTGTAATACCCCAAAGTATGCCAAATTAGAAGAAAGAACAGGGTATGGTGGTGGTTTTAATGAAAGGGAAAATGTTGAATATATAGAAAGAGAAGAATCTGATGGTGAATATGATGAGTTTGGACGTAAAAAGAAAAAATACAGAGGGAAAGCCGTTGGCCCAGCATCTATTCTAAAGGAAGTTGAAGATAAAGAATCTGAGGGAGAAGAAGAGGATGAAGATGAAGATCTTTCTAAATATAAATTAGATGAGGATGAGGATGAAGATGATGCTGATCTCTCAAAATACAATCTTGATGCCAGTGAAGAAGAAGATAGTAATAAAAAGAAATCTAATAGACGAAGTCGATCAAAATCTCGATCTTCATATTCACGATCTTCACGCTCATCCTCCCCCTCAAGTTCAAGGTCTAGGTCCAGGTCCCGTTCAAGAAGTTCTTCCAGTTCCCAGTCAAGGTCTCGTTCCAGTTCCAGAGAACGTTCGAGATCTCGTGGGTCGAAATCAAGATCCAGCTCCAGATCGCACAGGGGCTCTTCTTCCCTAAGAAAAAGATCTTATTCAAGTTCATCGTCATCTCCTAAGAGGAAGAGAAAGAGAAGTCGTTCTAGATCTTCATCTGGTGATCGCAAAAAAAGACGAACAAGATCACGGTCACCAGAAAGCCAGGTGATTGGTGAAAACACTAAACAACCCTGAACCCAGGGCCAACCCCTCGGAACTCCACTACTTTACCCAGGCACCACAGGTCATCTTCTGCATCATCCCATTCTGGTTCCCGTTCAAGTTCAAAAAAGAAATAATGTATTAAAATTTATATCTTTAAAAAAATTTCAGTACAGTGCATGAAGCATATTTTTTAAGAAGTTCGTGTCTTACTTGGTCAGAAGTGCTAGTAGAAGTGCATGCCTTTCATTGCTTTTCAGAACAATAGAGCTGTGTTTATTTGTGAAATTAAAAGTAAATAGTATTTTAAGCCATAATGTCCCCAAAGAGAGGCTGTATTTATCATTCTGTGTTTACAACTGTTTTTTATTTAAAACCATCTCGGCTATAACAAAAGTATTTTCTTCTTCTCCTTCTTCTCCTTCTTCTTCTTCTTCTTCTTCTTCTTCTTCTTCTTCTTCTTCTTCTTCTTCTTCTTCTTCTTCTTCTTCTTCTTCTTCTTCTTCTTCTTCTCCTTCTCCTTCTCCTTCTCCTTCTCCTTCTCCTTCTTCTTCTTCTTCTTCTTCTTCTTCTTCTTCTTCTTCTTCTTCTTCTTCTTCTTCTTTCCTTCTTCTTCTCCTTCTCCTTCTCCTTCTTCTTCTTCTTCTTCTTCTTCTTCTTCTTCTTCTTCTTCTTCTTCTTCTTCTTCTTCTTTTTTTACTTTGTTTCCTAATTTGAACTCTGGTTTTTCTCATTTCCAAATATGAACTGTTTATTGACTTCAGATTACCTGAGGCTTGCCTGAACTTCGGGCATGGTGGCAAGACTGGTGAAGTAGCCACCCTGTTCATGTTAACCTTTGTCAAAGTGATTCTGACCAGAAAAAGTTAAACTAGTTATAAAACAGCCAACTGGAAACTTCATTTTGAAATTCCCTATGCTTAGGGTGCCTTAGAATCATTGCTTTTTATGGTTTTACTTTTTGCAACACATTAGTGCAGAAAAATCTTACAAATTTCTAAGAGAAGATTAATTTCTCCCTTTCCAACATATAATTTTGAGCAAGAATATCTAACAGCTAATTTTTTTTTCTTGATACGGTTGTCTCATGAGAAAAACATCTTATTTCAAAATATCTTAATATTTTTAAGAAGCTTTGTGTGATATCCTTTAAAAATCCAGTTTTCACATGTGATAGGGTAGACAAAGCTAAATTTACAGTTAGTGAAGAACAAATTGAAGAAAGCTTTTGAAGTATATTTTTCTTTGGGTGAAAGACCAACAGAGACATTGTTAATTAAGCAAATATTTGTCATGAGATGTTTAAACACACTGCAAATTTTTTTTGAGTAATGAAGGATTATTTCTGCATGACATAAATAATTATTCACTACAACTTACCTATGGCTTAAAATACTTTCAGAGTTTGTTTTATTTCTCAAAATCTGGTCACTTGAGCTTTATATGTCTTCTGGTTTAAAAACAAAAGAGTTTCTCTTAACAGTATCTTCAGTGACAATGCAAGGTAAGTATATTAAGGAAAATCAACAATTGTGCTTGGGGACTTTTTGTCATGGGGATTAACACCCATTATTATTGTTCTGTTCTTTTTTTTAAATGTCTTCTGCAATTAAAAATTTAAACATTATAAGGTATTTTGTAGACAGACCAAACATAATTATATTTGTTTTTTTATTTTAAAATGAATGATTTTTTTCTCTCACCTGATCTAAAGATGAAAGCAAAATATCTTATGTGGAAATATTTTGATAATATTTTTAAAATGAACTTGCCCCTTGTTTTTTTACATCTTTTCTTTGCTACGTTTACTGTAGTTTGCACAAGAACTTCTCTCTCTTGTAATTGTGCCTCAGACTTCTTGAAAGTCCACAGTCTAAATTGCCCAGATGATCTTCTAGATTCTACATGTTACTGTTGGTTTATTCTTGAGCTTTCTGTATTAAAACTTTGGCTGTACTGAGCAAATGCAAGGTTATAAATTTAGCGAATAGTAGTTTGCAGACAATTCAGATGATTATGATTTCATTTGGTTTAACTAAGCTGTACTAGTCCATTTCATAAGGAAATGATGCTGTAGACAAATGTAAATAAAGCTTGTGGGTCAAGCATTGAGTGGTGTTTGTTAGAAATAAATTAGAATTTTTAAGCTCTGAAAAAAAAAGAAAAAAAAGGAAAAAAGAAAAAGAAGGAACTCCTACCTTTTGCAACATCATGGATGGAACTGAAGAATATTATACTTGGTGAAATAAGCCAGCTGGTGAAAGACAAATACCATATGATCTCACCTATAAGTGAAATCTAGTTAACAAAACAAGCTAATGAACAAAATAAATCACAGGCATGGAAACATGGAACAGAGTGAAAGCGACCGGAGGGGATGGGGAAAGAGGACAATGGTGGAAAGGAGAAGGGACTAAACATAAGCAAAGAACATGTATGAATGACCCTTGGACATGGACAACAGAGTGGGAATTGACTGTGGGAGCAGGGGGTGGGGGTGGGATGGGTAGACGGGGGTAAAGGGGGAAAAATTAAGACAACTGTAATAGAATAAACATGGCTTAAAAATAAAAGAAAAAAGGAAAAAATTAGTATATAAATAGCGCTAGGCATTAAGCAGTAAGTCACAAGCCAATTAGTTTAATTGCACCGTTGTGAATTGTAATGTGAAAGAGGTTTTGAAACCTTAAAATGAGTAACTGCTGTTTTTCCAATATGACTTCAATTTCTTTAAGAAAGTATTTAGTTTCCTTCTTCCCTGCAAAATGGTAAGCTCTGTTTATTTGACTAGCTGCCCAGTTAACATATTGTATGTTGGACTTTTTTGGTTTTGCACTTGCTTTTGAGTTAGAAACAATATGACTTGCCCACATATAAAGTCCAAACAAAGCTCTCATATTTCTTATGTTCAGATTTAATATTTGTACCAAACACTTTCTTAAAAGTTCAAGGTTTTTGGGTTACCTCGGGTATATTTAACCTCATTACAGTGCTGACATTAGAGGAGGTTGTGTTCATAAGTCATCCTAAGCTCCTCAAACAACAGGCTGCTTCAGCATAGTCACGTTTATTGGTATAAAGCGCTGCAAGCTCATGCCAGGCTTCTTGGTCTCCAACAAATTGTTCCAGACATGTATTCACTTCCTGAATGGTCTCCACACTTTTCCCCTGGGCTTTTCAAATAGCAGTGTTAAGCTTCCTTTCAGTAGTGTTAATTGGGCCTTCATATGCAATTTGATCATACAGCTGTACAGCATCATCCTTTCTTTCCATGACTTCAAATTCATGCCAGTTTGGTCACTTGACTCTGTGACTGCCAGAGAACTCTATTCTCAACTCCTGCAGAGAAAACAATGTCAAGTCATCCTGAGCATAGTTTAGGGCTGCAATCATCACCTGTTTGTATATGATCCAAATATCATTTCCAAGCGGAGTAGCATATTCATGAATTGATTCCTCTGTGACTTTAACAATTTGCTCACTATTCATGAGCTTTCCTTTCTCTATATTTTCATTTTCTCTTGAATTTTTTCCTAAGTAATGTTTTAAATTTCTGAGACCTTCCCCATATTCTTAGAATGTGAAATATTTTTAAAATGAAACTATCAGGTTCTGGTTATGTCTTCCTGTACATGTGTCTGCATTTCCATCTCTTCTGGAAATAATTAGAATTGGTTTATAAAAATTCCTCTGCTTAATTGGCTTACATAAAATAAGAACAATAACAAAACTAACCTAATTTCTAGTGCTTTAATTGACAACAATCCAACCATATGGGAAAATATATTTGCTAATGATACATCAGATAAAGGTTTAATCTCCAAAATATATAAAGATCTCACAGGACTCCACTCCAAGAGGACAAATGACCCAATCAAAAAATGGGCAAAGGACCTGGGCAGACACTTTTCTAAGGAAGAGATACAGAGGGCCCAGAGGCATTTGAAAGGATGCTCAGCATCACTAGCCATCAGAGAAATGCAGATCAAAACCACCATGAGGTACCACATCACACCGGTCAGAATGGCCATCATAAACAGATCAACAAACAACAGGTGCTGGCAAGGCTGTGGAGAAAAGGGAACACTAGTACACTGTTGGTGGGAATGCAGACTGGCGCAGCCATTGTGGAAAGCAGTGTAGAATTTCCTCAAAAAGATGAAATTAGAACTGCCTCTTGATCCAGTGATTCCCCTGCTGGGACTATACCCTAAGAATCCCAAAACACCACTTCAAAAGAACCTATGCACCCCAATGTTCATAGCAGCACAATTTACAATAGCCAAGTGTTGGAGGCAACCTAAATGCCCATCAGTAGATGATTAGATCAAAAAATTATGGTACATTTACACAATGGAATAGTATGCAGCAGAAAGAAAAAAAGAACTACTACTCTTAGTGACAGCATGGATGGAACTAGAGAGCATTATGCTAAGCAAAATAAGCCAGGGGGTAAAAGACAAATACCATGTGATCTCACCTATAAGTGGAACCTAATCAACAAAATAAGCAAGCAAGGAAAATATGACCAGCAACATTGAAAGAAAAAAGAAACCAACAGAGACAAGAAGGAAGGAGGGAGAGGTGGCTGAGGGAAAAGGAAGGGAAGGGTCAAGTCCAGGAACATATAGCAAGGACTCATGGACAAAGCCAAAGTGGGGAAGGATTGAAGGAGGGAGAAGAGGAAGGGGACAAGGGAAAGTGGTGGGCAGTAGGCGGAGAGAAATGTATTTGAAAAAATAAATAATTAAAAAAAAGAAATTTCAAATAAAAAAAGTAAAATGATGTTGTTTTTGTCAGAAGTATTAACAACATATCTAAAGGATGAATTGACATGCACAAAATTGATGTGTACATACATGATTGAAGTATTTTTGTGTTTCTAATGAGAATAATTGCAACTGTAATAATTGTGTGATCCTGATATAAAAAACAAATAAACAAACACACACAAAACAAATAGAACATGTCAATGCCCATTATATGTTATTCAGTCCAAGATCCTAGAAGTTTTGGTTTTTCTCAAACCAATCTTAATTAGTGTGTATGACCCAGACAGGGCATTTTTTTTTTATGTGAACATCTCCAAACTTTAGTAGATTTTTGCTCCCACTTAACGTGAATCATTAAATTATTATTTTGTGTTCGATATTCACACTGTGATCAAAGCCAGTTCCCAACTCCTCGTGTTAAATGTTCTTCCTTGTCTTTGTGACAACACTGGATCTTACAACGATAACCCCTGTATCTGTGTGTGCTGTTCAGAGTGATCACGGGAGGCTATGGCTTTTTTGGGCCAAGCAGAAAGCGTCTTTCTCAAACATTGACAGCTTCCTGTATAGAACTGAAGTCGTCTCTAAATTACACTCTTTGAGGCTACTTATTAAATTCTCACTATTATGCATTAGACAATATAAAGCCTTTCTTTTTGAAAGATGAGGATTCAGCTGCTTTTTATTCTACCACCCACTTGCATACACAGATATGCACATACCCACACTGCCCATCTTGTCTTTCCAGTATTTTTCTAAAGAAACATATTTAGTGTAGACTTTATTGTGCCCGTTTAATTCTATTCACATTTGAGCCAACTAACAGAGTTTTCTTTAAATTTGAATCTCTGAAGTACATCAGTGATGCAGAACCTTCCTCCTGTGAGTTGTAGAGGTGAGGGTGAGGAAGGTCTGCTCATTTGTCACTTGTAATAACACAAATAGCATAAAGCCCAAAACTTCCCCAATCTCTTCATTGCCCCTCCTGGTTACTTTGCATTGGTGCTGCCCTCTGGTGATCACATTACACATGGCAACTCCCAATAAGGTCAAACTATGTTTTCCAACCCGAGGTCACTCACTCCTAAGAGCCAAACCAGAAAAAGTGCCAGGTGAATGCAGGGATTTTTATTGATAAGTCATTAAGCGTTTCAGGGTGGGGAAGGCAGGGTACTAAACCTACCACTGGCTCTTCTTAGTGACTGTACAGATCGTGAACCCATGAAGCTGACTCTCCCCAGCAGGGCAAATGAATGTGTTCATCCTCCAAGTCAATTTCATGCCAAACTCAAGTCATAAAAACCCTACAGACTTACTACTAATGTCATCCATAATGGTTTGAACTGTAGGCTTTCTCACCAAAAATGACCAAATAGACAAGTTTTCTAAATGTCTTAGTAAGACACATGTGCTTTGAGGGGTGGAAATGGGTGCCTGCTAATGTTGATACTTTAAGACAATGATATTAGTGATACTGGTGACACCCAGGAAAGGTCAGCTGTAATCATGAGAAGTTTAAGTAAATCATCAGCTGTAGGAACATCTGCATTTGTGACCACTCAGGAATCTGCCACATCTAAAAGCCTTTTATGCCTCCAATAGTCTGGGACATGCTAGATGTACCCTTCAGAGTAAAGGACAAGTTGTTGCGTTTGTACCTTCATCTAATCAATGTTAGAAGAATAAAAGGTGCTTTGTGAAGTTCTGGTGAGAACTATGAAGAGAATCGCATGCAGACCTGTAGGCTTTGGGGCAAGGCCATGCGTTCTATAGTAATATTGCAATAGCTCCTACCTGGCTTTAAATTCCCAGAGGAGTAAAATTGTCTCAATACGGGCTGTAATGGGACAAGGTAGTCAGAACTCTTCATTATGATTTGGGTTTTATTGCACTTACCAACATAAGGTCACGTGGGTAAAGCAGCATTCATCGCAGATGGAAGTGATAGATCTGGATTTGACAGGAACATGTGGTCCTGTCCTTTGGTACCTACTGCTTCAGCACTGTGAGCTGTCCCATAGTGTTTGCCATGGAATCACAGAAATTCACTGTTACTAGTCAACAAAGGAGTAAAATCTCCACTCCAAGTTCATTCTGGCCCTCAGTTATCCCTCCCAACCACTGGACAGTTTTTGTCACACGCCAGGCTCCTAGTCAGCCTTACTGTCACATAAATCCACTAAAATATCACTAACTTGTTGACTCAGCTGAGGCACGTCATATGGTATGGGGTGAGTTTTAAGTATTCACAGCTCTCCAGGCTATGTGGAAACTGTGGCCCTCAGACCACAGTTTGAGAGTCTGCTGCACATGTTTCCACTGTGTCAGAAGAGAGACTGGACACCTCTGGTGTTCAGTCTGGTCCTCACCCTCAAGCCGGCCCTGCATCACCCACCTTTCCCAAGCTCCATCCCAACCCCTTTGTTAGTCTGACTGCCCTGCGCTTGAACTCCCTTCCTGACTAAATTGTGTTTATTCATGGTGTCCCCAATCTTACAAACCTTCATTGCTCTTCAGATTACTAGACCACAAAAGGATACTCATCTCCTTCTTTCCCTTGATTCTTATCCTGTAAGTCATGTTTCATAACTTTTCTTTCCTAGTACATCTGGTTTCCAGGACACTGAGAGCTCCCTGAGTTCCATGTCACAGGAGGCACAAAACAGAGTCTTCCAGTCCAAGCCTCTGGGGGGCTGATGTGACAGAGGCCTGCATGTTTACAGAGTTTCAGAGTTTCATGACAGAATACTTTTACAATCTCTGTAAACTTGTTCCTTGAAGGTCAGTGAAAATGAACGTAGAATGAGAACACTGTTGATGGTTAGGCTGCTGTAGAGGTGCAGATTTTTATACCAGAGCTTTTTCTTAGATTCTAAGACAAAGGCCATTTTGAATCAACCTTGTTCCAAGAACAGTCTGGGAAGTGAGGTCATGTTATGCTGTGGACACCAATTCAGGATGGAGGCAGGACAACTGCAAATGTGTACTTGAAAAATTTCAGCCTGGATTAAAAATATTTGGAAGATTTTACAATATGGTAAGGATGGATGCTGTGAGCAAGAAGACAGGATTAGGTGATAATAAGCAGGTGATATCAGAGTGAAACATGCATGAAACAAATTTAAGAGGCAAGAAACACTTTATTAAAAACCATGCATTAGCATAATGAGCCAGAACCCAATGCCTCTGAAACAGAAGGCTGTGGAAACTTTTAAGAGCAGGAGAAAGAATCAAAGACATCTCTGTTTGCAAATTGCCTTTACAGAGAAGGAAAGTAAAACTTTTTATAAAATCTTCCCAGGAAGTCTTTTGACCTCAGGGTTTTAAAGGTCCTCACCCAAGTTCAGCTTCTTCCTCCCACAGAGACTGAGACACAGAGATCCAGGAGGATTAAATTTTAAGGGATGGGCACAGGCCCTTGAGACAGATACTCTCTGAATCATAACACTGGCAAGAGAATTTTAAGGATATTCGTGTATTTCAAAAGGGGAAAAAATAAAAAAAGAATCTGCCATTACAAATTGCAATTGCATTTCTAAAGAAAATGCCCTAAAATATGGAGATCAAAGGTCTGCCATCAGGAAGAACCTGTCTAAAGGTTAGTGATTCTGAGGGAACATTAAGACCTTTAGGTCATAACAAACCTGATTTGTGCATAGTGGAGGGAAACACAACTGAATCTCTTTCAGCCAAGACCCATTTTGCATCTACGTAAGTTCCTGCAATTTATAGAGGTGAAAAATAAATGAAACTCCCTGCACAGAACCAGGATCTGATCTCCCAGAAGATGGTGCTTCTGGAGTTTTCCTTTCAGATATGATGTTTTTCTCTACAATCAACTTCTCTTTCATCAAAAATAATCACTAGGAAAAAGAAGTGTGTTCTTGATCCTACAGCATGGCCGGTGTCACCAGATTTAGCCTGATTAGTTACCTAATTGCAGAGGAGCTGACATTCACCAGTTTGCTTTGATGAAGGTTTTTCTATGAAACATATGATAGAAATTTTAACAGCCACTTGAGGTTAGGAAGCCTCATCCTCACACTTACCTCCATTTATCTAGATTTGGGTGGTATCCTCTTCTCCGAGAGGTACCAAAAGACCAAAGAGATCAAACTTAGCTCTATAAAGTGTGAGGTCTTTTCTAACTCCATGTGCAAGGTTCTGAACTAGAACATTTGTGCTAAAGTCTTGGTATTATTGCCAAAGCTTCCAATTATATCTTTTTAAGAAAAAGAACAGAAATGTACTAAACTGATATAAATAATTTTATTAATGTATAAGCAAGAATGCTCCAGAACCTTTAGAAATCTTTTGAAAGACATCAAAGAGAAAGATAAAAATCAATGTTGCTGCTCACACGGGTGCCCTCTTGTCCACTCTCATTGTCTACAACAGTGTCCAGGTGCCTCCATATGTTTGCATGGAGAAAGGACAGAGCTTAGACTCCCTAAGATCCCTACCTGATCCCATTGGTTATCATATGACCACTGCTCATCCTCAGAGAGACACAATGTCAGCGACACTGTGGCCATGGTACACATGAGACCAACCTGAGGTGGAGGTTGGTCTGAAATGTGACTTTAAGTCAAGAATAATGACAAGTCAGCTCAGATTTTTGACTATTTATTGACTCAATGCAAGTCTTAAAAGCTATTCATCTTCTGAACAAAGCTATAATGATGCAAAAAATCATCCTTTATTTAGAGTTTAACAACATAGATGGGGAAAGGAGAGTTACTCAGTTTTCACATCCAGCTTTACGTAAGTACTTTCAGTAGCACTGATGGGATTGGAGGCCTTACACTGGTAAATCCCAGCATCTTCCCTCTTGACGGGGTCTATTTTGAGTCTTCGATGGTCCAGGGTCAGCTTCATTCTCTCTGTGAACTGCAATTGTTTGCCATTGAACAACCACTGGATGTACATAGCATTTGAGTAGCAGGTAAAGACCACAGCATCCTTATTCTCTGTGACTGTGGTGTTAGTAGCTCGGAGGGCAGGCACTTTCACATGACCTGTGGAGAAACAGAGAATGGGATTCATTGAGAATGAACTTGAGACAAGGAGCCATGCTGCTTACCCAGGGACCTCAGCCTCTCACAGCTCTCAGTGACCTATGTAAAGGTCATCAGAGTAAGGTGCAGCACACAAACCCCCTTCCCAGCCCATGTGTCCTATAACCTCATCATCAGGTCGACTTTTTCTAGCATGAGCTTTTATTGATCTTTTTCTAGAACTTTTTTGACTTCAGAAAACATCCCACTACTTATGTAAACTTTTATATATGTTAGGAAAGGTAGGCTTACTACCTTTGTCCATCTCTAGAGCCAAGGGAGTTTACAGTATGTAGAAAAGCATTTAGATTTTGTTAAATAATTTATTATACAGTAAAGATGACTCAATGAAATCTTCATGACTGCAGACTTGGAGGATTTCTGTCTAAAACACTTCTAAGTCTGAACAAGATTTTATTTCTTTGTCTAATGATTCAATATCATGTTGAAATTAATATCTGGAAGGAAGTGGTTATGGTTTTAACACAAGATATTGGTTGTAGGGATAGAAAAAAACTATACACTGTAATAAAGGCCATACATAAAAGCCCAGAGCTAATGCAATATTCCATGGAGATACTAAAAGTTTTTACTAATATCATGAACAAGAAATGGATACTGTTTTTCCACATATTCAACAAAGTACTGGAAGTTATCCCAGAAAATATTTGGTAGTCTGAACTCTTAGAAAATGCATAGCCTCCAGCTAAATGTCTAGGGGGGGGTAACAGACTTTCTCTGGTGTCAATTAAGTATCAATGTTTGGTTATGGGGAGACATAAGACTGTGAGTCAGAGACACCACTGTACTTCTCCTAGTTCTTCACTGACCACCTGATTGCCTGGCTGACCAGGAGCTTTCCTTTCCAGCTATGTAGAATTCTATTTACCTGCTGAGTTGGGTTTCTACGAGGCACTATTTCCTAGGACATTGTGGAGACTGGGGTTTGAGGACCAGAAGCAAGCCAGCAGTAAGTTGCCTATTCAGGTCTCTGGGCCAAGAGTTGGGTCAGGTCTTTCCAGGTGAATGTGACTGAAATGAGCCAATGAGCCAATAAATGATAGACCATAGTTCAAGAAATGATGTAGGAAAGAGGAAAAAGGACAGGCAGAAGCTGATTATGGCAGCAGAATCCTGTGCTCTGCCCTTGATCATTAGTCATTCTATCTCCACTGAGAGCAGGTGAGGATGTGTGCAATTGCAAAAAGAGGGTCTTATAGCACATCAGGAGCATGGTCTTGCTGAAATTCTGGCTCTTGTGGGCAATTAGTGTAAGGTGGTGAAGAGATAGAAATTTGGAAAAACTTAAAATTCTCCTGTATGTGAAAATTGTTATTAACACCCAGAGCCTAAGACCAATTGCAAGAAAGATTATTTTATTAGAGAAAAGAAAAGGATCTGAGATGATGGTCTTTGTTCCTGGGGGCACAGAAAACCTGTCCCTCATGGCAAGAATTCAAAGGACTCTGAATTTTGAAATGAATTTTGGATCATTCATTCATTCAACTACCATTTATTTCTTCCTAATTCATCAAAAGGAACTGAGTGTTTGTTACATGTTGATTCCTGAGCTGATTTCAGGGGTAGAGTGGGGAGTGAGAAGGCAAAGTCCTTTCCTCTATATCTGCTGGGTGTGACTGCACCATAATAGGAAACGAATAAATAAGTGATGTGAAGGCCAGTGCAGGGAGGAGTGGAAAGGCCACCTGAGGGAGATGTCTGGGCGTTCTATGCAGTGACTCTGATTACTACTGCAGGTAATTTGGTTCTAGAGTAACATAGATTATTTCTCCATTTTGTTCACTCCAGAGAACAAAATGTAGTCCTATGAGCTGAGGACATCTAAGGATCTGAACCAACTTGTTGGTTGAGGAATCCAAAGACCCCCTCATAGGGCCCCGAAGGTAGAGAATTTAAGTCTATGGCTACAGACAGAACTCAAGTGACTCTGATCATCTGCTCATGGACTGTGTGACTAATTTAGTGACAGTATCTTCCTGCTTCTAAGTTTCTTCTCAATGCATATTTGGCTGCCAGTTTGTCAGTGTAGCAACTGTAAAATACATACAGTATCTGACCTAAATCTTGGGAAAGAAGAGCTGCTCAAATAAGAGGCATCCCTTACTGATCAAGTCCAAGAGAGAATCCCATATGCTCATTCTTGGTGAATGAGGACCTGCAGAGAAAACAAGTCATCATTGTTTTCTGTTTCTTTCTGGGGATGTGGACTTTTTTTTGAACCTAAGTCCCCCAGGACAGTTGGCTATATCGAAGGACATTGTCCATTTGTGCTCTCTAAAGTCAGACTCAGGTGATACCGAAATCTGTTCTGCCAGGAAGTGATTCTTGGGCCTGAGCCCTGACTGGTGACTGATCCGGGAGCCTTGTGACTTGGGCATCCGTTAAACCATTACACACTCAGCCTTTCTGAGGAAGCAACACCCAACTGGGCACAGCCTCATGAGGGTCCCTGGAGTCATGATCCCTGGCACAGGGTTTTTGGGAGGGATTTCTGAGCTGAGCTCTGTAGGAATTTAAGGGGGCCTTCAGACCATGCTCGGACTGAGTTCATAAGAAGGTGCTCAGGGAACTGGCCTGAGACTCATCTCCCTCTGCTGAGTTACCCGCATCAGAATAACCTTTCTGTCTGCAGTTACTGTCTGCAGGGCCGGAATTCGGGAAGGGAACTGAGATCTTAGGAAGTTTGTCTACAGTCTGTGTATCCTGCATTGAATGCCAAAATCCAGCCTGAAATAAATTGCAGATAGAAATGGAGGCAGAGTTGAGGTTAATCAGTTCTGTGTGCAAAGTAGAATTCCTGTCACCCAACACCCAGAGGTCAGGGAACAATCACTCACGGAATACATTAAGCTGTGCAAATCCTGTTAGTGTTTTGGAATCTTGCTGGACTGTTACGGAGTACATTCCTGTGTCTTTTATGGTGACATTCTTCAACAGCAGGGATCCATCATAGTTAATTGTCACTGGTCCGTATGCAGGACCTCTCAAATGGTATTTTGAAGTTGTTACAAGAAATGCAATTATACGATCTTTGTTCACACCTTCCCCTCTGTACCACATGACGCGTTTAGCCTCGGGAGGCATATTACGGATACGTAGATGCACATCCTCCCCTTCCACAGCATTTTTTGTCCAAATAGCTGGTTGGACTGTGGTGGGCAGGCACCAGAAGTTTAAGAGTGAGCCTAGGAAATAAGAAAAAGAAATTGATCAATATTAGTGTCTATGCATCGGGTTGGAAACATGAGGCCATGAATCCTAAGCAGGCCTCCACTCAGCCTTCGTCTGCCTGAGAGTGTGTGTCTCCCAAGGTCAACATCGACAGCATGGCCACATTTGCTTCAGCACCTCTGAAGCTGTTACTTTTTCTGTTTCAAATGCTCTTCTCCACATGTTTGTCTTACCCCCTCACTGTGTTCAGACCCCTTCTGACACTCAGGAGCTCTATTGAAAGACAACTTTGCTGACCACCTTCTCTAACAATCCTGTGACTTCACTTTCTGATCTGCTCCTCCTCTGTTTTTTTTTGTTTTTTTTTTCATGTCACTTGTGGGCACCTGACATCACATCTAGACCTTTCCTTGTCTCTCTCTCCTCCATAGAACACGGGGTGGATGAGAGCAGGGCTTGTCTGACCTTGTACCTCCAGTGAGGGCAGCAGCCTGAAAATACATGGGGCTGAATGAATGAGTTTTCCAAAGGTCTGGTAAATCATGGGGTGTATTTGCCCATCTCTTAGGCTTGTGGTGAAGACAATGTCTAGCTCCACTGGTTAAAGATTTTCTGGTATTTCCTGATATAAATCAATATTATTATCAGTTTTCATAATTCAGTACTCAATCATGAATAGCAGGAAATGAACCACAACTTAGAGTTTTCTGCCTCCCACTTTTTCTGGATTATGAGATTTTCCTCTTGCTGAACTCCCTTCCCCTCCTACTCTGCTCTGTTGTCCTTCACCCTCAAGTACAAACAGAATCCTTTCCTCTTTTCTAGAGCACTGATCTCCTCAGCAGATCCCAGCTGATCTCTGTGGCAGATCCTTAGTCTATCCCAAGGAATTGTCTCCTACTTACCAACCAGCAGGAGCCCTTGCCAGTGAGCAAGTCCTCTGCGGGGAGAGACTGAAAGGGATCCCATGGTGGCTGCTGCCTGCCCTGTGGCTCCCTCTCTGAGAAAAGCTTGAGGATCTGTGAGGCTCTCAGGCACCTGCGTCCAGACTGGTGCAACCTGCTGTGTGTCCTACCTGTGCGCTGAGCTTTATTCTGGAGCAAGATTACGATTCTTGTCACGTGAGCTGGGGGCAGGGTTTGCACACAGGACCCTGCCACTCCCTGCCCTCATTTTTTTCCCTTTGTTCCCCAGGACACATGACATAGGCCCTTCTAACCAGTGCTGCTCCCTGCATTCTGCTTCCTTGAGAACTCCTGAGGTGTCTCAAAACCACAACGCCGTGCAGAAGCACACAAGCATATAAACTCTCATGCTGTGTTAGCGAACGTACAAGCCTGGGGCTTCTGGATTTCCCCACAGCTTCCTGTCAGATGCCCTGTAGCCTTTCCCACAGCCTCTCTCTTTCCCGTTTGACTTCTCCCCCTTCCGAGCAGGAGTTCTTGAGCTCACTCAGAGAAACCTGTCACAAGGATATATCACCTCTGCTGTGCATCTGATTATCTGCGAAACATTGTAAACATTGTAATACCCAGGTGACAACTTAAAAATGCAGCCTCAGCAGCTGTCCAGCTAATGTGGGCACCCATTCAAAATGAGATCCCCTCATGTGAGGGTAGAACCACTTCTCCAGCTCTCCTGCACGGGGGGAGCCTTCAGATCCCTTTAAACTGCGGATTCCGACTGGGGTGCAGTGGGTCACAGACTCTGCATCTGACAAGCTCTCAGGAGAGGCTGGTCCCACTGGCCTGGGGAGCTCACGTGCAATCGCACGGCTGAGGGGGGCGCCTGTGTCGTTGAGAGGATGGCCCCCTCGCGCCAGCGTTGGCCTCTGCTGCGTCTTCATCCTCACTCTGTCAGCACCGCACAGGGAGCCTTGGGCATCCTAAAAATATCTGGAATATTTCTGTTTATGACACAGAAACTGAGCTTGGCACTGGGTCCTCTCCATGTTGTCAAATGCTCTGAGAAGGGTCTATTTGCTCCCAGCAGGAAGGTCACAGCCACGACTATGGCCGTGAAAAAGATAAAGCCTTGTGAAAACTGCAGTGGGGACCCTTCTTCTATCGCAGGCTGTCACCAGACAGGATTTTACTTACAGGGGCAAAGACTGAAAACAAGGAGCCACAATAGGAGGTATAGATTTTGGGTATGAAATGGGAGGTGTCCTGCATGTCCAGGAAGAAAGGACTGCGGTGAAAGGTGAGGTACCTGGGGGCTTCCTGATTCTCAGGGGACAGTTTAAGGCAGATCATTCCTCTCCATGTCCATTTGTTAGACATGTCCTTGTGCTCTCTGGCTGTTGGGACAACATCTGAGTTCTGTCTGGGTGGCTTTCTTGTGGGTACCTTGCCTTGCCCATGGATGAGGCCAAGCATGGGGCACAGAGGGGTAAAGAAAACCCTGAGGGAGGAGGTTCTGCTAGACCCTGTCAGAGTAGAAAAAGTCCACACCTGGAGAGCAATTTAATGAGATTATCTGAGCCACAATGACCATAATGACCTTCCTCCTCGAATTCTGTGAAGAAAGGTAGTTTTGCAGCATATTTTATACATTATAATCAAATCAGAAGTTGAAATAAGTTGCATAAAATCATTTAGGAGATGGGAGAAAATATACCAGGGAAATATCTAGAATTAGAAAAAAATGCAAAATGGAGACACATATTTTTTACATTGGTGGGTACAGTATAATTAACATTTATGGACACAGAGAAGCTATGTAGGGGACCAGATAATATAAAGTGTTCTGTGGTCTCATACACTAGTCCCAGACTCTGCTTCTGAATGGTCCTGCAAAGAAAATCACTCTGATATGTCAAAGTAATGCTAGCCAAGATGGGAAAAAAAAAAAGAAAAAGATCAGGGCTTACTAAAGTTAAAGACCGACCCTTGCTAAGGAAAATAGAGGCCTGGGATGTGACAACCTGCTATCACTTGCCCAGTTAGAAATTTCTCCTCAGAGTGTCCTGTGGGGCTTTCAGTCCTGCCCTGTGGCCCACTGAGCTTGTTAGGTTATTGCACAATCTGTTTTTGCTTAGAGTCTCTAAAGTAGCAGGTTGGACAAGCAGTCATGAGGCAGGGCCCCAAGAAAGACCTGTTGAAATAGGGGATGAAAGTCAGGCTCCTTATCCATCTTCTTCTTCTTCTTCCTTTTAATTGTTGTTCAAGTACAGTTGTCTCCATTTTCCCGCTACTAATTTCCCCAGCCCCACCTACTCCCACTTCCCACCATCGATCCAACATCCCTTTGGCTTAGTCCATGGGTCCTTTATACATGTTCCTTGATCACCCTTCCCCTCTTCCCCCAATATCCTCTCACCCCTCCCCTCTGGTTACTGTCATTTTGTTCTTTATTTCAATGTCTCTGGTTATATTTTGCTTGCTTGTTTGTTCTGTTGATTAGGTTCCACTTATAGGTGAGGTCATATGTATTTTTCTTTCACCGCTGGGCTTATTTCACTTAACACAACACTCTCCAGTTCCATCCATGCTGTCATGAAGGGTAGGAGCTCCTTCTTTTTGCTGTGTAGTAGTCCATTGTATAAATGCACCACAGTTTTTTGCTCTACTCATTTACTGGTGGGCACTTACGTTGGTTCCAGCACCAGTCTATTGTAAACTGTGCCGCTGTGAACATTGGGGTGCAGAGGCTCTTTTGAACTGGTGTTTCAGGATTCTTTGGGTATAATCCCAGCAGCGGTATTGATAGGTCAAAAATAAGTTCCAACTTTAACTTTTTGAGGAAACAACTCCATGCCAGGAAGACAATTAATTCAATTAAAAAATGGTCAAAGGATCTGAACAGACACTTCTCCAAGGAGGACATACAGAAGGCACAAAGACATAGGAAAGGATGCTTAGTATCACTAGCCATCAGAAAAATGCAAATTAAAACCATAATGAGATACCACTTCACACCAGTCAGAATGGTCCTCATAACCATATCAATGAACGACAAGTGCTGGAAAGGTTGTGGTGTAAAGGGAATCCTAGTACATTTTTGGTGGGAATGTAGACTGGTGCAACCAACTGTGGAAAACAGTATGGAATTATAGCAACAAGAAAAATAAAGTACCTAGGAATAATTTTTTTAAATTTTATTTTAATTTATTTTTTCAAATACATTTGTCTCTGCCAACCCCCCACCACTTTCCCCTGCCCCCTCCCTCCTTTCTGCCCTCAGCTCTTCCCCTTTGGTTTTGTCCATGAGTCCTTGCTACATGTTCCTTGACTTTCCCCTTCCCTTCCTTGTCCCTGCCCCCTCCTTTCCTCTAGTCTCTGTTGATTTCTTTTCCTTGCAGTGTTGCTGGTCTTATTTTCCTAAGAATAATTTTAACCAAGAAGATAAGCACCAGTACTTAGAAAACTATGCAACACTGAAGAAAGAAATTAAGGAAGACATAAATAAATGGAAGCATATTCCATGTTCATAGATTGGAAGAATATACATCATCAAAATGTCTGTACTACCCAAAGCAATTTATTGATTCAATGCAATCCCTTTAAAATATTAATGACATATTTCACAGATATAGAACACTTCAAAAATTTATATGGAACCACAAATAACCCCAAATAGCTGCAGCAATTTTGAGAAAGAATAACAAAGTAGGAGGTATCACAATACCTGATGTCAAATTGTATTACAAGGACACTGTAATCAAAACAGTCTAGTACTAGCATAAGAACAGACACATAGATCAATGGAACAGAATAGAGAGCCCAGAAATAAACCCATGTCTCCATGGTCCTTCTCCATCTCCTTAGCCAAAGCCAGGTTCATGTGTCTATTTCCTGTGAGTTTCCATGTTGCCCTCTAGAAGACACAGTCGGATCTGCAGCCAATGTCAGGTGCTGCACAGGGATGCTAAACAGTGCAGGACGAGCCCAGTGAAAAGGCAGGCATTGTTCAGAGTACTATGAATCAAGCATCAGGAGAACTGTCCCAGTTGGTGGATATACTGTCTCAGACAGAGCTCTCTGCTTTCAAGTGTCTAAAGGAATGGCCTGGTGAAGTTTTCCTGAGGTTTTTGGGAGAGGTTGCTGGCCTGGAGGGTTGAACCCAAAATGTCCTGTGTGTCCTCCATCACTACATTGGGGTGTTGCATGTAAGTCATTTTTGTGTCCTTGTCTGTGCCCAGGGCCCAGGAGGTAAAGCAGCTGCACCATGAATACTCATGAATACTCAACCAGTAGCCCTGTGTATTCTTTTGTTAGCGGAAGAGAGGTTGTCATAGAACCCTGAGCCCCTCTGAGATGGAAGCCACCAGAGATTCCGGGTCCTCCTCTCCCATTCTGCTCAAGAAATTTCCTTTGTTCCCCAGGACATCATGACATAGACAAATGTGCTTAGAAACAAAAGGCAGATGTCCAAAAGACCAGGAATTCTGAGAATGAAACGTCATCCCTCATTCCTATAAGGTCAGGTTGTTCTTTTCACTTCCCTGGTAGCAGTGTTACTAGGGGTTGAAGATCCAGAGATTTTATCAGGTCAGGCACCTGTGAGAATAAGAAGAACACAGGCCTGGGGCAGGTGAGACATAACTCACAGGAAAGGTCTCTGGAGGGCTGTGATTTTGGGAGAAATAAGTTGTGGTCCAACCCACACTGTTAAGGAGGATTCTTCCTTTCCTTTCAACTGTGTGAGAAGTAAAAACTTGACCCTAGGATGTCCCCAAGCAGGTAAAGGCCTCCTATCACCAATGACTTTGTGTCTATAAGGAATATAATTTGACTGCAGGTGTCACACAGAGTGACAGGCTTCCATGATGTGGTTTCCCCTAACAATTTAATAATCGTTCACAGACCATCTGTGATGTGTCAGGCTCTTGGCTGAGCCCTGGAAACTCCAAGAAGAGTAAGACATGTGTAGGCCTTGTGCTTATTCAGTTTGCCTTGTAAGAGAGACCCTTTTCAGGTAAATCACGGCTCTAAGGAGTTCATTATAATCCAGCCAACGCCCATGAAGTAGAACTTCTGGTGCATACACAGCACATACTTGAGTGAGTCTCAGCTGGTGTCAAGATCACAGAGAGCACTTCTGACAAAGGACTCTTGGCTGAGACCTGAAGAGCTGGTGGCCCTTTTCCCCTTGAGGAACAGAGAGTGTTAAAGAAAAAGCTGCCTACAGAGGACTGGCCTTTGGGGTGCTGACGCTTGGCTGGTTGAAGGAGTAGACAGAGTCCACTGTGGGGGGCTTGAAGAGTTAGCAAGACTGTGTAATGATAGTGGTGAGGTTGGGCCCTGCTGGGCCGCGGATGCTGCTCAGGTGGGGATAATTGTGCCCGGAAAGGCCCCAGCCTGCAGAGTAATTCTGCCATCCCTGGTGGACAAGCAGAAAATGGGCTAGAAAATGTCATGTTACAGTTAGGTTTTTAAAAATTTTATACTTTCTATTCAACCATATTTTAGGCAACATTTCATATACATAAACAATTTAAATATATTTAGTGAACTATAGTTTAATATAATAAGCTTAACATATTGAAAGCATACAATTTATGAATTTTTTTCCAGATGTATGCACCAGAGAATTTGTTACAAAGAAATTAAAGATCATGTCCCTTACTGTTAAAGTCTTTTCATGCCCTCTTGTGATCTCTTTATTCTTTTCTCTCTGTCTCCTTTTTTAGTGTTAAGGAAACTCTTATCAGTTTTTCTTTATTATAAATTCATATACATTTTCAGGCTTTTCCAAATTTTTTAAATCATAAAGTATGTAATTTCAGGCCAAGGTTGGTTTCTGGACTCAACATGATTATTTTGATATAGTTCTTTCTTTTAATACTCTAGTTATATCTCATTATTCCAGGGATGCATTAATTTTGATTATCTATTTACCCTTTATGGACATTTGTGTTGTTTCCAATTTTGGGCTGTTACAAGTAAACCTGCCATGACCATTTGTACAGATGTGTCTTTAATACAAAGAATCTGTGCTTGTAAAACCATTGAATAGCTAGAGAAATGGACCCTGACAGGGGACTAAAGCTGCAACACAGGCATGAGCCATGACCTCTGATCAAACCAGGGACAGTTTTTGTTCTGTGTGACAATGTCAACCAACTGAGCCACACCAGTCAGGTTTCCATTCATTCTTCAACTAGAAATCATGACAGTCAGCTGTGGGAGCAAAAGATAGGTATTTTTCTCTCATCTTTTCAATTCCTCTAGCTAAGCTATTAGTCCAATTAACAGAGGCAGAATAACAGGAGACAATGTACAGAGTCTATTATACTCATGAATATTCTGAAGTGAAAAACATAGAGACCCAAAGAAGTATTGGGCAGTTAAGACTTACATGCTATCCTGAAGATAAGGAACAAAAATCATTGTGGTTTGAGGTTTCAGAACACACACACACACACACACACACACACACACACGCCATAGCTTGGAAGATTCCATAGCAAATGAATGGTAAATAAATGTTTGCTTGGCATTTCCATGTGAATGTCCCTCCTTGGGCTGGTCCTATGACTAAATACATTCTAAGCAGTTAAGAGGGAAGTTCTAAGGGTCTTTTGAGCCTTCTGGTTCCCTATACCAAGACCAGAATCAATATCCTAAAAGGCAACTCTGGGGTGGCAACTCTGCTTCCATTCACAGCCCAGCCACTAACCTCCAGCTGCCTTGACAAATCTAACTGAAAGCTCAATCCTACAACATCTAGGCATTAACTAAAGTCATTATGTACCTAAACTATTACCAAACAAGATAAAATACTGGTATTGTATTGTCAACCTAAGTTTATCAACTTTTGACTTCTTACACAAAATTTAAGAGATACATTTGAACCTGCTAATAAAAATGTTCTGAGATTCAGCATTCACAGATTCCCAATCGGGGGCATCTTAATTCATGGAAAATAACTCAACACATGTGTTATGATATTATCCACAGCTGTTCAGGAAGAATTAGGAGTCCTGTGACCCTGGCTTATGTCTCAGTTTAGCATTTATGTTGTCAGTATTTATACTTAATAATATCAGTTGTGTTTTTACATGCCCCTAATTTTAATTAGTATTTCCTGAGCTTGTTGCCACCGGAAAGACTCCAGTCCCACTTCTATTGTTCAGAAACTTGGACCAGAAATTATCCCAGAGGGGTGCCTGCTCAGTTTCAATATCATTCAAGTACTTTTATGTTTAACTTAATTTAGTTTCAAAATTCCCTACAGCATGCATGCTCAAGAAAGGTCCTGCTGTGACTTACATAACAAATGGGTTTATGAGGGTGGTACAGTTATGGTAACTTTGTGGTGTTGCTGCATTTTCTTAGTCAAAGAAATGTTGTGTATGGGTGTCCAGGAGGCATTTTGATTGCTCCTTACTTGTACATTTGTAGCTTCTGTAAATGTGTAATGAACTCATACTGTAAACTTACCAGACACTGTCTGTTGTACTGGGTATACAGTAGTGGATGAAAGAGACGAACTGGACATGATTGCTGATATCCAAATATTTACTTGACAACTAATATTTAAAAGGCCCTCAGGAAGCCTTTAGATTTTTAATCCCAGCCAACTTGTTGACCTCAATGTGATTCTCCAGGATTCTTCTGAATCCCTTCGTATTTTCACAACTCCTCTCTTTTTCTTACGTCCCCACATTAAATTCTTCAAAAACTCTTTGACTCTAGGTGCTCAGAACAAATCGATAAAGTGACACTTTCTCCCATGCTGGTCCAACCATTCTCACCCGTCACCTTGATGATGTACTTGTCTTCTCACTGAACTCCCTGCTTGTAACCCAGCAGCCTCACAAATCCTGGCTAATATAGAGACTAAAATATAATAATGCTGTCCCTCTCACATCCTAAATATTTTTTGGCTTGTCTAATCATGAAAACACAGGGGCAGATTAGCAGAAGGAAATAAAGTTTTAAATATATGATCATAGATAATTCATATAAGCATAAAAATTGCTATGACTCTAAGGAAACATTTGGTATATAAAAATTTTAGGAAAAAAGAGAAAATAGGATCTTATACTTCAGAAGTTAGAATGAGTGCTTACAGGTAATTGAGAAGAGCAGATTCTATGCTACAAGAGAATTTTTTCTGTGTAACTCAGAATCAGTGGGAAACAGTGGTTATCTACCCAACAGGTGTCTTTCTGTTGGAAGATACATATACTAAATAAAAGCGCTTTTATTTAATCAAATTAGCTTAAAGTGATTTCTCCTGAAGCATATTTCCTGTCTGAATCTCTTGGTAGGAATGTAGGGAGGGCCACAAATTTTTTCCTGCATTTTATTTCCTAATAAATAGCTTAAAACAAATATTCTAAAACCAAATTTTTAGGGTGGCAAAGAATTGGTTTCCTTCAATAAACCCAGATTACTCACATCTCTTTTTTTTTTTCTTTCAACCCTCCAGTGGCCCCTCACTTCACTCAGAGTAAAGCCAAGGGTCTGGCTAATGGCTTCTTGATTTCTGACTTCATTTACTGTCATCTTCTCACCTTTCTGCTCCAACACGTTCACATCCTCTGTGCCGAGCCAACATATTTGAATTGAACAAAGAAAATCACCCCAAGTAGGCCTTACTTTATTCTAACATGATATCGTACATTATTGTTGTCCCTGATGTTTGGATCATCGTGTGATTCTCCCACTGGCATGTCAGGTCAGTGAGGACTCAGCTCATGTCTGTTTCATTTCCAGTGATTAGGAGAGTGTGAGGGAGATAGACTGGTGTTCTTTGGTAAATGAGTAAAAAATTACAAATATGATAATAGTTAAAGGGTACGTTATGGAGGATTATGACCTCACATAACTGGAATTGCGGCCTAGATGTAGGACCAGTTAAAACTTTTTTGAAGAGAAGCATCTAATAAGGAATGGGCCCAGGAAACCGGGAGCTCATGCGGGGGCAGGAACGGGAGGTCTAGGCAGAGGACACGGCGTGTGCAAAGGGCAGAGGTAGGAACGTTGAGTGAAGTAAAATTTTACTGACTCACTTTGGTGTTTACATGAGCTCATATGCCTCAAGTACACAGCACACAGTCAGCGCTAAAAACTTGCCAGGATTCCCATCATTGCGCTCCTGTGGGTGCCCTTTCCAGGTCTGCCCACCTGGAAACAGCAGTAATAGATAACAGTACACTCTGCTCCTGGCCGCACAAGCAGGTCATGACATTAAGCATAGATTACAGCTTGGCTGATATATAAGTGACAGACAATAAACCACATATGTGTAAAGTTTACAATCCGATGAGTGTTGGCATTCATGCAAATACCACGTGTATCCATTTCACCCAAAACTTTTCCCATGCCTTTGACGCCTTCCTTTACTCCCCACTGAACTTTCAGAGTTTTCAGGCAATTACTCATTTTTTCTCAGTAGACTTATTTGAATTTTCTGAAGTTTTGTATAAATTAAATCACATACCATGTTCTCTTTTTAATCTCATGTTTAAATTCAGCGTAATTATTTTATGAGGTTAGGTTTACATAATAAAAAAGGGAACAATTCAGCGGCATATAGCGTAATCACAATATTGTGTAGCCACCACATCTACCTGGTACTAAAATATTGTACTCACTCTTATGAAACATTGTAGCCATTGAGAGATTGCTCCCCATTACCCCATACCCTAACTTGTGGAAAGTAACAATCTTAAATATGTTTTCTCCTCTTCTATGTTTCTGTCCCATATATCCTGTCTCATGACCCCTGCCAGCTTCTACATCTGGTGCTACTACTTGTTCCAATGTCAGGAAACTAATGTGAATCTTCAAAACATTATCCTTTTTTCCAATACTGTGTCTTACCATCATGCCCATCCTACTGTGGAAGAATGATAGCCCCACTTCACCCAACAAGCTCCAGTGACCCCTCATGGACTAGGTCAGACCGTACTCATATTATTTGGATTCCTTCTGAGCCTCCAAAATAAACTAAGCCCCCTTGAAATATACAACGCTTAACACCCTCACACAGCCCAGGCTTCACAGTTTCTCATCTGACCCTGAGCAGACTCCATTCCTCCATGACTTCGCTCTGTGCTCACCTCTGCTTACACACAATCCACCTCTGGCCAGGCCCCCAAGGGCCTCAGTCTAGTACACCGGAGGCCACGGGGAGCAGGAAAGGAACTAGAACCAGAGAAGAGATTTATTTTCCATTTCCCAGGATCTGGATGCAGGCTCTTTAAGGACAAGCATGTGGAATTTGTAGAAAGAACAAATAAGACAAAGAATGAGGTCAGTGACATCCGCCTTGGGGTACAGGTTAAAAGTGGGCTTGAAAGAGGCTCATCCCGTGCAGGCCTGTGGGTGGCTGACGTAACAGAGACCTGCATGTTTACCAGGTAGCTGAGTTTTACGATAGAATATTTTTTATAATCTCTGTGATCTGTTTCCTGAAGGTGCAGTGCGAATGGTGTGGAATGACTACGCTGTCGATGGTCGGGGCTCTGTGGGAATGCGCCCTTTCTTGCTGGCACGTCCTCATGGATTCTGAGCCAGGGCTGCTTTGACGCAACCTGGGGCCCCAGCAGTGTCTGGGCAGTCAGGTCATCTCCTGCTGCGAACACCCAGTCAGTGTTTATTATGGATATTGGCCTATAATTCTCTTTGTAGTGTCTTAATCTGGCTATGTAATTAGGATGATGTTGGGTTCATAACATTAGGTAGATGTGAGGCAGTCAGGTCCCACAGGCCATTATTAGGAAACCACTTTGGATCATTTCTAACCTATCATCTATCATGGGCTAAGTTTTGCTCTTTCACATTTCTGTATTTTGCATCTTGTATTACATTTACATACAGTTTGAAGTCAAACTCTACACCAATCCAGTTTTAATCATCTGACCATGAGTTAGGGTCTTATTTACTATGCCCCACCTATTGTTCCTTATTCATTATTTAATATTAGCTTGAGTTTTGCTAGTTGTACACTTGGGAGCTGCAACCTCAAGGTTTATTTGGGGACTAGACTGTAAGAACACCAGGCTGTAAATTTTAATTATCACCTGGAGTTCCACAGGGGAGAAGGACAGTAAGTTTCATAAGAAAATGTCCCTTAAGAGAAAGACAGATACCATAGGATCTCACCTATATGTGGAATCCAAAGAACAAACAGAAATAACAAGCAAAACAGAAACAAACTCACAGGTAGAAAACAGATGACAGTGAGTGGGGGGATGAGGGTGGAGGGATTGAGCAAAAAGGGAGAAGGACTCACAGGCCTGGACAACAGTGTGGTGACTGCTGAGGGGTGGGGAGTATAAGGGGACTAATTGGTGATGGAAAAATAGAATAAAGACTAAATAAAAAAAATGGCCATTGTTTTTGGTATTTGTTGGAGTGTTCAAGTCATTGCTAACCTGGTTTCCCTGAACTCTTAACATTTAGGTTCACATGGAGGACTTAAAAATAGCCCCAAGAAATTCCAGCCTTTTACCTTAAACCAAGGAGGCTCAGAATTCTGAGGAAAACTCACACAAGCTCACCGGATACACTTCCAGGAGTTGGTGAGGAACAAGGGGCCCCTGCTGGTACCCGGGGAAGTGGACCCGGACGGGCTTCTCTGCAATCTTGCCACACTGCTCCAAGTAATGTCAAAGTAGGATACGCTTAAACATGTAGAGACATTTTAGGAGTTAATTTGAAACTGTAAACGGTATATCAACAAATTGGAAAAAAGCTCCAGGAAATCGCAGTTTTGTACCTTGCACAATCAAAGGGGAAAAACATAGGGGTTACAACTATGTATTGGTGATGTGTTATAGAGTTGGGAGAAAGCAAAAGAGGTGAAATCTGGGATTGGATAAAATTAGAACAAATGGAGTTAAGTTTTTACATTGATGGGCCTAGGATAATAGCAGTTAACTAATATGACAACAATAACAATGCAATGAATTTTCTTTTTTTGTCTCTGCTCTGGTTCCAGAAAGGAAGATATAATTCTGACATCTTAAAGTGATATTATCGTAGATGCACAAAACACCAGACATAATGTAGATTGACATTTTGTAATAAAAGAACACAAAGTAAATCATGGCTACTTGTCCTGATTCACTTTTTGTTATTAAGTTTTAATTTCATGCCATCCTGTGTGGTTACCTTAGGTCTCTGGGTTCATAAGGGTCACCATGAGGCCTCTGCTGAGGTTATGAGGTTTAGTATGTATCTTCTTTTATCCATATATTCCAATCCTCCAGAATCTTTGAAAGAGAGAGGAGCTAGAAATAATAAAAAATGACCAATTATTTACTCAAACATACCAACATAAGGAAACAGCCACCCTCCAAAAATAAACAAACCATCACCTAAACCTAAGGATCAGAGAGGTCTGAGAGTGGGTGCCCAGGAAAGTTATGGAAGCTCCATTGCCATCCCGAGGGGCTCACTTTCAAAGAAACTATGGGGTTGGTGACATCATACTGAGAATTTCCACTTCTTTTCTTCTGACAAGGTCTATGCTGAAAATTCTGTAGCCACTGGACAGTGTCATCCTCTTAAGGAGCTACAGGCTCTTGTGTTGGTAAAACCACTTGTATAGCAGCCAGCACCATGGTGTCCTCATGCTCTGTGTGTGTGGTTTGCAGGCTAGAAAGTTGGACAGTCACAGTTGGAAGAGGCTAGAGGCAGGACACACACGGCCCAGGAGTCCCAGAACCTCAGCATCAGGTGAAATGTTCCTCTCTCATGACCCTTCTTTGATCTTGTCCTAGAACTTATCTGACTTCAAAAAAGTCAGGCCCCACTCCTCATGTAAATGTTTGTGCATGTTGGGGAAGTCAGGCTTCTATCGTCTGTCCAACTACAGGGCCAAGCAAATTTTACAGTCAGTGGGAGGCATTTACATGGTGGTAAATACTTTTTTATTCAATAACAATAGTCCAACGTAGTCCTCATGACCTTGTATATGAAGACATTTTATCTAAACATTTTAATGTTTTTGAACAGGACTTCACTTTCTGGCCTGCAAGTTGAATAACATGCTGAAATAACTCTAGAGAGTTTTCATGGTTCACCAAAGACAGGGACTGTATGAATAGAAGAAAACCACTCAAGCCAGCAAAGGCCATACATGAAAATCCATAGGTAATGTTAATAAAATTGTGAATAAGGTGAAAGTAATTTTTCCACACTGATTCAAATAGTTCAGGAAGCCCTAGATGGAACAATTAGGCAAGAAGATAACATAAATGATATTCTGTTGGAAACCATCCTGCCTGGTTCCAGATACTGTAGCCCTGTCAACAGGCGAGAGGGCACCAAGACTGCAGCTGAGCAAGGAGGCCTTGGGAAAACGGGCCACTGAGGAGACAAAACATGTCCCCCTGGCAGGGGTGCAGCCCATGCCTCCCTCATGTCACCCTGCTTGGCCTCGGAGGATGGCTGGTTAGTCAATGACAGGTAAGATCCATTGATGCCAGGGGCAACTTAACACAGACACCATCACATAGGGGCATAGGGAGGGACTTGGGGGACACAGAGAAGGGGCAAAAGACCCTCACCCCTTGGCGCTGTCCTCATTCTATGTGAAAGAAATCTCGTTTCTTGGCTGCTCTGACCTTCCCCCCACCTCCACCATCTGACTAAGGCTAGAAATAATGCTAGAGGCAGGTACAGCTCTAAACTGGATCAGGAGGTTACCAGGGGCAATTAGGCCTGGAAAAAGAATGCATTAAATCCTATGCAACTTGCTTTGCTAAGAATGTCCTCAAGTTAATGAGTACTGGTGTTTGGGGTCTGAGCATAGGATGAGTTTATTCTCCCAGGTTTTAGGGCTGAATGGGTGTTACTCTTGTCTGCCAGACTCTGGATCACAAAGACTCTTATAATCCTTTTAGAGTTATCCTTGAACCGTATCTTCTTCCTTAATCATTACTGATTAACATTGATTGATGAGCTTTACCTGCCTGTTGCGTATCCCTATGAGAGCTAAACTCAATAGAAGCCCATGGAGAAAGGTGCTTGCGGGTCTTCTCCTCTGAGATACTAGACAGCCTTTCCTCCCCGAGCAGATCTTGCATTGGGCATTTTCATTTTATCTGTGATGCTGGCGGACTCCCTAGGACAGAGCTCCTCCTTAAATATTCAAATTGGAAAAAAAGAAGAAAAATTCTCTCCAACAGATAGCTTAATCTTATATGTAAAAAACACTAGAAATTCTGCTCTCCACACACACACACACAAACTGTTTGAACTAATAAATTCAGTCATGTAGCAAAAGACATTATCTACAGTCATTTCTACTCAGTAACAACAGTGAACAAACCCAAAATGGATTTAATCAGTTTCATTTACAATAGCATCATAAAGAATAAAATAATTAGGATAAAAATTAACCAAGTATGCAAAAGATGTACACACTAAAAAACCACCAAATTTTCTGGAAAAAATAAAGTAAAATAAAGGTAAATGGAAAAACATCTATGTTTTTGGATGGAAAGTCTTCCAATCATATACATATTTGATACAATATTTATCAATAGCCTAACCACACAGTAGGTTCCAAAGACATCCTGCTTCTAACCTGTTCCAACAGGTACCGCAGTAACCACCGCCAGGCTGCTCCTCCGCCTCCACTCAGTGCATCTTTTGTGGATACTGACTGCCATTTGTAGCCTCAGGATAAGAAGTCTTGGGGTACTGAAGAAACAACATTTTGCATTTCTATTTACACCGTGTACATTAAATTAGTAATGTAAAACCCTTTGTATTAGACTGAGTACGCCTTTTGATATGAGATGAGTATCTTGGAGGCATTGTATATAGGGGCCTTGTTTTCTTATCCAATCAGCTACTTTATGTCATTTGGTTGGAACATTTAAGCCATTCACAATTCAGGTGCTTATTGATGGATACTATGTAGTGTCATTTTATTGCCAGATCCTTTTCCTCTGGTTTTGTTTCCTTTCATATTTTCCTCTTCTCAAAGCAAGGCCCCTAACTTTTGTTGTAGTACTGGTTGGACGTTAACAAACTCCTTCAGCATTTACTCATCTAGGAATCTTCTTATTTCTCCTCAGGGCTCTCCTTTGATTTTAAATGATCACCTTACTGGGTAAAGTAGCCTTGGTGGTAGGTCCTTGCTTTTGCTCACCTTTAATACTTCATGCCACTTCCTACTGGTCTGAAATGTTTCCACTGAGCAATCGGATGCCAGCTAATGGGTGCTCCCCTGCAGGTAACTCCCAGCTTTTCTCTTGTGCCTTTTAGGATCCCCTCCTTGTCTTTCAGCCTTGTCATTTTAACTATGATGTGTCTTGGTGCATCCCTTTTTGGGTCCAACTTCTTTGAGGCTTTCTGAGATTCCTGGACTTGTGTGACTTTTTCCTTCATTAGATAAGGGACGTTTTTGGTTATTACTTCTTCAAATATGCTGTCAATACTGTGTTTATTATCTTCTCCTTCTGGTAGCCCCATGATGCAGATGTTGTCCAAAATGTTTCTTAAGCACTCTTCTTTTTAAAAAATTCTTCTTTTTGCTGCTCTGCCTGGGTGTTTTTTCTACCTTGTCTTCTGAAACAGTGATTCTATCCTCTGCTTCGTCTAACCTACTGTTTATTCCTTCCAGTGTATTATTTATCTCAGATATTACATTCTTAATTCTGACTGGTCCTTATTTATGATTTCTGTGTCTTTTATTCATGCTGTTGAGTATCCTTATAATCATAACTCTAAACATACTATCTGAAAAATTGCTTGCCTCCATTTCAGCTAGTTCTTCTCAAGAATTCTCTTGTTTTTTCATCTGGGGTCTGTTTCTTTGTGTTTCCATTTTGGCTACTGCTTTGTATTTTTGCTGTAGGTGTTGAACTAATCAGCCCTTAAACTGGCCAGTTGTTAATCCAGTCAAGCTGTAAGCAGCAGCCAGGCTTAAGCACCAAGGTGAGGCGGGGGAGGGGAGCAGAGTGGTTCCTGTGGGTGGGGCTCATGCTTCCTCTCCAGCTGATGCCACCTGTACCGTACAGGAGGGCTTTGCCTGAGGAAGATGGCTTCTGCAGTCTGGGGAACGACTCAGCACAGGGATCCTGGTAGCTGTTCCTTCAGTTCTCTCCCCAGAGCCACCAGCCCCGGACTCTCCAAGTCTTTCTAGTCCACTCTGCCCTCCTCCTGTGGGGGCCCAAGGTAAGTGGCTTCAAGTGAAATTTTGTGTGTTGTCCCTTTAAGTGGCTCTCTGCATCTCCTGCCTTCTCACCCTGGAAGAGAGAAACTTACATCTATTTCTACTCTTTCATTTTCTGAGATTCTTTCCCACTCAGGTACTGTAGCCTGAATATCCCAGCTTGGGGTTTAGACCCAAAAACTCTCAGGGGAAACTCTGACCTCTGAATATCACCCCAGATCTTCAACTGCTACCTATGGGAGCCTGGCCAGGCCTCCTGGGCCTCCTCCTAACTCCCTACTTTCTCATTGTGCTGAAGTTATTTTTTTCATCTCTCCGTGGTTCTAGGGTTTCTCTCCAACTAGTATTTAGTTGGTTCTGAGATGTTTATTAAATATCCTTTCATGTCCCCAAAATGACTCTGTTGGTAAATTTTTTTACATAAGGCAAAACCTTCAAGACATAATTTTAAAAAAAAATTATGATAGTAAAATACACATAACATAAATTTACTATTTTTGTAATGGGGTACAACCAGGGCCCCCCCCCAAGGGTATTTTGTAATGGGGTCCAGAGATTGGGGTGTCCAAGAAAAATATATTCTCCCCACCCCAGGGTGAGCTGGAGCCTTGAGCAGGGCCATTGAGAGTCCTTTTGCATGTCAATAACAGGATAGCTTTGTTCCTCATTTACAAAGAGGGGTATTTTGCATATCACCAAAGCTAATCAGGAAGGTTTAAAAGACTTAATACAGAATGTAACTGAGAGAGAAAGAAGAGAGACAGGGGTCTGCAGGAGAGACAAAGGGACCCAGACTCTGGGGAACAGTGAGAAGACCTCGTGGGAAGAAAGAGGGGAGAAAGGACCCTTGCTAGTGGGCCAGGAGAAGGTGCCACATGGTTATGGATGAAGAGCTGGAGATCGCGGCGACGCAGTGGACGGTGCTGAGACCCGCGAGAGGCCTGCCTAGCCGAGCCCCGGACTTCTGTTCTTTTTTTCTTCTGAAGGACAGTACCCTGACTGGCCTGACTGGGCAAAGCGGGGAAGGCAGGACGGTGTGTGTGCTGGTGGTTGTTTTGAAGGGATTTTGAGGTTTAAGGGTGACATTTAGCCATTCATCAAACCTGTATAACTTCTGAATAAATAGTTCCTTTTCCTTTGCACCAAACTCTGCCATTCAGAGCCGTAATTCCAAGGGCAATGGGCAAAGGACCCGCAACCGAGGGATCCTGGGGAAGCGGGGTGTCGTTGTTTCGGTAATAGCATCTGGGCACCCCCCGCAACGAGTCCTTTTGTTCGGTAACATTTTGACCATTTAAAAGTATAGTTCCGTAGTATTAAGGACATTGACATTGCTGTGCAACCGTCATTGTACTGCATCATTTTGCCACTCCCATCAGCAGTGCGTGAGCACTCTGACCTGCCCACCATGTCACCACCAACAGGAGATATTATGTTAGGGGTCCTTTTAACGGCTATTTTAGTGGGTGTGAGAGGGAATCTTACTGTAGTTTTAAGTTTTTTTTTCTACTTCAAGTATAATTGACATAAAATAGTCTTATTAGTTTCCGGTGGACAATAGAGTGACACATATTTATGTAAATGACAAGGTGATTTCCATGACAGGTTTAGGTAGCCTCTGTCACCATAAAAAATTACAAAAATATTATTGACTACATTTTCTATGCTGTTTGTTACATTCCAAAGACATTTATTTTATAAGTGGAAGTTTACACATTTTAATCACTTTCATGTATATTTACCACCCTTCCATCATAACTTTCTGGAAACTACCAGTTTTTTTTCTGTATCTATGATTCTAATTTTATTTTTGCTTGTTAATTTGTCTAGCTTTTTAATTTCCACATACAATAATATAATACAGCAATTCTCTTTGTGAGACTTCTTTTCTTAATATAATACCCACCAGGACCATCTATAATATCTTGCCCCAAATGAAAAGAGTTCACATGTTTTTATGTCAGAGCAACATTTTAAAATACATGTGTATTTACATGCGTATGGTTTGTATATGACATTTATTTGACTTTAAATGTAAATTGATTAAATGCTCCAGTTAAAAGACATAGGGTAGCAGAATGGATAAGAAAACATGACCTGCACATATGCTGCTTCCAAGAGACCCACCTCAGAACAAAGAACCTCCAGGGACTGAAAGTAAGAGAATGGAAAAAAAATATTCCAAGCAATCAGACAGGAAACAAAATCTGGTGTAGTCATACTTATGTCAGACAAAATAGACTTCTAAAAAAAGGCCCTAAAAGGAAATAGAGAAGGATACTTCATAATACTCAAGGGGAACATCCATCAAGAAGGCATAAATATGGTACACATATATTCACTCAACATATGAGCACTCAAATATATAAAAATGTCATGAAGGACTTCAAGAAAGATATAGACAACAAAATACTTACAGTAGAGGATTTTAACAGCACACTCTAAACAATGGATAGATCTTTCAAATAAAACATCTATAAGGGTATTGTGGAATTGAATGATACATTAGATTAAATGGACTGAACTGAGTTATATATATATAACCTTTCATCCCAGAGATGCATAATACAAATTCTTTACAAAAGAATTTTGAAAATTCATTTTCAAAGATAGGCCACAAAACAAGATACAACAAATTCAAGAAAATTTAAAACATATCAAGCATTTTCTCAGACCACAAGGGATTGAAACTAGGAATCAACATGAAGGAAATAACTCAAAACAGTCAAACACATGAAGACTGATTAGCATGCTATTAAACAATGAATTGCTCAATAATGAGATCAAAGAAGAAATCAAAAACTTTATGGAAACAAATGAAAACGAACACAAAACAGTCCAAAACCTGTGGGACACAGCAAAGGCAGTCCTGAGAGGGAAGTTCATAGCAACACAGGCCTACCTCAAAAAAATAGAAACATTTCAAATAAATGACCTAACACTGCAGCTTCAAGAACTGGAGAAATAACAACAAACAAAGCCCAGAGCAAGGAGAAGAAAGGAAATAATCAAGATCAGAGAAGAATTGAATGACATAGAGTCAAACAGAACAGCTCAAAGGATTAATAAGCCCAGGAGCTGGTTCTTTGAAAAGATAAACAAAATTGGTAAGCTTTTAACCAAACTTATCAAGAAAAAAATGGAGAGGAAAGAAAGAAATAATATCAGAAATGAAAGAGGAGAAATAACAACTGATACCACAAGAATAGAAGGGATTGTGAACAATTATATGCCAAGAAATTTGAAAACCTGGGTGAAATGGACAAATTTCTAGAAAAATATAATCTTCCAAAACTTAATCGAGAAGTAGGAGATGCCTGAACAGATCAATAACAGCTAGTGAAATTAAAGCAGTAATTAAAAAATTCCTGGCACACAAAAGCCCTGAACCAGATGATTTCACAGGAGAATTTTAAAAAACATTAAGGAAGAGCTGACCCCCTGTCCTTCTCAGACTATTCCAAAAGATCCAAGAAGAGGGAAGACTCCCAAACTCTTTGTATGAGGCCAGCATCATCCTAATCCCAAAAGCAGGTAAAGACTCAACCATGAAAGAAAACTACAGGCCAATATCAGTTATGAACATAGAAGCTAAAATCCTCAACAAAATATTGGTAAACAGCATCCAGAAATACATTAAAAAGATTATCCACCATGATCAAGTGGGATTTATCCCAGAGATGCAGGAATGGCTTGATATTTGCATATCAATAAACATAATAAATCACATAAAAAAAGGAAAGACAAAAATCACATGATTATATCAATAGATGAAGAAAAAGCATTTGATAAAGTACAGCACCCATTTATGATAAAAACACTCAACAAAATGGGAATAAATGGGGCATTCCTCAACATAATAAAGGCCATATATGAAAAACCTCCAGCCAACCTCATACTCAATGGGCAAAAACTAAAAGCTTTCCCACTAAGACCAGGAACAAGACAAGGATGTCCTCTTTCACCAGTTCTATTCAACATAGTATTGGAAGTCCTAGCCACAGTGATCAGACAAGAAAAAGAATTAAAGGCATCCAAATTGTAAAGGAGGAAGTAAAACTATCATTGTTTGCAGATGACATGATCGTGTACATAGAAAACTCTGTAGATTACACCAAAAAAAACTACTTGACCTAATAAATGAATTTGGGAAAACAGCAGGATACAAAGTCAATATTCAGAAATCGAAGGCATTTTTGTACACCAACAATGAAATATCAAAAGCAGAAATCAGGAAAATAATACCACTTTGCTATAGCAACAAGAAAAATAAATTACCTAGGAATAAACTTAACCAAGGAGGTAAAAGACCTTTACACAGAAAACTACACCACAGTGAAGAATGACACTGAGGGAGACCCAAATAAATGGAAGCATATACCGCATTCATGGATTGAAACAATTAACATAATCAAAATGTCCATACTACCCAAAGCAATTTATAGATTCAATGAAATCCCTATTAAAATACCAATGATGTATTTCACAGACATAGAACAAACATTCAAAAAATTTATATGAAACCAAAAAATTTATATGGAACCAAGTAGCTGCAGCAATTTTGAGAAAGAAGAACAAAGTAGGAGGGACCACAATACCATCAAACTTTATTACAAGGCCACTGCAATCATAACAGTCTGGTACTGTCATAAGAACAGAAACACAGATCAATGGAACAGAATATAGAGCCCAGAAATAAACCCATGTCTCTATGGTCAATTAATATTTGACGAAGGGGGCAGAACCATAAAATAGAGTAAAAATAACCTCTTCAGCAAATGGCATTGGGAGAGCTGGACAGCTACATGCAAAAAAACTGAAATTTGATTAACTTACACCATACACAAAAATAAACTCAAGAAGGATAAAAGACTTAAATATTAGTCACAACACAATAAAAGTCCTGGAGGAGAACATACGCAGGAAACTCTCAGATATCTCATGCAGCAATATTTTCACCGATATGTCCCCTAGAGCAAGGGACACAGAGGAAAGAATAAACAAATGAGACTTCATCAAAATAATAACATTTTGCATAGCTAAAGAACACATCAGCAAAATGAAAATGGAACCAACAATATGGGAAAATATATTTGTCAATGATACCTCAGACAGTGGTTTGATCTCCAAAATATCACATGACTCCACTCCAGGAAGACAAACAATCTAATTTAAAAAATGGGTAAAGGACCTGAACAGGCACTTCTCCAAGGAGGACATAGACAGGGCCCAGAGATATATGAAAAGATGCTCATGATACTTTCAGAGAAATGCAAATTAAAACCATGAGGAGATATCACTTCACAGCAGTCAGAACGCCCATCATAAATAAATCAACAAACAATGGGTGCTGGCGAGGTTGTGAGTAAAGGGAACCCTAGTGCACTGTTGGTGGGAATGCAGACTGGTGCAGCCACTGTGGAAAACAGCTTGGAATGTTGTCCAAAAACTAAAAGTGGAACTCCCTTTTGTCCCAGCAATTCCACTGCTGGGATTATAACCTAAGATATTCCCAAAACTCCCATTCAAAAGAGCCTATGCACCCCAATGTTCATAGCAGCACAATTTACAATAGCCAACTCCTGGAAGCAACCTGAGAGCCCATCAGTAAATGAGTGGGTCAAAAAATTATGGTACAATTACACAATGGAGTACTATGCAGCACATAGAAAGAGCTACTCTCCTTTGCGACAGCATGGGTAGGACTGGAGAGCATTATGGTAAGCGAAATAAGGCCGGAGGGTGACAGACAAATACCATATGATCTCACCTATAAGTGGAACCTAATCAACAAAATGGACAAGCAAGGAAAATATAACCAGCAACATTGTAAAGAAAAGAAACCGACAGTGGCATGAGGGAAGGAGGGAGGTGGGTAGCGGGGAGGGGAAAGGATCAAATCAAATAATGTGTAAAGGACCTATGGATGAAGCCAAAGTGGGGAAGGATTGAAGGAGGGAAGTGGGGGTAGGTGGGGAAGGGGAAAGTGGTGGTGGGAAAACAGAAACAAATATATTTGAACAATAAAAATAAAAAGGAATTTTTTTAAAAAAGGGAAAATGGAACAGGTACAGGCACAAAAAAAAAAAAAAAAAAGGAAACTAAACCACCATCTTTCACCACACAAGAATAAACTCAAAATGGATAAAAGACTTAAGTAAAAGTTGGAAATCCATAAAAATCCTAGAAGAAAACATAGTGAAATCTCAGGCATGTCCTGTAGCAATTTTTTTCAGATGTCTCTTAGGGCAAGGAAAATGAAAAAAAAAATTAAACTATATCGAATTGAAAAGTTTCTGCACAGCAAAAGAAACCATCAATAAAATGGAAACAGAACCCACTGAATGGGAAAACATTTTTGGCAATGATAGATTGGATAAAGGATCAATTTTAAAATATATGAAGAATGTGTACAACTAAACACCAGGGAGGTAATCAATCCAATTACAAAATGGGTAAAGGGCCTGAATAGACACTTCTCCGAAGAAGTTGTGCAAATAGCCAATAGACATATAGAAAAAGCCTCCATGTCTGTAATCACCAGAAAGATGCAAATTAAAACTACAAAGAGATATCACCTCACACCTGCAAGAATGTCTACCATCGATATGTAAACAAACTACAAGTTCTGGTGAGTATGTCTAGGAAGTAAACCTTAGTGCACTGTTGTTGAGTATGCAGAATGGTGCAGCCACTGTGGGAAACAGTGTGGAGTTTCTTCAGAAAAGTAAAAATGAAACTGACTTTTTGCCAGATACCCTACTTGTGAAAATACATAATTTTTTGAATTGATGTTTTGAAATTTTTAGAATATACTCATAATATGGTATGTGAAATAAGCCAGTCAGGAAAAAGAAAGAAAGAAAGAAATATCATATGATCTCACTTGCATGTAGAATCTAATAAATGAAATAAACTGGCAAACAAAATAGAAACAAAGGCATAAATACATTGCACAGACTGACTGCTGTCAGAGGGAATGGAAGATGGAACTGGATAAAATAAGGTGACAGAATTAGCCAAAGAGCATCTATGCGTAACCCACAGGCGCAGACAAGGTGTGGTGATGGCCACAGGAAACAGGTGGGCGCTGCAGAGAGTTGGGCCGAGAAGGGAAAATGAGAACACCTGTAATATATTCAACAATGAAAATAAAGTTAAAAATAGAATAAAAACAACATCATTTTCAGGTGATGTGTTGCAAACCAAAAGCAATAATTGTGGCTAAATTACTGTGGTTTCATTACAAATTGAGTAACATATCTGGAAAAAACAGAGTGCCCTGAAATGTTTAAATGACAAAATCACATTGGAATAAACAGTACTTGTGAATACACAATGTTATAAATGTACTTAATTGCAAAAAAAATGGTGCACATAAAAATGATCACAAAAACAAATTTTATTCATGTGTATTTTATCACAATAAAAGTTAAAAGGAATGACTTATCTTACTGCAAAGAGTTTGACACAGCTTAACAGAGAGTGACACATTCAGGATGAGTTAGCACTTGCTGTCAGATATGCATTATTGGTAGTTTGAGAAGACAAACTCTCATTTTCAATCTCTAGATTTAATGTAATTGAAAAAACTGAAGGAAATAAATAATGGGAAAGACCATACAGTCAGAAAATTGTCACTTAGAGTTTAAGAAAGGATGTTGTGGCCAGCACTGTGCACAGAGGGACTCTGAGACCTGGAAGGCACTGTCTCCTGACTCGGGGGATTAGGCGTTAGCTTGATTATGTTTTGTTATTTCATGTACATGGTATCAATGTTCAGGCTTTATAAGTAATTTAGCTTATGAATTTACATTCCAGATTTTGTTTTATAATCTTTTGTCTTTGAAGATAGTTGCCTAATCTTTAATAAAAACCACATTCATACAAAAATATGACTCATTTTGATAAATGACATTTTTCCCTTAATAAAGGCATTTATTAAAATAATGGCATTTCTTCAAACAAGAAAATAATTATGTTTATTTTAAAATTCCATACTAAGTTTTTTAAAAGTAATGATCCTGCCCTTATAGAATATGAAATGACCTTGTCTTCTTATTCATTGTAGAGGCATTGCCCTTTGAAACAAATAATATTCTTTTAAACATATAATGGACTTTCAAAGCATCTGGATCATGCCCTGTAGAGATGGATGATCCTATCTTTAATAAGTGTGTCCTTTTTCTGAGGAAGAATAAAAATCTAGTAATGATGACAGCAAGGTGAATAAGGAGGATGATAACAGGGGAAGCAAGGTGAGTGGCAATTCAAGGAACATGTATGAAGGACCCATGGAAAAAGACAACGCGGGGGGGAGATTAAATGTGGGATATGGGGGGTGGGTAGGGCAGGGAGAGTAATGGGGGAAAATGGGGACAACTGTAATTGAACAACAATAAAAAGCATTAAATATTTTTATAAATTAAAAAAGAAAGACCACACATGCCAACTTGGATGTATCTCAGAGACAAAATATTCAGTAAAAAGTAGAAGCTACTGATCAATGTGTCTAATCCATGTAGCATGTGAAGGTAAGTATGGAGAACAACAGGAGAGTCCAACAGGGTCTCATGCCCTGTTATAGGACAATTCCAGGACGAGCCTCTTTTTTCACTGACACACAGAATGAGAAAAGAGCAAATTTCTCAGGATCATGCCATAGATTGAGTAAAGAGAGTCATACCAACCCAGGGGAAGATCCTTTAGGCAGGCCCCAGTACCCCTTCTTCAGAGAAATTGAATCAGGATTTTGTGTCTTTAGTACCTTGTGAAAAAGTAATTTGTCATTGTGATTGAATTTCATTGTTTTCAGATTATCCACTATGCCAGTCATGCAAAATTTTAAGTGTGGCGTCTTGTGTTACATAGCCACTGATATCAGGAAGCAGGCCCTTCTTTACATGATTCTCACAGGTTAGGAGTACTGGGTATGACAAGGGCTCTTGACCCTGCAGGGGGTAGTACTGAGGGAAGACACATGCTGTCTGTAGTAAGGAAGTTTTGGCCTGCAGTTTGAAAAGCAGCAGGTTTCGAGAAGGGAGAAGTAAGCAAGCAGCTGTGTAGTTTATAGTGAGAACGGTGGCCATGCAGCCTGGACCAGTAAGAAAGGAGGTGCTGCTGCTGTGAGCGTGCTGGCTCTAGCTGACTCCAGGGCTGCAAAGGACTTCCTTGCAAGATCCTGTCCTGCGACACCTGCACTTAACCTGGACTATTAAGACCTCTGCCTTTCCTCAGTTTCACCATGATCCAGAGGAACACGGCACAGGTCTTTTTTCTGATTATTATACAGAGGTTGATGTCCATATACTGCTTTTTTTTGCTCACCACCTTCACTGTGCTCAGACCCCTTCTGACACTCAGGAGCACTTTTGAAAGACACCTTTGCTGACCACCTTCTCTAACAATCCTGTCACTTTACTTTTTGATCTGCCCCTTCTCTGTTTTTTTTTTTTTTCCATATCACATGTGGGTACCTGACATCACATCTAGACTTTTCCTTGTCTCTCTCTCCTCCATAGAACATGGACTTGATGAGAGCAGGGCTTCTCTGACCTTGTACCTCCAGTAAGGTCAAAGCCTGAAAATACATGGGGTTGAATGAATGAGTTTTCCTAGGGTCTGGTAAATCATGGAGTGTATTTGCCCATTACTTAGGTTTGTGGTGAAGATAATGTCTAGCTCCCCTGGTTAATATTTTTCTGGTGTTTCCTGATATAAACCAATACTATTATTATCAGTTTTCATAATTCAATACTCGACAATGAATAACTTTGGAAATGAATAGCAGTTGAGGCTTTCCTGCCTCTCACCACTTCCATATCACTAGAATTTCCTCTTGCTGAGCCCCTTCCCCTCCTACGCTACTCCCTTCTCCCCCAACCTCAGGTGGAGGCTTCCCTGTTTTTTCAGAGCACTGGTCTCCTCAGCAGATCCCAGCTGATCTCTGTGGCAGATCCTTAGTCTATCCCAAGAAAATGTCCTCTACTTACCAACCAGCAGGAGCCCTTGCCAGTGGACAAGTCCTCTGCGGGTAGAGACTGAAAAGGATCCCATGGGGGCTGCATCTGCTCTGTGGCTCCCTCTCTGAGAAAAACTTGAGGGTCTGTGAAGCTCACAGGCACCTGTGCCCAGACTGGTGCAATCTGCTGTGTGTCCTACCTGTGCTCTGAGCTTTATTCTGGAGCAAGATTACCATTCTTGTCACGTGAGCTGGGGTTCAGGTCAGGGTCTGGGCACAGTACCCTCCAGTTAACTCCTTGTCCTCATTTTTGACACCTTAATCCCTTCCTGCCAGTCCTGATCCCCTATATTCTGCTTTCCTGAGAACTCCTCAGGCATCTCAAAACCAGACAGACACACACAAACACACATGACTATAAACACACACAAACACACACCCGCCCTCATGCTCTGTTAGGAAAAGCACAAGCCTTGGGTGTCTGGGTTTCAGGGTTCCCCACAGCTCCTTGTCAGGTGCCCTGTAGACTTTCCCACAACCTCTCTCACTCACATTTGAATTTTCCTTCCAGAGCAGTAGTTCTTAGTTCTTGAGCTAAGTCAGAAAAAACTGTCAAAAGGATGTCACCTCTGCTGTGCATCCGATCACCTGTGAAACATTGTCAGTATCACAATGCCCAGATGGCATCTTAAAACTGCAGCTTCAGCATCTATCCAGCTAATGTGGGTGCCCATTCAAAATGAGATCCCTTCTCGTGCGGGTAGAACCACTTCTCTGGCTCTCCTTGGCACGGGGAGAGCCTTCAGATCCCACTAAACTGCGGATTCTGACTGGGGTGCTTTGGGTCAGAGACTCTGCAAGTGACAGGCTCTCGGAAGGTTGATTTACTGGCCCATGGAGCTCACTTGCAAAGCAAGGCCGATGGGGGCGCCTGTGTCCTTGAGAGGATGGCCCCCTCCCCTTGCATCGGTCTCTGCTGCACCTCGGTTTCCACTCTGTCAGCACCCCACAGGGAGGCTCGGGTGTCCCGGAGAAATGCAGGAGATTTCTGTTTGCGACACAGTAACCCAGCTGGACAGAAGATCCTCCCCATGTTCACAAATGCTCTGAGGAAGTTCTATTTCCTCCCAGCAGGAAGGTCACAGAGATGAATCTGGGGATGAGAAGGGGTCAGACTGAGTGAAAACTGCAGAGGGGTCCCTTCTTCCACCTCAGGTTGTCACCAGACTGGATTTTGCTTCCAGGAACAAAGACTTAAAACGAGAAGTCTCAGTAGGAGGTGCAGATTTTGTGTGTGAAGTGGGAGGTGTCCTGCATGTCCTAGGAAGAAAGGACTGTGGCAAAAGGTCAGGTGCCTGGGGGCTTCCTGGTTCTCAGGGGACAGCTTAATGCAGACCATCCCTCTGCATGTCTTTGGGGGACCTGTTCTTGTGCTCTCTTGCTGTTGGGACAACATCTGAGTCCTGGGCAGCTTTCCCGGGGTTACTCACACCGCCCATAGGTGGTGCCAGGCATGGGGCAGAGAGTAGCACAGAAACCACTGAGAAAGGAGGTGCTCGTAGGCCCTGTCAAAGAAAGAAAAAGAAAAAAAAAATCCAAACCTGAAGAGCAATTTAATGGGTTTACCTGAGCCATAATGACCACATGTGCCTGGGAAGAGAGTTTCAAATCCTGTGAAGAATGGCAGTTTTCCAGCATATCTTATACATTACAATCAAAGTAGAATTAGAAAAAAGTTACATAAAATCCATTAATATGTGAAAGAAAATATAGCAGGGAAATTTATAGAATTGGAAAAATATGCAAAATGGAGAATGGTAGTTTTTACATTGATGGGTGCAAGATACCATTTATGGACACAGAGAAGGTGTGCCAGGGAGGGACCAGATAACCTTCAGGTTAGTTCTGTGGTCTCATGCATTTGTCCCAGACTCTGTGCTTCTGAATGGCCCAGCAAAGAAAATCACTATGATGTATCAAAATTATGCTACTCAAGATAAAAGGAAAAAAAAAAAAAACAAAAAAGAGAGAGGATCGGGGCTCACTCAAGCTAAAGACTGGCTTTTGATAAGGAAAATAGAAGCCTGGGTGTGACAATCTGCCATCACCTGCCCAGTTAGAAATTTCTGATCAAAATATCTGGTGAGGCTTATCGGTCTTGCCATTTGGCCCACTGAGCTTGTCAGTTTATTGCACAGCCCCTTATTGTTTACAGTCTCTAAAAGCAGCAGGACGGACAGAACAGTCATGAGACAGGGCCCTGAAAAAGGCCTGGTGAACCAGGGCATGAAAACCAAGCTCCTTCTCCATCTTCCCAGACAAAGGCAGGTTCCTCTATTTCCTCTCAGTCTCAATGTTGTCCCCTGGAGGACGGAGTTGGACCGGCCGCCAATTCCAGGTGCTGTAGAGGGATACTGACCTGTGTAGGGTGAGCTCAGTGAAAAGGCAGGCACTGTCCAGGGCACTCTGAGTCCAGCGTCAGGAAAACTGTCCCAACAGGGGCATGTGCTGCCTCAGACAGAGCTTTTGCTTTCAAGTGTCTCAGGGAATGGCCTGGTGAAGGTTTCCTGAGGTTTTTGGGAGAGATGCTGGCATGGAGGTTTGACCCCAAAATGCCCTGTGTGTCCTCCATCAGTACTTTGGGGTGTTGCATGTAAGTCATTTTTGTGTTCTGGTCTGTGCCCAGGGTCCAGGAGGTAGAGCAGCTGTACCATGAATACTCATGAATACTCAACCAGTGGCCCAGCGTGTTCTTTTGTTAGCGGAAGAGAGGTTGTCATAGAACCCTGAGCCCCTCTGAGATGGAAGCCACCACAGATTCTGGGTCCTCCTCTCCCATTCTGCCCAAGAAATTTCCTTTGTTCCCCAGGACATCATGACATAGACAGATGTCTTTAGAAGCAACAGGCTTGTGTCCCACAGACTAGAATTCTGGGAATGAAACATTATCCCTCATTCCTAAAAGGTCAGGGTGTCTTTTTCCTTCCCTGGTAGCAACTTACCAGGGTTTGAGGACCCAGAGATTCTGTCAGGTCAGGAACCTATGAGAACAGGAAGATCACAGGCCTGGGGAGGTGAGACATGACTCACAGGGCGGGACTGTGGAGGGCAGTGCTTTTGGACGAATAAAATGCAGTCCAATCTCTCATTGTTAGGAGGATCCTTCCCTTCCTCCTGACTGCATGACAAGTAACAGCCTGACTCTAGGATGTCCCCAAGCAGGCAGTGGCCTCCTGTAATGCTGACACCAATACCTTTGTGTCTATGAGGAACCTGATTTGACCGCAGGTGTCACACAAAGTGACAGGCTTCCATTGTGTGGTTTCAGCTATCAATTTAATGATCATTCACAGACCATATGTGATATCAGGCTCTTGGATGAGCCCTGGAAACTCCAAGAAGAGTAAGACATGTGTAGGCCTTGTGCTTATTCAGTTTGCCATGTATCAGAGACCCTTCTCAGATAAATCGTGGCTCCAAGGAGTTCATTATAATCCAGCCAACGGCCATGAAGTGAAACTTCTGGTGCATAAACAGCATGTACTTGAGTCTCAGCTGGTGTCAAGATCATAGAGAGCACTTCTGACAGTGTGCCCTCTTGGCTGAGACCTGAAGAGCTGGTGGCCCTTTTCCCCTTGAGGAACAGAGAGTGTTAAAGAAAAAGCTGCCTGCAGAGGACTGGCCTTTGGGGTGCTGACGCTTGGCTGGATGGAGGAGCAGACGGGATTCCCTGTGGGGAGCTTGAAGAGTTAGAAAGGCTGTGTAATGATTGATACTGGTGAGGATGGGCTCTGCTGGCCTGTGGATGCTGCTCAGCTGGGGCTAGTGGTGCCCCGGAAAGGCCCCAGCCTGCAGAGTAGTTCTGCCATCTCTGGTGGACAAGCAGAAAATGGGCTAGAAAATGTCATGTTACAGTTACTTTAAATTTTTTTTTTTACTTTCTATTCAACTATAATTGAGGCAATATTTCATGTATGTATACAAAACTTTTAATATATTTATTGAATTATAGTTGAATATAATAAGCTTAACATATTGAAAGGATACAACTTATGAATTTTTTCCAGATGCATGCACCAAATTATTTGTTACAATGAAAATAAAAACCATGTCCCTTACTATTAAAACCTTTTCATGTCCTCGCTGATCTCTTTATTATTTACCTCTCCACCTTTTTTTTTTAGTGTTAAGGGAACTCTCACTGGATTTTTTAAATAAATTCAAACACTTTTTCAGTTTTTTCCTAGCATTTTATCATAAAGTTGTAAGTTTAGGCCAGGGTTGATTTCTTCAGTCAACATGATTATTTTCACATAGTTTTTTGTTTTTACACTCTAGTTATATCTCATTCCAGGGATGCATTAATTTTGATTATCTATTCACGCTTTTTGGACATTAATGAGGTTTCCATTTTCCAGCTATTACAAGTACACCTGCCATGAACATGAATGTAGAAAGCTTGTAACGCAAATAATTAGTCCTTGTAAAACCACTGAATAACTAGAGAAATGGAATGCAGGGAGTTACCCTTGGAAGTCTGGTCTCAAGGCCTCGCCTTTCTTTTCCCACCCAGAGGGAAAGAAACACCTGCTCCTTCACATGAAGCTGCGTCTGCCACAGCCCACCCAGCAGTCAACACAGTAGCAGAAATGATGAACCCATCTCCCATCCAGCTTCTAAATTATGAACCTCAGTGCACCTCAGAAACTGCATTTAATCCATGTCTGGATTCTCAGTCACTAGGAGTAGAGGAAGGTAGTGTTTCAACTTTTAGTCCCTCTGATATAAGAGGAAACCTAAAAAAAGTGAAGAATATATGCCAAGTGCCAGTAGACAGTACATGGCATGTCTGAGTCCACTTGCAGGCTGTGTGCCCCTGGGCGAGTGACCTCATCTCAAGAAACCTCAGTTCTCTCATGTGATATCATGTACATTTGTTTGGTCATCTTTCTTGGATTTTAGAAAAGGGCATCTAAAACTCCTGGAATTTTGTAAGTGATGTGGGTAGTAAGCGTGCTTTTGCTGTGATGAGGCAACTCTGCCAGGCCTCTGGATGGTTGCATAGTTATGTAGGTCACCAGAAAGGCCAAGTTTTGATCAGAAACTTGGAATTTCCATCTGTCAATGTACGAAATGTCTAACCTGAAGAGAATTTTTATGAGTCTCCTCGACCCAAACATGACGATAATTGTGGGAAGCCAAATCACAATGGATTGAGATAATCTTCCGAAGAATGGCCCATTTGCACCTTATTTTATACAGTACAGTCAAAGACAGAGACTTAAGGGGTTATGTTAAATGCATTAGCAATAGATTATGGAGGTTGGAGAAAGAAAAGTGCAGGAATGTCTGATACTGGGTAAGAATAAAACAAATAGACATAATTGTGAGGTTGGTTGGTTGGTACAGTAAAATTAGCAGTTAACAATTAACACAATAACCATAGTAAAGAGAAGGTATGTGGTCTCTGCTATGGTACAGTGAGGAGTCTGGAAAAAAATTACCCTAACATTTTTAAGGTATGTTATGGTAGAGGCAGAAAGAGAATAAACACCCTCAGTTAAGTTTAAAGGTTGAGTTTTGTCCGGAAAGATACCAGCCTAGGACATAACTACCCTCCATGACTCACTTTTGGCTAAGAGTTTTAACTTCAGTCCATCCTATGTGTTTACCCGATACAGGGGCGGGGTACTCCGTTCCTGCAGAGTTCCCCCGTGTTGCCTCGGATTGAGGAAAATAAAATAAGTCGTTCCAGACACTCTAGGTCTGCCAAGAAAATGGGGTGATGATTCTCTCTAGTGGAGAATGCCTGGAGCCCTTCTCTTGATGTGGCTTTTATTGAGAATAACCTGCACAAAGGTATACAGCATGAATGCAAAGCTCATCATTCAATGTCAAAAAGCTTTGTCTACAGAAAACAGATAGAGATCATAGATAACAACTGAGGAAACACAGAGGTTTGCCTCAGGTCAGGGTCTTGTAGACAAGATGGTGCCCATTTGGCCCTGAAACCTGGGAAACTGATCACATTCTGTGGTCGACCCCAACATCAGTACTCATTAACTTGAAGGCATTCTTAGCAAAGTAAGTTTCATAGGATTTAATGCATTTCTTTTCCAGGCCTAATTGTCCCTGGGAACCACCCAATCCAGTTTAGGGTTGTACCTACCTTTAGTATTGTTTCACTGACTCAGTCAGGTGGCAGGCAGAGCAGCCAAGAAATAGGGAGAATTCTTTCACATAGAATGAGGACTCTGACCATGACATCACCGAGCGGTGAGGGTCTTTTGCCCCTTCTCCGTGTCCCCCAAGTCCTTTCCTGAGGGCCTCCATACAACTGTGCCTTTCTTAGGTTGCCCCGCCATCGAAGAGTCTTACCCTTCCTTGACTAAGCAGCCATCCTCCAGCGCCAAGCAGGGTGATGTGAGGGAGGTAGGGGCTGCGCCCCTGCCACGGGGACAGGTTTTGTCTCCTCAGTGGCCTATTTTCCCAAGGCCTCCTTGCTCAGCTTGTCTTGGGGCCCTCTCATCTGCTGGTGAGACTTCAGTCCCTGAAACTGGGCAGGATGATTCCCAAAATTTACTTAAGTTTATGTGTTTTAAGTCCCACCATGCAGGCCTCCCCTGAGCTTGTCAGGTTTAGTATGTGGCCCCTTTCTTGTCCACACTGTTTTGGTTATAAGTCAACTTAAAGAATGCATTGGCGATCAATCTTTCGGTGAGACAATCCTGTCTCAAGTGCTAGGAAGGGGTTATTAGAAGTCTTAGCGGCAGCATTCGTGTTGCTGAGCGACCAACCATGGGTGATGCAGAAGACCTTACCTGGGGCGGAGGTCAAAGCCGGAGGTTCTCAGAAGTGAAAAGCAGGTAAAGCGGAGGCAGTCAGGCTCCACAGGCCATTCTTAGAAAAACACTCTGTGTCATTTCTAACCTATAAGCTGTCATCACCTAAGTTTTCCTTTCCCATTTCTCTGTGTTTTGCATCTTGTATTACATTTACTTACAGTTTGAGGGCACACTATACACCAATCCAATTTTAACAATTTTACCAGGAGATGGGTTCTTATTTACTATGGTTCTCCTATTATTAATTATTAATTCTTCAGTATAAATCTTATTTCTGCTAGCTGGTACACTTGGAAGCTGTAATCTTAAGGATAATAATGTGTATGGGTTTGGAATCACAGGATATCAGGAAACAGCTATTTTATTTATAGATCTGAGATTGTATAATTCTTTTTCTTTGGTTTCTTTACCAGCAAATTAGTAGAATAAGAGAAGCTTCTATATAAATTATGTCTTCTTTTAAAGTAATTTTGTATAATGGGCTTAATTCCAGCTAGTACACCAGGTCTTAAAGGTTAATGGCAAATGTTAGGTGTAAGCAAAGCATTATCAATACTTTTTTTAAAAAATTAATTTATCAATACTTATTTTTAATACGATTGGCTGACTTGATCTTGCCAATACCTATACTGGAAATAGCTCAAATTCCATTGGAACAATCTGCAAGAAGTGTTCAGTCTCAAGATTTGTTTTTTCTTATGGAAGTTCTTTTATAATTATTATTTTCCTGATTGTTTCAATATTCAAATACATTTTACCTTTCCAGGAAAAAATATGTGGGTTCCATGAGTTTAAAAAGATCTCTCCCTCTCAGGTGTACTGAGGATGATTAGACCACTAAATACAGATATTGCCTCACTACAATTTATAGTTGGAAAGGGATGGGTTGTGATTTAAGAATAGTCATTGGTTGATTAGGTATTCCTGCACTGAAGCTTTACTCTTTTTTTTAAATTTATTTATTTATTTATTTTGTCAAATACATTTGTCTCTGCCTTCCCCCCACCACTTTCCCTTGTGAAGCTTTACTCTTAGTTAGGTGCTGTTAAGAACAGATAGAATAGCCCCAGTACCTATAAGGGCCTTAGGAATGTCCACTGTTGTAGTAATTTTAATTTCTTTTTAACTATTAGTAAGGAGAAAAGGAAACACCCCTTTAGTCCTCTGAGCAACATTATGCTTGCTTTTGTATTTTTCTTTTTCTAAGTCTTATTTAACTTTTCTATATCCTCTTTGAAAGTGAACAGACTTCTCTGTAGAATTCCCCATTGAACTTTACTGGGTAATTCTGTTGCTTTACTTCCAGCAACCAGTAGGTACATTCTTTGGAGTAGGTCAGAATAACCATGATCTTATATGCCAACAGTAAAATTAAACTTTTTTGCCAACCTATCTGGGTCCTAGAAAAAGTCTTTGAAATTTTAGGTAGATTTTTATATTCTTTTTTAGTTTTAGGAATATATATATAATCCCTCATAGTCCTCTACTTAAAGGAGTTTTTTTTTTTCTTCTTTTTTTCTGAAGGGGGCTGCTAGAATTCCTGGTTTATTTCTGTCTAAATTTGTATTGTCTCTTTCTCAAAGATTATTAGGGAGTGGTAGTGGAGGAGATACAAAGAAGACAAAAAAGTTAGTATAAGAAAAAAGAGGGAAATTCAGACTAAATTTCAAAAAAACATTAGAGGTAAAGAATATTGTGATGGAAATGTAGTAGGAGGAGGAATGAGGTGCTCGCATTCATTAGCTATAGCAGTGTTCTTTAGATCAGAGACAGGCCCTAAAAGCTTTTATTATTTTTTTAAAGAGAGGACCTACTTGTGTTTCTCCTCGAAGCTTCCAATTTCCAATAAAGATGTGCTTGCCATTTATTTAGTTAAAATTTAGTGTGATCTTTTAAAAAACTTTTTTGAATGCCTAAATTAATTAGATGTCAACATATTTCTACTTTTTCCCTCACAAATTGATACAGCTTCTAACCAAATATTTACATTTGTGTAATTACTTACAAATAAAGCCTTTTTATTTATTATCTGTCTGCTAGAGTAGTTAGGAGGGGAATGTGGCTGAGAGTTTGTAGCCGTGGAGGCACAATTTGTCACCTCCATTTTACTATTTTTGTTGTCTTTTATATCTGAATGATTGCTCCCCTGCCATCATTCTGCTTGGGGGCTGTTGGTTACTAGAGCACAAAGTGCTGCACCTAGTTTTGAGGCTGTGTTGGTGCCATTAATGTAAGAGCAGAAAACAGATCTATCTACCTTGTGTTAGCAGGCTACATCCTCCTCTTACAGTGAGCAACATGTTCTTGTAACTTGTTTTCCTGACAAGTTTTCACTTTTTAACTTAGAGTATATTATACAATACAGTAAATACTTACAGTGTAGTATAATAATTTATTATACTAGTGAATATTCTGAAGTGAAAAAAGAGAGAACCAAAGAAGTATTGGGCGGTGAGGATATATGCCATCCTGAAGATAAAAAACAAAAAGCACTGTGGTTTGAGGCTTCAACACACCCCTCCACCCCCCCACCCCCCCGCCCATGGCTTGGAGATTCCATAGCAAATGAATGGTAAATAAATGTTTGCTCGGCATTTCCATGTTCCTCCTCGAACTGGTTCTCCATCTAAATACATTCTAGGCAGTTAAGAGGGAAGCTCTAAGGGTCTTTGAGCCTTCTGGTTCCCTATACCAAGATCAGAATCAATATCCTAAAAGGCAACTCTGGGGTGGCAACTCTGCTTCCATTCACAGCCCAGCCACTAACCTCCAGCTGCCTTGACAAATCTAACTGAAAGCTCAATCCTACAACACCTAGGCATTAACTAAAGTCATTATGTAATTAAATTATTACCAAACAAGATAAAATATTGGCATTGTTTTGTCAACCTAAGTGTACCAGCCATTGACTTCTTACACAAAATTTAAGAGATACATTTGAACCTGCTAATAAAAATGTTCTGAGATTCGGTGTTCACAGGTTCCCAATCGGGGGCATCTTAATTCCTGGGAAGTAACTGAACACGTGTGTTATGATGTTATCCACTGCTGTTCAGGAAGAACAAGGAGTCCTGTGACCCTGGCTCATGTCTCAGTTTGGTGTTTATGCTGTCAGTACTTACTGCTTAATCACATCGGTTATTGTGTTTTATCTTGTCCCTAATTTTAATTAGCATTTGCTGAGCTTGTTGCTGCCTGAAGGACTCCAGTCCCGTTCCTGTTGAGGAACTGGGACCAGGAAGTCTCCCAGAGGGGTGTTTGCTCAGTTTCAATATCATTCAAGTACTTTTATGTTCAACTTAATTTAGTTCCAAAAAATGTGTACTCCATGAATGCTGCAGAGAGGCCCTGATGGGACTCACTCAACAAATGGGTTCATGAGGGCCCTGCAGTCACAGTAACTGTGGTGTTGCTGTCTTTTCTTTTCTTTTCTTTTTAATAGGTAAGGTATTTTATTTACATTATATTTTATAATTTTCAGGCATATTTTATTTCAAGTGCATATCAGCAACAATAGGTGTTAACAACATATTTTATATTGATCACGCTACTAAAATAAGGCCTTTAAAATGGAGAGCTGTTGAAATTAGTACATTTTCTTTTCTTTTCATTTTTCAGTGTTTTATACTTATCAGCATTTTATATTTAGAAGTTATTCTTTTTTTTATTTTTCCAAATACATTTATCTCTGCCTTCCCCCCACCACTTTCCTCTGCCCCTCTCCCTCATCTCCCTCCCTCAATCCTTCCTCACTTTGGTTTTGTCCATGAGTCCTTGCTATATGTTCCTTGACTTGCCCCTTCCCTTCCTTTTCCCCCACCCATCCCTCCCTCCTTCCTTCTTGTCTCTGTTAGTTTCTTTTCCCTTTCAGTGTTGCTGGTCTTATTTTCCTTGCATCTTTGTTTTGTTGGTTATTTTCCACTTATAGGTAAGATCATATGGTATTTTTCTTTTGCCCCCTGGCTTATTTCACTTAGCATAATGCTCTCTAGTTCCATCCATGCTGTGGTAAAGGGTAAGAGCTCTTTCTGTCTGTTGCGTAGTATTCCATTGCATAAATGTACCATAATTTTTTGATCCAGTCATCTACTGATGGATATTTAGGTTGCTTCCAACACTTGGCTATTGTAAATTGTGCTACTATGAACATTGGGGTGCATAGGTTCTTTTGAATTGGGGTTTTGGGATTCTTAGGGTATAGTCCCAGCAGGGGAATCACTGGATCAAAAGGCAGTTATATTTTCAGCTTTTTGAGGAAATTCTACACTGCTTTCCACAATGGCTGCGCCAGTCTGCATTCCCACCAACAGTGGACTAGGGTTCCCTTTTCTCCATAGCCTTGCCAGCACCTGTTGTTTGTGGATCTGTTTATGATGGCCATTCTGACCAGTGTGATGTGGTATCTCATTGTGATTTTGATCTGCATTTCTCTAATGGCTAGTGATGTTGAGCATCCTTTCAAATGTCTCCGGGCCCTCTATACCTCTTCCTTAGAAAAGCATCTGCCCAGGTCCTTTGCCCATTTTTTGATTGGATCGTTTGTCTTGGAGTGGAGTCGAGTGAGTTCTTTATAAATCTTGGAGATCAAACCTGTATCTGATGTATCATTAGCAAATATATTTTCCCATAGAGTTGGCTCCCTTTTCATTTTGCTGATGTTTTCTTTAGCTGTGCAGAAACTTCTTATTTTGATGAGGTCCCACTTGTTTATTCTTTCCTTTATGTCCCTTGCTTTAGGAGACATATCAGTGAAAAAATTGCTGCATGGGATATCTGAGAGTTTTCTGCCAATGTTCTCCTCTAGGACTTTTATGGTGTTGTTCTCCTCTAGGACTTTTATGGTGTTGAGACTTATATTTAAGTGTTTTATCCATCTTGAGTTTATTTTTGTGTATGGTGTCAGCTGATGATCCAATTTCAATTTTTTGCATGTAGCTGTCCAGCTCTCCCAACAGCATTTGTTGGAGGCTATTATTGCTCCATTTTCTGCTTCTGCCCCCTTTTTCAAATATTAGATGCCCATATAGACCTGGGCTTCTTTCTGAACTTTCTATTCTGTTCCACTGGTCTACGAGTCTGTTCTTGTGCCAGTACCAGATTGTTTTGAGTATAGTGGCTTTGTAATATAGTTTGATGTCTGGTATTGTGATCCCTTCTACTTTGTTTTTCTTTCTCAAAATTGCTGCGGCTATTCGGGGTCATTTATGGTTCCATATAAATTTTTGAAATATCTGTTCTATTTCTGTGAAATACGTCATTGGTATTTTAATAGGGATTTTGTTGAACCTATAAATTGCTTTGGGTAGTAGGGACATTTTGATGATATTAATTCTTCCATTGCATGAACATGGTATATGCTTCCATTTATTTGTGTCTTCCTTAATTTCTTTCTTCAACGTTGTATAGTTTTCTGCGTACAGGTCTGTTACCTCCTTGGTTAAATCTATTCTAAAGTACTTTATTTTTCTTGTTGCTATGTCAAATGGTATTTTCTTCTGACTTCTTCTATTTCATTGTTGGTGTACAAAAATGCCTTTGATTTCTGAATATTGACTTTGTGTCCTGCTGTTTTGCCAAATTCACTTATTAGGTTGAGCAGATTTTTGGTGGAGTCTACAGGGTTCTCTATGTATACTATCATGTCATCTGCAAACAATGATAGTTTTACTTCCTCCTTTCCTATTTGGATGCCTTTTATTTCTTTTTCTTGTCTGACCTCTGTGGCTAGGACTTTCAATACTATATTGAATAGAAGTGGTGAAAGCAGACATCCTTGTCTTGTTCCCAATCTTAGTGGGAAAGCTTTTAGTTTTTGCCCATTGAGTATGATGTTGGCTGTAGGTTTTTCATATATGACCTTTATTACGTTGAGGAATGCCCCATTTATTCCCATTTTTTTTAGTGTTTTTATCATGAATGGGTGCTGTACCTTATTGGATGCTTTTGCTGCATCTATTGAGGTGATCATATGGTTTTTCTCTTTTCTTTTGTTTATGTGATGTATTACGTTTATTGATTTGCATATATTGAACCATCCCTGCATCCTTGGAATGAATCCCACTTGATCATGATGGATAATCTTTTTAATGTATTTCTGGATGTGGTTTGCCCATATTTTGTTGAGGATTTTAGCATCTATGTTCATCAGTGAACTTGGCCTGTAGTTTTCTTTCTTTGTAGGGTCTTTATCTGGTTTTGGGATTAGGGTGATGCTGGCCTCATAAAAGGAGTCTGGGAGTCTTCCCTCCTCTTGGATTTTTTGGAATAGTCTGAGAAGGACAGGGGTTAGCTCTTCCTTAAATGTTTCATAAAATTCTCCCGTGAAACCATCTGTCCCAGGTCTTTTATGTGCCGGGAGTTTTTTTGATGACTGCTTCAAATTCCCCAGCTGTTATCGGTCTGTTCAAGCTTTCTGTTTCTTCCTCCTTCAGTGTTGGAAGATTATACTTTTATAGAAATTTGTCCATTTCATCAAGGTTTTCAAATTTCATGGCATATAATTGTTCCTAGCAGTTTCTTATAATCTTTTGTATTTATGTGATATCAGTTGTTATTTCTCCACTTTCATTTCTGATATTATTAATTTGGGTCCTCTCCCTTTTTTTCTTGATGAGTCTGCTTAAAGGCTTGTCAATTTTATTTATCTTTTCAAAGAACCAGCTTCTGGATTGGTTGATCCTTTGAATTGTGCTTTTCGTCTCTTTGTCATTCAGTTCTGCTCTGATCTTGATTATTTCCTTCCTTTTACTTGCTCTGGGATTTATTTGTTGTTGTTTCTCCAGTTCTTGAAGTTGTAGTGTTAGGTCTTTTATTTAAAATGTTTCTATCTTTTTAAGGTAAGCCTGTATTGCTGTGAACTTCCCTCTCAGGACCACCTTTGTTGTGTCCCATAGAGTTTGGACTGTTGTGTGTTCATTTTCATTTGTTTCCAGAAAGTTTTTGATTTCTTCTATTATCTCATTATTGACCCATTCATTGTTTAATAGTCCACTGTTCAGTCTCCATGAGTTTGCAGGTTTTTGAGGTTTCTCTTTGAGGTTGATTTCCAATTTAAAGCCCTTGGGTTCTGAGAAAATGCTTGGTATTATTTCAATTTCCTGAATTTGCTCTGTCCTATCATGTGGTCTATCTTTGAAAGAGTTCCATAAGCATTTGAAAAGAATGTGTATTTTGCTTCTTTGGGATGTAAGGTTCTATATATGTCAGTTAAGTCCATTTGATTTAATGCATCATTCAGCTCCACAATATCCTTGTTGATGTTTTGTTTGGAAGATCTGTCCATTTTTGACAGTGAGGTGTTAACATCCCCTACTATCAATTTGTTGCTGTCTATGTCTCTTTTGAAGTTATCCAAGATTTTCCTTATATATTTGGGTGCTCCTATGTTGGGCGCATATAAGTTTACAATGTTTATGTCTTCTTGATGGATTCTTCCTTTAAGTATTATAAAGTGTCCCTCTAGGTCTCTTTTTATGTCCTTTGTTTTGAAATCTATTTTGTCTGATATAAGTATTGCTACCCCTGCTTTCTTTTCTTGCCCATTTGCTTGGAATATTTTTTCCATCCCTTTACGTTCAATCTGTGTAGGTCTTTTGTTCTGAGATAGGTCTCTTGTAGGCAGCATATGTGTGGGTCATGTTTTCTTATTTATTCCGCTACCCTGTGTCTTTTGATTGAGGCATTTAGTCCATTTACATTGAGAGTTATTACTGATAGAAACATCCATTTTTTCCCTTTGTACCTGTGTTTTTTCTGTTTCTCACTCTTTTTCTCCATCTTCTTAAACCAGTCCCTTTAGCATATCTTGTAGTGTGGGTTTGGTGAAAACGTATTCTTTTAGCTTTCTTTTGTCTGGGAAACTCCTTATTTCCCCTTCTATTTTAATCAAGAGCCTTGTTGGGTAGAGCAGCCTTGGTTGTAGGGCTTTGTTTTCCATTACTTGGGACACTTCTTGCCATTCCCTTCTGGCCTGTAGTATTTCTCTTGAGAACTCAGCTCCTACCTGTATCGGGGCTCCCTTGTATGCTACTACCTGTTTCTCCCTTGCTGCCATTAGGATTCTTTTTTGTCTTTGATATTTGCCATTTAAATGATGATGTGCCTGGGAGTGGGCCTCCTTGGGTCCCTCTTGAGGGGGTCCTCTGTGACTCCTGGATCCATGAGACCTTTTCTCTCCTCAAATTGGGGAAATTTTCCATCATTACTTTTTCAAACAGGTTCTCTATCCTTTGCTCTTCTTCTTCTCCTTCTGGTATCCTTATTATGTAGATATTATTGTGTTTCAGGTTGTCCTGCATTTCCCTCAATGGCTCTTCATTTTTTTTGAGTCTTTTTTCCATTTCTTGTTCTTTCTGGGAGCTTTTTTCTACCTTGTCCTCCAGCTCACTGATTTGATCCTCGGCTCCATCTAGCCTGCTTTAGATTCCTTCTACTGTGTTCTTCAATTCAGAATTGGTATTCTTCATATCCTCTTGTGTCTTCTTGATAGTTTCTATGTCCTTTTCCAGGTTGTTATTGTTTGCTGTAAGTTCCTGATAGTTTCCTTGCAGTTTTTCATAGTTATCTTTGAGCTGACTGAGGTCATTGAGCTTCCTCAGAGCCATTGTTTTGAATTCAATATCTGATACGTCACTTGCCTCTATTTCATTTAGCTGTCTCTGTGGGCATTCCTCCTTTCCCCTCATTTGGGGGGAACTTCTTTTTCTTCCCATTTTTGTGAGAGGTTTTTTTTTTTTTTTTTTTCCTGCTTCAATTGATCCATCTAGATTTCCTGACTTTGTGGATTAAACTTCTATGGTTTTAGGCCGGTCTTTTTATTTATTTTTTCTTTTCTTTTCTTTCTAGGCCTGCCTCTGATGATTTCAGTCATTTACCCTATCTGACCTTGTGTCATTTATTTGAGCCTTCCAGGAATCTACTGTCTGTTTCTGTCTCCTGTAATCGTCAGTCTGGTCACTCTGTCCTCATCTGTCAGGCTTAGGCACCACAGGGCAGAGAAGTGCCTCCTGATGGCGGGACTATCATATCCTTATAGGCTTCTGTCACTCAGAGGAGTAGTCCGCCTGAGCAAGGTGGAGAATGTGGACTGGGGAAGGATTCAGCACCAGGACTCCCCAGTTAATCCTCCAGTTCTTTCCCCAACACCTCTGTCTCCAGTCTCTCCTCGAGGGTCTCCGGGCAGCTCTGTGACCCCTTCAGCCAAGGATCCACTATTTCTGCGGACCACTCTGCTCTTGCACACCAACCCCCTAGTGCACCTGCTGGCCCGATCGGGCTGCTGTATTTTCTTAGTCAAAGAAATGTTGTGTATGGGTGTCCGGGAGACAGTTTGATTGTTTGTTACTTGTACATTTGTAGATTCTGTGAATGTGTAATGAACTCATACTGTAAACAACCTACTTGGTGCTGTCTGGGGCCCTGGGGACACTGCAGAGGATGAAAGAGACAAATTGGACATGACTTCTGTTGTTGAACTATTTCCTTGACAACTAATATTTAAAAGACCCTTAAGAATGCCTTCAGAGGTTTAACCCAGGTTGAATTATTGACTTCAATGTGATTCTCCAGAACTTTTCTGAGTCCCTTTGTATTTTCAAAACTCCTCTCTTTTTCTTTTGCCCCACATTAAATTCTTCAGAAAACTCTTTGACTCTAGGTGCTCAGGACAAATTCATAAACTGACACTTTTTCCCCATGCTGGTCCAACTATTCTCATCTGTCACCTTGATGATGCAGTTGTCTTCTCACTGAACTCCCTCCTTCCAATCCAGCAGCATCACAAATCCTGGCTCATTGGAGGCTAAAATATAACAACAGTGCTCCTGGCACCTTCTTATTTTTTTTTGGCTTGTCTCATCATCAAAATAACAGAGGGATTAGCAGAAGGAAATACAATTTTTCATAGATGATCATGGAGAGTTCACATAAGCATAAAAATTGCCATGATTGTAAGGCAACATTGGGAATATAAAAAAATTTGGAAAAAGGGGAAAAAAGGGAAAATGGGGTCTTATATTTCAGAAGTCAGAGAGTGCTTTACAGGCAATTGAGAAGAGCAGGTCCAATATGGCAAGAGAATTTTTTTCTGGGAAACTCAGAATCAGTGGGAACCAGAGGGTATTTAGCTAACAGCTGCCTTCCTGAAACCCTTGTATATACCATACACAACCAATTAGCTTAAAATGATTTCTCCTGAAGCATATTCCCTGTTTGAATCTCTTGGCAGGAATTTGGGAAGGGCCATGGTTGTTTTCTGCATTTTATTTCATAATAAATAGCTTAACATTAATATCCTAAAACCAAATTTTTAGGGTGGCAAAAAATTTGTTTCCTTCAATAAACACAGATTACTCACATCTCTTTTTTTTTCTTTCAACCCTCCTGTGGCTCCTCACTTCACTCAGAGTAAAGTCAAGGGTCTGGCCAATGGCTTCTCTATTTCTGACTTCATTTACTCTCATCTTTGGATCTGCCTCGTCCAGTAAGTTCATTCACATCCTCTTTGCTGTGCCAACATTTTTGAACTGAACAAAGAACATCACCCAAGTATGCACTATTTTATTCTAACACACTACCATACATTTTTACTATTGCTGTTGTTGGGATTACTGTGTGAGTCTCCCACTAGCATGTCAGGTCTATGTCATGAAATAGAACTAGAGAAGAGATTTATTTCCCACTTCCCAGGTTCTGGATGCCGGCTCTTTAAGGACAAGCATGTGGAATTCATAAAAAGAACAAATAAAACAAAGAATGAAGCCAATGACACCTGCCCTGAGGTACAGGTTAAAGTGGGCTTGAAAGAGGCTCATTCCATGCAGGCCTGTGGGTGGCTGACATAACAGAGACCTGCATGTTTACCAGGTAGCTGAGTTTTATGATAGAATGTTTTTTATAATCTCTGTGATCTTGTTTCTTGAAGGTGCAGTGTGAATGGTGTGGAATGACTACGCTGTCGATGGTCAGGGCTCTGTGGGAATGCGCCCTTTCTTGCTGGCACGTCCTCATGGATTTTTGAGCCAGGGCTGCTTTGATGCAACCTGGGGCCCTGGGCAGTCAGGTCATCTCCTGCTGTGAACACCCAGTCAGAAGAGAGGCAGGACAATTACAAATTTTTTTTAATTAAGAAAATAAGGAAAATGAAAGATTTAAAAATATGTTAAGGATTGACAATTTGAGTAAGATGACTTACTTAACTATATACGGGGGGGTTATGTTAAAGAAACACATGCATCAAACATGTTTAAAAATAAAAGTAATACTGTATTGAAGTTCATGGAATAGAGCAGTGAGACAGATTCAAAGACTGGAGAGATTTTAGAGCAGAGGGAACCATGGGCATCTGTGTTTCCTAATAGACTTTAGACAAAGAAAAGCAAACCTTTTATAAAACCTGAAGAGGAGGGCGTTTTATGCTTTGGTTGTGAAGTTCCACAACCATGGTAGGTTTCTGCTCTTCCTCAGAGACTGGTACACCAGCACTCAAGGAAGATTAAATTCACAGTAACGGACCAAGTATTTCAGGCAGATATTCTTCGGTTCTTAACACTGGGTAGAAGCTTTCAAAAACATTTATGTATGTTTCAAAAGACCAAATAAAGGATCAGCCATTACCAAATTGCAATTCCATTTTCAATCGAATGGTCTAAAAAAATAGATGTCAGAGGCCTATAATCAGGAAGAAAATGCTTCACAAACAGAGGAAAGGTTATTGCCTCTGAGGGAGCATTAAGGTCTCCAGGTCATAACAAAAATGCCTTCTTCACAGCGAAGGGACCCACAACTCAATCTCTTTCAGCCAAGAGCCTGTCTGCATCTCCATCAGTTCCTGCAATTTATAAGGAGGTGTCAGTTCCTATCAATGGAGGCACAGGTGCAAAATAGCTGAGAGTCCTTGAACAGAGCCACGATTGCATCTCCCAGGAGGCTGGGCTTTTATATCTCTCTGCAGTCACCTTTTCCTTTTTCTTTCTTTTCTTTCTTTCTTTCTTTCTTTCTTTCTTTCTTTCTTTCTTTCTTTCTTTCTTTCTTTCTTTCTTTCTTTCTTTCTTTCTTTCTTTCTTTCTTTCTTTTCTTTCATTCTTCCTTCCTTCCTTCCTTCCTTCCTTCCTTCCTTCCTTCCTTCCTTCCTTCCTTCCTTCCTTCCTTCCTTCCTTCCTTCCTTCCTTCCTTCCTTCCTTCCTTCCTTCCTTTCTTTCTTTCTTTTTCTTTTTCTCAAACATCATATAAAACAAACAAGAGTATTCTTGATCCTCCAATATGGCTGCCATAACTTGTTTTCTCCTGATTTGTTACTAAATGAAGAGAAACTGACATTCAACACATAGTTTACTCTGATGCAGGTTTTTCTATAGAATATAAGATTGGAGCACCTTTTTAAATGTCATGTTGTTCAGGTGCAGTTGTCCTGCCTTTCTCCCCACGGCTCCCCCGTCCCCCGTCCCCCCACAACTCCCACAGTCAATCCCCACCTTTGTCCATGCCCATGAGGCCTCTTTTCGTGTCCTTTGCTTGCCCCTTCCCTTTCTTTCCCCTTTACCTCCCTCCTCCCTCCACTCTGGTCACTAACAGTTTGTGCTTATTTCTCAGTCTCTGGTTGTATTTCACTCATTTGTTCTTTTTTTGTTGATTAAGTTCCACTTACAGGTGAGATCATATGGCATTTGCCTTTCACTGCCTGGCTTATTTCACTGGCATGATGCTCTCCAGCTCCATCCACGCTGTCATGAATGAGAGGAGTTCCTTCTTTGTTTCTGCTGAGTACTATTCCATTGTGTAAATGTACCACAGTTTTTTGACCTACTCATTTACCAAAGGTCTCTTACACTGTTTCCAGCACTTGGTTGTTGTAAATAACACTGTAATGAGCATTAGGGTGCATAAGTTCTTTTGAATGTGTGATTCAGGATTCTTAGGGTTTAGTTGCAGCTGTGGGATCATGGGCTCTAAAGATAGTTCCATTTTTAGTTTTTTTGAGAAAATTCCAAACTGTTTTCCACAGTGGCTGCACCAATCTGCATTTCCACCAACAGTGTACTAGGGTTCCCTTTTCTCCTCAACCTTGCCAGCACTTGTTGTTTGTTGATTTATTAATAATGGCCATTCTGACCAGTATGAAATGGTATCTTATTGCAGTTTTAATTTGCATTCTTCTCATGGCTAGTGATGCTGAGCATCCTTTCATATGTCTCTGGGCTCTCTGTGTGCCCTCCTTGGAGAAGTATCTGTTCATATCCTTTGCCCATTTTTTAATTGGATTGTTTGTTTTCCCAGTGTGGAGTTGTGTGAGTTCTTTATATATTTTGGAGATCAAACCTTTTTCTGAAGTATCATTGAGAAATATGTTTTCCCATATGGTTGATTCTCTTCCCATTTTGTTGTGTTTTCTCTTGGTTTCTTTGTTTTTTATCCATGCAGAAGATTTTTAGTTTGATGTAGTCCTATTTGTTTATTCTTTCCTTTATATCTCTTGCTGTTTGGGATGTAATGGTGAAAATATTGCTGTGTGGGGTAACTGAAATTTCCTGCCTGTGTTTTCTTCTAGGAATTTTATGGTGCCATGACTTTTATTTAAGTTCTTTATCTATCTTGAGTGTATTTTTGTGTATGGTGTAAGCTGGTAGTCTAGCTCCGTTTTTTTCATATACTTGCCCAGGTCTTCCAACACCATTTATTGAAGAAGATATCTTTACTACACTTTACATTTCTGCCCCCTTTTTGAAATGTTAATTGACCATATAGACATAGATTTATTTCTGGCCTCTCTATTCTGTTCACTTGGTTTATGTGTCTGTACTTATGCCAGTACCAGACTGGTCTGATTACAGTGGCCTTGTAATATAGTTTGATATCAAGTATTGTGATCCTTCCTGTTTTGTTCTTTTTTTCTCAAAATTGCTGAGGCTATTCGGGGCTGTTTATGGTTCCATGTAAATTTTTGACATGTTTTTCCTATATCTGTGAAATATGTCACTGGTGTTTTGATAGGGATTATCTTAAATCTATAGATTGCTTTGGGTAGTATGGACATTTTAATGATGTTAATTCTTCTAATCCATGAATATGATATACACTCCCATTTATTTGTGTCTTCCTTAATTTCTTTCTTCAGTGTTGTGTAGTTTTCTGAGTACAGGTCTTTTACATCCTTGGTTAAATTTACTCCTAAGAATTTTATTTTTCTTTTTGCTATAGTAAATGGAATGTTTCTTCTAATTTCTATTTCTGATATTTCATTGTTGGTATACAAAAATGACTTCAATTTCCTTTTTTAAAATTGGTTCAGCTTCTTTTTTTAAAATTTTTTAATTTTTAAATCATATTTATTTTATTACAGTTGTGTCAATTTTTTCCCCTTTTCCCTCCTCCACATATCCCACCCTGTCCTTCTCTCTCACAGTCAACCCCCGCTCTGTTGTCTATGTTCATGGATCAGTCATACATGTTCTTTGTCTAGTCCCTTTTCTTTCCACCATTGTTCTCCTTCCCCATTCCCTCTGGTCACTTTCAATCTGTTCCATGTTTTCTTGCCTGTGGTTTATTTTGTTTGTTAGTTTATTTTGTTAAATAGATTTCACTTATAGATGAGATCATATGCTATTTGTCTTTCACTGACTGGTTTCTTTCACTTAGCATAATATTCTCCAGTCCCATTCATGTTATCACAAAAGGTAAGAGGTCCTTCTTTCTTCTTTCTTTTTTTTTTTTAAATGCAGGTTGATTTTATTTATTTATTTTTTAAAGTCAAGACCCATTATAAAATATTAAAAGAATTTAAATCTATTATAAGGTTTCAGCAATCATGACAGATGCACAGAAATAATCAAGTAGATCAATGAAATAAAATGGGCATGCTAGAAATGAATGTAGATATCTAACAGTGTCATATATAATTAAATTGATATTTCAAATCAATGGGGGAAATAAGGCTTATTTGACAAATAAGATGTATGGACCACTATTACTTGACATAAAACAAATATAGAGCCCTATTTCACACATTATTCAAAAAATGTTGAGGTGAGTTAAAAATTAGTATGTAGAATCTAAGGAGTTTTAGGTGAAAATACAAAATATTTTTCTTACCCTGAAATAACATATTCAAACCAAGAAGCTATAAAGTAAAATGTTGACAATATTTTACTTTACAGTAATACTGTATAAATACAGTAATACAGTATATGTGTACAGTAATAGACATATAAAAACAGTAAAAGGACAAGTAATAGAATAGGAAAGTATTTGGAACACATCTATAAAAGGGTTAATAGTTGCTTTTGTTTTTTTTTGTCTTTTTAGGGAAAAATTCTACAAACATTTAATCAAAAAATGGATAAAGAATAACAAAAAGACATTTTAAGCTTTTTAAAAAATAATAAAAATAGGCAAAAAATATACAAAAACATGTTTAGTTTCAACAAATAGTAAAGGAACAATTAAAATACATAATTGTCACAATCAGATCAATAAGTATTAAAAATATTGGTAATATCAAGTATTGGTGACTGTGGAAGGAACTGGATATTCATAGATTCTTTTTCTTCATTTTCTTAAAGCAGTCCTTAGCATACCTTGCAATGCTGGTTTGGTGGACGTGTGTTCTTTTAGCTTTCTTTTGTCTGGGAAACTCCTTATTTTGCCTTCCATTTTAATGGAGAGCTTTGCTGGGTAGAGCAGTCTTGGTTGCAGGCCTTTGCCTTTCATGACTTGAAATATTTCTTGCCATTCCCTTCTGGCTTGCAGTGTCTCTGTTGAGAAGTCAGCTGCTAGCCATACCTGGGCTCCTTTATATGTTACTACCGTTTTCTCCCTTGCTTGCTTTAGGATTCTCTGTCTGATATTTGCCATTTTAATGATAATGTGTCTCAGAGTGGACCTCATTTGGTTCCTCTTGAATGGGACTCTCTGTGCCTCCTGGACCTGTGTGACTTTTTCTCTCCTCAAATTAGGGAAGTTTTCCATTATTATTTTTTCAAACAGGTTCTCTATCCTTTGCTCCTCTTTTTCTCCTTCTGGCATCCCTATTATACTGATATTATTATGTTTCAGTTTGTCCTGAATTTCCTAAATGCCTCTTAATTCCTTTAGAGTCTTTATTTTCTTTTCTTGCTCTTCTTGGGAACTTTTTTGTACCTTATCCTCCAGCTCACTGATTCATTCTTCTGCTTCATTTAGGCTGTTTTTGATGCCTTCTGCCGTGTTTTTCAATTCAGAAACTGTATTCTCCATTTCTCCTTGCTTCTTATTGATAGTTTCTGTGTCTTTTTTCATGTTGATATAGTTGCAATACGTTTCTAATAATTTCCCTGTAGTTTTTTGTAATTCTGTCTGAGCTCACTGAGCTCACTGAGCTTCCTTAGAACCATTGTTTGGAACTCAGTATCTGATAGTTTACTCCCCTCTATTTCATTTAGCTTTCTTTCTGGGGATTCCTTCTTTCCCTTCGAATGGGCATTGTGTCGTTGTCTTCCCATTATTTGTGAGACTCTTCTATTTTACTTCTGCTTCTTAAATTGATCTGTTTTGATTTCCTGACTTTGTAGTGTGAACTTCTATGGTTAGAGACCACTGTTTTTTCTTTCTGGATCTGCCTCTGATGATGTCAGATGTTGTCCCTGTCTGAGCTTAGGCAGTCCATTCGAGACTTTCAGGAATCTACTGTCTGTGGCAGTCACCTTCAGCTGTTAATCTAGTTGCTCTGCACTCAGCAGGCCGGCTTGCAGACACCACAGGTCATGGCCAAGCAAGATGGCTGCTGCCACATGGGGAATGAATCAGCATCAGGATCCTGCCAGCTACTCTCTCAGTTCTCTCCCCAAAGTTTCCTTTCCCAGTCTCCTCTCAGGTGTTCGAGCCCACTCTGCTCTCATTTCTGCCGGAGCCCAGGGTAAGTAGCTGCAAACAAAAATTTAGGCTTTGGCCCTTTAAACGGCTTTTTGTGTCTCCAGCTGCCTGTCTCTGACAGAGAGCAACCCTGCCTCTTTTCACAGCTGGCTGTTATCTGTATACTTTTTGGGCTCTGGTGCTATAGGCTGGCAATCTCTGCTTATGGTTTAGATCCTGCTCATTTTAGGGGCATCCAATTAGCCATTTCAATATTCTTCTGGTGCTGCCGCCTGTGGGCGCCCCGCCAGCCCAGTTCAGTCTCTACCACACTCCCTACCAGTCAGGTTGTGCTAAAGCTGATCCTTCTGTCTGTCTGAGGTTAAGAGGCTCCTATCTCGCTATTGTTCAGTTGTTTATTCCAGGTTATTTCTCCACAATTTAGTTGTAATTCCAGGTTGGTCCTGGGAGAAGATCATTGTGACTTCCACCCACTCCTCTGCCATCTTGATTCTCTCCTGAATTTCTTATTGTTGACCTTCTTGTCATTTTTGCCAAATTCATTTTTAAGTCAGGTAGTTTTTTTATGGAGTCTATAGGGTTTTCTATGCATTCTCTCATGTCATGTGCAAACAGTGACAGCTTTATTTCTCCTTTCCAATTTGATTGCCTTTTATTTCTTCCTCTTGTCTGATCACTGTGATTGGCACTTCCAATATTTTGTTGAATAGAAGTGATGAAAGCAGATCTCATTGTCTTGTTCTTGATCACAGTGGAGAAAGTTTTAGTTTTTATCTGTTGAGTATGATGTTGGCTCTAGGTTTTTTGTATATGGCTTTTATTATGCTGAGGTATGGTCCTTCTACTCCCACTTTATTGAGTGTTTTTTGCCATAAATGGGTACTGTACCTTATTAAATGATGTTTCCACATCTATTGATATGATCATGTCATTTATGTCTTTTCTTTTGTTTATGTGATGTATTATGTTTATTGGTTTGCAAATATTGTTTCATCTATGTATCCCTGGGATGAATCCCACTTGATCATGTTGTAAGATCTTTTTAATGTATTCCTGGATGTGGTTTGCCAATATTTTATTGAGGGTTTTTGAATCTATGTTTGTCAGCAACATTAGCCTGTCGTTTTACTTATTTGTTGAGTTTTTATCTGGTTTTAGGTTTATGATGATGCTAGTTTCATAAGAGGAGTTTGGGAGTCCTCCCTCTTCTTGGGTTTTATGAAATAGTTTGAAAAGAATAGGGGCTAGCTCTACCGTAAATATTTCAAAAAATTCTCCTGTGAAGATGACTAGTCCAGGGCATTGTGTGCTGGAGGTTTTATGATTACTGCTTCAATTTCACCAGCTGTTATTGGTCTGTTCAGGCTTTCTGCTGCTTCTTGATTCAGTTTTGGAAGATTAATTTTTTTCTATAAATGTGTCCATTTCATCCAGGTTTTCAAATTTCTTGCATTTGTTCATAATTATTTCTGACAATCCTTTTTACTTCTGTAGTATCAGTTGTAATTCTTCTTTTTCCTGATATTACTTATTTTGGTCCTCTCCCCCCCCCCTTTTTTTTGATGAGTCTAGTTAAAGCCTTGTCCATTTTGTCTATCTTTTCAAAGAACCAGCTCCTGGATTTATCGATCCTTTGAATTGTTCTTTTAGACTCTATGTCATTTAATTCTGCTCTGATCTTGATTATTTTCTTTTTCTACTCCCTCCGGGCTTTGCTTATTTTTCCTCCAGTTCTTGTAGGTTTTGGATTAGGTTGCTTTATATGATTTCAATTTGCATGAGTGTTCTGAGGCTTGTTTCATGTCTTATCATGTGGCCTATGTTTGAGAATGTTCCATGTGCATCTGAAAAGAATGTATGCCTTGCTTCTTTGGGATGAAAGATCCTATGTATATCTGTTAGGTCCATTTCATTTACTGCATCCTTCAGTTCCACAATATCCTTTTTGATATTTTGTTTCTAAGATCTATCCATTGTTGACTGTGCTGTTAAAACCCCTTGCTATCATTGCGTTGCTGTCTATATCTTTCTTGAAGTCCTTCAAGGTTTTCCTTATATATTTAGGTGCTCCTATGTTGGGTTCATGTTTACAGTATTTATGCCTTCTTGATGGGTTCTTTAAGTATTATTAAGTGTCCTTCTGTGTCTCTTTTATGGCCTTTGCTTGGAAGTTTATTTTGTTTGATATAAGTATTGTTACCACAGCTTTCTTTCCTATTTGTTTGCTTGAATTTTTTTTTCCAACCCTTCACTTTCAGTCCATATAGGTCTTTTGTGCTGAGGTGGGTCTCTTGTAGGCAGCATATGTGCAGTTCATGTTTTCTTATCCTTTCAGCTAACCTATGTCTTTTGATTGGAGCATTTAATCCATTTACCTTTGAGGTTATTACTGATAAGTATTTATTCGTTGTCATTATACCCCCTCTGTACCTGTGTTCCTCTCTCTCTCTCACTCTTTTTCTTCATCTTCTTAAAGCAGTATGTTTAGCATACTTTGCAATGCAGGTTTGGTGGACGTGTATTCTCTTATGCTTCTTTTTTTCAGGGAAACTGCTTATTTCACCTTCTATTTTAACTGAGAGCTTTGCTGCATAGAGTAGTCTTGGTAGCAGGTCTTTGCTTTTCATTATTTAGAATATTTCTTGCCATTTCCTCCTGGCTTGTAGTGTTTCTGTAGAGAAGTTAGCTACTAGCCCTATCAGGGCTGCCTTCTATGTTACTTCCTATTTCTGCCTTGCTGCCTTTAAGTTTCTCTCATTGTCTTTGAATTTTGCCATTTCAATTATGATGTTTCTTGAATTAGACCTCTTTGGGTTCCTCTTGAATGGGACCCTCTGTGCTTCCTGTACTTGTGTGAGTTTTTCTCTCCTCAAGTTAGAGAAGTTTTCCATCATTACTTTTTCAAACATGTTTTCTATCACTTGCTCCTCTTCTCCTCCTGGTATCTCTATGTTATGGATATTATTACATTTCAGTTTGTCCTCAGTTCCTTTAACCACTCTTCACTCTTTTTGAGTCTTTTTTTCCTTTTTTTGCTCTTCCTGGGAGTTTTTTTCTACCTTGTCCTCCAACTTGCTGATTCCATCCTCTGTTTCATCTAGCCTGCTTTTGATTCCTTCTACTGTGCACTTCAATTCAGAAATTGTATTCTTAATTTCCTCTTGGCTCTTGGTAATAGTTTCTATGTCCTTTTTCATACTGATATAGTTTTCAGTAAGTTCCTTATAGTTTCCCTGTAGTCTTTTGTAATTCTCACTGAGCTCATTGAGCTTCCTTATAACCATTGTTTTGAATTCAATGGCTGATAGTTTACTTGCCTCTATTTCATTTCGCACTCTTTCTGAGGATTCCTCTTTTCCTTTTGATTGGGGGTTATTTATTTGTCTTCCCATTATTTGTGAGACTCTTCTTGTTTGCTTCTGCTTCTTCCATTGATATGTTTTGACTCCCTAACTTTATGATGTGAACCTCTATGATGGGAGACCTGTGAGATTCAGTGGTGCAGTCTCCTTGATCTCCTAAACTTGATGCTTTTTGCATGTCCTTTATTCCATTTATGTTGGCTGTGGATGTGATTGTGTTTTGATTGTTTTTGGGTCATTCTTTGGTGAGTCCTACCCTCCAACTGGTTGATTGAGGGTTACTCTGCCCTCCACATCTTGTATGCTGTTGTGTAGCTGTTGCCAGAACAAAACCACAGAGCCCAGGAAACAAACCCAAACCAACAAAATTAACTCACCCCTGGCAATCCCACTATAAAGAGCAAATGAACCAGTATTTATAAAGGTATAAAGGGATTAAGACTATTATAAGAAAAGAAAGCAAATATGAGATGACTACCTGAAAGAAAAATGATTTTGAGTAGGTAGAAGAAGGAGCACTAATAAGAGTTGGGATTCAGAGCAACGCAAAGAGAGAAAGTAAAATTTACATCATGAATAAAAAAGGGGATGAAGAAGCTGGAATGAAGTAAGACAAAGGAAGCATATGGTATTAGGTTTCAACAGAAAATAAAATAAAGTGAGGGAGAGAAGAAAAAATGAAGGAAAATAAAGTAAATATATAATAAAAAAATACAAGTCAAATTGGACAGAAAGATTCACCACAGCATAGTCAACAACAAATAAGTTAAAATTAATATAGGTAGGATGGGAATAAGAGGGAAAAAAGAAAGGGTGTGGTAGGGAGGAGTGTTGGGGGGGAGATGGAGAAAACTGTACCTGAAAAACAATAAAAAGAAAGAAAGAAAGGAAGGAAGAAAGAAAAGAAGGAAGGAAGAAAAAAGAAAGAAAGATAGAATGAGGGGAAAAAATCATAAGACATATCTAAAGGAATGGGATGTGATCTTGAAATGATAGAGAAGGAGTACTAAAAGTGAGGAACAAAACCCAGGGTGAGGCAGGGGAAATTAAAATTTGAGATGAAAAGGAAAAGAAAAATAGGAGAATAAAGAAAAATAAAAGGGCAGAATGAAAGAGGAAAAAAAGAAAGAAAAAAACAGGCAAAGACAGGGCAAAATTAAAAATTTGAGTTGACACCTTGGGTGGTGTAGACCAGTAGATTGAGTGCTGGCCTGTGGACCTAAAGGTCACAGGCTCCATACGCAGTCAGAGCACATGCCTGGGTCATGGATCAGGCCCCAGTTGATCAATATATCTGTCACACATTGATGTTTCTCTCCCTCTCTTTCTCCCTCCCTTCCCCTCTCTCTCAAAATAAATAAATAAAATCTTAAAAAAAATTTATATAAAAAAAGAGGAGGAGAGGGGGGCCAGTAAAGTTTTAGATCTGAAGTATAGAATTAGAGCAGATCTAGATATAAAATTGAAAAAATGCAACAACCACCCTATCCACAATCAACTAACAAATATTGCTAAAGATGGAGAGACAATGTAGCTATTTTAAGAGTGGGGAGTTAGGGTGTGAGGTGACCACTGACAAGAAAATGGCTTGTGAGGCTGAACAGGGGAGAATTAGTAAGAATGTGGAATGGAAACAAGTTGTAGCTGAGAAAACAAAATTTAAAATGAAAATAATGAGAAGAAAGAAGAAGGTAAAATGGGGAAAGAGAAGGGAGGGTCAAAATATGTGAATTGAAATAAACTATAATATAAAATCTAGTGACTTAATATGCACAAACTTGATGGACAAGAAATGAATGTTAAAAGCTATGCAGGACAGAAAATATCACAAATTATGGAGAAGACCTCAGTGGATTCTGTCTGGGTTGCCTCTAGTATTTGCTCTTTTTCTTTCTGGATCTGCCTCTGGTGATGTCAGATGTTGACCATGTCTGATCTTGGGCAACCTGTTTGAAACATTCAGGGATCTACTGTCTGTGGCTGTCACTTTCAATTGTTAATCTAGTCACTGTGAACTCAGAAGTCAGGCTTAAGCACCATAGAGTGGGGCAGAGTCCCTCCTGGGGTCAGGGCTATTGTTTCCCCTCAGGGTGCTGCTGCCCAGAGGGGAGTGGTCTGCCTGAGAATGATGGCTGCTGCCTTATGGGGGATGACTTAGCACTGGGATCTCGATGGCTACTTTCTCATTTCACTCCCCAAAGCTTCCATCCCCAGTATCTCCTCAGTTATCTCTAGCCCACTCTGCCCCTTCCTTTGCCAGGGTACAGAGTCAGTGGCTGAAAATGAAAATTTGCGTGTCAGCCCTTTAAATGGCTCTTTCCATCTCCAGCCATCTGTCACTGGCAGAGAGCAACCCTGCTGCTTTTTGCCGCTGGTTGTTACCTGTGTACTTTTGGGCTCTGGTGCTCTCAGCTGGGAATCCCAGCTTAAGGTTTAGACCCCCTACTTCTCAGGGTTATCCTACTGGTCACTTAAAAATCCCTCTGGCACTTCAGCTGCCACCTGGGTGTACCTAGCCAGTCCTCTTGCATCTCCACTGCTCTCCCTACCGGTTGCATTGTACTGAAGCTAATTCTTCTGTCTTCCTGGTGATAGGGTTTCTCTGTTGCTATTGTTCAGTTTTTATTCTAGGTGGTTTCTCCACAATGTACTTGTAATTCCAGATTTGTCCTGGGAGAAGGTTAGTGTAACTTCCACTCACTCCTTCGCCATCTTGGACCCCCTTCATTTTTATTTATTTTGAAGAAACTCCACATGGTTTTCCACAGTGGCCACACCCATCTGCATACTCAACAACAATATACTAGGGTTTCTATTTCTGTCCATCCTCACCAGCACTACTTGTAGGTTGATTTATTGATGATTACCATTCTGGCAGGGGTGAGGTGATATTTCATTGTAGTTTTCATTTGCATCTCTCTTGTCACTACTGACACTGAGCCTTTTTTTATATGTATATTGGCCATCTGCATGTCCTCTTTGGAGAAGTGTATACAGGCCCTTCAGCCATTTCTTAAAGGAAATGTTTGTCTTCCTGGTGTTGAGTTGTGTAAATTCTTTATCTGATTTGGAAATTGACTGTTTATCCCATATATCATTGCCAATTATGTTTTCCCATACAATGGGTTCTCTTTCCATTTTATTGATGGTTTCTTTTGCTGTGAATAAGCTTTTTAATTTGATGTAGTTTCATTTGTTTATTTTTTCCTTCTCCTCCTTGCTCCAGGAGACGTATTGGAAAAAGTGTTGCTACAGGAGATGCCTGAGATGTTACTGCCTATGTTTTCTTCTGTGATTTTTATGGCTTTGCAACTTTCATTTAATTCTTTTATCTACTTTGAGTTTATTCTTGCATGTAGTAAGTTTGTGGTTTAGTTTTCTTTTTTGCCTGTACCTGTCCCATTTTACCAACAGCATTTATTAAAAAGACTGTCTTCTTTTCATTGTATGCCCTTGTCTCCTTTGTAAATATTAATTTTTCACATAGACAGGTAAATTTCTGGGCTCCTCCTTCTGTTCCATTAATTTATCTGTCTGTTCTTATGACACTACAAAGCTGTTTTGATTAAAATGGCTTTAGTATAGTTTCATATCAGGGATTGTAATCTCTCCAACTATGTTCTTTTTATCTGAAGCTTGCTAAGGCTGGGTGTCCTTTTTTTGTTTCAATATACATTTTTAGAATATATGGTCTAGAACTGCAAAACATGCCATTGGTGTTTTAATAAGAATTACATTAAATCTATAGATTACATTGGATAGCCTGGACATTTTCATGATGTCAATTCTTTTAATACATGGGCATGGTATATACTTCTTATTTGTATCAGATACCCCTGGGGCACACCCATATTACAGAAGACATTCTTGGCTTTTATTGTCATTTTCATAAACTCTGTGTGTCTGTCTCAAAGGAGGTTCACAAACAGGATACACAGCATTGGAAAATAAACATTATTTTCTGCAGTGTTTTGAGCTTTGTTGGTTCTGTTTGGATTTTGGCAATAGATCAAAATCCTATACAGAACTGCAGGCCAGATAGACTTTAGAAGCCAGGGCACTGCCAGTTGATACAAAAAGATGTAAAACCTGGTGGGTGTGACTCAGTGGACTGAGTGCTGGCCTGTGAACGAAAGGGTCTCCAGTTTAATTCCCAGTCAGAACACATGACTGGGTTGAGGGCCAGGTCCCCAGTAGGGGCACGTGAGAGGCAACCATTTATTGATGTTTCTCTCCCTCTCTTTTTCCCTCCCTTCCCATATCTAAAAATAAAATAAATAAATTCATTAAAGCAAAGAAGGTATAAGGTCTGAGGCAGAAATGGAAGGAAAACCGTGTAATTAAAAAGCAGGGCAAAGAGGAAATGTGTGTGGTTATCTTAGTTTAGGAGGGAGAGGATAAAGAAGGGATAGGGAGTAGTGAAAGCTTTCAGGAAGAGTCTGAAAAACCCATATTGTCGATAAGGATGGGTTGGGGGGACCACCCATCAAGGAGAGAGCCACTGGAGTTGGAAAATTTGGATGAGGAAGAAGAGGGGATTATTCTTCCAAATGTGAGCATGGTCTTGAGGGGGCAAGGTGCTTTTATGGAAAAAATTAAAAGAAAAAGAGCCTTGAAGACTCAGATAAATGTCTTTGATACTGAAACCAAAGATTTGATTCAGGGAATCAATGGAATTGTGCTGTTGTGCATATGGGAGAAAACAAAAAAGAATTGGAAAAAGTTAGAGCACATGGTGGTAGAAGGGGTGGGTGGGTGTGTAAGAATAGGGATGAAGAGAGAATGGAACCTTGAACAAGGGTAAGCAGAGAAACATGCTCCTACATATTCCCAAGGGCACAGTAGCCCAAGATGTAGGGCTTGATAGGCCCAGGGAAATGGGAAATGGGATCATGTGAAAGAAATCAGAGGAGACCGAGGTTGGGAAAAAGACTCTCAGCCATTGCGGGATGAAATTTCTAGAAGCCAGGAAGGATGGGAAGGCAAGGGGACCATGCATTCTGTCTTATGGTTAGAGAGGAGGTATGAAATAATACCAAAGAAGGAGAAAGTTAGGGGTGCAGCGGCAGATGAAGAGGGGGAATGGTAGGAAAGACAGGAAAGCTGGTGTGGGGTGAGTGCATAGGCTTCAGTCCAGGGATGTCAGTTTTCTGAGTGTAAGCTAAAGTTCTTAGTGTTGGGATTGGACCATGGTGAGACTGTTGGTCTTCTTTTCCCAAGGCAGGTCTGGGTCAGACAGCTTGAGCATCGCCAGAAGCTCCACAGAATTGCAAAATGTTGCTTCCTCACTATCCCAACTCTGTATATCCTCAGACTGCAAATGGCAGTTAGCACCCACCAATGATGCATGAAAGGAGGCTGAGGAGCAGCCTGGCAGTGGCTGTTGGAAAGGGATAAGGAGCAGGGTGTCTCTGGAGTTTTCTGTGCTGTTGGGTTTTGATAAAATTTTATCAAATATGTAGATGATTGGAAGTCTTTCAATTGATAAACATAGTTGATTTTCTGTTGATTTGTCTTTTAATTTTAATTTTTTTCCCCAGAAAATTTGGTAGTTCTCAGTAAAAACATCTTCCACCTCCTTGCTTAGTTTTTTCTTAAGTATTTTATTCTCTTTGATGTTATTGTAAATGAAACTGTTGGCTTACATGCATTTTTAGTTTGTACATTGTTGTTACAAAGAAATAGTAATGATGCTGACCGTGGATTTTTCCTTCTGCAACTTGATGGAACTCATTAACCATTTTTTGAGGGTAAGAGGCAGGATTTCTAGTGTTTTTTACATATCAGCTTAAGTTGTCTGTTGAAGAGATATTTTTCTTTTTCTTCAATTTTGAATACCACTTAGGTCATCTTCTTGCCTAAATGTTCCATCCAGGGCTTCCAGAATGGTGTTACATAGGTGAGGGAAAATTACTTTCATCTGGTTCACAATTTTATTAATATTTTGGTGTCTCTCCTTGGAGTATTGTGTTAACCATAGGTTGTAATGTATGACCTTTACTGTCTCGAGCAGTCTTCTTCTCTTTTTACTGTCCCAGTCTTTTGTTAAACCATAAAAACTTCTCTTTAGGGAGTTATTTCAGCATGTTTATCAATTTGCAGGCCAGAAAGTAAAGTTCTATTCAAACTGAAAAACACAATATTAGATAAAACTTCTTCATATACAAGGACATGAAGACTAGTTTGGCCTACCTTTATTAAACAATAAAGTATTTCATAAAAGATAAATCCCTTTCCACCAACTGTAAAATTTACTTGACCAACTAATTGGACAGAGGATATAAGCCTGCCTTCCCTGACATACACAAGCATTTATATGAGAAGTGGGACCTGATATTTTGAAAGTCAGATAAGTTCTCAAAAAAAGATCAACGATAGGCCTTGAGAGAGGAAAAATTCACCTTATGTTAAGTTTATAGGAACATGGCCTGGGAAGGGGTTTTCTGTGATGTCCATGAAAATAATTCTGGGCTCACTCTGGGGTAATCTGGGTTGAGAGAGGAGGTCCAGCCCTCTCTTTCCACATTGTCACCTCAAAAAAGGCAATCAAACTTCTGCAGAAGTGAGGACCATCCTCAGGTGACCTTTACAAACTAAACTATGGACTACGGGTGGCTGAGATGGCTGAAGGTGCAGAGTGGCCCCAGGTGCCAAGCCCACTCTCTATCAGCCACAACCTCTGTCTCTCTACAGAGCTGTGAGTGTCCAACATTCTAGCCAGCAACAGCACAGTCACAGAGAATTTCAACACAGTGCTTATGGCTGCTACTCAGTTGTAGACTCCATTCAGTGGTATACAACAGTGAGGGCCTTTGGCTCTTTAAGAGAATGATGCTGTCCTGTGGCTACAGGACCTTCACCACAGACCCTGTCAGGAGAAAAGATGAAGGAATTGTCAATGTGATATCTGGAAACCCTACAGTCTCTTTGAGAGTGAGCCCTTTAAACTGGGTGTAGAATGTGAGTTCCCCTTCTTCCCTCACCTGTTATTTAACTCTGAATAAATATTTTTGTGTTTTTAAATAAATGTGTTGTGTAACTGAAAAGAATTTTCAACACTTGCACTGAGTCAATAAATGCTCAATAATAAAAGGTGACAGTGTCATTGTTGATTTAAAGTTACATTTTACATCCGATCCCCGCTTTGGGTGGTCTGAGATGCACCGTCTTTGCAGAGCAGGAGACACCATGTCCCTCGTGTATGAGCAGATGTCATGTGATGACCAGTGGGAGTATGTGATAAGCTCGCAGAAATCCCCACTCGGTCCTCTTTCCAGGGGTCCTGTGGAGAGCACCTGGACACTGTGTGGACAAGAATAAGCTAAAAGGCACCTACGTGGCTAGTGACTCTGAGCTCTTTTTCTCTCTTTGACTTCTTTCCATAAATTCTAATGTATTCTTGAGTATTCTTATTTTCATGGCAGTAGGTTTATTGCATAAGTTTAGTATGACTGTTGCTTTTAGTAATAGACTATAACTGGAATCATTGGTAATACAAATAAAGCTTTCATTCAAATGCCCTCGTTCAGCCTGATGCCCACAGAACTGAAAATAACATCTCTCTGTATGAAGCTAAATTTGACCCGATGGTTATGTTGGTGTTTCTTAGAGGACAGGGCATCAGCAAAAACTAGTGAAACTGCAGGTGAGGTATGAGGGTGAAGCTTCCTAACATTGAGTGGCTGTTAAAACTCCCATCTTATCCCAAAACAAGTACAAGTAGGGAAATGATAAAGATCAGAGCCAAATTAAATGACATAGGAACAAAAAGCACAATCTAAAAGATCAATAAGTCCAGGAGCTGGTTCTTTAAAAAGATAAACAAAATTAACAAGCCTTTAATTGGACTCATCAAGGAAAAAAGAGAGATGACCCAAATAAATAAAATCAGGAACAGAACAGATGAAATTACCACCAATATAGAAATACTGAGGATCATATGAAATTACTACAAACAAGTACATGCCAAGAAATTTGAAAACTTGGACAAAATGGACAAATTTCTAGGAATATATAAACCTCCAAAACCGAGTCAAGAGGAAGCAGAAAACCTGAATAGACAATTATCTGCTAGTGAAATTGAAAGAGTAATCCAAAAAAATCCAGGCATGCAAAATCCCAGGGCCAGATGGATTCAGAGGAGAATTTTACAAAATATTTGGAGAATAGCTAACCTTGATGCTCTTCAAAATTTTCCAAAAAACCCAAGAAAAGGGAAGACTCCCAAACTCTTTTTATGTGGCCAGTATTATCCTAATTCCAAAATCGGATAGACACAAAAAAAGAAAGAAAATTATGGGCCAATATTGCTGATGACAATAGATACAAAATCCTTAACAAAATATTGTCAAATCACATCTACAAAACTGTCACTCTTTGCACATGGCATGACAGTGTACATAGAAAACCCTATGGACTTCAGCAGAAAATTACTTGACCTAATAAGTGAACTTGGCAAAGCAGCAGGATGCAAAGTCAATGTTCAGGAATCAAAGGCATTTTTGTACACCAACAATGAAATATCATAAACAGAAATCAAGAAAACAATCCCATTTACTCTAGCAACAAGAAAAATGAAGTGCCTAGGAGTAAACCTAAGAAGGAGGTAAAACCTGTACTCAGAAAACTACACAACATTTAAGAAAGAAATTAAAGAAGACACAAATAAGTGGAAGCATATACTCTAATCATGGATTTGAAAATTAACATCATCAAAATATCCATACTACCCAAAGCAATTTATAGATTCAATACAGTCCCTGTTAAAATACCAATGATGTATTTCACAGATATAGAACAAATATTGAAAAAAAAATTATGTGGAACCAAAAATGACCCCGAATAGCCACAGCAATTTTGAGAAGGAAGAACAAAGTAGGAAGGATCAAAATACCTGACATCAAACTACATTACAAGGCCACTGCAATCAAAACAATCTAGTATTGGCATAAGAACAGACACATAGACCAATGGAACAGAATAGAGAGCCTAGAAATAAACCCATGTCTCTATGTTGAATTCATATTTGACAAAGGGGGCAGAAGCATAAAGTGGAGTAAAAATAGCCTTTTCAACAACTGGTGTTTGGAGATTCAGACAGCTACATACAAAAAAATGAAACTCTACAACAAACTTACAACATATACAAAAATAAACTCAAGATGGATAAAAGACTTAAATATAAGTTTTGACACCATAAGAGTACTAGAGGAGAATGTAAGCAGAGAAATTTCAGATATCCTACACAGCAATATTTTCAGCAATATGTACCTTATAACATGGAACCTAAAGGAAAGAATAAACAAATGGGACTTCATCAAAATAAGAAGCTTCTGCACAGCTAAAGAAAACATTGGCAAAATGAAAAGGGAGCCAATCACATGGGAAAATATATTTGCCAATGATACCTCAGGCAGGGGTTTGATCTCCAAAACATATAAAGAACTCACATGATTCCACTCCAGGAAGACAAACAATCCAATAAAAAAAATGGGCAAAGGACCCGAACAGACACTTCTCCAAGGAGGATATACCGGGTGCACAAAGACACATGTATGGATGCTCAACATCACTAGCCGTCAAAGAGATGCAAATTAAAACAAAATGAGGTACCACTTCACACCAATCAGAATGGTAACAAACAAGACTGGTGAGGTTGTGGAGAAAAGGGAACCCTAGTATGCTGTTGGCAGAAATGCAGACTGGTACAGCCACTGTTGAAAACAGAATGGAACACACTAAAAAAAAATTGAATTGCCTTTTGACCTGGCAATTTCACACTAGTGTTATATGCTAGGAATCCTGAAACACCAATTCAAAAGTACCTATGTACCCCAATGTTTATAGCAGCACAATTTACAATAGCCATGTGCTGGAGGCAATCTAATTGCCCATCAGGAAATGAGTGGATCAAAAGAAACTACACAATGGAATATTATGCAGCAGAATGAAAGAAGGAGCTCCTACTCTTTGTGACAGCAAGGATGGAGCTGAAGAGCATTATGCTAAGTGAAATAAGCCAGGAAGTGAAAGAAAAATGACAGATTATCTCACCTATAAGTAGAACTGAATCAACAAAACAAACAAGAAAGCAAAATATTACCAGGGACATTGAATTAAAGAACAATCTGACAGTAATCAGAGGGGCTGGGAGAGAGGGATAATGGGGGAAAGTTTGTCAAGATACATGTACAAAGGACCCATGGGTAAGGCAAAGGGGAGAAGGTTGACCCTGGTGGGTGGGCATGGGTGGTGCAGAGGAACGTGGTGTCAGGGAAATGGAGACAACTGTCAACAATAAACAAAAAAATGACTGAGGGTGTAGAGAAACAAACCTGAATCAAATTTTGCATTAAGAATGAATATTCACTCATCTGTGGAAACTATTGGGATGATTCAGAAGGATGCAGCTATGGGCAACTGGAATTGGCAGGTTCATCACAGCAATGCAGCCACTGATGCATCATGTGTTGTGCAGAGTTTTTCGGCAAAACATCCAATCACGATGATGACTCAGTGCCCTACCGCCCAGATTTTCTGCCCTGTGACTCCTGGCTTTTCCTGAAACTAAAAGCACCTTTGAAAGGGAAGAGACTGTCTATGAGATGTAGGAAAATAATATGGGGCCACTGACGGCAATTGGGAGAACTGTCTAAGATCCCAACCTGCGTACTTTTAAGGGAACTGAGGCATCGTTGTCCTATATCCAATGTTTCTTGTGTCTTCTATCTTCCCCAATAAATGCGTCTATTCTTCATATTACACATCTGGATACCTTCTGGACAGAACTAGTACATTCATGACAACATTATCAAGCATGACAGTTTTAGGTACTTTTTGTCACTATACAAATTTATTACAACATTATTGACTATGTTCTCTATGTTGTTTGTTAAATCCCAGTGACTTATTTATTTTATAACTAGAAGTTTGCACCTTTTAATTCTCTTCACCTATTTCTACCGTCCTCTCTGGAATCTACCAGTGTCTCCACATATGGGAACCTCCCTGGAACCATGTGTCTCTGGAATCTACTGTTTTTTTTTCTCCATATGTATGAACTTGTTTCTTTTGTATGTTCATATGTCAAGCTTTTTAAGATTCTACATGTGGTAACATGACACAGTATTTGCCTTTGCCTCTGAGATTTATTTTACTTAATATAATACCCTTCAAGACTATCTATTTCATCACCAATGGAAAGATTTCATACTGTTTAATGGCCGAACAATATTCAATTTTATTCTATACATATACGCATCTATTTACCATGTATGTGTCATATTTAGTTTTTCTGATCATCTATTGATGGACTCTTACATTGCTCCCTTTTTTTCTCTATTATTAACCAGCATAATATTTCAAAGGGCATAGGAGTAGCTATATTATTCTGAATAGTGTTTACATGTTCTTCAGACAAATTGCTGTAAGTTGAATTGGTGGGCCATGTGGTAATTCAATTTTTAAATTTTTATGTAATCTCGGTGTTTTAATTGGCATTTCTCTAAAAGACATGATTTCTTACAATGTTTTCTGAACCTGAAATGGATTCCTGGTCCAGGACTCCCATGCTGGACTCATGTGTCTGGAGCATGCTGAGCTGACCCTTTCTTGTGAATATTTGCAGCTGGTGTCTCTCTAACCTCCAGCATTACCATCTGTTAGTGGTCTGAGGGCCCACCTTGTCAGGGGCTGCCTTCCGGGTGCACAAGACAGGGGACGCAGGGTGATGGCAGGTTTCTGAAATAACAGATGGAAAAAAAAACCCCTGCTTAAATCAAGAGTGACGATGGCAAGGAAAAGGTGTGAGGGCAGCAGCCATTCACTGGGGGCACCTTTGGGGCCGGACCTGGAAATGTGCTGCCTTATTCAAAACAGAAAGTGTAAATGTGAATCTCTAAACAACATAAGAAGCCATGCCACTGTGGTACAGAACAGAGGGCTCCTGTCCCCATTTCCTTTTGTTCTCCTGGAGCCTCTGCTCCAGTATTGTCAGCCCTTGTTGTGGCTTTAAGAAAAGTGAGAATCATGCTCCTGAGGGTGAATGTCTTTAAAACTGGATGATTGGGGGCATGATAACCTCATACCCAATTTCTAAACTTATTGTGGTCGAAAAAGGATATACCAATGAGGAAGTTTGGATTGGTGTTTTGAACAGCAGATTATGCTACAGAGAGAGCCTTTAATGTCTGAAGAAGGAAAACTGTGGTAACAGCTCTGAGGCCTGGAGAAACCCCCTTATTGCCAAACCTCCCAAGTAGTTCTTTTCTTGGTTTTTGGTTCCATGCACTTTGAGATCATCAGGCCCTTGTCCCCACTCAATCCCTTTCTTTACTAAGCACCCAGGCTCCTCTTCAGAAGCTCTGAGGGCCTCACTCAGTGTCTCTTCCTCCAGGCCTCTGAGCTCTTGCAAACCCCAAATCTCTGTCACTGGATGAGCTGGTGATAAAGGTGGGGACTTCACTGCACTAGGGCTGCAGGGTGACTCTTCCACAGCCCGGCCACAGCCCTGGCTTTGAGAGCCATCCGCCCAGCTCGCCAGGGCTGACCTGGACGCTGGAAACCTTGCCTTCAATTTGTGCTCCTGATCCGTGTACCTTGGTCCTTCCCCAGGTTTCAGTCATGGCAACCCCCTGGCTGGTGTGCTGTCCTGGGACCTCTCCTGGTCTTTCCCTCTAATCCCCAGTCATGTCTAAGCCAGAGATGAGCACAGCAAGCCTAGGAACTAACTTCAAAATATACAGACCTGACCTTAAGGCATCCCAGGTATAGGAGATTTGCTGACCTTCAGCTGTGCATCTAGGATGATGTAAATCCAGGATGACATGAAATCAGGTTGACTAAACCAGGATGACACACATCAGTGTAACTTGCATCATCAGTAGGGTCTGTACTTGCCTGCATGTAGAGAATTTCTCAACCTTCTCCCTGGATCTCTTTGTTTTGTTTCTTCTTCCTCAATACAAAAACCTCTGTCTATACTGAGCCATTGAGATGGGTTTTGAGACAAGAGTTTCCCATTTTCTCAGGGAGATGGACTTTGAGGTAGGAGTCCCCCATCTTCCAGGTGGGCTGACACTTGAAAATAAACTGCTTTTCTTCACACCAGCACCTGCCTCTCGAGTGTTAGCTTTTGAAGTGGCAGGCAGCCAGACCTGGGTTGGGTTACAGTAGACAGGGCAAAGATGCAAAATGGCTGGCTTCACTCCCAAATGTAGCTGCTGCGGTTGTGGAGGGATATCTCAGATGTGGGGGGGTTTCCACATGGGGCTTACACTTTAGGCTACTCTCCACAGCCTAGGCATTGGAGACAGGAAGAGACACCCACATAACACCTGGCTCGTGAAAAGCAGAGTTTCAGTCTGCCAAGGAGAGAAGAAATCTGCTGGACACACAGGCACTGTCTTAAAGGTCAAACACACAAAGTTAATTCACAGCCACTCACCCAGGGCTTTGGGGGATGGAGGGCTGTGCAGACTAAAGTTGACTGAGGAGAGTTTGGGGCTTAAGTCTCTGAGAAGAAGGCTTGGGATCAGCCATCAGGATCCTGGTACAGGGTCACATCCTAATTCCACAGTTGCCATCTTCGTTTGGTGAAGCATTCCATTCTGAGAAGCATCAGCCTGAAGAAAAGCAATTACCCCACCCTGTGGAATTGCCCACCCTATGAGTCTTAATCTCCCCTGAGGAGTCAGCTGCGCAAGATGAAATTTAGAAGTCTGAGCAAACACAGTGGGGGAGGGGTCCATGATTGGCTTTAGGTGAGGCCATTCCCCCCACTTTCCTACAGACCTTACCGGAACTACCCCACATGAGAGACCTGATAGTTCCACCCACACTGACTTCTGGCAGACTCTCCCTCTGGGCTCTGGAGGCCCCACTGACTGACTACTTGAGGCTCTGCCAGGTCAGAGAAAAGTCTAGAACAGACTAAGTTGTAGGCTCTGGGGCAGGTGATTACAACTACCATGTTGCCCTAAGACTGAATGGCACCTCACCCTGAGAGGAGATCCACTAGTTTCAACATCCTGATTCCACCAGTGGCTTTTTATTGACAATTTCTTATGATCAGCTGGCAGGCAGAAAAGTATCGCAGGGTTTCTTGGGATGTTTACTGACCTACCCCAAGGCCTAGTGCTGGTAAAAACTAATCTTTGAGTGTAGCTTAAATTTTAGCTCCTACAGCTCAGCCCAGTAGAGGCAGTCACAGAATACAGACTGTTTATAGCTTCAAAGAGGTTGCTGAGAAATAGGAAAAGACAACATTTGACATCAGCTTGCACAAAAGCATTTCCCAAGAGACACAGAAACAACACATAAAGTTGTCAGGTTCAGACAACACTAGAACAGCATACAAGAAACTTCACAAACAGCATATCTAAAGAATAATTGCAGCAGTATGCACTAAGCTGCTGAGACATCCACTTTTTTCTTTTTAATTTCTCTTTTCTTTCTATTTTTTCTTTTTTTCTTCTAGTTCCTTTTCCTTGTTTTTTATTTCTTCTATTTTCTTTATTTTATTAGTCAGCTAATGCATAGCAGCTCCCACTCTATGGTAGTGCTTGAGCATCACGTCTGCCAGCCTGAGTTTTGATTCCACTCATAAAGGGGCCAACAGCAATGAAGACTCATTTATAATGGTTGGGCCCCATAATCTCACAAACAGCATTCCTTGAGCATCAACTCAGGAGGTCAAGGAGATTGCATCACTTGGTCACACAAGGTATCTACTACTCAAGGTCATTTCACAAAAACTAGGAGTCATAGCAAATCTTCTAATACATAAAAACAAACACAAAAACACAGCCACTGTAGGGGAACAAAGAGGCCATAAGTGAAAGAACAAGAGGACTATGCGGGAAAAAGAACTTAATGAAATGCAGGCAATATGTCAGATATATAGTTCAAAGCAATAGTTAAAGGATACTCTGAAAACTCCATGAGAACTAAAACACCATAAAACAGTACATAAAAATATGCATATAAAAAAGTTAAAGGACAAGGAATAGAAAAGTATTTGCAACACATCTAAAACTTGATTAATAGCTTTTTTTTTTTAGAGAAAAAAGTTCTATAAACCTTTAATCAATAAATGGATAAAGAAAACCAAAAAGTCATTTAAAGCTTTTTTTGAAATAATAGATGTCATGTTGGTTTAATTGCTGAGACTTTATAATGGTTTAAAATTTTTTAAATATTTTATAATTAACTTTGACATTTAAAAAATAAATAAAATCAATCTGCATTTAAGAATGAAAGAAAGAGAGAGAGATATGGAACTCTTACCTTTTGCAACAACATGTATGGAACTGGAGGATATTAAACTAAGTGAAATAAGCCAGTTGATGAAAGACAAATACCATATAATCTCACCTAAAAGTGGACTCCATTCAACAAAATAAACTAATAAACAAAATAAACCACAGGCATGGAAACATGGAGCAGACTGAAAGTGACCAGAGAGGATGGGGAAAGAGGACAGATGTAGAAAGAAGGGGAAGGGACTAGACAAAGAACATGTGTGAATGACCCATGGACACGGACAACAGAGTGGGAATTGACTGTGGGAGTGGGATGGGTGGAGGGAGGTAAAGGGGTAAAAAGTGAGACAACTGTAATAGAATAAACATGATTTATAAATTAAAAAAATAAATAAACAAAATGAAAAAAAGTACATACAAACCATGAAAAGAACAGCTGGAAATGAAGAATATCATAGCTGATTTCAACAATACACTGTAAACAAGAAGTCACTTGGATTAAGTAGAGGATTGATTCAGTAATCTGAAAGGCAAGGTAGATAATAACTTCCAATCAGAGCAGATAAAAGATAAAAGAATAAGATAATTTTAAGTATCCTTTGGGACAACATACAGTGTAACAACATCTGAATCCTAAGTGTCCAAGAAAGAGAAGAAAGTCATCAAGGGACTGAGAACCTATTTGAGGAGATATTGGCCATAGTGAAAGAAGAGACACTCAAAGTGAGGAAGAGCAGAGAGTACCAAAGAAGAGGAACTTAAACAGGCCCACACAAAGACATACTATGATTAAAGTGGCAAATGTAAAGGACAAATAGAAAATTCTAGAAACAGCAATAAGCAACTAATTACACACAAGGGAGCATTTGTAAGACTCTAAGTTGATTTCTGAACAGAAAGATTTAAGTAACTCAATTAAAAAATATAATTTTATACTTAAAGAAACTGGGGGAATCAACATGTAAAGCCCAAAGTGAAGAAAAAGAAAAAAAAATCAAAGAAGAAAGAAATGAAGTAGGGTCTAAAATGTTTAGTACAAAATATCAATGAAACCAAGAGCTGATTCTTTGAGAAGATATACAACATTGACAAATCTGCAACCAAAGTCTTCAAAAAAGACAGAGGACTTAAATAAATAAAATTAGAAATAAAAGAGAATTAACAACTGACATTCAAGAAATAAAGAAGATTGTAAAAAATAGAGTGAACAAATTGGACAACCTGGAAGAAATCGATATATTCGTAGAAACATACCATTTTATAAAATTGAATCAGGAAGAATCAGAGATCTGAATAGAAAGATTACAAATAGGGAAATTGAAGGAGTAATCCAAAAACTTTTTTATGTATTTTCTTTCTGTTGACTCTAGGAGAGGTAAAGGGAGGATAAGTAGAAACTAAAAATGGAACTGCCTTTTGACCCAGCCATTCCAGTGCTTTAAGAATCCCAAAACACTTATTCAAAAGAACCTATACACCCCAATGTTCATAGCAGCACAATTTACAACAGCCAAGTGCTAGAGCAACCTAAGTGTCCATCGGTAAATGAGTGAATTAAAAAAAGTATGGTACATTTACACAAATGGAATACTATATAGCAAAAAGAAAGGAGTTCTTACCCTTCATGACAGCATGGATGGAACTGGAGAGCATTATGCAAAGTGAAATAAGCCAAGTAGTGAAAAACAAATACCAGATGGTCTCACCTATAAATGGAACCTAATTAACAACACAAAGAAGGGAGAAAACACATCCAGAGACACTGAAATAAAGAACAAACTGACAGTAACCAGAGAGGGGGAAAGGGTGATAACAGGGGAATGAAGCAGAAGGGTCATGAAGTAGCACACGTAAGGACTCATGGACAAAGCCCAAGGGGAGTAGGATTGAGGGTGGGAGGTGGGGTGGGTGGGGTGGAGGAGAGTGGTGGGGTGAGAATGGATACAGATTTCCTTGAAAAACAATAAAAAACAATCATTGATGTGAGAGTGAAACATTGATCAGTTGCCTCTTGGATGTACCCCAAATGGGAATGGAAACTTCAGTTCAGGCATGTGCCCTAACAGGAAATTAAACCTGCAAACTTTTGGTTTGCAGGATGACACACAACCAACTAAGCTATATAGGCCAGGGCCAAAATGCTCTAATCCAATAAAAAGTCTTGGACTGGATGGTTCCCAGGTAAATTTTATAAAAGTTTCCTAGACAAACACACACCTATTCTTCTCAAACTATGCTAAAAAAATCCCCCAAAAAGTGAATTCCAATGAACAAAATAAACTAACAAGCCAAGCGGAAACAGTAGCATGGGTGCCTGGGTGCACTGACAGAGGAGAGGGATGAGGAGAGACTCAGTAAAGGGCGTTAAAGGAATTAGCCGAAGAACATGTCTGCACGACCCAGAGACAGAGACAGCAGTGTGGTCATGGCCAGAGAAAGGGGGCGTGGCCACTGCATGGAGGGGGGCAAAGAAGTGGGAACAGAAAACATCTGTGATATTATCAAAAATAACAATAGAGTAAAAACAATAGTATTTTTATGTGATACGTTGCAAAACAACAGGAATGATGGTGGGTTAATTACTGTTTACAAACAGCACAATATCTGAACAACTAAATGTCCTAAAACATTTATGAGACAAATAACACTGGACATAAATCATGCTAATGTATATACAGCATTGTAAATACACTAAAAGCAAATAAATTGTGCACTAAAAAATGGTTGCAATGGCAAATTTTATTTGTGTGCATTTTAAAACAATAAAAATAGCTATGGCATTAAAAAGAATGGCCTCTTGTTTGGTGTGATGAGCTTGATATTTGCAACTAAATATAGAGTAAAAGATTCAAAATAAAGCGACACTTGAAGTATGATATGCGCTTTAGGGAGTTTGAGCAAATTCTGAGCCCCAATCTCCATTGATAGTTTTAGTGTAATAGGGAAGACTTAAGAAAATAAATAATGAAAATGACCATAATTTCAGAAAATTGTCACTTCTGGGTTCAGGGGAGGCTATGTGGCCAGGACTATGGACAGAGGGTCTTCTGAATGCTGGCAATGAACTAGTTCCTGATGTGTGGTTACCCAGTTTTTAACTTGATTTATGTTTTGTTAATACATGTCTACATGATATAAACTTTTTCATGCTTTCTAAATAAACTAGCTTAAAATGGACATTTATGGTTTTGTTCCATAATCATTTTGGCTTTACATAATTGCCCTATCTTCAATATAAACAATATTTATACAAAAATATAATGACCCATTTTCAATAAATGATAATTTTTCCCTTAAAAAGCCATTTATGAAATAAGGTTTTATGTGCTTTCAAAGAATAAAATAGTTGTGTCTATTTAAAAATGCAATGCCCAGTTTTTTAAGAGTATTGAATTTATCCTAATAGAAAATTAAATGATCATGTCTTATTATTAATTGTAAAGACATAACCTATTAAAAATTGTTATATGTTCTCTGGTGTGTAATGAGCTTTGCCTTTCAAAATTACACAGATTATGTCCCATACTGTCAATGATCCTGAAATTAATAAATGTGTCCTTTCTTCAGGAAGTGTAAAATCTTGTAGTGATGGTCATGGAAGGAATAAGACCGCACACACCAACATGGATGTATAGCAGAGACACAATAGTAAATAAAAAGAAGGAAGACTGTTCCTTTTGTCTAATCCACATACAGGGGTAGGTAAACACAGAGGATGGCAGAAGAGTCAAACTGAGCCTCAGGCCTTGTTAACGGACAACCCATGAAGGAGTGAGGTTTTCTTTCTGAAACACAGCGTGAGAGCAGTGAGGGTCTCTCAGGGGCCTTGTGAGATGGAGGGAAGGGAACTGTGAGAACCCCCGAGGGCAGACTCTTCAGAAGCACCCCGATATGTCTTTTCTCCCGGGAATTACACCAAAATTTTGTACCTGCTGAAATATTAATCATTTATGATCATGATTGAAGTTTGTTGTTTTCATGTCCTTGATTGTGTTGGATAAGGAGCAATTTTGATTTTGGTGGCTCTTCTTACTTAGCCATTGAAACCAGAAATGAAGCTCATTATTACCATGATTCCTACACAGTGACAAGCTTGGAATTATACACATTTTACAGACAGTGAAACTGAAAAGAATGTACTTACTCCTAATATGCAATTATTAGCATCTGAGTTAATTGCCTTTTGAAGAGGAAGCAGACATTGTGCACAGGCTTATAGTGGCTTTAGAAACAGAAAAGTGAACCTGAGTATCATTGGTCTTATGAAGCTGATGTTCTTGTAATAAATGAGAGGAGATCAAGGAATGAACGTGCAGTACTTCAAATGGCAATAGGTCCTCTAAAGGGTAATAAAGGGGAGTGAAGGAGAGGGGAGTGGATGGGTTGAGGGTTACTTAGTAATGTAAGAGGGTCAGGGAACCTCCATGATACTGAAACATTAGAGTGAGACCTAGAGGGAGGTGAAAGGTTTCATGGGAATCTCTAAAGATCAGTTAAGGGAGAGAGAGCAGCCTGTGCAGCGGACTTGGGGCTGAAGGCTCCTTGCTGTGTTCAAAGGTCAGGAAGTCACTGTGGCCTGAATGAATAAAAAGGATGAAATGAGAAGCCTCTCCCAGAACTCGGGGCTCCCGAGGCTGCAGGGGGGCTGTGGCCAAGGAGCAAGGCAGCAAGCAGGCTTCCCAGGAAGTGGCAGCACGTTCCTAGGTGAGGCTCATCTCCAGTCCTGCCTGAGGGGATTATCCTGGAAGCCACATCTTCGGTCTCCTTCTAAATATATAAGTAAAAAAATTAAAAATTAAGTTAAGTAAGTAATTTTTCTAAAAGAAAAAAAGCAGACCATGTATACAGTAATGATGATTCTGGTTCCTGACCTAAAGACTGTAATTTTTAAATTTTATGCTACTTTAATTAAAAAGAAAAAAACAAATACAAAAAATTTTAAAAAGTACGTCAGTGTCCATTGTTAGTCAATGAGACAAAGAGCAAAAAGTTTGGTCTTTTCGACAGATTTTAATCAGCTAGTAACGCCCAGAGAAGGCTTTTTTTATGTGATCACCTTCAACTCCAAAAAGATTTAAATTTCTATTGTGGCTGGAATGTAAGATTATTATTTTATGTCTTATATTCACACTCTGAGCAAAGGCAGGTTTTAGTTTGCTTCTGTTGAACATTTTTCTTGTATTTGTGTCAACACTACACTTTGTCAAAATAAACCCCATGTCTCTGCATGTGTTGGTGCAGAGGGATCACAGGAAGGTTCTGGATTCTTTGTCTGAGCTGCGCTAAGGGTGTCTGCTCCAGACAATGGCAGATCCCCCAGATGTAACCGAAGTTACCTCTGAATAACGTGTGTTGCATCTTCTAACTGATTTATCACTTTTATAAATTAACTAATTTAAGGTTTTCTCCCTTGGAAGATGAAGACTCAATTTATTTCTTTCACATCATCAACACACACACACACACACACACCCCTAATTCTTTCTATTTTGTATTCAGCATTTTTCTAAAAACTAATATTTAGTGTAGACCTTATTGTGTAGGTATAATGCTATTCACATTTGAACCACATAACTCTGATTTCCTTACATTTGAATGTCTGATGTACATCAGGGATGGAGAAAACTCCTTTTGTGAGCAACAGATGAGGAGGGAGTGTGGTCCTGATCCTTAGACTTGTGTAATGATTTAGAAAAAGGGATTAGAAAAAAGCCCATAACTCAAAACTCAGTGCAGAAAGACATTTTTGAGTTTATTGATTTGATGCAAATCTTTTAATAACTATTTACTTTCATAGGTATTCTATTATAATAATGCTAAAAATTTTGTATTTAGAATTTAATAACATACAGGAGGAAAAGAGGGTCACTCGGATTTCACATCCAGCACAAGGGGCCAACTCAGAGTAGCCGTGAGGGGGTTGGAGGCTCTACACTGGTACCACCCCAAATCTTCCTTCTTGATGGGGTTTATGGTGAGGTGTCGGTGGTCTCCAGACAGCGTCATGCGCTCCGTGAGCTGCAGATACATGCCATTGAACAACCACTGGATGGTGACCCCATTTGTGTAGCAGTGCAAGACCACACTGTCGTCATTCTCTGTGACTGTGGTGTTACTGGCTTCAACTCTGGCCAATATCACAGGTGCTGCAGAGAAACAGAGAATGTGACTGATTAAGAACGAGCTTGAGACATGGAGCCACGCTGCTGACGCAGATCTCGGCCACTCACAGCCCACAGTGAGCCATGGAACAGTCACCAGAGTGTGTTCCCGACATTTGCAGAAGAAAAATTGTCTAAGTTCAGGAGGCCGTATGTAAGGACAGAGCTGCATCTCCCCTCTGGCCCCATGTACCTCAGGGTGATTCCTTAGCCGTTCCCTCAGACATCTTGTAGCAGCACCACAGAAAACCCCTCCCCAGCCCAGATGTCCCATAACCTCATTATCAAGTATGATTTTTCTCTCATGAGTTTTATGATCTTTTCCTAGGACTTTGTTTTTTATTTCATAAAACATCAAGACCCCCTCCTTATGTAAACTTTTATCTATGTTGTGGAAGGCACATTTACCACCTTGTCCATCTCTTCAGCTAAAGGAAGTTAACAATAATGGAAAAGTGTTGAGCTTTTGTTAAATAATTTATTAGGCAGTAAAGACTGTTCAATGGAGAAATGACAGTCTTTTCAGCGAATGGTGTTGCCCAGCAATATCCCCATGCCAGCACATGACATGGATCATTGTCTTATACTATACAAAAAAATTAAGTCATAGTAGATCATCTTCCAAAGGTTAGACCTAAAACTATAAAATGCTTAGAAAAAAATAGGAAGAAGCACTGTGACATTGATTTGAAATGATTTTATGAATATGACACAAAGAACACAGGCAAAAAATGGACAATTTGGATTTTGTCAAAATTAAACAGTCTCTTCATCAAAAAACACAACAGGCTGAAAGGTGACCTAGGAAATGGGAGAAAGTGTTTTGCAAATCATATGGAAAATAAAAAGTTAATGTCTAGAATATACAAAAAAATCTTCTACAATTCAACAGCAACCAAGAAAACCAAATAAACTGATATAAAAATGAACAAAACACTCGAATGGACATTTCTCCAGAGAATAGATACAAATGGTCAAGTGTCACAGAAAAAATGCTCAACACCATTATTATTTATGAAAATGAAAATCAAAATTCTCAAGGTTGAATTTGATACTTGTGATGTTGGGTGTGCTAACTTTGCTCTTCAAGTAAGAGAATAAAAATTGCCCTGTGGAGCATGTTTTATTTCTCCAAGAGCTTCAACCAGAGTTGGCTCTTTCACATATCAGCCAACTTGAGTTTTTGAAACAGCGTGACAGGCTTGTACATCACATGAATATGCATGGGAATCTGAGCACTCAGAGACCATATGGACTTCAGCTCTATGTCTGGGAGAAAGTACAGGCTTTCTCACATGTCATTTAAGTATCAGTTTTGCTTATGGGAAGACATGAGACTGGGCATCAGAGACACCCCTGCACTTCTGGTTCTGTACTGACCAACTGACTATTTCGCTGACCGGGACTGTTTCCTTCCACCTGCACAGATTCCTATTGCCCAGGTGAGAAGGGTTTGTATGAGGCACCATTTCCCAGGACATCCCAGAGACTGGGGTTCAAGGAGAAATAACAGAGAAAGGCCAGAAGCAAGCCAGCGGTGAGTTGAGGACTCAGGTCTTCTGGCTTACAAGTGGTTCAAGTCTTTCCAGGTGAATGTGACTGAAATGAGCCAGCGAGCCACTAGGTAATAGAGCAAAGTCCAAGTAATGATTTAGGAAAGAGGAAAAAAGACTGGCAGAAGCTTTTTATGGCAGCAGAATCCTGTGCTCTGCCCTTGATCATTAAACTCATCCTCTGTCCCCTGAAGGCAGGTGAGGACGTGTGCAAATGCAAAAGGAGTGTCTTAGAGCATGTCAGGAGCGTGGGCTTGCTGAAATGCTGGCGCTTGTGGGCAATATGTGTTATTTGGCTAAGAGACAGAAATTTGGAAAAACTTAAAATTCTTCTGTATGTGAAAATTATTATTAACACCCCAGGGCCTCAGACCAATTGCAAGAAGGACTGTTTTATTAGAGAAAAGAAAAGGATCTAAGATGATGTTCTTTGTTCCTGGGGACACAGAAAACCTGTCCCTCACGGCTAGAATTCAGAGGACTGTATCTAGGCTCTGATGAGATTTTGGATCATTCATTCAAACTCCATTTCTTGCTTCCTGATTCATCAAAAGCAACAGAGTGTTTGTTACTTGTTGGTCCTTCAGGTGGTTTCAGTGGTAGAGTGGGGCAAAGTCCTTTCCTTTACATCTCCTGGGACTGACTTCACCAAAACAAGAAGCAAATAAATAAGTGTTGTCAAGTCGAGTGCAGGGAGGTGTCGATAGGCCACATGAAGGGGAGACCTGTGCAGTGACTCTATTATTCCTGCAGGTAATTTTGTTCTATAGTAAGAATACATTATTTCCACTTTTTTTCACTATACAGACCAAAATGTATTCCTATTAGCTGAGGATGCCTAAGACAAAAGGATATGCACCAGTTTGTTGGTTTAAGAATCTAAAGACTCAATTACATGGTCTCTAAGGTAGAGGAATGAAGTCTATGGCTACAAACAGACCTTGAGGGACTCTGATGAGCTGCTTGTGGTCTGTGCGACTCTGCTTTAGTGACTGTGTCTCCTGGTGCCTCAGTTTATTCTCAATGGCTAATTGGCTGCCAAGTTGTCAGTGTACAAACTGTAGAATACTCACTAGAATACTGACCTAAACCTGGGATAGAAGAGCTGTTCAAATAAGAGGCATCTCTTATTGATTGACTACAAACAGAATCCCCAGGGCTGATCCCTGGTGAATGAGGAGCTGCCAGGAGCATCTTATTTTTTCTATCTCTTTCTGGGGATGCTCACCTTTTTCTAAACCTTTCTAAGTCTCCTGCACAGTCAGTTATATCCAAGGACATTGTCTAACTGTGCTTTCCACACAGTCTCAGGTGATGCCAAACTCCATTTCTGCCAGGAAGTGATTCTTGCGCCTGAGTCCTGACTGGTGACCAGCTCAGGAGCCTGTGACTTGGGCATCCTATAGACTCCTACACACTCAGCCATTCCCAGAGGCTTAATCTGACCTTGCAAGGGCTCACGAGATTCCCTGGAGACAAGGTTTATGGGACAGCCTTACGGGGAGGGGTTTCTGAGCTGAGCTTGGTAAGAATTTCAGGAGGCTTCTCAGCCCAGGCTCTGGCCTAGTACAGCAGGGTCATTCTGAGAGTCAAGTTCATAGGAATTTGCTCAGGGTGCCTGACTGAGACTGGTCTCTTTCTGCTGAGTCACTTCCATCAGAATGATCATTCTATCTGCACTGACTGTCTGCAGGGCTGGAATTTGGGAAGGGAATGGAGATCTTAGGAAGTTTGTCTGCACTCTGTGTATCCTGCATTAAATGCAAAAATCCAATGTGCAACAAAACGTAGAGGGGAATGGAGGCAGAGTTCAGGGCTCTTGGTCTTGCGTGTGAAGTAAAATTCATCCCACTTGACACCCAAAAGTCAGAGAGCAATCACTCACGGTACACACTGAGCCGTCCGAATCCTATTTCCTTTTTTGTCCTAGTAAGGAAGACCACTACGGTGTACATTCCTGCATCGTTCATGGTGAGCTTCTTTATCAGCAAGGATCCATCCGAGAGTATTCTCTCTCGACCACTGTACTCAGGACCATTTACATACAGTTTTCTGGTTCGTGAAAGAAATGCAATTCCACGATCTGGGTCGACTCCTTCCCCCTTGTACCACACATAGCCTGCAGCACCGGAAGGCCTATGGCGCATGCGTAGACGCACATCCTTCCCTTCTGCAACGTTGACTGAAACAATAGCGAGCTGGGCCATGGTCGGCAGGCACCAGAAGGTTAAGAGTGAGACTAGAAAATAAGAAAAACAATTGATCAGTATTTGTATGTATGTACTGTGATGGATAGACAAGCTCTGAATCCTGAGCAGTTCTCTATCTCTCAGCCTTGGTCTCCCTGTGAGGGTGTGTCTCACATGGTCAAAGTCAACAGTGTGGCCCCCATTATTTCAGCGCCTCTGAAACTGTTACTTTTTCTGTTTCAAATACACTTTTCCAGGTGTTTTTTTTGCTCATCCTCTCACTGTGTGCAGATTCCTTCTCACACTCAAAGGCATTTTTGAAAAACATCTTTGCTGACCATCTTCTCTAAAGATCCCCTGTCTTCACTTTTTGATCTGACCCTGCTCTGTTTTTTTTCTTTGTGGCTCTTGTGTGTGCTTGATGTCACATCGAGATCCTTCCTTTTCCCTCTCTCCTCCATAGAACATGGGCTCAATGAAAGCAGGGCCTTGTCTCATCTTGTACCTCCAGTGACTTCAAAAGGCTGCAAATACATGCAGTTGAATGAATGAACAACCCCAAGCTTGCACCTTGTCGGGTATTTGACCCTTTCTGAGGCTGGTGATAAAGGCAATGCCTAGCACCCTTGTTTAAGTATTCTTTCTGGAGTTTCCTGACATAAATCATTATTATTATTATTATTTTCAGTTTTCATAATTCAATACCCTGATGACTATCAAGAAAAGAACAGCAATTGAAGTTTTCCTGCCTCTCACTACTTCCGGGTTATGACATTTTCCCCTTACTGAGCCCCTACTCCATCTTACTCTGCTCTAATTTCTTTGACCTTCAGATCTAAAGAGAAGCTTTCCCTCTGTTCTCAGAGCACTGGTCTCCTCAGGAGATCCCAGCAAGTCTCTGTGGCAGATCCTTAGTCTACCCCAAGAAATTGCCTCCTACTTACCAACCAGCAGGAGCCCTTGCCAGTGGACAAGTCCTCTGTGGGGAAAGACTGAAAGGGATCCCATGGTGTCTGCTGCCTGCTCTGTGGCTTCCTCTTTGAGAAAAGCTTGAGGTTCTGTGAGGCTCACAGGCACCTGTGTCCAGAATGGTGCAATCTGCTGTGTGTCCTACCTGTGAGCTGAGTTTTATGCTGGGGAATGTTTACTATTCTTGTCATGTGGACTGGGGGCAGGGTCTGTGCGCAGAACCCTCCCACTCCCTGCCCTCTTTTTGCCACACTTGCCCCTCTGTACCAGTGCTGCTCCCCTATATTTTGGTTCCTTGGCAACTCCTGAGGTATCGCAAAACCACACATGTGCACACACAGGCGCACGTGCACACATGCATATGAACACACACGTACACACACGTTCTCATGAAGTGTTTGGAAAAGTACAAGCCTGGGGTGTCCGGATTTTGGGCGTTCCCCACACCTCCCTGTCAGGTGCATAGCAGCCTTCCCTGAAGCCTCTCTTCCACATTTGACTTTTCCCTCCAGAGCAGGAGTTCTTGACTTAAATCAGAAAAACCTGTCACAGGGATGTCACCCCTGCTGTGCATCAGATCACTTGTGAAACTTAGTAAACATCACAATGCCTAGGTGACACCTTACAAATGCAGCCTCAGCAGCTGTCCAGAGACTGTGGGCGCCCACTTTAAATGAGATCTCTAGATGTGAAGGTGGAATCACTTCTCTTCCTCTCTGTGCACAGGCGAAGTCTCCAGCTTCCCTCAAGCTGCAGATTCTGACTGGGAAAGGATGCAGTGGGTCAGAGACTCTGCATCTGACAAGCTCTCAGGAGAGGTTGGTGCCACTGGCCTGGGGAGCTCACGTGCAATAGCACAGCTGATGGGGGCACCTGTGCCCCAGAGAGGATGACCCACTTGTCCCAGCGTTGCCCTCTGTGGTGAGTTGTGTTGGCTCTGTCATCACCTCAGGCAGATGCCCAGGTCAAAAAACGGGAACTATTTCTGTTTGTGATGCAGAAACCTAATTGGGAATCCAGTTCAAGTTCTCAAATACTCTGAGAAGCTTTTATTCCTTCCCAGTAGGAAGGTCACAGAGATGAATTTGGGGATTTGGAAGGGTCCAGCTTGGTGATACTTGCAGAGGGGACCCTTCTTCTACCTCACGTTGTTACCAGACTGGCTTTGCTTATTGAGAACCAGACGCCTCAATAAGGCCAGCAGTTTTGGGGTATAAAGAGGCAGTTGTCTTGTGTGTCCCAGGAAGAAAAAACTGTGGTGAGAGGTCAGGTGCCTGGGAGCTCCCTGGTCCTCGCAGGACAGTTTCAGGTAGACCCTCCCTGTGCGTGTCTGTTTGTTGGGCCTGCCCTCGTGCTCCCTGACTGTTGGAACAAACTCCGGTTTCTGCCCGAGACGCTTTCCTTTGGTCACCTCACCTTGCCCACGGACGATGCCAGGCCTGGGGCAGAGACCAGCCAGACACCCCTGAGAGACGAGGGGCTCCCAGGCCCTGTCAGAGTGAAGAAGTCCAGACCTGTGCTGCAATGGCATGAGCTTATCTGAGCCAACTGACCGCACAAGCCTGTGAGAAAGGACTCAAATCCTTTGAAGAAGGCAGTTTTGGGCCTTATTTTGTACATTGCAAATAAAGTATACGGTGAAAATGTAGCACAGAATCCACTAGTAGGTGAGAGAGAACACAGCAGGGCAATCTCCAGTACTGGAAAAGAGGAAAATGGAGACACATATTATTTACATTGGTGGACATAAGGTAATTAATATTTACAGACAGAGAGGGGGTATTCAGGGGACAAGATAATATACAACGTTCTCTGTTATCATACACTTGTTCCAGATTCTGTCTTTGTATGGGCCAGCTCAGGAAAGCATTCTGATGTGTTGAAGTCATGCTCTCCAAGACTTAAAAAAATAAGAATAAAAAAGGATCAGGGTTCCCTCAGGCTAAAGAGTGACCTTTGCTAATGAATACAGAGGCCTGGGATGTGACCACCTGCCATGACCTGCCCAGTTAGAGCTTTCTGATCACAATGTCCTGTGAGGCTTGTCAGGCCTGCCATGGGGCCCCTGAGCTTGTCAGGGTTACTGCGCAGCCTCTCTCTGTTAACAGTCTTAGAAGGAGCAGATGAGGGAGGCCCAAGAAAGCCTGGTGAAGTAGGGGACGAAAATTAGGCTTCTTCTCTATCTTCCTAGTCCAGCCAGGTTCTTGTGTCCTATTTCCTGGGTGTCTCAATACTTTCCCTTGTGGGACAGAAGTAGACCCGCAGCTAATGTCAGCTGCTTTACTGAGATGGTGACCAGTGCAGGGTGAGCCCCGTGAGAAGGCAGGCACTGTCCAGACCACTATGAGTCCAGTGTCAGGAGAACTGTCCCTCGAGAGGGATGTGCTATTGTAAACAGAGAGCCCTCTGCTTTCCAGTGTTCAGGGAAGGGCCTGGGGAAGGTTTTCCTGGGCTTTTGGGAGAATTGCAGGCCAGGAGGGTTGATCCTAAAAGTGTCCTGTGTGTCCTCTATCACTGCTCTGGAGTGTTGCACAAAAGTCATTTCTGTGTCCCTGTCAGCCCACAGGGCCCAGAGCTGGAGCATCTCCATGTGAAGATCTAACCAGGAGACAACTGGCCCTGTGTGTTCTTTTGCTAGAAGAAGAGAGATTCTTGTAGAAGCCTCAGCCCATCTGGATGGAAGAAACCACAGATTCCCGGTTCTCCTCTTCCATTATGCACAAGAAATTTCCCTTATTCCTTAGGACATCATGAACTAGACTGACGTCTTCAGAAGCAACAGGCAGGTGTCCCACAGACCAGGAACTCTGGGAATGAAAAAGTCATCCCTGATTCTTACAAGGTCAGGCTGTGCTCTTTCCTCTCTGGCAGTAACTCTTCCAGGGGGTGAGGATCCAGAGTGCCTGTCAGGTCAGGTACCCTGAGAACAGGAAGAACCCAGGCCTGGGGAGCTGACACATGACTCACAGGGTGGGACTGTGGAGGGCAGTGCTTTTGGACGAATAAAATGCAGTCGAAACCCTCATGTTAGGACGTTCCTTCCTTCCTGCTGACTGCATGAGAAGTGAAAGGCTGACCCCAGCATGTGCCCAAGCAGACAGTGTCCTCTTGTCATGCTGACACCAAATATTTGGGTCTGTGAGGAGCATGATTTGACAGCAAGTGCACACAGAGTGACAGGCTTCCATTGTATGATTTCCCTTATCAGTTTAATGAGTGTTTACAGAGCATCTGTCATGTGTCAGGCTCTCGGCTGAGCCCCAAAAACTCCAAAGAGAATAAGACATGTGTGGTCCTTGTGCTTATTGAGTTTGCCTTGTAACAGAGACAGGGTCTCAGATAAATCATGGCTCTAGGGAGTTAATTACATCCAGTGAAGGGCCATAAAGGGAAACTTCTGGTGCATTAATAGCACGCACTTGAGTCTCAGCTCACCTGGGGATCACAGAGAGCACCTCTGAGAAAGGACCTCTTGGCTGAGACCTGAAGCGTAGGTGGCCATTTTCCCCCTGAAGAACAGAGGGTGTTGAAAAATAGTTGCCTGCAGGTGACTAGCTCTTGGTGGGCTGACCCTTGGCTGGATGGAGGAGCAGACACAGTCCACATGGGGAGCTTGGGGAGTTAGGAAGACTGCGTAATGATTAGTACTGGTGAGGCTGGTCCCTGCTGTGCCTTGGGTGCTGCTGGAGGGGGCAGGGATTAGCCCTGCCCAGAATGGCTCAGCCGGCAGAGTAATTCTGCTGCTCCCTGGTGGACAAGCAGGAAAATAGGCAAGAAAATGTCATGTATCAGGTGTTTGTTTTGTTTTGTGCTTTCTGTTCAACGTATACTTTAGGCAATAATTAATATATGTATGTATAATTTTAATACATTTATTGAATTCTATTATAATATCAGAATCTTAACCTATGAAAAGTATATAACGTAGGAAGTGTTTTCAGATTCATGGACCTCTGAAGTTGCACAATAAAAATAAAGAACATGTCCCTTACTATTAGGGTCTTTCACACTGTCTTGTAATCTCTTTCTTCTTCCCCTCTCCACCACCTCCTTTAGTGTTAAGGAATCTCTCATCACCTTTTTATTTAATTATTATATATTGCCTTGCCATTTCTGGAATTATCAAATGTTTAGTATGAAGTATATAAATTTTGGCTGATGTTGGTCTCTTGATGGAACACAATTGTTTTAAAATACCTATTTATTTTCATTCTCTCCTATATCTAATTCCAGTGATGCATTAATTTTGTTCATCTTTTACCCCTTTATGTACATTTGCTTTGTTTCCAATTTGGGGCTATGAAAGTAAACCTGCTATGAACATGTGTGCAGAAAAGTCTTTAACACAAAGAATTAGTGCTTGTAAACCACTGAATAGCCAGAGAAATGGAAGGTAGGGAGTTACCACTAGACATCTGGTCTCAAGGTCCCACAGCGACAGTCCCAGTCAGAGGGAAAGAAACACCTGCTTCTCGACAGGAAGCTGCGTCTGCACCTACCCGCTCAGTAGCCAACACAGAAGCGGAAATATGGGCCCCATCACACATCCAGCTCCTAAATTATTAACTAGGCCACATCAGAGGCTGAATGTAATTCTCACTTGGATTCTCAGTCATTTGGAGAAAGGGAAAAGTTGTGTTTAAACTTTCAGTCTGTCTGGTATAAAAGGAAACCTAAAGAAAAATGAAGTACATGTGCCTCCTACATGAAACTGAGGGGGTCTGTGGTCTCTGCTATGGTGAAGTGAGGGGTCTGAGAAAAATAAAATAACCCTGGCATTTCACACCTATGTGATGGTAAAGGTAAAAGACAATAAACATCTCATTTAAAGAAAGGACTCAGCTTTGTCAGGAAAAGTACCAGCCAAGGACATACCTCGTCACCTGGACTCACTTTCGGTTAAAATTTTTAATATCAGACCATCCTACATGGTTTCCGTCAGCCTTGGAGTTGGAGGCCCCACCAAGCTGGCCTCCCCCGAGATTGTCAGTTTAGTCATGGCCCTTTTTCGGTTCACTCTGCTCCTTTTGGTAATAAATCAACCTAAGAAACGTGTCGTTGATCAGTCTTCTTGTTGGATAATGCTGTCTCACAAGGCCGGGAAGGGTTTCTAGGAAGCCTTCACAGCAGCATTCGTGCTGCTGAACGAGAAACCAGTGGTGATGCAGCAGGACCCTAACCTGGGGCGTGGGGTGAGGCCGATGGTCTCAGAACTGAAGGGCAGGTAAATGGGGGCAGCGAGGTCCCACAGGCTGTGATTCGAGAAACACTCTGGATAATTCCTAACCTATAATCAATCATAGAATAAGTTTTGCTGCTTCATTCCTCTGTATTTTGCATTTTGTTTTATGTGTCTGAATACTTTGAGGTCACCCTGTACACCAATCAAATTTTAAACATCTCAGCACAAGGGGGCATCGTATTTCCTAGGGCCCACCTAGTATTCATTACTCATTATTTAAAATTAGTCTGAGTTCTGCTACTTATACACTTGGGAGCTGTAACCTCAAGGCTTATTTGGGGTCCAGGCTGTGAGAACACAGGCTGTAAATTTAAATTACCTCCTGAAGGTCCGCAGGTGAGGAGGACGGTAAGGGTTTCATAAGAAAATGTCCTGTATGAGAAAGACAGATACCATAGGATTGCACCCATATATGGAATCTAATGAAGAAACAGAACTAACAAGCAAAACAGAAACACACTCATAGGGAAGGAACAGATGACAATGAGTCGGGGGATGGGGGTGGAGGGATTGAGCAAAAAGGGAGAAGGACTCACAGGCCTGGACCACAGTGTGGTGATCGCTGGGGCCTGGGGAGTATGAGGGGACTAATTGGTGATGGAGAAGACAATATAAACTGAATTAAAAAAATAGCAGACATCATATTTTGTATTTGTCAGAGTGTTCAACTCACTGTTAATTGGTTTCCCTGAATTTTTAACATTTCGGTTCACGTGGAGGACTTAAAAATAGCCCAAAGAAGTTCCAGCCTTTTACCCTAAACCAAGGAGGCTCAGAATTCTGAGGAAAACTCACGCAAGCTCATCGGATACACTTCCAGGATTTGGTGAGGAACAAGGATCCTCTGCTGGTACCCGGAGAAGTGGACCCGGACGGGCTTCTCTGGAATCTTGCCACACTGCTCCAAGTAATGTCAAAGTAGGAAACGCTTAAACATGTAGAGAATTTTTAGGAGTTAATTAGAAACAGTAAACAATATCTCAGCAAATGGAAAGAAAGCTCCAAGGAATGGCAGTTTTGCACCTTATTTTATCCATTACAGTCAAAGGGGAAACACATAAGGGTTACAGCAATGTATTGATGATACCGTACAGAGTTGGGAGAAAGCCAAACAGGTGAAATCTGGGATTGGATAAAATTAGATCAAATGGAGTTAAGTTTTTACATTGATGGGCCTAGGATAATAGCAGTTAACTAATATGACAACAATAACAATGCAATGAATTTTCTTTTTTTGTCTCTGCTCTGGTTCCAGAAAGGAAGATATAATTCTGACATCTTAAAGTAATATTATCGTAGATGCACAAAACACCAGACATAATGTAGATTGACAATTTGTAATAAAAGAACACAGAGTAAATCATGGCTACTTGTCCTGATTCACTTTTTGTTATTAAGTTTTAATTTCATGCCATCCTGTGTTGTTACCTTAGGTCTCTGGGTTCATAAGGGTCACCATGCGGCCTCCGCTGAGGTTATGAGGTTTAGTATGTGTCTTCTTTTATCCATATATTCCAATCCTCCAGAATCTTTGAAAGGGAGAGGAACAAGAAATAATAAAACATGGCCAATTATTTAATCAAGCATATCAATACAAGGAAACATCCAGTGCCCTCCCCTCCCACCCACCCCCAAATAGACTAAACCTAAAGATCAGAGAGGTTCTGAGAGTGGGTGCCCAGGAAGATCTGGAAGCTCCATTGCCATCTGGTGGGGCTCATTTTCAAAGAAACTATGGGGTTTGTGCGATCATACTGATAATTCTCAGATCTTTTTTTTAGACAAGGTCTATCCTGAGAGTTCTGTAGCCACAGGACAGTGTCATCCTCTTAAGGAGCTGCAGGCTCTCACTTCTGTAAAATCACTTGTGTAGCAGCCAGAACCATGTGTCCTCATGCTCTGTGTGTGTGGTGTTGTGGACTAGAAAGCTGGACACTCGCAGCTCTGTGGAGAAACCGAGGATGTGCCTGAAAGAGTCGGCTTGGAACCTTAGGCCACTGTGCACCTTCAGACATCTCAGCGAACCACGGTCTACTGTTAATTTTGTAAAGGTCACCTGAGAGTGGTCCTCACTTTTGCAGAAATATGACTGCCTTTGTTGAGGTGACAAAGAGAGGGCTGGACCGCTCTCTGACTCCAGAGTATCCCAGAGTGAGCCCTGAAATGTTCCTGTGGGCGTCTCTGTACTATCAGCAGAGAGAGCCCCTTTAACTGGGTCTGGAAGTTTGATTTTCACCCAGAAGCTCCATAGAAAGGTAGTGTTGCTTCCTCAGTACCCAAGTCTTCTTATCCTCAGGCTGCAAATGGCAGTCAGTGCCCCCATAAGCTGCACTGAGTGGAGGCTGAGGAGCAGGTGGGCAGTGGTTCTGGCAGTGCCCATTAGAACAGGATAGGGGCAGAACACACACAGCCCATGAGTCCTAGAACCTCAGCATCAGGTGAAATGTTCCTCTCTCATGACCCTTCATTGATCTTTTCCAAGGAATTTATTTGACTTCTCAAAAGTCAGGCGCACTCCTCATGTTAATGTTTGTGGATGTTGGGGAAGTCAGGCTTCTATCGTCTGTCCAATTCTGGGGCCAAACAAATTTTTACAGTGAGTGTGGAGGTTTTTACATGGTGGTAAATATTGTTTTATTCAATAACAATATCCATTGTAGACCTCAGGACCTTCTATGTGATGAAATTTTATCCATACATTTTAAAAAATTTATTTATTTCTTAATAAAATTTTTTCCCCCAGACATTTGTGTCCATTTACCTGCCATCAATTTCTTCTGCCCTACCTACCCCCAACTCTCCCGTTCTATAAGGGGTCAGTTTTCAAACCGGATAAAAAAGTGACACAATTCAACCCCGGGAAGACAAACAATTCAAATAAAAATGCATAAAAGTCCTGCATAGACACTTCCCCAGACAGGACATGCAGATGGCCAATATACATATTTTAAAAAGCTCAGTGTCCCTAATGGCCAGTGAGATGCAATTTAAAAAACATTGAGATATCACCTCACCCCTGCCGGAGTGTCTACCATCAGTAAATCAGCCTACAATTAGTGCTGGTGGGGAAGGCCAGAAAGGGAAACCCCAGAGTATTGTTGCTGCGTATGCCAATGGGTGTGGCCACTGTGGAAAACAGTGTGGAGTTTCTTAAAAATAAGTCAAAAGGAGTGGGATCAAAGATGGCAAAGGAGTGAGTAGAAGTTACACTAACATCCTACCAGGGCAAGTCTGGAATTACAACTACATTGTGGAGAAATCACCCAGAACAGACAACTGAACAAAAGCAAGAGAGAAGCCTACCACCTTGCGCAGACAGAAGAATCAGCTTCATCACAACGTGACTGGTAAGACGGTGATGGAGAGTTGAGAAGCCTGGCTGGGTGCCTGCAGCTGAAGCACTGGGGGGGCATATTTCAGTAGCTGGTTGCATCCCCCTGAGAAGTGTGGGGTCTAAATCTTACGATGGGATCCCGAGCCTTGAACACCAAAGCCCAGATGGTAGACAGATAACAGCCAGCAGCAAAAGATGGAAGGGATGTTCTCTGCCAGAGAAGGGTGGCTGGAGACACACAGAGCCTTTTAATAGGCTGACACTAATTATCATTTGCAGCCACTTACACTGGGCTGATGCAAAAGCAGGGGCAGAGTGGGCTAGAGATGTTTGAGGGAATACTGGGGACAGAGTCTTTGAGGAAATAACTGAGAGCGTAGTTACTGGGACCCCAGTGCTGAGTCATCCCCCATTCAGCAGGAGCCATAGAGCTCAGGCAGACCTCTCCCCTGAGAGACAGCACCAGCCTGAGGGACATCAATAGCCCCAACCCCAGGAGGGCCTCTGCCCCACCCTGTAGTGATTAAGCCTGACTGCTGTTGGCACGGTCACTAGATTAACTGCAGAAGAAGACAGACATGGACAGTAGTTCCTTGGAAGTCTTGAACAGATTGCCTAAGGGCAGAAGGGGTCAACATCTGACATCGCCAGAGGTGGATCCAGAAAGAAAAGAGCATGGTAAATAATAGAGGCTACCCAAACAAAATCCACTGTGGTCTTCTCCACGATTTGCAATATTTTCTTTCCTGCATAGCTTTCTAGCATTCATTTCTTGTCGATCAAGTTTGTCCATATTCTATCACCAGGTTTAAAACTATGGTTTATTTCAATTTGCATCTTTTGCTTCTACCTTCTTTTACCCCATTTTACTAATTCCTTACTCTCATTATATTCATTTTGAAATTTGTTTTTTCTCTTGCTACAAGTAGTTTCCATTCTGCACTTGCACTATTTCTCACCTGTCCATGCTCACAAAACCAATTTCCTTGTCAATGATCATCTTGCATCCTCTTTCCCCATTTTTAAAATACTCATGTTCTCTCTCCACCTTTAGCACTTTGCTAGTTGGTTGTTGGTATGGTAGTTGTTGCATTTTTTCAATTTTATCTTTAGACCTTCAGTAATTTTTATTTCAAATCTGAAATTTACAGGTCCTCTCTACTACTCTTTCATCCTGCCCTTTTATTTTTCTTTATTCTCCTGGGGTTTATTTTGTTTATTCATCTCCAATTTTAATTTTTCCCTGTCTTAGCCTAGTTTTATTTCCTCACTCTTAGTACTCTCTCTCTCACTCTGTCATTCCAAAATCACTCCCCATTACTTAACACATCTCTTAAAATTTTCTTTCCTTTTTTCCCTGTTATTCCTGTCCCACTTTTATTAATTTTAGCTCATTTGTTGTTGATAGTGCTGTGGTGACTTATTCTCTCCAATTTGGCTCCTATATTTCTTATAATTTATTTACTTTTTCCCTCCATTTTCCTCTCTTTCTCACACTATTTTATTTTAATGTCTGATTAAACCTAATTCAATATGCTTCCTGGCTTCTTCATTCCCTTTTTTATTCATGATGTAAATTTTACTTTCTCTCTTTACATTGCTCTGTCTCCCTACCCTTACTAGTGCTCTTCCCTCTGCCCTCTCAAAATCATTCTTCTTTCAGGTAGTCTCTCATATTTTCTCTCCCTTCTTATAATAGTTAATCATATTCACCTTATCAATTCTGGTTGATTTGCTGTTGCTTGTGGGATTTTAGGGGGGGGAGTTATTTTTGTGGGTGTGGGATTGTTCCCTGGCCTTCGTGGTTTTGTTCTGGCAGCACTTACACACAGCATATAAGGCATGGTAGAAGGACTGACACTCAGTCAATCAGTGGGAGGGAAGAACTAACCAAAGAATGACTCAAGAAGCATCAAATCCCAATTAAATCCAGAGAGGAAACATAAGAGCATAATTGGCATCCCAAGAGCATCGCCTTTAAGAGATCAAAGGGACTGCACCACTGAATCTCAAATGTCTCCTACCATAGAAATTCATACCACAAAGTCAAGGAGTCCAAACAAATCAGTTTAAGAGGAAAAAGCAAACAGAAGAGCCTCAAAATAATAAAAAGAGAAAGAAATAACTGCCAAATGAAACAAAAGGTGTAATCCTCAGAAAAAGTGCTAAATGAAATAGAGACAGGTAAACTATCATATACTGAGTTCAAAACAATTGTTCTGAGGAAGCTGCATGAGCTCAGCAAAAATGACCAAAAACTACAGGGATGCTACGAGGAACTCATAACAATCAAAAGGAAACAGAAACAATCAACAAGAGCCCAGAGGAAATGAAGAATACATATTCTGAATTGAAAACCACAGGAGAAGGAATCAAAAGCAAGCTAGATGAATCAGAGGACTGACTCAGTGAGTTGGAGGACAGGTAGAGGAAAATCTTTCAGAAAAAGCAAGAAAATGAAAAACTCAAAAAGAAAGAAGAGTGCACAAGGGAATGGCAGGATAATATGAAAGGTAATAATATTCGTATAATCAGGATACAAGGAGAAGAAGAGGAGAAAGGGATAGAAAACCTGCTTGGTAAAGTAACGATAGAAAACTTTCCTGATTTGTGGAGAGAAAATGTCACAGAACTCCAGGAAGCACTGAGGGTCCCAATCAAGAGGAAGATAAAGAGGCCCACTCCAAGACACTTCATAATTAAAATGGCAAAATTTAAAGACAAAGAAAAGAATCTTAAAAGCAGCAAAGGACAAAGAGGAAGTAGCATACAAGTGAGCCCGAAAAGACTAGCAGCCGGCTTCTCAACAGAAACACTGCAAGACACAAGGGAATGGCAAGAAATATTCCAAGTAATGAGGAGCAAAGGAAAACAGCATGGACTACTCTACCCAGCTAGGCTCTCAAATTAAATGAACAGCAAAACAAGGAGTTTCCCAGACAAAAAGACTAAAAGAAAAACCCCACCAAAACAACATTGCAAGATATTCTAAAGGCATAGCTTTAAGAAGATGAGGGAAAAGAGTGAGAGAGGGAAGGACACAAGTACAAAGGGAAAAATGAGTAAGTACCTATCAATAATACCCTTAAATGTAATAATACCATTAAATGCTCCAAGGAAAAAGAAATGGGGTAGCTGTATGGATAAGACACATGACCCACACATTGGCTGACTACAAGACCCCCATGTCAGAACAAAGTATCTACACAGAGTGAAAGTGAAGGGTGAGAAAAAAATATTCCAAGCAAATGGACAGGAAAAAAAATTGAGTTAGTAATACTTATGTGAGACAATATAGACTTCTAAACAAAGGCCCTAAGAGGAGACACAGCAGGACCCTTCATAAGAGTCAAGGGGACAATACATCAAGACAACATAAGTGTTGTAAACACATATTCACTCACCATAGTAACACTCAAATATATAGGAGAAATCATGAAGCACTTCAAGAAAGATATAGACAACAAAACACTTATAATAGGGAATTTTAACAGCACATTCTAAACAATGGATAGATCTTCAAATAAGATATCCACAAGGGTATTGTGCAATTGAAAGGCACATAGAGCAAATGGACTCAACTGACATATATGGAACATTTCATCCCAAAGAAGCATAATACACGTTCTTTTCAAAAGCACACCGAACATTTTCAAAGATAGACCACATGATAGGACATACAAGAAGCCTCAACACATTCAAGAAAATTGAAATCACATCAAGCATTTTCTCAGACCACAAGGGATTGAAACTAGGAACCAACCTCAAAGAAATAACTCAAAAACAGTCACATACATGAAGATTGATTAGCATGCTATTAAAAAAATGAATGAGTTAATAATGAGATCAAGGAAAAAATCAAAAACTTTATGGAAAGAAATAAAAATGAACACACAGCAGTTCAAAACTGATGGGAAAGAGCAAAGGCATTCCTGAGAGGGAAGTTAATAGCAATTACAGGCCTACCTGAAAAAGATATATAGAAACAGGTCAAATAAACAACCTAATGCTGCGGCTTCAAGAACTGGAGAAACAGCAACAATGAAACCCCAGGGTGAGTAGAAGGAAGGAAATAATCAAGATCAGAGCAGACTGAAATGGCAATGAGTCAAAAAGAACAATTCAAAGAATCAATAAATCTAGGAGCTGGTTCTTTGGAAATAAATGAAATTGACAAGCCTTTAACCAGACTCATCAATAAAAACCTGGAGAGGAAAGAAATAAATAGAATCAGAAATTAAAAAGGAGAAATACCTCTGATACGACAGAAATAAAAATGATTGTAAGAAATTATTTTGAACAAGTACCTGCCAAGAAATTTGAAAACCTGGATGAAATGGACCAATTTCTAGAAAAATGTAATTTTCCAAAACTGAATCAAGAAGCAACACATGCCTGAACAGACCAATGAAACTGAAGCTGTAATAAAAAGACTCCCAGAACTCAAAACCACTGAACCGGTCATCTTCACAGGAGAATTTTAAAAAACATTTAAGGAAGAGCTAACCCCGATCGTTTTTAAACTATTCCAAGAAACTATTTAAAGAAATCCAAGAAGAGAGAAGACTCCCAAACTCTTTTTATGAGGCCAGTATCATCCTCATCTGAAAACCGGATGGAGACACAACAAAGAAAACAACAGTCCGATATTGCTCAAGAACATGGGTACAAAAATCCTCAACAAAATTTTGGCAAACAGCATCGAGCAATACATTATGAGGATCATACATCATGAAGAAGTGGGATTCATCCCAGGGATGCAAGCATGGTACAACATACCGAAGTCAATAAACGGAATACATCACATAAACAGAAGGAAAGACAAAGATCACATGAGCATGTGAGCAAATGATGCAGAAAAAGCATTTGATGAGGTACAACACCCATTTATGATAAAAACACAGCAAAGTGGCAGTAGAGGGAGCTAACCTCAGCATAATGAAGGCCAAGTATAAAAAAATCCTACAGACAACATCATACTCAATGGTCAAAAATAAAAGCTTCCCCACTATGGTCAGGAATAAGGGAAGGGTGTCAGCTTTTACCCCTTCTATTCAACATAGCATTGGAAGTCCTAGCCACAGCAACCAGACAAGAAAAAGAAATAAAGGGTATCCAAACTGGAGAGGAGGCATCAACACTGTCATTGTGTGCATATGACATGATAGTGTACATACAAAACCCTACAGAGTCCACCAATAAACTCCTCGACCTACTAAATGAATCTGGCATAGCAGCAGGATACAAAGCCAAGATTCAGAAGTTCGTGTACAGAGTCTTTCCCTAATACCACCCTCACCACTCTCCTATAGGGAAGTATTCTTCTCTGAGGAGCATCATCCCGAAGAAAAGGAGTTACCTCAGCCTCTGGGATCCTCGTGCTCACCCTGTGATTCTTAATCTCACTGAGGAGTCTGCCGTGCAGGCTGGAAGGCAGAAGTCTGGATGGACATGGAGATGGCCAGTGCCAGGCTTTTCGGTGAGGCCATTCCCCCAACTTTCCCACGGACCTATGGCGTGAATAGAGGCATACATCCTGGCTCCTGGCAGACTCTACCTCTGAGCTTTGCAGGCCCCCCTGATTGACTACTATAGGCTCTTCTGTGCCACAGTCAGAGAAAAATATAGAACCGACCAAGTCCTGGCCTCTGTGGCAGATTTTAATACCCTTGAGCTTCCCGGAGGTGGAGTCTGGATGGCACCTCACCCTAACAGGAGATCTACTAGCTCCAACCTCGTGATTCCAGTAGAGGCTTCTAAGTGATGATTCCAAATGGGCAGCTGGCAGGCAAAGAAGGGGTCCTAGGGTTTCTTGGGATGCTTGCTCACCTACCCCCAGGCCTAATGCTGGTAAAAACTAATCTTGGGGTTCAGCTTCACTTTCCCCATCTGCAGCCAAGCCCAACAGAGGCAGCCACCCTCTGTAAAGTGTTTATAGCTTCAAAGAGGTTGCTGAGAAAAAGAAGAAAATGTTTGAAATTGGCCTGAAAAAAGCTTCCCCCTAGAGACACAGCACAAACACGTCCAAGTTGTCAGCCTCAGAAAACATTGGAGCATCATTCAAGGAACTTCACAAACAGCATATCTAAAGAAAAATAGCAGCATGCTCTAAACTGCTGAAGCATACATTTTTAAAAATTTCTTTCTATTTTTCTCTTTCTATCCATTTCTTTTTCATTTCCTTTTTTCTTGTTTTCTATTTTTTTCTTTTATTATTCTTTATTTTATTGGTCAGCAGCTGCACAGCAGCTCCCACATGTGGTGGTGCTTGAGTTGCACATCAGCCAGCCTGAGGGTTCATTCCACTCATAAAGCAGCTATAGCAATGAAGGCTGAATTATCATTGGTGGGCACCGTAATCACACTAGGAACATTCTTGAGCATCAGCTCAGAAGGTCAAGGAGGCTGTAACACTGGGTTGCACAGAATACCTCCTACCTAAGACCATTGCACAAAAATTAGAAATCATTAGAAATTTATCTAATACATAAAAACAAAGATAAAAACACAGCCAGTGTAAGGTAGTGAAGAGTCAGGCCATAAATGAAAGAACATGAGAACAATGCAGAAAAAAGTATTTAATGAAATGGAGGCATTTTGTCAGATATATAGTTCAAAGTAATAGTTAAAAGATACTCAAAAAACTCAGTGAGAAGTAAAACACCATTAAAAAGTACATAGAAACCATGAAAAGAACAGTTGGACATGAAGAAGAATGAAGCTGACTTCAAGAATACACTGGAAAAAATAAGAAGTCACTTAGATTAAATAGAGAAGTGATTCAGCAATCTGGAGGATAAGGTAGATAATAACACCCAATCAGAGCAGCCAAAAGATAAAAGAATTAAAAAGAATGAGAAAATTTTAAGGATGCTTTGTGAAGCAAAAAATGAAAAAAACATCTGCATCTTAAGGGTCCAAGAAAGAGAAGAGAGACAGCAAGGTATTGAGAACCTATCAGAAGAAGTATTGACCACAGTCTTCCGTAACCTAGTGAGAGAAGACACTCCTGCCCAGGAAGTGCAGACAATCCCTGAAAAGATGAACTTAAACAGGCCCACACAAAGACACACTGTGATTAAAATGGCAAATGTTAAGGACATAAAATTCTAGAAGCACCAATAAATAAGCAGTTAATTATTCACAAGGGGGCTTTTATAAAGACACTTAGCTGATTTCTCAACAGAAAGATTGAAGGCCGGAAGGAACTGGCATGAACATTGAAAGTGATGAAAAGCAAGGACTAACCACCAAGGCTGCATCACTCAGCAAGGCTCTCATTTAAAATGGAAGAAACAACAGAAATCATCCCAGACCAGACATAACTTATGTCCTCAGACATAAGGAGTTTGTTACTACTAAACCCGTATTATGAGAAATGATAAAGATATGGCTTGGAGGAGGAGAAGGATGAAAGGGGGAAGAGGAGGATGAGGTGGAGAAGGAGGAGGAGGGGAAGGAGAAAAAGGAGGAGGAGGAAAGAAAGTTGAAGAGGAGCAGAAAGTTGATGAGGAGGAGGAGGAAGTGGATGAACAAGGAAGAAAAAAGATGGAGAAGCAGAGTTAAAAAATGAAACAGAAAAAATACATACCTATCAATAATCCCTACAAATGTATATGGCTTAAATGCTCCAATCAAAGACACAAATTACCTGAACGGATAAGAAATCAAGACCCATAGAAGTGTGGTCTACAAATGACTCACCTCAGAACAAAAGATACACACAAGCTAAGTTTGATTGGATTAAAATATTTTATACAGATAAAGGAATTTAAAACCTAGGGTAGTAATATTTATATCTGACATAAATTTTAAAACAAAAACTTTAGTAAGGGAGATAGAAGGACACTGCATAATGATAAAAGGATCAATTCAACAAGCAGATATAACCTTGGTAAACATTTATGCACCCAATATATGAGCACCTAAATCATGTAAAACAAATCTCGATGGACATCATGTGAGCTATTGACAGTAATACAGTTATTTCAATAGGTTTTGAACACCCAATTGAAGTCAAAAGGTAGATCTTCCTGATAGAAAATCAACAAGGAGATGGTGGCTTTATATGACACAGTAGATCAGATGGAATTAATTGATGCTTTCAGAGCATTTCATACCAAAACAGCTAAATACACATTCTTTTCAAGTGCACATGGAATCTTTAAGAAATAGATCACCTGTTGGGACACAAAACCAGTCCATAAATTTGAGAAGACTGAAATCATATCAAACATCTGTTGGGAAACGCCCAGCCTGGTTTCAGGAGCTGTAGCCCGGCCAACGGGCTGGAGGCCCCCAAAGCTGGAAGTATTCAGGAGGCCTTGGGAAAGCAGGCTCCTGAGGGGACTTGGCCTGTCCTCCCTTGTCAGGAGTGTAGCCCCTGCCTCTCTGCTTTTCCATGGATGGTCAAAGGGCCAATGACGGGTAAGACCTCTTGGGGGAGGGGCAGCCTAAGACAGGTATTGGCTGATTTTGGCAGCAGACCAGAAATTGAGGGACACGGAGAAGGGACAAAAAGGCCCCCACACCTCTCGACTTGGCTTGGGCATGGCCAGAGTCCTCATTGCAGCTGAGAAGCAGTCCTCTTAACCCTTGGTGGCTCCCTCCCACCGCCTGGCTCAGGCTTGAAACAGTGCAGGAAAAACAGCCCTAAATCAGATCTGGGAGGTCCCGGGGTAATCAGACCTAAAAGTAAATTCTTTGGAGTGAGCTCTGTTCCTCCCTCAGATCTCTGGTCAACTCAAGCTGCGAAGGACCTTTATTTACACCCCTTACCTTATTAAGACATTTGCTTTGTTTACATCCCTTACCTGGAATCATTAAGACATTTACTTTATTTACACCTTTTACCCTATATCTTTAAGGTGCCTTTAAGTCTACTTTCCCCTTATCTATAGTCTCTATTGTTGATTCTAGTCTCCCTCGGACCTATGTAAATCAGTGTACTCCTGTCACTGGTCTTGTTAAAAGCATCATATATTCACGGTGAAACTTACCATACTGAAGTAATGAGATAACGTATGCATTCCTGTTACATACCTCACTGTTAAGATTTTCAATAAAAACCTTGGAACAAAGGACAAGGGGGCCTTCCTCATTAGGGGGATGTGCCACGGCCTTCTCCAGTAGGAATGAAGTGCCCATCTGCTCTCCCCGCAAACGGAGAAGTGTTTGCAACATTTTGTGTTTATTTCCCCTCATCCTTGACAACCCCCGGATGGGCTCTGCGAGTTTCAAAGCCTTGATCCCACCTCAGCTGGCCCCCGCCGGTTTCCCTCAGGTTTCAGGGAGTGCTGTGCTCTCTGAGGCATTCGCTCGCAGCGGTGTGTCCCCTATAGCTTCTGCACAGTGTGACAAACATCATCTCTGACCAGAATGATATGAATCTATAAAACAAACATAAGAAAAACACCCTTTAAAAATGAAGAAAGTCATAGAGCCTAATGTGTAATAAACAATGAATGGGTTAATAATGAGATGTAGAGAGAAATCAAAAGTTCCCTTAAGGCAACTAAAAGAAAGAGCTCAACAACTCTAAAGTCTATAGGACATGGCAAAAGCAGTTTTAAGAGAAAAATTTATAGCATTACAGGCATACCTCAGGAAACAATAAAAAAGTAACTCAACTAAACAATCTAACTTTACACTTAAGGAAACTGGACAAATCAACACGCAAAGACCGAAGTGAAGAAAAAGAGAAAAATAAAGATCAGAGAAGAAATAGATGAAGTAGAGTCTAAAAAGGTTAGTTCAAAAGATCAGTGAAACCAAGAGGTAGTGCTTTGAGAAGATATACAAGATTGACAAACCTTTAACCAAACTCATCAAAAAAGAAGGAGGATGTAAAAAAATGAAATTGGAAATAAAAGTGAAGTGACAATCAACACTGAAGAAATAAAAAAGGTTGTAAAAAATATAGCCGACAACTATAGCCAACAAATTGGACAGACCGGAAGAAGTGGGTACATTCATAGAAACATACAATTTTACGAAATGGAATCTGGAAGAATTGGAGATCTGAAGAGAAAGAGTATAAGCAGAGAAATTGAAGCAGTCAGCCAAGAACTTTGTCATTTTGCTTATTTCCTTTGTATTGATTCCAGGAGAGAGGGAGGGACGAAGAGGTAGAAAGAAAAAAAAGATGGATGTGAGAAAGAAACATTGATCCGTGGCATCTTGCATGCACCCAACTGGAGAAGGAGTCTCCAGTTCAGGCGTGTGTGCTCACAGAAACCCAAGCAGCAGCCCTTGGGCTTGCCAGGCGACACACAACCCGCTGAGCCACACAGGTCAGGGCCACAGTGCTTCAAACAAATGGAGAGTCATGGACCGGCTGGCTTCACAAGGTGAATTTTATCAAACTTTCCGAGAAGAACTAACACCTATCCTTCTCAAGCTATGCTAAAAATCCGCCCCCCCCAAGTGAATTCTAATGAATAAAATAAACTAACAAACTGAGTGTAAACAGGAGCATGGGTACATAAAAGAGACGGACTGACAGAGGAGAGTGATGGGAAGAAACTCGATAAAGTACATTAAAGGAATTATCCAAAGAACACGTATGCGTATCCCATAGACCCAAACTGTGGTGATGGCCAGAGGAAAAGGGACGTGGCCACTAGTGGAAGTGGTCAATCAAAAGTAGGAAAAAGTAAAAACAGTGGTGGTATTTGTATATGACATGTTGCAAAACACTAGCTATGAGTGTAGGTTAATTACTGCTTACAAATTGAGCACAATATCTGAACAGCTAGATGTCCTGAACAACATGAAAAGACAAAATAACACTGGAAATAAGTGGCTCTATTTGATATACAGTTTTATAAGGATACCAAAGGCCAACAAATTGTGCACTTGCAAATGGTGACAATGGCAAATTTTATTTGTGTGCATTTTAAAACAATTAAAATTGTTCCAGTATTACAAAGAATTACGTCCCGTTTGCTGTAATGAGCTTGATATTTGCAACTAAATATAGAGTAAAAGATTCAAGGTAAATTGACACTTGAAGTATGACATGGGTTATTGGAAGTTTGAGCAAAGTCTAAGTGCCATCTCTATTGGTAGCTTTAGTGTAAGAGGGAAAACTGAAGTAAATAAACAATGGAAATTACCATAAATTCAGGGAATTTTCACTTCTGGGTTCCAGGGAGGCTATGTGGTGTCCTGAATGCTGACAGTGGCCTGGCTCCTGCCTTGTGTGTTCTCCAGTGGTTAGCCTGGTTGTGTTTTGTTAATTCATGTGTACATGGTACAGACTTTCTCACGCTTTCTAAATAAACAGGCTTAAAGATTGACATTTATAGTTTTGTTCCATAATCATTTTGGCTTTAAACATAATTGCCCTATCTTTATTATAAACAATTCTTGTGCAAAGATATAATGACCTATTTTTGATAAAGGATGATGTTGCCCTTAATAAAGCCATTCATGGAAATATTTTATGTGTTTTGAAAGAATAATATAGTCATGTCTATTTAAAAATGCAATACACAGTTTTTAAGAGTATTGAGGTTGTCCTAATAGGAAATGAAATGATTGTGTCTTTTTATTAATTGTAAAGACATAATGTTTTGAAAAGTGTTAAATGCTTTCTCATTTGTAATGACCTTTGCCTTTCAAAATTACACAGATTATGTCCCATACTGTCAATGATCCTGAAATTAATAAATGTGTTCGTGTAGTGATGGCCATGGCAGGAATAAGACCGCACACGCCAACATGGATGTATCACAGAGACACAATAGTAAGTAAAAAGAAGGAAGACTGTTCCATTCATCTAATCCATGTACAGGGGTGGGTAAGCACAGAGGATGGCAGAAGAGTCAAACTGAGCCTCAGGCCTTGTTAACGGACACCCCATGTACGAGTGATTTTTTTCTTTCTGAAACACAATGTGAGAACGGTGAGGGTCTCTCAGGGGCATTGTGAGATGGAGGGAAGGGAACCGTGAGAACCCCCGAGGGCAGACTCTTCAAAGCACCCCAATATGTCTTTTCTCCAGGCAATTTCACCAAGATTTCTTACCTCTTGAAATATTAATCATTTATGATCATGGTCGAAGTTTGTTGTTTTCATGTCCTTGATCGTGTCAGATAAGCAGCAATTTTTATTTTGGCAGCTCTTCTTACTTAGCCATTGATACCAGAAATGAAGCTCATTATTTCTATGATTCCTACACAGTGACAAGCCTGGAATTATACACATTTTCCAGATAGCGAAACTGAAAAGAATGTACTTACTCCTAACATACAATTATTAACATCTGAGTTGATTGCCTTTTTGAAGAGGAAGCAGACATTGTGCACAGGCTTATAGTGGCTGTAGAAACAGAAAGGTGATCCTAAGAGTCACTGGCCTTATGGAGCTGATATTCTGGTAATGAAACAGGAGAACAAAAAGTGAACAAGCAGTACCTCAAATGGCAATACATCCTCTAAAGGGTAATAAAGGGGAGTGAAGGGGGGAGACTGGATGGGATTCTATTACTTATTAATATAAGAGGGTCAGGGAACCTTCATGATACCGATACATTTGAGTATAACCTGGAGGGAGGCGAAAGGGATCATGGGAATCTGTAGAGAAAGATCAGTTAAGAGACAGAGAACGGCCTGTGCAGTGGACTTGGGGGGCTGAAGGGTCCTTGCTGTGTTCAAAGGGCAGAAAGTCATTGTGTCCAGAATGAATAAAAAGAAAGTAAAGAGAAGCCTCTCCCAGCAGTAGGGGCTCCGGAGGCTGCAGGGGGGCTGTGGCCAAGGAGCAGGGCAGCGAGCAGGCTTCCCAGGGAGCGGCAGCACGTTCCTCGGTGAGGCTCATCTCCAGTCCTGCCTGAGGGGATTAGCCAGGACGCCACATCTTCGGTGTCCTTCAAATATATACGTAAAAAAGTAAAAATTAAGTTAAATATGTAATTTTTCCAGAAATGAAGCAGACCATGTATGCAGTAATGATGATTCTGGTTCCTGACCTAAGGATTATAACTTTTAAATTCTTGGCTCCTTTTATTAAAAAGAAACAACAGCAACAAACCCAGAAAACTTGTCAGTGTCCATCTTATGTCATTCAGACAAAGAACCAAAAAGTTTGGTCTCTTGGACAAACCTTAATCACCTAGTATTGTCCAGAGAAGGCATCTTTTATGTGATCAGCTACAACTCCAAGGAGATTTGAACTCCTGTAGTGGCTGGAATATAAAATTATTATTCTATGTCTTATATTCACACTGTGAGCAAAGATAGCCCGCAGCTTGCTTCTGTTGAACCAATTTTCCTGTATTTGTGACAACACTACACTTTGTCAAAATATGCCCCATGGTGCAGAATGATCACAGGAAGGTTCTGGATTCTTTGTCTGAGCTGCGCTAAGGGTGTCTGCTCCACACAATGGCAGATCCCACGGATGTATCTGAAGTTACCTCTGAATAACATGTTTTGTATCTTCTAACTGGTTTATCACTATTATAAATTTTCTAATTTAAGGATTTCTCCCTTAGAAGATACTCTATTTCACATCATCAACACACACACACACACACACACACACACACACACACCCCCCTAATTCTTTCTGTTTTGTATCCAGTATTTTTTCTAAAAACCAATATTTAGTGTAGACCTTATTGTGTAGGTGTAATGCTATTGACATTTGAGCCTATTAACTCTGATTTCCTTATATTTGAATGTCTGATGTACATCAGGGATGGAGAACAGTCCTTCTGTGATCAACAGATGAGGGGGAGTGTGGTCCTGATCCTTAGACTTGTGTAATGATTAAAAAAAGAAAAGAATAGAGAAAAGCCCAAAACTCAAAGCTCAAGGACATTTCTGAGTTTATTGATTCAATACACATCTTCAATAACTATTCGCCCTCTGAAGTATTTTGTTATGATAATGCAAAAAAAAATTTGTAATTACACTTTAATAACATACAGGAGAAAAGGAGGGTCACTCGGATTTCACATCCAGCTCAAGGGGCCAACTGTCAGTAGCCGTGAGGGGGTTGGAGGCTCTACACTGGTACCACCCCGAATCTTCCTTCTTGACGGGGTTTATGGTGAGGTGTCGGTGGTCTCCAGACAGTGTCACACGCTCCGTGAGCTGCAGATACATGCCATTGAACAACCACTGGATGGTGACCCCATTTGTGTAGCAGTGCAAGACCAAACTGTCGTCATTCTCTGTGACTGTGGTGTTACTGGCTTCGACTCTGGCCAATATCACAGGTGCTACAGAGAAACAGAGAATGTGACTGATTAAGAATGAGCTTGAGACATGGAGCCACGCTGCTGACGCAGATCTCGGCCACTCGCAGCCCACAGTGAGCCATGGAACAGTCACCAGAGTGTGTTCCCGACATTTGCAGAAGAAAAATTGTCTAAGTTCAGGAGGCCGTATGTAAGGACAGAGCTGCGTCTCCTCTCTGGCCCCATGTACCCCAGGGTGATTTTCCTCAGCTGTTCCCTCAGACATCTTGTAGCAGTACCACAGAAAACCCCTTGCCAGCCATATGTCCCATAACCTCAACATCGGGAACAATTTTTCTCTCATCAGCTTATAGTGATCTTTTCCTAGGACTTCTATTTTTTTTTTTTTAATTTCACAAAACATCAGGACCCACTCGCTATCTAAACTCTTATCTATGTTGTGGAAGGCAGGCTTACCACTTTGTCCATCTCTGCGGCCAAAGGAAGTTTACAGTGGTGCCAAAGTGTTGAGCGTTTGTTTAATAATTTATTAGGCAGTAAAGACTGTTCAATGGAGAAATGACAGTCTTTTCAGCAAATGGTGTTGCCCAGCAATATCCCCATGCCAGCACATGACATGGATCATCGTCTTATACTGTCCACAAAAATTAAGTCAGAATAGATCATCTTCTAAAGGATAGACCTAAAACTATAAAATGCTTAGAAAAAGGATAGGGAGAAGCACTATGACATTGATTTGAAATGATTTTATGAATATGACACTAAGAACACAGGCAAAAAATAGACAACTTAGATTTTGTCAAAATGAAACATCCTCTTCAACAAAAAACACAACAGACTGAAAGGTGACCTATGAAAGGGGAGAAAATGTTTTGAATATCATGAAAAATAAAAGGTTAATATTTAGAACATACAAAAAATCTTCTACAATTCAATAGCAACCCCAAAACCAAATAAACTGATTTAAAAATTAACAAGAAACTTGAATAGACATTTCTCCAGAGAATAGATCCAAAAGGCCAACATCGCAGAAAAAATACTCAACACCACTTTTTTTATGAAAATGAAAATCAAAATTCTCAAGGCTGAATTTGATACTTGTGATGTTGGGTGTGGTAACTTTGCTCTTCAAGTAGGAGAATGAAGATTGACCTGTATAGCATCTTTCATTTCTCCAAAAAGCTTCTTCAACCAGAGTGAGCTCTTTCACATCTCAGTCAACTTGAATCTTTGAAAAAGCAGTACAGGCCTGTGTATCCCATGAAAATGCATGGGAATCTGAGCACTCACAGAACATATGGACCCCAGCTCTATGTCTGGGGGAATGGGCTTTCTCACATGCCAGTTAAGTATCAGGTTTGCTTATGGAAAGACATAAGACTGGACAACAGAGATACCCCTGCACTTCTGGTTCTGTACTGACCAACTGACTGCTTCGCTGACCAGGAGTGTTTCCTTCCACCTGCACAGACTTCTGCTGCTCAGGGAGGTGGGTTTGTATGAGGCACCGTTTCCTGGGACATCCTAGAGACTGGGGTTCAAGGAGAAATAATACATAGAGACCAGAAACAAGCCAGCGGTGAGTTGACTACTGAAGCCACTGGGCTGAGGGTTGGGTCAGGTCTTTCCAGGTGAGTGTGACTAAAATGACACAAGAACCACTAAATGATAGAGTACAGTTCAAGGAATGATTTAAAAAAGAACGAAAAGGGCTGGCAGAAGCTGATTATGGCAGCAGAATCCTGTGCTCTGCCCTTGTTCATTAAAGTCATCCTCTGTCCCCTGAAGGCAGATGAGGACGTGTGCAAATGCAAAAGAAGTCTCTTATAGCAATGGGGAGCGTAGGCTTGCTGAAATGCCGGCCCCTGAGGGCAATTTGTGTTAGGTGGCTAAGAGACAGAAATTTGGAAAAACTTAAAATTGTTCTGTATGTGAAAATTATTATTAACACCCTAGGGCCTCAGACCAACTGCAAGAAAGACTGTTTTACTAGAAAAAAGAAAAGGGTCAGAGATAATGGTTTTGTTCCTGGGGGCACAGAAAGCCTGTCCCTCATGGCAAGAATTCAGAGGACTGTGTACCCATCTTCCAGGCTCTGATGTTATTTTGAATTACTCATTCATTCATTCATTGAACCTGATTCTCTCTTCCTGGTTCATCAAAAGCAACTGAGCGTTTAACGTTTCATGTTGGTCCCTGAGCTGGTTTCAGGGGAAGAGTGGGGAGTGAGAAGGCGAAGTGCCTTCCTTTGATCTGCTGGGAGTGACTCCACCAAAACAAGAAGCAAATAAATAAGTGTTGTCGAGTCCAGTGCAGGGAGGTGTGGCTACGCCACCTGAGGGCGAGGCCTGTGCAGTGACTTGGATTGTTCCTGCAGGTAATTTGGTTCTAGAGTAAAAATACATTATTTCTCCTTTTTTCACTACACAGACCAAACTGTATTCCTATTAGCTAAGGATGCCTAAGACAAAAGGATCTGCACCAGTGTGTTGGTTTTAGAATCCAGACACCTTTATGTGGCTTCTAAGGTAGAGGAATGAAGTCTATGGCTACAACAGACCTTGAGGGACTCTGATCAGCTGCTCATGGTCAGTGTGACTCTGCTTTAGTGACTGTGTCTCCGTTTTTCAGTTTATTCTCAGTGGATATTTGGCTGCCAAGTTGTCAGTATACAAACTGCAGAATACTTAGTCTCTGACCTAAACCTGGGATAGAAGAGCTGTTCAAATAAGAGGCATCTCTTATTGATTGACTTCAAGAGAGACTCTTCTGGGCTGATCCCTGGTGAATGAGGAGCTGCCAAGGAGGCTCTTTTTTCCTCAGTTTCATTGTGAGGATGCTGACCTTTTTCTGAACTTTTCCAAGTCCCCAGCACAGTCAGTTATATCCAAGGACATTGTCTAACTGTGCTCTCCACACAGCCTCAGGTGATGCTGAACTCCATTTCTGCCAGGAAGTGATTCTTGCACCTGTGTCCTGACTGGTGACCAGCTCAGGAGCCTGTGACTTGGGCATCCATTAAACCGCTACACACTCAGCCATTCCCAGAGGCCTAATCCGACCTTGCAAAGGTTCACGAGATTCTCTGGAGACAAGGTTTCTGGGACAGGGTTACGGGGAGGGGTTTCTGAGCTGAGCTTGGTAAGAATTTCAGGAGGCTTCTCAGCCCAGGCTCTGGCCTAGTACAGCAGGATCATTCTCAAGGTCAAGTTCATAGGAAGTTGCTCAGGGTGCTTGACTGAGACTGGTCTCTTTCTGCTGAGTCACTTCCATCAGAATGATCCTTCTATCTGCACTGACTGTCTGCAGGGCCGGAATTTGGGAAGGGAATGGAGATCTTAGGAAGTTTGTCTGCACTCTGTGTATCCTGCATTAAATGCTAAAATCCAATGTGCAACAAAACGCAGAGGGGGATGGAGGCAGAGTTCAGGGCTCTTGGTTTAGTGTGCGAAGAAAAAGAATTCACCCCGCCAGACACCCAGAGGTCAGAGAGCAATTACTCACGGTATACACGGAGCCGTCCGAATCCTATTTCCTTTTTGTAATTGGTAAGGAAGACCACTACGGTGTACATTCCTGCATCTTTCATGGTGACCTTCTTTATCAGCAAGGTTCCATCTGAGTTTATTCTCTCTCGACCACTGTGCTCAGGACCATTTGCATACATTCTTCTGCTTCGTGAAAGAAGTGCAATTGCATGACGTTTGTCAGCTCCTTCCCCCCTGTACCACACGAAGCCAACTGCATCCGGTGGCTTATTGCGCATCTGTAGACGCACATCTTTCCCTTCAGCAACATTGACTGACACAATAGCTAGCTGGGCCGTGATGGGCAGGCTCCAGAAGGTTAAGAGTGAGACTAGGAAATAAATAAGAAAAAAAATTGATCACTATTTGTATCTATGGGTCGTGATGGAAAGATGTGACCCTGAATCCTGAGCAGGTCTCTTTATCGCTCAGCCTTGGTCTGCGTGTGAGGGTTTTTGTCTCACATGCCAAGGTCAACAGCGTGGCCCCCATTACTTCAGTGCCTCTGAAACTTATTTTTTCCATTTCAAATACTCTTTCCAGGTGTTTTTTCCCCTTAATACCTCACTGAGCACAGACTCCTTTTGACACTCAGAGGCATTTTTGAAAAATACCTTTGCTGACCACCTTCTCTAAACATCCTCTCTCTTCACTTTCTGACCTGCCCAGCTCTGTTTTCTTTTTTCCCATGACTCTTGTGTGTACCTGATGTCAGATCTAAATTCTTCCTTTTCCCTCTCTCCTCCATAGAACATGGGCTCAATGAAAGCAGGGCCTTGTCTCACCTTGTACCTCCAGTGACTTCAACAGGCTGCAAATACATGGGGTTGAATGAATGAGCAACCCCAGGCTTGTACCTTGTGTGGTATTTGACCCTTTCTGAGGCTGGCGATAAAGGCAATGCCTAGCAGCCTTGGTTAAGTTTTCTTTCTGCTATTTCTTGACATAAATCATCATCATCATTATTATTATCAGTTTTCATAATTCAATACTCTGGTGGATACCAAGAAAAGAACAGCAATTGAGGTTTTCCTGCCTCTCACTACTTCCTGCTTATGACATTTTCCCCTTACTGAGCCCCTACACCCACTACTCTACTCTAATTTCTTTGATCTTCATGTCCAAACAGAAGCCTTCCCTCTGTTCTCAGCAAATTGGTCTCCTCAGCAGATCCCAGCCAGTCTCTGGCAGATCCTTTGTCTTCCCCAAGGAATTGCCTCCTACTTACCAACCATCAGGAGCCCTTGCCAGTGGACAGGTCCTCTGTGGGTAGAAACTGGAAGGGATCCCATGGTCTCTGCTCTGTGGCTCCCTTTCTGAGAAGAGCTTGAGGTTCTGTGAAGCTCAGAGGCACAGCACTCTGGACAGGTGCAACCCGCTGTGTGTCTTACCTGTGAGCTGAACTTTATACTGGGGCATGTTTACTATTCTTGTCATGTGGGCTGGGGGCAGGGTCTGTGCGCAGAACCCTCCCACTCCCTGCCCTCTTTTTGCCACACTTGCCCCTCTGTACCAGTGCTGCTCCCTTATATTTTGGTTCCTTGGCAACTCCTGAGGTATCGCAATACCACACATGTGCACACACAGGGGCACATGCACACATGCATATGAACACACACGTACACATACATTCTCAGGAAGTATTTGGAAAAGTACAAGCCTGGGGTGTCCGGATTTTGGGCGTTCCCCACACCTCCCTGTCAGGTGCATAGCAGCCTTCCCTGAAGCCTCTCTTCCACATTTGACTTTTCCCTCCAGAGCAGGAGTTCTTGACTTAAATCAGAAAAACCTGTCACAGGGATGTCACCCCTGCTGTGCATCAGATCACTTGTGAAACTTAGTAAACATCACAATGCCTAGGTGACACCTTACAAATGCAGCCTCAGCAGCTGTCCAGACTGTGGGCGCCCACTTTAAATGAGATCTCTAGATGTGAAGGTGGAATCACTTCTCTTCCTCTCTGTGCACAGGCGAAGTCTCCAGCTTCCCTCAAGCTGCTGATTCTGACTGGGAAAGGATGCAGTGGGTCACAGACTCTGCATCTGACAAGCTCTCAGGAGAGGTTGGTCCCACTGGCCTGGGGAGCTCACTTGCAATAGCACAGCTGATGGGGGTCCATGTGCCCCAGAGAGGATGACCCACTCGTGCCAGTGTTGGCTTCTGTGGTGACTTGGTATTGGATCTGCCATCACCTCAGACAGATGCCCTGGTCAAAAAACAGGGATTATTTCTGTTTGTGACGCAGAAACCTAGTTGGGAATCCAGTTCTTCATGTTCTCAAATACTCTGAGAAGCTTTTATTCCTTCCCAGTAGGAAGGTCACAGAGATGAATTTGGGGATTTGGAAGGGTCCAGCTTGGTGATAGTTGCAGAGGGGACCCTTCTTCTACCTCACGTTGTTACCAGACTGGCTTTGCTTATTGAGAACCAGACGCCTCAATAAGGCCAGCAGTTTTGGGGTATAAAGAGGCAGTTGTCTTGTGTGTCCCAGGAAGAAAAAACTGTGGTGAAAAGTCAGGTGCCTGGGAGCTCCCTGGTCCTCGCAGGACAGTTTCAGGTAGACCCTCCCTGTGCGTGTCTGTTTGTGGGCCTGCCCTCGTGCTCCCTGACTGTTGGAACAACCTCCGGTTTCTGCCCGAGACGCTTTCCTTTGGTCACCTCACCTTGCCCACGGACGATGCCAGGCCTGGGGCAGAGACCAGCCAGACACCCCTCAGAGACGAGGGGCTCCCAGGCCCTGTCAGAGTGAAGAAGTCCAGACCTGTGCTGCAATGGCATGAGCTTATCTGAGCCAACTGACCGCACAAGGCTGTGAGAAAGGACTCAAATCCTTTGAAGAAGGCAGTTTTGGGCCTTATTTTGTACATTGCAAATAAAGTATACGGTGAAAATGTAGCACAGAATCCACTAGTAGGTGAGAGAGAACACAGCAGGGCAATCTCCAGTACTGGAAAAGAGGAAAATGGAGACACATATTATTTACGTTGGTGGACATAAGGTAATTAATATTTACAGACAGAGAGGGGGTATTCAGGGGACAAGATAATATACAACGTTCTCTGTTATCATACACTTGTTCCAGATTCTGTCTTTGTATGGGCCAGCTCAGGAAAGCATTCTGATGTGTTGAAGTCATGCTCTCCAAGACTTAAAAAAATAAGAATAAAAAAGGATCAGGGTTCCCTCAGGCTAAAGAGTGACCTTTGCTAATGAATACAGAGGCCTGGGATGTGACCACCTGCCATGACCTGCCCAGTTAGAGCTTTCTGATCACAATGTCCTGTGAGGCTTGTCAGGCCTGCCATGGGGCCCCTGAGCTTGTCAGGGTTACTGCGCAGCCTCTCTCTGTTAACAGTCTTAGAAGGAGCGGGTGGGACAGAGCCTCATGAGGGAGGCCCAGGAAAGCCTGGTGAAGGAGGGGACGAAAATTAGGCTTCTTCTCTATCTTCCTAGTCCAGCCAGGTTCTTGTGTCCTATTTCCTGGGTGTCTCAATACTTTCCCTTGTGGGACAGAAGTAGACCCGCAGCTAATGTCAGCTGCTTTACTGAGATGGTGACCAGTGCAGGGTGAGCCCCGTGAGAAGGCAGGCACTGTCCAGACCACTATGAGTCCAGTGTCAGGAGAACTGTCCCTCGAGAGGGATTTGCTATTGTAAACAGAGAGCCCTCTGCTTTCCAGTGTTCAGGGAAGGGCCTGGGGAAGGTTCTCCTGAGGCTTTTGGGAGAAGTTGCAGGCCAGGAGGGTTGATCCCAAAAGTGTCCTGTGTGTCCTCTATCACTGCTCTGGAGTGTTGTACAAAAGTCATTTCTGTGTCCCTGTCAGCCCACAGGGCCCAGAGCTGGAGCATCTGCATGAGAAGACCAAACCAGAAGCATTGTGTGTTCTTTTGCTAGAAGAAGAGAGATTCTTGTAGAAGCCTCAGCCCCTCTGGATGGAAGAAACCACAGATTACCGGTTCTCCTCTTCCATTATGCACAAGAAATTTCCCTTGTCCCCCAGGACATCATGAACTAGACTGACGTCTTCAGAAGCAACAGGCAGGTGTCCCACAGACCAGGAACTCTGGGAATGAAAAGTCATCCCTGATTCTTACAAGGTCAGGCTGTGCTCTTTCCTCTCTGGCAGTAACTCTTCCAGGGGGTGAGGATCCAGAGTGCCTGTCAGGTCAGGTACCCTGAGAACAGGAAGAACCCAGGCCTGGGGAGGTGACACATGACTCACAGGGCGGGACTGTGGAGGGCAGTGCTTTTGGAAGAATAAAATGCAGTCGAAACCCTCATGTTAGGACATTCCTTCCTTCCTGCTGACTGCATGAGAAGTGAAAGGCTGACCCCAGCATGTGCCCAAGCAGACAGTGTCCTCTTGTCATGCTGACACCAAGTATTTGGGTCTGTGAGGAGCATGATTTGACAGCAAGTGCACACAGAGTGACAGGCTTCCATTGTATGATTTCCCTTATCAGTTTAATGAGTGTTTACAGAGCATCTGTCATGTGTCAGGCTCTCGGCTGAGCCCCCAAAACTCCAAAGAGAATAAGACAGTGTGGTCCTTATGCTTATTGAGTTTGCCTTGTAACAAAGACAGGGTCTCAGATAAATCATGGCTCTAGGGAGTTAATTACATCCAGTGAAGGGTCATAAAGGGAAACTTCTGGTGCATTAATAGCACATACTTGAGTCTCAGCTCACCTGGGGATCACAGAGAGCACCTCTGAGAAAGGACCTCTTGGCTGAGACCTGAAGTGTGGGTGGCCATTTTCCCCCTGAAGAACAGAGGGTGTTGAAAAATAGTTGCCTGCAGGTGACTAGCTCTTGCTGGGCTGACCGTTGGCTGGATGGAGGAGCAGACACAGTCCACATGGGGAGCTTGGGGAGTTAGGAAGACTGCGTAATGATTAGTACTGGTGAGGCTGGTCCCTGCTGTGCCTTGGGTGCAGCTGGAGGGGGCAGGGATTAGCCCTGCCCAGAATGGCTCAGCGGGCAGAGTAATTCTGCTTCCCCCTGGTGGACAAGCAGGAAAATAGGCAAGAAAATATCGTATCAGGTGTTTGTTTTGTTTTGTGCTTTCTGTTCAACGTATACTTTAGGCAATAATTAATATATGTATGTATAATTTTAATACAATTATTGAATTCTATTATAATATCAGAATCTTAACCTATGAAAAGTATATAACGTAGGAAGTGTTTTTAGATTCATGGACCTCTGAAGTTGCATAATAAAAATAAAGAACATGTCCCTTACTATTAGGGTCTTTCACACTGTCTTGTAATCTCTTTCTTCTTCCCCTCTCCACCACCTCCTTTAGTGTTAAGGAATCTCTCATCACCTTTTTATTTAATTATTATATATTGCCTTGCCATTTCTGGAATTATCAAATGTTTAGTATGAAGTATATAAATTTTGGCTGATGTTGGCTTCTTGATGCAACACAATTGTTTTGACATACCTATTTATATTCATTCTCTACTATATCTAATTCCAGTGATGCATTAATTTTGTTCATCTATTCAACCCTTTATGGACATTTGCTTTGTTTCCAATTTCGGGCTATGAAAGTAAACCTGCTATGAACATGTGTGCAGAAAAGTCTTTAACACAAAGAATCAGTGCTTGTGAAACCACTGAATGGCCAGAGAAATGGAAGGTAGGGAGTGACCCCTGGACATCTGGTCTCAAGGTCTCACGGCCACAGCCCCAGTCAGAGGGAAAGAAACACCTGCTTCTCGACAGGAAGCTGCGGCTTCCACAGTCCGCCCACCAGCGAACAGAGAAGCAGATATAAGGGCCCCATCTGAATTCCAGCTTCTAAATTATTAACAAGTCCGCCTCAGAGGCTGAATTTAATTCTCAGTTGGATTCTCAGTCATTAGGAGAAAGGGAAAAGTTGTGTTTAAACTTTCAGTCTGCCTGGTATAAAAGGAAACCTAAAGAGAAATGAAGTACGTGTGCCTCCTACGTGAACTGAGAAGGTCTGTGGTCTCTGTTATGGTGAAGTGAGGGGTCTGAGAAAAATAAAATAACCTTGACATTTCACACCTATGTGATGGTAAAGGGAAAAGACAATAAACACCTCAGTTAAAGGAAGGACTCAGCTTTGTCAGGAAAAGTACCAGCCAAGGACATACCTCGTCACCTGGACTCACTTTCGGTTAAAATTTTTAATATCAGACCATCCTACATGGTTTCCGTCAGCCTTGGAGTTGGAGGCCCCACCAAGCTGGCCTCCCCCGAGATTGTCAGTTTAGTCATGGCCCTTTTTTGGTTCACTCTGCTCCTTTTGGTAATAAATCAACCTAAGAAACGTGTAGTTGATCAGTCTTCTTGTTGGATAATGCTGTCTCACAAGGCCGGGAAGGGTTTCTAGGAAGCCTTCACAGCAGCATTCGTGCTGCTGAACGAGAAACCAGTGGTGATGCAGCAGGACCCTAACCTGGGGCGTGGGGTGAGGCCGATGGTCTCAGAACTGAAGGGCAGGTAAATGGGGGCAGCGAGGTCCCACAGGCTGTGATTCGAGAAACACTCCGGATAATTCCTAACCTATAATCAATCATAGAATAAGTTTTGCTGTTTCATTCCTCTGTATTTTGCATTTTGTTTTATGTGTCTGAATACTTTGAGGTCACCCTGTACACCAGTCAAATTTTAAACCTCTCAGCACAAGGGGGCATCGTATTTCCTAGGGCCCACCTAGTATTCATTACTCATTATTTAAAATTAGTCTGAGTTCTGCTACTTATACACTTGGGAGCTGTAACCTCAAGGCTTATTTGGGGTCCAGGCTGTGAGAACACAGGCTGTAAATTTAAATTACCTCCTGAAGGTCCGCAGGTGAGGAGGACGGTAAGGGTTTCATAAGAAAATGTCCTGTATGAGAAAGACAGATACCATAGGATTGCACCCATATATGGAATCTAATGAAGAAACAGAACTAACAAGCAAAACAGAAACACACTCATAGGTAGAGAACAGATGACAGTGAGTGGGGGGATGAGGGTGGAGGGATTGAGCAAAAAGGGAGAAGGACTCACAGGCCTGGACCACAGTGTGGTGATCGCTGGGGCCTGGGGAGTATGAGGGGACTAACTGGTGATGGAGAAGAGAATAAAAACTGAATTAATAAAATAGCAGACATCATATTTTGTATTTGTCAGAGTGCTCAACTCACTGTAAATTGGTTTCCCTGAATTTTTAACATTTCGGTTCACGTGGAGGACTTAAAAATAGCCCAAAGAAGTTCCAGCCTTTTACCCTAAACCAAGGAGGCTCAGAATTCTGAGGAAAACTCACGCAAGCTCATCGGATACACTTCCAGGAGTTGGTGAGGAACAAGGGTCCCCTGCTGGTACCCGGAGAAGTGGACCCGGACGGGCTTCTCTGGAATCTTGCCACACTGCTCCAAGTAATGTCAAAGTAGGAAATGCTTAAACATGTAGAGAATTTTTAGGAGTTAATTAGAAACAGTAAACAATATCTCAGCAAATGGAAAGAAAGCTCCAAGGAATGGCAGTTTTGCACCTTATTTTATACATTACAGTCAAAGGGGAAACACATAAGGGTTACAGCAATGTATTGATGATACCGTACAGAGTTGGGAGAAAGCCAAACAGGTGAAATCTGGGATTGGATAAAATTAGATCAAATGGAGTTAAGTTTTTACATTGATGGGCCTAGGATAATAGCAGTTAACTAATATGACAACAATAACAATGCAATGAATTTTCTTTTTTTGTCTCTGCTCTGGTTCCAGAAAGGAAGATATAATTCTGACATCTTAAAGTAATATTATCGTAGATGCACAAAACACCAGACATAATGTAGATTGACATTTTGTAATAAAAGAACACAGAGTAAATCATGGCTACTTGTCCTGATTCACTTTTTGTTATTAAGTTTTAATTTCATGCCATCCTGTGTTGTTACCTTAGGTCTCTGGGTTCATAAGGGTCACCATGCGGCCTCCGCTGAGGTTATGAGGTTTAGTATGTGTCTTCTTTTATCCATATATTCCAATCCTCCAGAACCTTTGAAAGGAAGAGGAACAAGAAATAATAAAACATGGCCAATTATTTAATCAAGCATATCAATACAAGGAAACATCCACTGCCTTCCCCTCCCACCCACCCCCAAATAGACTAAACCTAAAGATCAGAGAGGTTCTGAGAGTGGGTGCCCAGGAAAGATCTGGAAGCTCCATTGCCATCTGGTGGGGCTCATTTTCAAAGAAACTATGGGGTTTGTGCGATCATACTGATAATTCTCAGATCTTTTCTTCTGACAAGGTCTATGCTGAGAGTTCTGTAGCCACAGGACAGTGTCATCCTCTTAAGGAGCTGCAGGCTCTCACTTCTGTAAAATCACTTGTGTAGCAGCCAGAACCATGTGTCCTCATGCTCAGTGTATGTGGTGTTGTGGGCTAGAAAGTTGGACACTCGCAGCTCTGTGGAGAAACCGGGGATGTGCCTGAAAGAGTCGGCTTGGAACCTTAGGCCACTGTGCACCTTCAGACATCTCAGCGAACCACGGTCTACTGTTAATTTTGTAAAGGTCACCTGAGAGTGGTCCTCACTTTTGCAGAAATATGACTGCCTTTGTTGAGGTGACAAAGAGAGGGCTGGACCGCTCTCTGACTCCAGAGTATCCCAGAGTGAGCCCTGAAATGTTCCTGTGGGCGTCTCTGTACTATCAGCAGAGAGAGCCCCTTCAACTGGGTCTGGAAGTTTGATTTTCACTCAGAAGCTTCATAGAAATGTAGTGTTGCTTCCTCAGTACCCAAGTCTTCTTATCCTCAGGCTGCAAATGGCAGTCAGTGCCCCCATAAGCTGCACTGAGTGGAGGCTGAGGAGCAGGTGGGCAGTGGTTCTGGCAGTGCCCGTTAGAACAGGATAGGGGCAGAACACACACAGCCCATGAGTCCTAGAACCTCAGCATCAGGTGAAATGTTCCTCTCTCATGACCCTTCATTGATCTTTTCCAAGGAATCTATCTGAACTCACAAAAGTCAGGCCCCACCCCTCATGTTAATGTTTGTGGATGTTGGGGAAGTCAGGCTTCTATCGTCTGTCCAATTCTGGGGTCAAACAAACTTTTACAGTGAGTGTGGAGGTTTTTACATGGTGGTAAATATTGTTTTATTCAGTAACAATAGTCCATTGTAGACCTCAGGACCTTCTATGTGATGAAATTTTATCCATACATTTTAAAAAATTTATTTATTTCTTAATAAAAATTTTTTCCCCAGACATTTGTGTCCATTTACCTGCCATCAATTTCTTCTGCCCTACCTACCCCCAACTCTCCCGTTCTATAAGGGGTCAGTTTTCAAACCGGATAAAAAAGTGACACAATTCAACCCCGGGAAGACAAACAATTCAAATAAAAACGCATAAAAGTCCTGCATAGACACTTCCCCAGACAGGACATGCAGATGGCCAATATACATATTTTAAAAAGCTCAGTGTCCCTAATGGCCAGTGAGATGCAATTTAAAAAACATTGAGATATCACCTCACCCCTGCCGGAGTGTCTACCATCAGTAAATCAGCCTACAATTAGTGCTGGTGGGGAAGGCCAGAAAGGGAAACCCCAGAGTATTGTTGCTGCGTATGCCAATGGGTGTGGCCACTGTGGAAAACAGTGTGGAGTTTCTTAAAAATAAGTCAAAAGGAGTGGGATCAAAGATGGCAAAGGAGTGAGTAGAAGTTACACTAACATCCTACCAGGGCAAGTCTGGAATTACAACTACATTGTGGAGAAATCACCCAGAACAGACAACTGAACAAAAGCAAGAGAGAAGCCTACCACCTTGCGCAGACAGAAGAATCAGCTTCATCACAACGTGACTGGTAAGACGGTGATGGAGAGTTGAGAAGCCTGGCTGGGTGCCTGCAGCTGAAGCACTGGGGGGCATATTTCAGTAGCTGGTTGCATCCCCCTGAGAAGTGTGGGGTCTAAATCTTACGATGGGATCCCGAGCCTTGAACACCAAAGCCCAGATGGTAGACAGATAACAGCCAGCAGCAAAAGATGGAAGGGATGTTCTCTGCCAGAGAAGGGTGGCTGGAGACACACAGAGCCTTTTAATAGGCTGACACTAATTATCATTTGCAGCCACTTACACTGGGCTGATGCAAAAGCAGGGGCAGAGTGGGCTAGAGATGTTTGAGGGAATACTGGGGACAGAGTCTTTGAGGAAATAACTGAGAGCGTAGTTACTGGGACCCCAGTGCTGAGTCATCCCCCATTCAGCAGGAGCCATAGAGCTCAGGCAGACCTCTCCCCTGAGAGACAGCACCAGCCTGAGGGACATCAATAGCTCCAAACCCAGGAGGGCCTCTGCCCCATGCGATAGTGCTTAAGCCTGACTGCTGTGTACACACTCACTAGATTAACTGCAGAAGAAGACAGCCATGGACAGTAGATCCCTGGAAGCACCCTGATATGTCTTTTCTGTAGGCAATTTTACCATGATGTCTTACCTCTTGAAATATTAATCATTTATGATCATGGTCGAAGTTTGTTGTTTTCATGTCCTTGATCATGTCGGATAAGGACCAATTTTGATTTTGGCGGCTGTTCTTACTTAGCCATTGATAACAGAAATGAAGCTCATTATTACCATGATTCCTACGCAGTGACTAGCCTGGAATTAAACACATTTTACAGACAGTGGAACTGAAAGAATATACTTACTTCTAACAGGCAATTATTAACATTGGAGTTAATTGTCTTTTTAAGAATAAGCAGACATTGTTCACAGGCTTATAGTGGTTGTAGAAACAGAAAAGTGAACCTGAGTATCATTGGTCTTATGAAGCTGATGTTCTTGTAATGAATGAGAAGAGATTAAGAAATGAACAAGCAGTACTTCAAATGGCAATAAGTGTTCTGAAGGGGAATAAAGTAGAGTGAGGGAGAGAGGGGAGTGGATGGCTTTAGAGTTCTTAGTAATGTAAGAGGGTCAAGGAACCTCCGTGATACTGAAACATTAGAGTGAGACCTAGAGGGAGGTGAAAGGGATTATGGGAACCTCTAAAGAAAGACCAGTTAAGAGAGAGAGAACTGCCTGTGTAGCAGACTTGGGGCTGAAGGCCCCTTCCCATGTTCAAAGGTCAGAAAGCCACTGTGTCCAGAATAAATAAAAAGAAAGTAATGAGAAGCCTCTCCCAGTACCCAGGGGCTCCCGAGGCTGCAGGGGGGCTGTATCCAGGGAGCAGGGCAGCGAGCAGGATCCCAGGGAGCGGAAGCACGTTCCTCGGTGAGGCTCATCTCCAGTCCTGGTTATGGGGATTATCCTGGAAGCCACATTTTCGGTCTCCTTCTAAATATATAATAAAAAATAAAAAATTAAGTTAAGTAATCTTTCTAAAAATAAAGCAGAGCAATATATACAGTTCTGATGATTCTGGTTCATGACCTAAAGACTGTAATTTTTAAATTTTATGCTCCTTTTATTAATAAAAACCAACAGCAACAACAAAAAACCAGAAAACATGTTGGTGCTAATCTTTTGTCATTGAAGCAAGGAGCCAAACTGTTTGGAGCCAAACTCTTTGGTCCCCTGGGCAAATCTTTATCAGCTAGTATTGCCCAGAGAAGGCATTTTATATGTGATCACCTACAACTCTGAAGAGATTTGAACTCCCATTGTGGCTGGAGTATAAAATTATTCTTTGTCTTATACTCACACTGTGAGCAAAGCCAGTCCCAAGCTCTCTTCTGTTGGACATTTTTCTTGTATTTGTGAAAACACCACACTTTTTCATAATAACCCCATGTCTCTGTGTGATCACAGGAAGGTTCCAGATTCTTTGTCTGAGCTGCTCTAAGTGTGTCTGCTCCACACAATGACAGATCCCCCAGATGTAACCAGTTACCTCTGAATAACGTGTGTTGCATCTCCTAACTCATTTATCACTTTCATAAATGATCAAATTCAAGGTTCTCCCCTTGGAAGATGAAGACTCAATTTCTTTCACATCATCAACATGCACACTCACAGACATGTACATATTTCTTTCTATTATGTATCTAGTATTTTTTCTAAAAACCAATATTTAGTGTAGACCTTGCTGTGTAGTTTTAATACTATTCCCATTTGAGCCTCGTAACTCTGATTTCCCTCTGGTTTGCAGGCCGGCTCTCAGTCCACTGAGCCACACCAGCCAGGGCTGACTTCCTTTAATTTGAATCTCGGATGTACATCAGGGATGGAAAACACTCCTTCTGTGAGCAACAGATGATGGAGGAGTGTGGTCTTGCTCATTGGACATATATAATAATATAAAAGGAGTAAAAAGCTGCCAAAACTCTCCATAGCCTCTCACACCGCCTGTAAGTTTTCTTGAGTAGGTGCCACCTTCTGGTGGTAAGATTACAAATTGCACCTCCCCGTGGGGTCAAAACAGTTTTCCCACCCCAGGGTCAATCCTAGGGGCAGAACCAGGAAAAGCAACTATTAAGTGCCTATGTAAGGCTCTTTGTCAAAAGTCACTAAGAATTTCAAGAGTGTGAAAGCTGAGTGTTAAACCTACAGCAGGTTCTTCTAAGTGACTGCACAGACTGTGAGCCCGTGAAGCGGGCCCTCCCTAGGGGGACAAGTGTCTGTGTCCATCCCCCAGTGAATCCCATGAGAAACTCAAGTCATAAAATACCCACAGACCTACACTCAATGCTATTTATAATGGTGCAGAGTAGAGGCTTTCCCACTATGGATGAGCAATACGTCAGGATTTCTAAGAGCCTCAGGAGACAGGTGTGCGCGCTCACGGGTGCAGGTGCAAACCTGCTATGCTGATGCTCTCAGACAATGACGTCAGTGATGGCAGTGCCACCAGCTACAGAATCAGCTCCCCCCAGCACCTGCCGGACCAAGCGCCTCCCTCAGAGCTGGGCCACAGCTACACACCTCTGTTCCACACAGATTTCACCCAGTGTCCCTGTGACATGTGCTGCCTCCTCCTCTGAAACCTGCCGTGTCGTAGGGGTGGGCTGGTCACTCTGGGATATGAGCAGCACAGACGCCAGGGGCCAGGCCAGCCTCCTTTGGCTTCTAGGGGGCCCGGCAGGGTCCAGCCAGAAGGGGCAGACGGTGTGAGCGGGCGGCCCCTTCTCAGGTGCTCCTCGGCACCTCTTCTGCATCCTGTTGGCTATGAAACATTGATCTAAAATCACTCACAGTAGAAATCCAGCTGCAGAGGCCAGTTTGTGGGGCCCAGCCACTGGGGCTGTGCTGCGATAGCATCGTCTGCTCAACTGCCAGATCCCTGCACCTGACAAGGGGCAAACCAGAGCCAGTGGGGTCAGGGTGCACCCCTGGGTGCTTCTCCTGACCACAGGGCTCTGCGAATAAGGATGGTCCTTGTGCTTGGACAAGTATTGAGTGGAACTGATTTTTAAGTGAGATTATTGTTTCTTTTCTCATGTTATGAGTTTTTTCACAGGTCAGGTAAAAATTAATAAGATTGTTAGAAGAACCTGTTCCCCCCACCCCCATTTTCAGCTCTGAGAGAGAGCGGAGCCCCCACCCAGCAAAGCCATGCTCATCTCCGCAGCCCCCTGGGGGCCCCAGTGGCCAAGGGCGTCTCCAGGCTGAGGGAGGCCCAGGGAGCAGGGATCCGGGAGGGCAGGAAGCTGGGCCTCAGGCCTGATTTCAGGCAGGTCAGGTCGGGTGGGCTGTACCACCAGGCCTCTCTGGCCACGTGGGGAGGAGGAGGAGCCAATTTCTGAGCACTCGGGGGTGTGTTGCCCCCTCAAATATACATGGTATGTTTTCTCACAGAATGAGACACAAAATAAACTTTTTTCATATTTCTTATTTCAGGCTCATTCTTTGAGCACCTACATGTTTTCTAGTATTCCAGACCCTGTCCTAACCCCTGTACACACTTTAGCTTATTTAGTTGTTACAACAACCCTATCAATTTATATTATTAAAACTTCCTTTCTTTGGATGAAAGGCTAATGTGACAAAGGGCTCAGAGCAAGTGAGGAGCTTTGGGAGACTCAAAGCTCCCTGTGTTCTAGTCTCAGTCCCTAAACCCCTCAGATCTCCAAGTTACATATTTATAGTATGTCTGCTTTTTTGACTGGATCCTAATTCCTGGAGGGCATAGACTGAGCGCTATTTGGGTTTGAGTCCCCAGCATGTACTAAACCAAATATAATAAATGGGCTGCAGCCTGGTAAGCACTTAGGCTCTGAACCCTGCAGAAGAGAATAAGAGTTTTGGCTATGGAAGCAGCGTGAGCTAAAGCCTGGCACTGACGTCAGATGTAGGCATTGGGGTTGGGGAGGTGGGCAGAGCAAAGGGACTTCTGGGAGTGGAGCAGCAGCTGTTTGTAGGGCCGGCGGGTGACACACTTGAGTTCCCTGGAGGTGCCCCAGGGAGTGCTCTGCACACCTAGGCAGGACATGTAAATTCTGTGCACTGACCACCGGGGACAGGGACATTGGTGACAGTTGAGGTGAGGCATTAAGAAGAGAAACTACTGGTTAGCAAAATAGTCACAGGGATGCCAAGTACAGCATGGAGTACATCGTCAATAATATTGTAATAACTATGTGTGGTGACAGGGTGGTCCTAGACTTCAGGGGGTCAACTCATACGTTCATCAATGTCTCACCACTATGCTGTATATAGAAAACTAATATAATGTAGAATGTCAAATGTGATTTTAGAAACCCTATGAAAAGAATGCTTCAGCTTAAAGCAATATTAGGGAAACCAATCATAGTTCAACACCTGTTTGTTAACAAGTGTCACTCTGGGTTTTGTTTTGCAGAGCTCCAATCAGTTACAGAGCCCCGAGAAATGTGTTAGCTTAAAAGGATCATGCAGGTTGTCTAGCTTTACTAATTTCACAGAGTGAAGCATTGGTGATGGTATCTGAGTGCATTTGCCTGGACACATAGTGTATGTTCTCTGAATTGCGGCGTGTTGCCTTTGTTGGTGCAGTTAAAGTCCACTCTATTGGGAACCAATAAAATTTGGCTAATCCATGGAGAGATGTGATGTATATAAAAAGAGAAGTAGCATTTCTATGTATTTTTTTAAAGTCTTTTACAAAACTTGACTTACTAGAAGACCAACTGCTCCACTAGCAAGACAGGTTGAAACAAACATAGTTTGAGCACATCATTGGTTCTAATATAAACAAAGCTCCCAGGTCAACAAGGTAAAGAAGCTCAGAGTCAGCAGTTTTTTCTCTGTGTAATGGGAGCAGGGTGATTAATTCATTTCTAATAGAATTTTTAAGGCCTTCTCAGCATTTTCAAGGCCATCTTCAAGATTGCAGGGATATAAACACAGCCCATATTACCTAATCCTAAACATACCAAAAGAAAAAATGGGAAAAGGAAACTTTTTAAAATTAAGTTTATGTGACTGATTATGCTATTACAATGGTTCGATTTTCCCCCTTTTCCCTGGCCACCCAGTATCCCCATTCCCTTCAGCAATTCCCCCTTAGTTCAATTCCATGGGTTATACCTGTGAGTTCTTTGGCTTCTCTATTTCCTACACTATTCTTAAAATCTCCCTATCTATTTATTACCTACAAATTATGTTTCTTATTCCCTATACCTTTTCCCCTGTTCTCCTCCTTCCCCTCCCCATGGATAAACCTCCATGTGATCCTCATTTCTATGATTCTATTCCTGTTCTACTTGTCTGCTTAGTTTTTTTTTCAGATTCCATTGTTGATTTTTGTGAGTTGGTTGTTATTTTACTGTTCATAGTTTTGATATTATTAGTCTTATATAAATCCTTTTAACATTTCATATAATAAGGGCTTGGTGATGATGAACTCCTTTAGCTTTACCTTGTCTGAGAATCACTTTATCTGCCTTTCAATTCTAAAAGATAGCTTTCCTGGATAGAGTAACCTTGGATGTAGCTCATTACTTTTCCAACCCAAGATGAGAATTACACTGAAATGTGACCTTAATTTAACAATAATGACAAGGTCTGCTTGCATTTTTTAGGGTTTATTGATTCAGTAGAAGTTTTTTAAGAACCAGTCACCTTCAGAATAATTCTATTATAATAATGCCAAACATTTATTTAGAATTTAGTAACATATAGGAGGAAAGGAGTATCACTCAGATTTCACATCCAGTGTAAGGGGCCAACTTTCCATAGACCTGATGGGGTTGGAGACTTCACACTGGTAATTCCCAGCATCTTCCCTCTTGACAGGGTTTATGGTGAGGCGTCGGTGGTCTTTGGACAACTTCATGTGCTCCCTGAGCCGCAGATTCATGCCATTGAACAACCACTGGACGGAGACCGCGTTTGTGTAGCAGGTCAAGACCACGGCATCCTTATTCTCTGTGACAGTGGTGTTACTAGCTACAACTCTGGCCTTTAACAAAGGGTCTGTGGAGAAACAGAGAATGTGACTGATTAAGAACGAGCTTGAGACATGGAGCCACGCTGCTTACACAGATCTCAGCCACTCACAGCCCACAGTGAGCTACGCAACAGTCACCAGAGTGTGTTCTCGACATTTGTGGAAGGATGCTTGTCTAATTTCAGGTGAAATTATGTCAGAGAGAGCTGCAGCTCCTCTCTGACCCCCATAACATCAGGATGATCCCATACCTATTCCCTCAGTTAGCTGTTATAGCACACAAAACCCCTTTGCAAACCATATGTCCCATAACCTCATCATCTCATAGAATTTTTCTCTCATGAGCTTTTACTGATCTTTTCCTAGATTTTTTTTTTTTAATTTCACAGACCATCAGGTCCCACTCCTTTTGTAAACTTTTATCTATGTTGTGGAAGGCAGGCTTTCCACTTTGTCAGTATTCTGGGCCAAAGAAAGTTAACAGTAATAGAAAGCATTTAGCACTTGTTAAATAATTTACTAGGCAGTAAAAACTGTTCATTGGAGAAGTGATGGTCTTTTCAGCAAATACTGTTGCACAGCAATGTTCACATGCAAGCAAATTACATGGATCATTCTTTCATACTCCACAGATAAAGTAAGTCAAACTAGATCTAATTCTAAAGGTTAGATGTAAAACTGTAAAATGCTAAGGAAAAGTGTGGGGAGAAGGATTATGACATTGATTTGGCAATGATTTTATGAATATGACACTAAGAATGAAGGCAAAAATAGACAATTTGGATTTTGTCAAAATGAAAAAAATTTTTTCATCTACAAACACAATTTAAAAGGTGACCTATGAGAAGGGAATAATATTTTGCAAATCATATGGAAACTAAAAGGTTAGTACCTGGAATATACAAAAATCTACAACCCAAGAACAATCACATACCTAAGTACACTGACTTAAAAATGAACAAAATACTTGAATAGACATTTCCCCAGAGGATACAAGTGGCAAATAGTCAGAGAAAAAATTGTTCCACACCACTATTATTCACAAAAATGAAAGTCAAAACTCTTAAGGTTGAATTTGTTGCTTGTGATGTTCAGTGCAGTTAACTGTGCTCTGCAGGTAAGAGGAAAAAATTTGCCATGTGTAGTACCTTTGATTTCTGCAAAAGCTTCCTTAACCAGAACCCCACCTCTTACATCTAAGTCAACGCGAATCTTTGAAATAACAAGATAGGCCTGTACATCACAACAAACCACGTGGGAATCACAGCACTCAGGGAATGTATAACATCCTGCTCTATGTCTGGGGGAAGTACAGGCTTTCTCACATATTATTTAAGTATCCATGTTTGCTTATGGAAAGACATTAGACTGGGCATCACAGACACCCCTGCCCTTCTGGTTCTTCACTGACCAACTGACTGCTTGGCTGACCAGAAGTGTTTCCTTCCACCTGCACACATGTCTATTGCTCAGAAGAGGTGGGTTTCTATGAGGCACCATTTCCCGGAACATGCTAGAGGCTAAGGGTTTAAGGAGAAATAACACATAAAGACCAGAAGCAAGCCAGTGGATAGTTGACTACTCAGGCTTCTGGGCCAAGAGGTGGGTCAGGTCTTCCCAGGTGAGTATCACTGAAATGAACCATTGAGCCACTAGATAATAGAGCAGACTCCAAGTAATGATTTAGGAAAGAGGAAAAAGGACAGGCAGAAGCTGATTATGGCAGCAGAATCCTGTGCTCTGCCCTTGATCATTAAAGTCATCCTCTGTCTCCTGAGGGCGGGTGAAGACGTGTGCAACTGCAAAACGTGTCATATGTATAGCATGTCGGGAGCGTGGGCTTGCTGAAATGCTGGCCCTTGAGGGCAATTTGTGTTAGGTGGTTAAGAGAAAGAAATTTGGAAAAAGTCAAAATTCTTCTGTATGTGAAAATTATTATTAACACCCCAGGGCCTCAGACCAATTGCAAGACTGTCTTACTAGAGAAAAGAAAAGAGTCTGAGATGATGGGCTTCAGTCCTGGGGTACAGAAAGCCTGTCCCTCATGGCAAGAATTCAGAGGACTCTGTATCCAGCTTCCAGGCTACATGATATTAGATCGATCATTTCATTCATTCATTCATTCATTCATTCATTCATTCATTCAATCTCCATTTCTTTCTTCATAATTCATCAAAAGCAACTGAGCATTTGTTACATCTTGGTCCCTGAGCTGATTTCAGGAGAAGAGTGGGGAGTGAGAAGGCAAAATCCTTTCCTTTGATCTGCTGGGAGTGACTCCACCAAAACAAGAAGCAAATAATTAAGTGTTGTCGAGTCCAGTGCAGGGAGGTGTGGCTAGGCCACCTGAGGCGGAGGCCTGTGCAGTGACTTGGATTGTTCCTGCAGGTAATTTGGTTCTAGAGTAAAAATACATTATTTCCCCTTTTTTCCACTACACAGATCAAACTGTGTTCCTATTAGCTGAGCATGCCTAAGGCAAAAGGCTCCGTACCAGTGTGTTGGTTTTAGAATCCAGACACCCGCATGTGGCCTCTAAGGTAGAGGAATGAAGTCTATGGTTACGAACAGACTTGAGTGACTCTGATCAGCTGCTCATGGTCTGTGTGACTCTGTTTAGTGACTGTGTGTCCCTTTTTCTCAGTTTATTCTCCGTGGATATTTGGCTGCAAATTGTCAGTGTACAAACTGTACAATATCCACAGTATCTGACCTAAACCTGGGGCAGAAGAGCTGTTCAAAAAAGAGGCATCTCTTTTTGATTGACTTCAACAGAAAATCCCCTGGGCTGATCCCTGGTGAATGAGGAACTGCCAGGAGTGTCTTATTTTTTCTGTTTCATTCTGTGGATGCTGACCTTTTTCTGAACCTTCTCAGTCCCTCAGGACAGTCAGCTGTATCCCAGGACCTTGTCCAACTGTGCTCTCCACATACAGACTCAGGTGATAGAGCAAACTCTGCTTCTGCCAGGAAGTGATTTTTGAGCCTGAGTCCTGACTGGTGACCAGCTCAGGAGCCTTGTGACTTGGACATCAATTAAACCGTTACACATTCAGCCTTTCCCAAGAGGGAAAACCCAACTTTGAGCTGACTGTACGAGATTCCCTGAAGTCAAGGTCCTTGGGACAGGGTTCTGGGAAGCGGATTTTGAGCTGAGCTTGGTAAGAATTTCAAGAGGTCTCAGATCATGCTCTGAACTAGTACAGCAGGGTCATTCTCAGGGTCAAGTTCATAGGAAGTTGCTCAGGGTGCTTAATTGAGACAAGTCTCACTCTGTTGATTGACTTCCTTCAGAATGATCTTTCTGTCTGCATTGACTGTCTGCAGGGCTGGAATTTGGGAAGGGAACTGAGGTCTTAGAAAAAGTTTGTCTACACTCTGTGTATCCTGCATTAAATGCCAAAATCCAACGTGGAACTCTATGCACCCTTGGGAATGGAGGCAGAGTCCAGGGTTATCAGTCCTGTACTGTGAAGTAGAATTCATTCCACCCAATACCAAGATGTCAGGGAGCTATCACTCACCATATACATTAAGCCGTCCGAATCCTATTTCTTTTTTATAATCTTGAAGGTAGATTACTACTGTGTACATTCCTGCATCTTTCATGCTGACCCTCTTTAACAACATGGATCCATCATCATATATTCTCTCTCGACCTGTGTGTGCAGGACCTTTTATGTGCTTCCTTAATTCTTTTGAAAGAAATGCAATTACACGATTTTTTCTCGTGCCTTCCCCCCTGTACCACACGATGTCCACATCATTGGGAGGCTTATTGCGGATACGTAGATGCACATCCTTCCCTTCAGCAGCGTTGGTTGACACAATGGCAAGCTGGGCCATGGTGGGCAGGCACCAGAAGGTTAAGAGTGAGACTAGGAAATAAGAAAAAAAGATCAATGTTTGTATTTATGCACTGTGATGGAAAGGTGAGGACCTGCATCCTGAGCAGGATTCTCTCTGTCTGAGCCCTGGTCTGCATATGAGGGTGTGTGTCTCCAAGGTGAAAGTCAATAGCATGGCCCCCATTACTTCAGCAACTCTGAAACTGTTATTTTTCCTGTTTCAGATACTCTTCTCCAGATGTTTTCTCTCTCACCCACGCACTGTGCTCAGAATCCTTTTGCCATGAGGGACTTTTTTAAAAGACACCTTTGCTGGCCACTTTCTCTAAAGATCCTATGTCTTCACGTTTTGGTTTGACTGAGCTCTGTTTTCATTTCATGGCTCTTGTGGGTATCAGAAATCACATCTAGATTCTTCCTTTCCCTTCCCCTTCCACAGAACATGGGCTCAATGAAAGCAGGGCCTTGTCTGACCTTGTACGTCCAATGACTTCAACAGGCTGATAATATGTGGAGTTGTAATGAGTGAGCAACCCCAGGCTTGTACCTTGGGTGCATTTGACCATTTCTGAGGTTGGTGGTAAAGACAATGTCTAGTGCCCCTGGATAAGTTGTTTTCTGGTTTTTCTCAACATACATCAGTACTATTATTATCAGTTTTCCTAGTTCAATACTCAATGATGAATAATAAGATGTAACAATTGAGGTTTTCCTACCTCTCACAACTTCCAAATTATGACATTTTCCTCTTGCTGAGCCTCCTTCCCCTCCTACTCTGCTCCTTTGTCCTCCTCCCTCAGGTCCACGCAGAAGCCTTCCCTCATTTCCCAAGCACTGGTTTCTTCAGCAGATCCCAGCTGGTCTCTATGGAAGATACTTAGTCTGCCACAAGCAATAGTCTCCTACTTACCAACCATCAGGAGCCCTTGCCAGTGGACAAGTCCTGGGTGGAGAGAAACTGAAAAGGATCCCATGGTGGTGCCCCTGCTCTGTGGCTCCCTCTCTGAGAAAAGCTTGAGGTTCTGTAAGGCTCACAGGCACCTGTGTCCAGAATGGTGCAATCTGCTGTGTGTCCTACCTGTGAGCTGAGCTTTATGCTGGGGCATGTTTACTCTTCTTGTCATGTGAGCTGGGGGCAGGGTCTGTGCACAGGACCCTCCCACTCCTTGTCCTCATTTTGCCACACTTGCCCCTCTGTACCAGTGCTGCTGTCCTATATTTTGGTGCCCTGGGAACTCCTGCCGCCTCTCAACAGCACACATGTGCACACTGGCACACACACACACGCATATGAACACACACAAACACATACTCTTACACTCTCTTTGGAAAAGCACACCCTGAGGTGTCCAGATTTCGGGAGTTCCCCACACCTCCTTTTCACATGCATAGTAGTAGCCTTTCTCAAAGCGTCTCTCTTCGATATTTGACTTTTCTTGAGCTAAATCAGAAAAACCTGTCACAGGGAGGTCACCCCTGCTGTGCATCAGATCTCCTGTGAAACTCAATAAACATCACAATGCCCATGGGATACCTTACAAATGCAGCCTCAGCAGGTGTCCAGCTACTGTGGGTGCAAAATCAAGATGAGATCTCTTGATGTGAAGGGACAACCACTTCCAGTGCTCTCCTTTGTGGAGGGAAAGTTCCCAGATTCCGTTAAACTGAAGATTGTGCCTGGGCAAGAGTGAGGTGGGTCAGTGACATTGCATCTCCGAAGCTCTCAGCAGAGGCTGATTTCACTGGCCCATGGAGCTCTCTTGTGAGAGCACAGCTGATGGGCACCATGTATCCTTGAGAGGGTGACCCGCGCATGCCAGCGTTGGCCTCTGTGGTGACTTCAACTTCGGTTTGTCGTCTCCTCAGAGACATCTCCAGATGTCATACAAAAATGGGGATCTTTTCTGTTCATGACACAGAACCCCAGCTGGGAATCCAGTCTACTTCACACTCCCAAATGTTCTGAGAAGGCTCTCTTCTCTCCCAGCAAGAAGGTCACAGAGATGAATTTGGGGATAAGAAGGGGATCAAACATGGTGATAATACCATAGGGGACAGATTGTCACCAGACTGGCTTCTGCTTCCATGGGCAAAGACTCAAAACCAGGAGCCTCAATAGCATGCACAGTGTTTGAGTGTGAAGTAGGAGGTGTCCTGTGTGTCCCAGAGAAAAAGGACTGATGAAAACCCATGTGCCGGTGAGCTTCCTCATTCTCCCAGGAAGTTTCAGGTAGACCATTCTACTCCATGTCTGTTTGTTGGACCTGTCCTTGCGCTCCCTGGCTGTTGGGACAACCTCTGATTTCCACCTGAGAGGCTTCTTGTCATCACCTCACATGCCCCTGGGTGGTGCCAGGCATGTGGGCGAGTGCAGTACAGACATGTAATAAATGTAATGACTTTATCTGAGCAAAACAGATCTCTTGTGCCTGGGAGAAAGGGCTCAAATCCTTTGAAGAAAGTGAGTTTTTCAGCTTATTTTGTACATTATAATCAAAGTAGAAGGTGAAAATGATGCATAGAATCCATTAAGAAGTGAGAGATAACACAGCAGGGAAATCTTCAGAATTTGAAAAAAGGCAAAATGGAGAAATATATTTATTATATTGATGGGTACAAGATAATTAATATTTATATGACAGAGAGAAGGTATGCAGGGGACCTGATAATATAAATGGTTCTGTTTTATGATTCACTCATTCCAGACTCTCTGCCTTCAAATGATCCAGCAAAGAAAATCATTCTGCTGTGTCAAGGTTATGCTATTCAAGGTAAGAAAATAAAAAAAAGAACCAGGGCTCACTCAAGCTAAAGACTGATCCTTGCTAAGGAAAATAGAGGCCTGGGATGGGACAACCTGCCATCACCTGCCCAGTTAAAACTTTCAGGTCAGAATGTCCTGTGAGGCTTGTCAGGCCTGCCATGGGGCCCCCTGAGCTTGTCAGGATTATTGCACAGCCTTGCTCTGTTAACAATCTCTAGAAGTGGCAGTTTGGACAAAGTAATCAGGATGGAGGGGCACAAGAGAAGCCTGTTGAAGCAGGGAATGAAAATCAGGCTTCTTCTCGATCTTAGGCAAAGTCAGGTTCCTATGTCTATTTCCTGTGAGTCCCAATGTTGTCTCCTACAGAAGAGAAGTAGATCTGCAGCCAACATCAGGTGCTTTACAGAGATGGCGAGCAGTGCAGAGTGAGCCCCGTGAGAAGGCAGGCACTGTCCAGAGCACTGTGAGTCCAGAACACTATGGGTCCAGGGCTGTGTCAGGAGAACTGTCCCTTCAGAGCCATGTGCTATTTCAGACAGAGCCCTCTACTTTCCATTGTTCAATGGAAGAGCCTGGTGAGGGTTCCCCTGAGGTTTTTGGACAGTGTTTTGGCCAGTAGGGTTGATCCCAATAATATAGTGTGTGTCTCCCATCACGACATTGAGGTGATGCATATAAATAATTTCTGTGTCCCTGTTGGCCCATAGGGCACAGGAGCTGGAGCATCTTCATGTGAAGACTCAACCAGGAACACGGTGTGTTTGTTAGGAGAAGAGAGGTTCTTATAGAAGCCTCAACCTGTCTGAGATAGAAACAACCACATGTTCTGGGTTCTCCTCTTGATTCTGTACAAGAAGTTTCCCTTGACCCTCAAGATCTCATGAAGTAGACAGATGTCTTCTGTAGCTACAAGCATGAGTTCCACACACCAGGAATTTTGGGAATGAAAAATCATCCCTGATTCTTACAAGGTCAGGCTGTGCTCTTTCCTCCCCTGGCAGTAACTCTTCCAGAGATTGAGGATCCAGAGATTCTGTCAGGTCAGGTACCCTGAGAACAGGAAGAACCCAGGCCTGGGGAGGTGAGACATGACTCACAGGGCGGGACTGTGGAGGGCAGTGCTTTTGGACAAATAAAATGCAGTCGAAACCCTCATGTTAGGACGTTCCTTCCTTCCTCCTGACTGCATGAGAAGTGAAAGTCTTACTTTAGGATGTCACCAAGCAGGCAGTGGCCTCTGGTCATGTTGACACCAAGTATTTGGGTCTGTGAAGAACATGATTTGACTGCAGGTGTCACACAAAGTGACAGGCTTCCTTGGTGTTAACACTGCGATAATAGTAAACAGAAGGTTTGTTGTCACTGCTATGGTGCAGTGAGGGGTCTGAGAAAAGTAAAATTACCCTGACGTTTTAAAGGTATGTTATGGAAGAGGAAAAAGAAAGTAAGCACCCCCAGTTTAAGTAAAGACTGAGCTTTGTCAGGAAAGATACCAGCCTAGGACATGACTACTCACCATGACTGACTTTTTAAAAAAAAATTTATTTTAATTTATTTTTTCAAATACATTTGTCTCTAATTTTAATGTCAGACCATCCTATATGGTCACTTTATGTCTCTGAGTTAGATGTCCCTCCATGCAGAACTCCCCTGAGATTGTCAGTTTTAGTATATGGTCCTTTTTTGTTGTTTTTATTTACTCTGCCCCTTTTGGTAACAAGTCAACCTAAATCTTAGATTGGTGACCAAATTTTGGTTAGACAATATTGTCTCAAAGGCTAGGAAGGGATTTTTAAGAAGTCTTAGTGGCAGCATTTGTCTTGCTGAACGAAAAACCATTGGTAATGCAGAAGACCTTACCCTTAGGTGGAGGTCAAAGCTGGATGTTCTGAAAAGAGAAAAGCAGGTAAATGGGAGGCAGGCAGGTCCCACAGGCCTTTATTAGGAAACCACTCTGGGTCATTTCTAACCTACAATCTATCGTGGCATAAGTTTTGTTCTCTCATTTCTCTGTGTTTTGCATCTTGTATTGCATTTACATACAGTTTGAGGTCACACTATACACCAATCCAGTTTTAATCATCTGACCATGAGTTGGCATCTTATTTACTATGGCCCACCTATTGTTCCTTATTCATTATTTAATATTAGCCTGAGTTTTGCTAGTTGTACACTTGGGAGCTGCAACCTCAAGGTTTATTTGGGGATCAGGCTTAGGAACATAATGCTGTAAATTTCAAATATCACCTGAAGTAACACAGGTGAGGACGACAGTAAGAGTTTCATAAGAAAATGTCCTGTACGAGAAAGACAGATACCATAGGATTTCACCCATATGTGGAGTCCAATGAAGAAACAGAACTAACAAGCAAAACAGAAACACACTCATAGGGAAGGAACAGATGACAGTGAGTGGGGGGATGAGGGTGGAGGGATTGAGCAAAAAGGGAGAAGGACTCACAGGCCTGGACAACAGTGTGGTGACTGCTGAGGGGTGGGGAGTATAAGGGGACTAATTGGTGATGGAAAATAAAGACTAAATAAAAAAATAACAGCTATCGTTTTGGGTATTTGTCGGAGTTTCTTTTAACTTTTAACATTTAGGTTCACATGGAGGACTTAAAAATAACCCCAAGAAATTCCAGCCTTTTACCTTAAAACAAGGAGGCCCTGAATTCTGAGGAAAACTCACGCAAGCTCACCTGATACAATTCCAGGAGTTGGTGAGGAACAAGGATCCCTGCTGGTACCCGGAGAAGTGGACCCGGACGGGCTTCTCTGGAATCTTGCCACACTGCTCCAAGTAAATGTCAAAGTAGGAAATGCTTAAACATGTAGAGAGCTTTTAGGAGTTAATTGGAAAGAGTGAACAATATCTCAACAAATTGAAAAGAAGCCCCAGGGAATGGCAGTTTTGCACCTTATTTTATGCATTACAGTAAAAGGGGAAAAACGTAGGGGTTACAACAATGTATTGGTGATGCCGTACAGAGTTGGGAGAAAGCCAAACTCATGAAATCTGGGAATGGATAAAAGTTGGAACCAATACAGTTAAGTTTTTACATTGATGGGTATAGGATAGTAGCATTTAACTATTATGATAAGAATAACAATGAAATGAATTTTCTTTTTTTTGTCTCTGTTCTGGTTCCCAAAAGAAAGATATAATTCTGACATCTTAAAAATTTATTATCATAGGTGCAAAAAACACCAGGCAAAATGAAGACTTTTTTTAAATAAAAGAACACAGACTAAAACATGTTCAGCTGCCTTGATTCACTTTGAGTACTAAGTTTTAATTTCATACAATCCTATGTGGTTAATTTGGGTCTCTGGGTTCATAAGGGTCACCATGAGGCCTCTGCTGAGGTTATGAGGTTTAGTGTGTGTCTTTTTTTATCCATATATTACAATCCTCCAGAATCTTTGAAAGGGAGAGGAACTAGAAATAATAAAACATGGCCAACTATTTATCAAACATAGCAATACTAGGAAACATCCACCCCTAAAATAAAGAAACCATAACCTAAACCTAAGGATCTGAGATGTTCTGAGAGTGGGTGCCCAGGAAAGATATGGAAGCTCCACTGCCATCCCGAGGGGCTCATTTTCAAAGAAACTATGGGGTTGGTGACATCATACTGATGATTCCTACATTTTTTCTCCTGACAAGGTCTATGCTGAAAGTTCTGTAGCCACTGGACAGTGCTATCCTCTAAAGGAGCTGCAGGCTCTCACTTCTGTAAAAACACTTGTGTAGCAGCCAGAACCATGGGTCCTCATGCTCAGTGTGTGTGGTGCTGTGGGCTAGAGAGTTGGACACTCGCAGCTCTGTGGAGAGACAGAGGATGTGGCTGATAGAGAGTGGGCTGGGGACCTTGGGCCACTGTGCACCTTCAAACATCTCAGGGAACCACAGTCCACAGTTAATTTTGTAAAGGTCACCTGAGAGTGGCCCTCACTTCTGCAGAAATATTTTGTTTCCGCCTTTGTTGAAGTGCCAAAGAGAGGGCTGGACCTTGTCTCTGACCCCAGAGTATCCCAGAGTGAGCCCTGAAATGTTCCTGTGGGCATCTCTGTACTATCAGTAGAGAGAGCCTCTTCAACTGGGTCTGGAAGATTGAACTTCACCCAGAAGCTCCACAGAAATGCAGTGTTGCTTCCTCAGTACCCAAGTCTTCTTATCCTCAGGCTGCAAATGGCAGTCAGTGCCCCCATAAGCTGCACTGAGTGGAGGCTGAGGAGCCGCTGGGCAGTGGTTCTGGCAGTGCCCATTAGAACAGGGTAGAGGCAGGGCACTCGCAGCCCATGAGTCCTAGAACCTCAACATCAGATGGAATGTTCCATTCTCATGACCTTTCAATGATCTCTTACTAGATCTTATTTGACTTCCAAGAAATTCCGACCCCACTCTTCATGTAAATGTTTGTGCACATTGGGAAAGTCAGGTTTCTATTGCCTGTCCAACTCTGGGGCCAAGCAAATTTAGCAGTCAGTCAGGGGGCATTTACATGGTGTTAAATAATTTTTTATTCAATAACAACAGTCCAATGTCATCCTCATGACATTGTATATGAAGAAATTTTATCTAAACACTTTTATCTGATAGAACAGAACTTCACTTTCTGACCTGCATGTTGAATAACATGCTCAAATAACCCCTTTGGGAGATTTTATGGTTCTCCAAAGACGGAACATAAGAATAGGAGAATACTACTCAACATAGCAAAGGTCGTACTTGAAAATCCATAGCTAACGCAATACTACATGGTGAAACACCAAATGTTAATACAATTGTGAACAAGATGAAAGTAATTTTTCCCCACTTTATCAGATAGTGGCCTCCTGTAATGCCGACACCAATGCCTTTGTGTCTATGAGGAACCTGATTTGACTGCAGGTGTCACACAAAGTGACAGACTTCCATTGTGTGGTTTCCCTTAACAACTTAATGATCATTCACAGACCATTTCTGATGTGTAAGGCTCATGGCTAAGCCCTGGAAACTGCAAGAAGAGTAAGATATGTGTAGGCCTTGTGCTTATTCATTTTGCCTTGTAACAGAGACTGGGTCTCAGATATATCACGGCTCTAAGGAGTTCATTATAATGAACTCTGATCCTGACTCCAGCAAAGTGCTGTAAAGGAGAACTTCTGACACATAAACGGCACGTACTTGAGTCTCGGCTGGTGTGAGGATCAGAGAGAACTTTTCACAAAGTGCCCTCTTGTCTGAGACCTGAAGAGCTGGTGGCCTTTTTCCCCTTGAGGAACAGAGGGTGTTAAAGAAAAAGATGCCTGTGGAGGACTGGCCTTTGGGGTGATCACGCTTGGCTGGTTGGAGGAGTAGAAAGAGTCCACTGTGGGGGGCTTGAAGAGTTAGCAAGACTGTGTAATGATAGTGGTGAGGTTGGGCCCTGCTGGGCCGCGGATGCTGCTCAGGTGGGGATAATTGTGCCCGGAAAGGCCCCAGCCTGCAGAGTAATTCTGCCATCCCTGGTGGACAAGCAGAAAATGGGCTAGAAAATGTCATGTTACTGTTACTTTAATTTCTTTTTTATTTTCTATTCAACTATAATTAAGGAAATATTTCATATATGCAGATACAATTTTTAATATAGTTATTAAATTATAGTTGAATATAATAAGCTTAACATACTGAAAGGATACAACTTATGAATTATGAATTTTTTCCAGTTGCATGCACCAAATTATTTGTTGCAATGAAAATAAAGACCGTGTCCCTTACAATTAAAAACTTTTCATGCCCTCTTGTGATTTCTTTATTCTGTACCTCTCCACCTCTTTTTTTAGTGGTAAGAGAACTCTCATTGGATTTTTAAAATAAATTCCTACACTTTTTCTGTTTTTTCCAAATTTTTTATCATAAAGTATGTACATTTAGGCCAAGGTTGTCTTGACTCCACATGATTATTTTCACATAGTTCTTTCTTTTTATACTCTAGTTATATCTCATTCCAGGGATGTATTAATTTTGATTATCTATTCAGACTTTTTGGACATTAATGTTGTTTCTAATTTTCGGCTATTACAAGTGCACCTGCTATGAACATGAATGCAGAAAACCTGTAATGCAAATAATTAGTCCTTGTAAAACCACTGAATAGCTAGAGAAATGGAAGGTAGAGAGTTAGTCCTGGAAATCGCATCTCAAGGTCGCACAGCCACAGCCCCACCCAGGGGTAAAGAAACATGCACTTCTTCAGGTGAAGCTGTGTCTGCCGCAGCCCACCCACCAGTCAACACAGTAGTAGAAATAAGGAACACATCTCCCATCCAGCTTCTAAATTATGAACCTCAGTGCACCTCAGAAACTGCATTTAATCCATGTCTGGATTCTCAGTCATTAGGAGTAGAGGAAGGTAGTGTTCAACTTTAGTCCCTCTGATATAAGAGGAAACCTAAAAAAAGTGAAGAATATATGCCAAGTGCCAGTAGACAGTACATGGCATGTCTGAGTCTACTTGCAGGCTGTGTGCCCCTGGGCGAGTGACCTCACCTCAAGAAACCTCAGTTCTCTCATGTGATATCATGTACATTTGTTTGGTCATCTTTCTTGGATTTTAGAAAAGGGCATCTAAAACTCCTGGAATTTTGTAAGTGATGTGGGTAGTAAGCATGCTTTTGCTGTGATGAGGCAACTCTACCAGGCCTCTGGATGGTTGCATAGTTATGTAGGTCACCAGAAAGGCCAAGTTTTGATCAGAAACTTGGAATTTCCATCTGTCAATGTACGAAATGTTTAACCTGAAGAGAATTTTTATGAGTCTCCTTGACCCAAACATGACGAATTGCGGGAAGCCAAATCACAATGGATTGAGATAATCTTCCGAAGAATGGCCCATTTGCACCTTATTTTATACAGTACAGTCAAAGGCAGAGACCTAAGGGGTTATGTTAAATGCATTAGCAATAGATTATGGAGGTTGGAGAAAGAAAAGTGCAGAAATGTCTGATATTGGATAAGAGTAAAACAAATAGACGTAATTGTGAGGCTGGTTGGTGCAGGAAAGTTGGCAGTTATCAATGAACACAACAACCGTAGTAAAGAGATCATATGTGGCCTCTGCTACGGTGCAGTGAGGGGTTTGGAGAAAAGAAAATCACCCTGACATTTTAGAGGAATGTTATGGTAGAGGCAGAAAGACAGTAAACACCCTCAGTTAAGGTAAAGGTTGAGTTTTGTCAGCAAAGATATCAGCCTAGGGCATAACTGCCCTCCGTGGCTCACTTTTGGCTAAGAGTTTTAATTTCAGTCCATCCTATGTGTTTACCTAAGTTTATGTGTTTTAAATTCCACCACACAGGTCTCCCCGGAGCTTGTCAGGTTTAGTATGTGGCCCCTTTCTTGTCCACACTGTTTTGGTTATAAGTCAACTTAAAGAATGCATTGGCGATCAATCTTTCGGTGAGACAATCCTGTCTCAAGTGCTAGGAAGGGGTTATTAGAAGTCTTAGCGGCAGCATTCGTGTTGCTGAGCGACCAACCATGGGTGATGCAGAAGACCTTACCTGGGGCAGAGGTCAAAGCCGGAGGTTCTCAGAAGTGAAAAGCAGGTAAAGCAGAGGCAGTCAGGTTCCACAGGCCATTCTAAGAAAAACACTCTGTGTCATTTCTAACCTATAAGCTGTCATCACCTAAGTTTTCCTTTCCCATTTCTCTGTGTTTTGCATCTTGTATTACATTTACTTACAGTTTGAGGGCACACTATACACCAATCCAATTTTAACAATTTTACCAGGAGATGGGTTCTTATTTACTATGGCTCTCCTATTATTAATTATTAATTCTTGAGTATAAATCTGATTCCTGCTAGGTAGTACCCTTGGAAGCTGTAATCTTAAGGATAATAATGTGTATGGGTTTGGAATCACAGGATATCAGGAAATAGCTATTTTATTTACAGATCTGAGATTGTGTATAATTCTTTTTCTTTGGTTTCTTTACCAGCAAGTTAGTAGAATAAGAGAAGCTTCTATATAAATTATGTCTTCTTTTAAAAAATTTTGTATAATGGACTTAATTCCAGCTAGTGCATCAGATCTTATAGGTTAATGACAAATGTTTGGCAGAAGGAAAGTATCATCAGTAGTTATTTTTAATAGGAGTGGCTGACTTGATCTTGTGAATATCTATACTGGAAATGGCTCAAATTCCATTGGAACATCTTGCAACAAACATTCAGTCTCAAGGTTTTTTTTTTCTTCTTGTGGAACGTCTTTTATAATTATTATTTTCCCAATTGTTTCAATATTCAAATACATTTTACCCTTCTAGGAAAAAAAATATGTAGGTTCCATGAGTTTAAAAAAAAATTCTCCCTGTCAGGTGTACTGAGGCTGATTAGACCACTAAATACAGATGTTGTCTCATTACAATTTATAGTTGAAAAGGGATGGGTTGTGATTTAAGAATAGTCGTTGGTTGATTAGGTATCACTGCCATTTGCACTGAAGCTTTATTCTTAATTAGGTGCTGTTAAGAACAGATAGAATAGCTCCAGTACCTATAAGGGCCTTAGGAATTTCCACTGTTGTAGTAATTTTAATTTCTTTTCAACTATTAGTAAAGAGAAAGGGAAACACCCTTTTAGTCCTCTGAGCAACATTATGCTTGCTTTTGTATTTTTCTTTTTCTAAGTCTTTTTTAAGTTTTCTATATCCTCTTTGAAAGTGAACAGACTTCTCTGTAGAATTCCCCATTGAACTTTATTGGGTAATTCTGTTGCTTTACTTCCAGCAACCAGTAGGTACATTCTTTGGAGTAGGTCAGAATAACCATGATATTATATGCCAACAGTAAAATTAAACTTTTTTGCCAACCTATCTGGGTCCTAGAAAAAGTCTTTGAAATTTTAGGTAGATTTTTATATTCTTTTTAGTTTTAGGAATATATATAATCCCTCATTGTCCTCTACTTAAAGCAGTATTTTTTTCTCTTTTTTTCTGAAGGGGGCTGCTAGAATTCCTGGATTATTTTTCTCTAAATTTGTATTGTCTTTTTCTCAAAGTTTATTAGAGAGTGGTAGTGGAGGAGATATAAAAGAGATAAACAAGGATAGTATAAGAAAAAAGAGGGAAACTCATACTAAGTTTAAAAAAACACAAGCAAAAAATATCTTGATGTGAATGTAGTAGGAGGAGGAATGAGGTGCTCACATTTATTAGCTATAGCAGTCTCCTTTAATTCAGAGACAGTTCCTAAAAGTTTTTATGTTTTTTTTAAAAGAGAGGGCTTCTGTGCTTCTCCTAGAAGCTTCTAATTTCCAATGAAGATGTGCTTACCATTTATTTAGTTAAAATTTAGAGCGGTCTTTAAAAAAAAGTTTCCATGCCTCAATAAATTAGATGTCAACAGATTTCTACTTTTTACCTCACAAGTTGATACAGCTTCTAATCAAACATTTACATTTGTATAATTACTTACAAATAAAGCCTTTTTATTTATTGTCTGTCTGCCAGAGTAGTAATGAGGGGACTGGGGCTGAGAGTTTGTAGTCGTGGAGACACGATTTCTCACCTCCATTTTACTATTTTTGTTGTCTTTTATATCTGAATGATTGCTCCCCTGCCATCATTCTGCTTGGGGGCTGTTGGTTATTAGAGCACAAAGCGCTGCATCCAGTTTTGAGGCTGTGTTGGTGCCATTAATGTAAGAGCAGAAAACAGATCTATCTACTTTGTGTTTAGCAGCCTACATCCTCCTCTTACAGTGAGCAACATATTTCTTGTAACCTGTTTTCCTGACAAGTTTGCACTTTTTTAACTAAAGTATATTATATTATACAGTAAATACAGTGTAGTATAATAGTCTATTATACTAGTGAATATTCTGAAGTGAAAAACAGAGACACCCAAAGAAGTATTGGGCGGTGAAGATATATTGCATCCTGAAGATATAAAACAAAAAGCACTGTGGTTTGAGGCTTCAAACCACACACACACACACACACACACACACACACACACACACGTGCGTGTGTGCCATAGCTTGGACATTCCATATCAAATGAATGGTAAATAAATATTTGCTTGGCTTTCCATGTGAATGTTCCTCCTTGGGCTGGTCCTAAGACTAAATACATTCTAAGCAGTTAAGAGGGAATTTCTAAGGGTCTTTTGAGCCTTCTGGTTCCCTATACCAAGATCAGAATCAATATCCTAAAAGGCAACTGTGGGGTGGCAACTTTGCTTCCATCCATAGCCCAGCCACTAACCTCCAGCTTCCTTGACAAATCTAACTGAAAGCTCAATCCTACAACACCTAGGCATTAACTAAAGTCATTATGTACCAATTATCAAATACCAGACTATTACCAAACAAGATGAAATACTGGCATTGTTTTGTCAATCTAAGTGTATCAACTTGACTTCTTATTACACAAAATTTAAAAGATACATTTGAACATGCTAATAAAAATGTTCTGAGATTCGGTGTTCACAGGTTCCCAATCTGGGGCATCTTAATTCCTGGAAAGTAACTGAACACGTGTGTTAATGATGTTATCGTCCACTGCTGTTCAGGAAGAACAAGGAGTCCTGTGACCCTGGCTCATGTCTCAGTTTGGTGTTTATGCTGTCAGTACTTACTGCTTAATCACATTGGTTATTGGTTATTGGTTATCTTGTCCCTAATTTTAATTAGCATTAGTTGAGCTCCTACCTGCCTGAAGGACTCCAGTCCCATTTCTGTTGTTGAGGAATTGGGACCGTGAAGTCTCCCAGAGGGGTGTCTGCTAAATTTCAATATCATTCAAGTACTTTTATGTTCAACTTAATTTAGTTCCAAAAAATGTGTACTCCATGAATGCTTCAGAGAGGCTTTCTCTTCTGTTCCACTGGTCTATGGGTCTATTCTTGTGCCAGTACCAGATTGTTTTGAGTATAGTGGCTTTGTAGTATAGTTTGATGTCTGGTATTGTGATCTCTCCTACTTTGTTGTTCTTTCTCAAAATTGCTGAGGCTATTCGGGGTCATTTATGGTTCCATATAAATTTTTGAAATGCCTGTTCTATTTCTGTGAAATACGTCATTGGTATAATAGGGATTGCATTGAATCTATAAATTGCTTTGGGAAGTATGTACATTTTGACGATATTAATTCTTCCAATCCATGAGCATGGTATATGCTTCCATTTATTTGTGTCTTCCTTAATTTATTTCTTCAATGTTGTATAGTTTTCTGGGTACAGGTCTTTTTCCTCCTTGGTTATTTATTCCTAGGTACTTTATTTTTCCTGTTGCTATATCGAATGGTATTTTTTTTCTGATTTCTTCTTCTACTATTTCATTGCTGATGTACAAAAGTGATGTTTTGCCAAATTCACTCATTAGGTTGAGGAGTTTTTTGGTAGAATCTACAGGGTTCTCTATGTACACTATCATGTCATCTGCAAACAATGATAGCTTTACTTCCTCCTTTCCTATTTGGATGCCTTTTATCTCTTTCTCTTGTCTGACCGCTGTGGCTAGGACTTCCAATACGATGTTGAAAAGGAGTGGTGAGAGAGGACATCCTTGTCGTGTTCCCAATCTTAGTGGGAAAGCTTTGGGTTTTTGCCCGTTGATTATGATATTGGCTCTAAGTTTTTCATATATGGCCTTTATTACGTTGAGGAATGCCCCATTTATTCCCATTTTGCTGAGTGTTTTGATCATAAATGGGTGCTGTACCTTATCAAATGCTTTTTCTGCATCTATCGAGATGATCATGTGGCTTTTGTCTTTTCTTTTATTTATGTGATGTGTCACGTTTACTAATTTGCGTATATTGAACCATCTCTGCATCCCTGGGATGAATCCCACTTGATCGTGGTGGATAATCTTTTGAATGTATTGCTGGATGCGGTTTGCCAATATTTTGTGGAGGATTTTAGCATCTATGTTCATCAGTGAAATTGCCTGTAGTTTTCTTTCTTTGTAGGGTCTTTATCTGGTTTCGGGATCAGGGTGATGCTGGCCTCATAGAAAGAGTCTGGGAGTCTTCCCTCCTCTTGGATGTTTTGGAGTAGTCTGAGAAGGACAGGAGTTAGCTCTTCCTTAAATGTTTTGTAAAATTCTCCTGTGAATCCGTCCGGCCCTGGGCTTTTGTGTGCTGGGAGTTTCTTGATTACTGCTTCAATTTCCCCAGCTGTTATCGGTCTGTTCAAGCTTTCTGTTTCTTCCTCCTTCAGTGTGGGAAGATTATACTTTTCTAAAAATTTGTCCATTTCATCAAGATTTTCAAATTTCTTGGCATATAACTGTTCATAGTAGTTTCTGACAATACTTTGTATTTCTGTGGTATCCGTTGTTATTTCTCCTCTTTCATTTCTGATATTATGAATTTGGGTCCTCTCCCTTCTATTCTTGATGAGTCTGCTTAAAGGCTTGTCAATTTTATTTATCTTTTCAAAGAACCAGCTTCTGGATTGGTTGATCCTTTGAATTGTTCTTTTCGTCTCTATGTTTCAGTTCTGCTCTAATCTTGACTATTTCCTTCCTTCTACTTGCTCTGGGATTTATTTGTTGTTGTTTCTCCAGTTCTTGAAGTTGTAGTGTGAGGTCTTTTATTTGAAATGTTTCTACCTTTTTTAGGTAAGCCTGTATTGCTATGAACTTCCCTCTCAGGACCGCCTTTGCTGTGTCCCATAGGTTTTGGACAGTTGTCTGTTCATTTTCATTTGTTTCCAGAATTTTTTTGATTTCTTCTCTTATCTCATTATTGACCCATTCATTGTTTAACAGTGTACTGTTCAGTCTCCATGAGTTTGCAAGTTTTTGAAGTTTCTCTTTGAGGTTGATTTCCAGTTTCAGGCCCTTGTGGTCTCAGAAGAAGTTTGGTATTATTTCAATTTTCCTGAATTGCTGAGGCTTGCTTTGTGTCCTATCATGTGGTCTATCTTTCAAAGAGTTCCATAAGCATTTGAAAAGAATGTGTATTTTTCTTCTTTAAGATGTAGGGTTCTATATGTATCAGTTAAGTCTATTTGATTTAATGCATCATTCAGCTCCACAATATCCTTATTGATGTTTTGTTTGGAAGATCTGTCCATTTTTGACAATGGGGGGTTGAAATCCCCTACTATCAGTATTTTGCTGTCTATATCTCTTTCGAAGTTGTCCAAGATTTTCCTTATATACTTGTGTGCTCCTATATTGGGAGCATATAAGTTTACAATATTTATGTCTTCTTGAGGGATTCTTCCTTTAAGGATTATAAAGTGCCCTTCTGGGTCTCTTTTTATGGCCTTTGTTTTGAAATCTATTTCGTCTGGTATAAGTATTGCAACCCTTGCCTTTTTCTCTTGCCCATTTGCTTGGAATATATTTTTCCATCCCTTTACCTTCAAACTGTGTAGGTCTTTTGCTCTTAGGTGGGTTTCTTGTAGGCAGCATACGTGTGGGTCATGTTTTCTTATCCATTCAGCTATCCTGTGTCTTTTGATTGGGGCATTTAGTCCATTTACATTGAGAGTTATTACTGATAGAAACTTACTCATCTTTTCTCTTTGCACCTGTGTTTTTCTCTTTCTCACTCTTTTCCTTCATCTGCTTAAACCAGTCCCCTTAGCATATCTTGGAGTGCTGGTTTGATATAGATGTATTCTTTTAGTCTTCTCTTGTCTGGAAAACTCCTTATTTCCCCTTCTATTTTAATGGAGAGCCTAGCTGGGTAGAGCAGCCTTGGCTGTAGGCCCTTGCTTTTCATGGCTTGGAATATTTGTTGCCATTCCCTTCTGGCTCGTAGTGTTTCTGTTGAGAAGTCAGCTCCTAGGAGTATCGGGGCCCCCTTGTATGTTACTTTCTCCTTCTCCCTTGCTGCCTTGAGGATTCTCTCTTTGTCTTTGACATTTGCCATTTTAATGATGATGTGTCTTGGAGTGGACCTCCTTGGGTCCCTCTTGAGTGGGGTCGTCTGTGCCTCCTGGATCCATGAGAGCCTTTCTCTCCTCAAATTAGGGAAATTTTCCATCATTACTTTTTTGAGGAGGTTCTCTATTCCTTGCTCCTCTTCTTCTCCTTCTGGTATCCCTATTGTACGGATATTATTGCGTTTCAGGTTGTCCTGCATTTCCCTAAATGCTTCTTCATTCTTTTTGAGCTGTTTTTCCATTTCTTGTTCTTTCTGGGAGCTTTTTTCTACCTTGTCCTCCATCTCACTGATTCGATCCTCCGCTTCATTCAGCCTGCTTTGGATTCCTTCTACTGTGTTCTTCAGTTCAGAAATGGTATTCTTCATATCCTCTTGTGTCTTCTTGATAGTTTCTATGTCCTTTTCCAGGTTGATATAGTTTTCTGTAAGATCCTGATAGTTTCTCTGCAGTTTCTCATAGTTATCTTTGAGCTGGCTGAGTTCATTGAGCTTCTTTAGAGCCATTGTTTTGAATTCCATATCTGATAGTTCCCTTGCCTCTATTTCATTTAGCTCTCTCTGTGGGGAGTCCCCCTTTCCACTCATTTGGGGGGAACTTCTTTTTCTTCCCATTTTTGGGAGAGTCTATTAAGTTATTTATTTATTTATTTATTTTTGCTTCTGCTTCAATTGATCTGTCTATATTTCCTGACTTTGTGGATTAAACTTCTCTGGTAGTAGGCGGGTCTTTTATTTATTTATTTATTTATTTATTTATTTATTTATTTTTATATTTATTTTTAAAATTTTTTTCCTTTACTTTTCTTTCTGGGCCTGCCTCTGATGATGTCCGTTGTTGACCCTATATGTCCTTGGGCTGTTTGTTTGAGCCTTCCAGGAGTCTACTGTCTATGTCTGAGTCCTGCTTTGGGCAGCTCTGTTACCCCTTTGGCCAGGGATCCACTATTTGTGTGGATCACTCTGCACTCACACTGGCTTCTTGAGCAAGCTCCCTGGCAGGATCTCCCTCCCGCCTGGGTGCGCGGGCACTTCCCCCAGCCCAGAGGCGCTGATTTGTGACCTCGCCCACTTGTCTGGCCTCCCGCCCAGCGGGCACCCTGGCCGTGGTCAGTTTAGGGTCTTCTATTTTGTGCTTTCCCTGCTTTTGGCTCTTTGGCAGCGTCCCCTCCCTGGGCAAAATGGAGACTACAGAAATGGGAGGAAGTCAGCTCCAGGACTCTCAGTTTAATCCTGTCTCCAGTCTCTCCTCCAGGGTCTCTGGGCAGCTCTGTGACCCCTTCGGCTCGGGATCTACTATTTCTGCGGACTGCTCTGCACTCATGGGCCCACGCGTGCCAGTTTATGCCTGCCCTTGCAGATCTGGGCACTCCTTCGCGGGCCCCGTGGGCGCCAACCTGTGGGAGCCCTGGCGAGCCCGCGGGGGTCTGCACACGTGCTTGCCAATCCTCACTGGCCATTTGGTGGGTGTGTGCCTGCACCTGCACGGGGTGGTTTTGGGCTGTCTATTGTGTGCTTTCCAGCTTTTGGCTCTTTGAGGGGGTGGCCTGCCCGTGCACAATGGAGACAACGGAAAGGAGAAGGAATTGGGGTTCCCCAGTTCCTCCTCCCGTTCTTTCCCCAGCGCCTCCGTCTCATCTCTCCTCAAGGCTCTCAATGCAGCTGTGTGACCCCTTTGGCCAGGGATCCTCTATTTCTTCCAGCTTGCCTGCACTTAGCCTCTCAGCTCACATATGTACAAGCTGTGTGCGGAGCGCACAAAAGGCAGGTTAATTGATTCCCTTATGCCAGAGCGAGATGGTAGCTGCAGAGTGGGAAGTTTGTTATTACCATGGCTCCACCGGCCACCGTCTCAGTTCTCTTCACAAGGTTTTCCTCACCAGTCTTTTCCCAGGTACCAGCCCACTCTGCTGCCACCTCTGTCCAGAGATCAAGGAGGGTGGCTGCCACTGCAATTTTTGTGTTGGCCTTTTAAATGTCTCTTTGCATCCCCAGCTGCCTGTCTCTGGCAGAGAACACCCCTAAGCTTTTCGGGGTTGCATTTTGTCTGTGTGTTTTCCTGGTTTTAGCTGCTGTAGTCTACTAGGTCTCTGTTTATGATTCAGACCCTGTTCTTTTCAGAGGGAGCTAACTGGCCGTTTCAATGTCCCTCTGTTGCTGGTGCCTGTGGGCGCCCAGCCCACCCTCTAGAGCCTCCACCGCAGTTCTCACCCTTTGGGATGTCTGTCCGCGGCTCCAAGGCCTCTCTCACTATCATTCCATTGTTTTCCAGGTGATTTCTCCACTATTTAATCTCAATTCGAGTTTGGTCTTGGAAGGAGGTCAGCGTGACTCCCATTCACTCCTCCGCCAACTTCCTTCCTCCTGGAAATACAGTTTTTTAATATATGATCATGGAGAGCTCATATAAGCATAAAAATTGCTATGACTATAAGGCAACATTGGGAATATAAAAAATTTTGGAAAAAGGAGAAAAAAGGGAAAATGGGCCCTTATGTTTCAGAAGTCAGAGAGTGCTTTACAGGCAATTGAAAAGAGCAGGTCTGATATGGCAAGAGAATTTTTTCTGGGCAACTCAGAATCAGTGGGAACCAGAGGGTATCTAGCTAACAGTTGCCTTCCTGAAAGCCTTGTACTTACCATACACAACCAATTAGCCTAAAATGATTTTTCCTGAAGCATATTCCCTGTTTGAATCTCTTGGCAGGAATGTGGGGAGAGTCATGGTTGTTTTATGCATTTTATTTCCTAATAAATAGCTTAAAGTCAACTTCTTAAATCCAAATTTTCAGGCTGGCAAAACGTTGGTTTCCATCAATAAACCCAGTTTACTCACATCTCTTTTCTTTCAACCCTCCAGTGGCTCCTCACTTCACTCAGAGTAAAGCCAAGGGTCTGGCCAGTGGCTTCTTTATTTCTGACTTCATTTACTCTCATCTTCAGATCTGTCTGGTCCAGGAAGTTCACATCCCCATTGCTGAGCCAACATTTTTGAACTGAACAAAGAACATCACCTGAGTATGCATTATATTATTCTAACACACTACCATACATTTTTACTATTGCTGTTGTTGGGATTACTGTGTGAGTCCCCCACTAGCATTTCAGGTTTATGTCATGAAATAGAACAAGAGAAGAGATTTATTTCCCATTTCCTAGGTTCTGGATGCAGGCTCTTTAAGGGCAAGCATGTGGAATTCGTAAAAAGAACAAATAAGACAAAGAATGAGGCCAGCGACATCTGCCTTGGGGTACAGGTTAAAGTGGGCTTGAAAGCGGCTCATCCCGTGCAGGCCTGTGGGTGGCTGACATAACAGAGACCTGCATGTTTACCAGGTAGCTGAGTTTTATGATAGAATATTTTTTATAATCTCTGTGATCTTGTTTCCTGAAGGTGCAGTGCGAATGGTGTGGAATGACTACGCTGTCGATGGTCGGGGCTCTGTGGGAATGCGCCCTTTCTTGCTGGCACTTCTACATGGGTTCTGAGCCAGGGCTGCTTTGACGCAACCTGGGGCCCTGGGCAGTCAGGTCATCTCCTGCTGTGAACACCCAGTCAGAAGAGAGGCAGGGCAATTGCAAACTTTATTTTTTTTAAATTAAGAAGATAAGGAAAAAATAGAATTAAAATTATATTAAGGACTGACAATTTGAGTAAGATGACATACTTAACTAGTTACAGGGTGGTTATGTTAAAGAAAAATATGCATTGAACAAGTTTAAAAATGAAAGTAAGACTTTATTCAAGTTCATGCAATAGAGCAGTGAGACAGAACTCAACAGGCCTGATTCAACAGCTGGAGAGATTTTAGAGCAGAGGGAACCATAGGCATCTGTGTTTCCTAATTGACTTTAGACAAAGAAAAGCAAACCTTTTATAAAACCTGAAGAGGAGGATGTTTTATGCTTTGGTTGTGAAGGCTGGGTTTCATATCTCTCTGTAATCACCTTTCTTTTTTCTTTCTTTCTTTTTTTTTTTTGGCTCAAACATCATATAAAATGAACAAGAGTATTCTTGATCCTCCAATATGGCTGCTGTAACTTGTTTTCTCCTGGTTTGTTACTAAGTTGATGAGAAACTGACATTTAACACATAGTTTACTCTGATGTAGGTTTCTCCTCTTCCTTAGACACTGGTACACCAGCACTCAAGGAAGATTAAAATTTACAGTAATCGGACCAGGTATTTGAGGCAGATATTCTTCAGCTCTTAATACTGGCTGGAAGTTTTCAAAAACACGTATGTTTCAAAAGACCAAATAAAGGATCAACAATTACCAAATTGCAATTCCATTTTCAATCGAATGGTCTAAAAATATAGATGTCAGAGGCCTATAATCAGGAAGAAACTGCTTCACAAACAGAGGAAAGGTTATTGCCTCTGAGGGAGCATTAAGGCCTCCAGGTCATAACAAAAATGCCTTATTCACAGTAGAAGGACCCACAACTCAATCTCTTTCAGCCAAGAGCCTGTCTGCATCTCCATCAGTTCCTGCAATTTATAAGGAGGTAACAGTTCCTAGCAAGGCAGGCACAGGTGCAAAATAGCTGAGAGTCTTTGAGCAGAGCCAGGATTGCATCTCCCAGGAGGCTGGGTTTCATATCTCTCTGTAATCACCTTTCTTTCCTTTTTTTTTTTTTTTTTTGCTCAAACATCATATAAAATGAACAAGAGTATTCTTGATCCTCCAATATGGCTGCCGTAACTTTTCTCCTGATTTGTTACTAAGCGAAGAGAAACTGACATTCAACACATAGTTTACTCTGATGCAGGTTTTTCTATAGAATATAAGATTGGAGCACCTTTTTAAATGTCATGTTGTTCAGGTGCAGTTGTCCTGCCTTTCTCCCTATGGCTCCCCCGTCCCCCTTCCCCCCACAACTCCCAGAGTCAATCCCCACCTTTGTCCATGCCCATGAGGCCTCTTTTCGTGTCCTTTGCTTGCCCCTTCCCTTTCTTTCCCCTTTACCTCCCTCCTCCCTTCACTCGGGTCACCAGCAGTTTTTTCTTCTTTCTAAATCTCTGGTTTTATTTCACTTATGAATTTCTTTTATTGATTAGGTTCCACTTACAGGTGAGCTCATATGTATTTGTTTTCACTGCCTGGCTTATTTCACTGGCATGATGCTCTCCAGCTCCATCCACGCTGTCATGAATGAGAGGAGTTCCTTCTTTGTTTCTGCTGAGTACTATTCCATTGTGTAAATGTACCACAGTTTTTTGACCCACTCATTTACTGAAGGGCACTTAACACTGTTTCCAGCACTTGGCTGTCGTAAATAACACATTGGGGTACATAGGTTCTTTTGAATTGTTGTTTCAGGGTCCTTAGGGTATAGTCCGAGCAGTGGGATCACAGGATCAAAAGGTAGTTCTATTTTTAGTTTTTTTTTGAAATTCTAAGCTGTCCTCCACCGTGGCTGCACCAGTCTGCATTCCCACCAACAGTGTACTAGGGTTGCTTTTTCTCCACAACCTCGCCAGCACATGTTGTTTGTTGATTTATTAATGATGGCCATTCTCACTGGTATGAAGTGATATCTCATTGCAGTTTTAATTTGCATTTTTCTAATGCTAGTGATGCTGAGCACCCTTTCCTATGTCTCTGGGTCCTCCTTGGAGAAATACCTATTCAAATCCTTCACCCATTTTTAATTTTTATTTTTTAAAATTTTATTTTAATTTATTTTTTCAAATACATTTGTCTCTGCCTACCCCCCACCACTTTCCCTTGCCCCCTCCCTCCTTCCCTCCCTCAGCTCTTTCCCTTTGGTTTTGTCCTTTGCCCATTTTTTAATTGGATTGTTTGTCTTCTCTGTGTGGAGTTGTGTGAGTTCTTTATATATTTTGGAGATCAAACCCTTGTCTGAGGTAACATTGGCAAATGTGTTTTTCCATATGGTTGATTCCCTTCCCATTTTGTTGCTTTTTCTTTTGGTTTCTTTGTTTTTTATCCATGCAGAAGCTTTTTAGTTTGATCTAGTCCCATTGGTTTATTCTTTCCTTTATATCTCTTGCCATTTGGGATGTACTGGTGAAAATATTGCTGTGTGGGATAACTGAAATTTCCTGCCTGTGTTTTCTTCTAGGAATTTTATGGAGCCATGACTTATATTTATGTTTTTTAACCATCTTGAGTGCAATTTTGTCTATTGTGTCAGTTGGTGGTTTAGCTCCATTTTGTTCATGTACTTGCCCAGAACTCCAAACACCATTTACTAAAGAGGATATTCTAACTCCACTTTATGTATCTGGAAACCCTACAGTCTCTTTAAAAGTGAGCCCCTCAAACTAAATGTAAACATGAGTTCCCCTTTTTCCCTCACCTGTTATTAAACTCTGAATAAATATTTTGCTGTTTTTAAATAGATAAGTTGTGAAAGTGAAAATCTTTTCAACACTTGCATTGAGTCAATAAATGATCAATAATAAAAGGTGACATTATTATTGTTGACTTAAGTTTTCATTTCACATCAGACCCCACCTTTGGGTGGTCTGAGATCCACCATCTTTGCAGAGCAGGAGACACCGTGTCCCTCGTGTATGAACAGATGTCATGTGATGACCAGTGGGAGGATGTGATAATCTTGCAGAAATCCCCGCTCAGTCCTTTTTCCAGGGGTCCTGTGGAGAGCACCTGGACACTGTGTGGACAAGAATAAGCTAAAAGACACCTATGTGGGTAGTGACTCTGAGCTCTTTTTCTCTCTTTGACATCTTTCCATAAATTCTAATGTCTTCCTGAGTATTCTTATTTTCATGGTAGTAGGTTTATTTGCATAAGTTTAGCATGGCTGTCGCTTTTAGTAATAGACTATAACTGGAATCATTGGTAATACAAATAAAGCTTTCATTCAAATGCCCTCGTTCAGACTGATGCCCACAGAACTGAAAATAACATCTCTCTTTTATGAAGCTAAATTTGACCCGATGGTTATGTTGGTGTTTCTTAGATGACGAGGCATCACCCAAAACTAGGGAAACTTCAAGTGAAGTGTGAGGGTGCAGTTTCCTAACATCGAGTGGCTCTTAAAATGCCCATGTTTTCCCAAAGCAAGTAGAGGTAAGGAAATAAGATCAGAGACAAATTAAATGACATAGAAACTAAAAGCACAATCCAAAAGATCAATAAATCCAGGAGCTGGTTCTTTCAAAATATAAGCAAAATTGTCAAGTCTTTAAGCAGAACCATCAATGAAAAAAGAAGGATGACTCAAATAAATAAAATCAGAAACAGAACTGGTGAAATTACCACCAATACAGAAATACTGAGGATCATATGAAATTACGATGAACAAGTACATACCAAAAAATTTGAAAACCTGGACAAAATGGACAAATTTCTAGAAATATATAACTCTCCAAAGCTGAGTCAAGAAGAAGCAGAAAACCTGAATAGGCAAATATCAGCTAGTGAAATTGAAGCAGTAATCAGAAAACTCCTGGCACACATAATCCCAGGGCCAGATTGATTCAGAGGAGAATTTTACAAAATATTTGGATAAGAGCTAACCTTGATTCATTTCAATCTATTCCAAAAAGTCCAAGAAAGAAGACTCCCTAACTCTTTTTATGATGCCAGTATTATCCTAATTCCAAAACCAGATAAAGACACAAAAAAAGATAGAAAACTATGGGCCAATATTGCTGATGACAATAGATACAAAAATCCTTAACAAAATATTGTCAAATCACATCTGCAAAACTGTCACTCTTTGCACATGGCATGACAGTATACATAGAAAACCCTATGGACTTCAACAGAAAACTACTCAACCTAATAAATGGTTTGGCAAAGCAGCAGGATACAAAGTCAATGTTCAAGAATTAAAGGCATTTTTGTATACCAACAATGAAATACCAGAAACAGAAATCAAGTAAACATTCTCATTTGTTATAGCAACAAGAAAAATAAAGTACCTAAGAGTAAAACCAAGAAGGAGGTGAAAGATCTTTACTCAGAAAACTGCACAACATTGACAAAAGAAATTAAGGAAGACACAAATAGGTGGAAGCATATACTCTGTTCATGGATTTGAAGAATTAACATCATCAAAATATCTATACTACTCAAAACAATTTATTATCCAACACAGTGACTATTAAAATACCTATGACATATTTCACAGATATAGAACAACATTGCAAAAAATATCATTGGAACCATAAATGGCCCCAAATGGCTGCAGCAATTTTCAGAAAGAAGAATAAGGTAGGAGGGATCACAATACCTGATATCAAACTGTTACAAGGCCACTGTAAACAAAATAGAGTGGTGCTAGTATAAAGACAGACACAGATCAATGGAAGAGAATAGAGAGCCCAGAAATAAACCCATGTCTCTATGGTCAACTAATACTTGACAAAAGTGGCAGAAGCATAAAATGGAGTCAAAATAGCCTCTCCAACAAATGGTGTTTGGCGATCTGGACAGCTACATGCAAAGAAATGAAACTCAACCTCCAAACTATACCATACACAAAAATAAACCCAAGAAGGACAAAAGACTTAAATATAAGTTGTGACACCATAAAAGTACTAGAGGAGAACTTAGGCAAGAAAATTTCAGATATCCCACACAGCAATATTTTCATCAATATTTTCCCCATAACAAGGGACCTAAAGGAAAGAATAAAAAAATGGGACTTCATCAAAATAAAAAGCTCCTACAAGGCTAAAGAAAACATCAGCAAAATGGAAAGGGGAACAACCCTATGGCAAAATATATTTGCCAATGATACCAAAGACAAGGGTTTGACCTCCAAAATACATAAAGAACTTACAGGATTCAACTCCAAAAAGACAAATAATCCAATTAAAAAATGAGCCAAGGACCTGAACAAGCACTTCTCCAAGGAAGATATACAGAGGGCACAGAGATACATGAATGGATGCTCAGCATCACGAGCTGTCAAAAATTCAAATGAAAACAAAATGAGATACAATTTCACACCAATCAGAATGACCATCAACAACAAATCAAAAAACAAGTGCTGGCGAGGTTGTTGAGAAAAGGGAACCCTAGTATGTTGTAGGCAGAAATGCAGACTGGTACAGCCACTGTGGAAAACAGAATGGAATATCATGCTAAAAAAATAATTCAATTGCCTTTTGACCTGGCAATTTCACTGCTGGTATCATGCCCTAGAAACCCTGAGACCTCAGTTAAAAAGAACCTATGTACCCCAATGTTCAGAGAAGCACAATTTACAATAGCCAAGTGCTGGAGGCAACCTAATTGCCCATCAGGAAATGAATGGATCAAAAGAAACTATTTACACAATGGAATACTATGCAGCAGAACAAAAGAAGGAGCTCCTACTCTTTGCGACAGCAAGGAAGGGGCTGAAGAGCATTATGCTAAGTGAAGTAAGTCAAAACGTGAAAGGTAAATTCCAGATGATCTCACCTATGTGTGGAACCTAATCAACAAAACAAACAAACAAGGAAAATATAATCAGCAACACTGAAATAAACAACCAACTAACAGTAATCAGAGGGGTTGGGGGAGAGGGATAATGGGGGAAAGTTTGTCAAATAATGTATATAAAGGACCCATGGACGAAGGCAAAGGGGCTAGGATTGAGGCTGGTGGGTGGGCATGGGTGGTGCAGAGGAACGTGGTGGCAGGGAAATGGAGACAATTTTCAAGAATAAACAAAAAAATGACTGAGCAAGTAGAGCAAAAAAAAACTGAATCAAATTTTACATTAAGCATGAATATTCATTCATCCGTAGAGACTATTTGGATGATTCAGAAGGATGCAGCCATGGGTAACTGGTATTGGCAGGTTCATTACAACAATGCAGCTGCTCATGTGTCATGTATTGGGTAGAGTTTTTTGGCAAAACATCCAATCACAAAGATGATTGAGCTTTCTACAGCCCAGATTTTCCGACATGTGACCTCTGGCTTTTCCTGAAACTAAAATCACCCTTGAAAGGGAAGAGACTGTCTATGAGATGCAGGAAAATACCATGGGGCCACTGATGGCAATTGGAAGAACTGTGTGAGGTCCCAACCTGCCTACTTTTAAGGGAACAGAGGTGTCATTGTCCTATGTTCAATGTTTCTTGTATCTTCCTCAATAAATGCTTTTATTCTTCATATTTCATGGCTGTATACCCTCTGGACAGAACTAGTACATTCATGACAACATTACCAAGCATGACAGTTTTAGTTACTTTTTGTCACTATACAAATGTATTACAACATTATTGACTACGTTCTCTATGCTGTTTGTTAGATCCCAGTGACTTATTTATTTTATAACTAGAAGTTTACACCTTTTAATTCTCTTCACCTGTTTTTACCATCCTCTCTGGAATCTACCAGTCTCTCCACATATGGGAACCTCCCTGGAACCATGTGTCTCTGGAATCTACTGTTTTTCTCTCCATATGTATGAACCTCTTTCTTTTGTATGTTCATATGTCTAGACTTTTAAGATTCTACATGTGGTAACATGACACAGTATTTGCCTTTGCCTCTGAGATTTATTTTACTTAATATAATATCCTTCAAGGTCATCTATTTCATCACCAATGGAAAGATTTCATACTGTTTAATGGCTGAACAATATTCAATTTTATTCTATACATATACGCATCTATTTACCATGTATGTGTCATATTTAGTTTTTCTGGTCATCTATTGATGGACTCCTACATTGCACCCTTATTTTCTCTATTATTAACCAGCACATTTCCAAGGGCATAGGAGTAGCTATGTTTTTCTGAATTAGTGTTTACATGTTCTTCAGACAAATTGCCATAAGTTGAATTGGTAGGTCATGTGGTGGTTCATTTTTTTAACTTTTTAAGTAAGCCCATTGTTTTAATTGGCATTTCCCTAAAAGATGTGATTTCTAACAACAGTTTCTGTACCTGAAATGCTTTCCTGGTCCAGGACTCCCATGCTGGACTCACGTGTCTGGAGCATGCTGAGCTGACCCTTTCTTGTGAATATTTGCAGCTGGTGTCTCTCTAACCTCCAGCATTACCATCTGTTAGTGGTCTGAGGGCCCACCTTGTCAGGGGCTGCCTTCCGGGTACACAAGACAGGGGACGCAGGGTGAGGGCAGATTTCTGAAATAACAGACAGAAAAAAACCCTGCTTAAATCAAGAGTGACGATGGCAAGGAAAAGGTGTGAGAGCTGCAGCCATTCACCTGGGACACCTTTGGGGTCGGACCTGGAAATGTGCTGCCCCATTCAAAAGAGAAAGTGTAAATGTGAATCTCTAAACAACATAAGAAGCCATGCCACTGTGGTACAGAACAGAGGGCTCCTGTCCCCATTTCCTTTTGTTCTCCTGGAGCCTCTGCTCCAGTATTGTCAGCCCTTGTTGTGGCTTTAAGAAAAGTGAGAATCATGCTCCTGAGGGTGAATGTCTTTAAAACTGGATGATTGGGGGCATGATAACCTCATACCCAATTTCTAAACTTATTGTGGTCGAAAAAGGATATACCAATGAGGAAGTTTGGATTGGTGTTTTGAACAGCAGATTATGCTACAGAGAGAGCCTTTAATGTCTGAAGAAGGAAAACTGTGGTAACAGCTCTGAGGCCTGGAGAAACCCCCTTATCGCCAAACCTCCCAAGTAGTTCTTTTCTTGGTTTTTGGTTCCATGCACTTTGAGATCATCAGGCCCTTGTCCCCACTCAATCCCTTTCTTTACTAAGCACCCAGGCTCCTCTTCAGAAGCTCTAAGGGCCTCAGTCAGTGTCTCTTCCTCCAGGCCTCTGAGCTCTTGCAAACCCCAAATCTCTGTCACTGGATGAGCTGGTGATAAGGGTGGGGACTTCGCTGCACTAGGGCTGCAGGGTGACTCTTCCACAGCCCGGCCACAGCCCTGGCTTTGAGAGCCATCCGCCCAGCTCGCCAGGGCTGACCTGGACGCTGGAAACCTTGCCTTCAATTTGTGCTCCTGATCCGTGTACCTTGGTCCTTCCCCAGGTTTCAGTCATGGCAACCCCCTGGCTGGTGTGCTGTCCTGGGACCTCTCCTGGTCTTTCCCTCTAATCCCCAGTCATGTCTAAGCCAGAGATGAGCACAGCAAGCCTAGGAACTAACTTCAAAATATACAGACCTGACCTTAAGGCATCCCAGGTATAGGAGATTCGCTGACCTTCAGCTGTGGATCTAAGATTGTGTAAATCCAGGATGACATGAAATCAGGTTGACTAAACCAGGATGACACACATCAGTGTAACTTGCATCATCAGTAGGGTCTGTACTTGCCTGCATGTAGAGAACTTCTCAACCTTCTCCCTGGATCTCTTTGTTTCCTTTTCTCTTCCTCATTATAAAAACCTCTGCCTATACTGAGCTGTGGAGATGGATTTTGAGACAAGAGTTGCCCATTTTCTCAGGGAGATGGACTTTGAGGTATGAGCCTCCCATCTTCCAGGTAGGCTGACGTCTGAAAATAAACCTCTTTTCTTCACACCAGCACCTGCCTCTCGAGTATTGTTTTTTTAAGTGGCAGGAAACCAGACCTGGGTTGGGTTATAGTAAACAGGGCAAAGATGCAAAATGGCTGGTTTCACTCCCAAAGGAGCTGCTGGGGTTGTGGAGGGATATCTCAGCTGTGGGGGATTTCCACTGAGAAGCATGGGGCATAAACTTCAGGCTACCCTCCACAGCCTAGGCATCAGAGACAGGAAGAGGCACCCACATAACACCCGGCTTGAGAAAAGCAGAGTTTCTGTCTGCCAAGGAGAGATGGAATCTGCTGGACATGCCAACACTGTAGTAAAGATCAAACACACAAAGTTAATTCACAGCCACTCACCCAGGGCTTTGGGGGATGGAGGGCTGTGCAGCCTAAGGGTGACTGAAGAGTATCTGGGGCTTAAGTCTCTAAGAAGAAAGGTTGGGATCAGCCATCAGGATCCTGGTACAGGCTTATATTCTAATACCACAGTTGCCATCTTCACTTGGTGAAGCATTCCACTCTGAGAAGCATCAGCCTGAAGAAAAGCAATTACCCCACCCTGTGGAATTGCCCACCCTATGAGTCTTAATCTCCCCTGAGGAGTCAGCTGCGCAAGATGAAATTTAGAAGTCTGAGCAAACACAATGGAGGAGGCGTCCATGAGTGGGTTTAGGTGAGGCCATTCCCCCCACTTTCCTACAGACCTTACTGGAACTACCCCACATGAGATACCTGATAGTTCCACCCCCACTGGCTATTGGCAGGCTCTCCCTCTGGGCTCTGGAGGCCCCACTGACTGACTACTCAAGGTTCTACCATGCCTAGGTCAGAGAATCATCTAAAACAGACTAATTGTAGACTCAGGGGCAGGTGATTACAACTACCACCTTGCCTGAAGTCTGAATGGCACCTCACCCTGAGTGGAGATCCACTAGCTTCAACCTCCTGATTCCACCAGAGGCTTTTAACTGGCAATGTCTTATGATCAGCTGACAGGCAGAAAAGTATCCTGGGGTTTCTTGTGATGTTTACTGACCAACCCTCAAGCCTGGTGCTGGCAAAAGCTAATCTTGGAGTGCAGCTATTTTGCACTCCCCCACCCCCGCCAACAGCCCACACCAACTTAGGTAGTCATGGAATGCAGAATTTTTATAGCTTCAAAGAAGTTGCTGAGGAATAGGAAAAGACAATATTTGACATCAGTCTGCACAAAAGCATCTCCAAAGAGACACAGAACTAACACATAAAGTTGTCAAATTCAGACAACACTGGAACCACATCCAAGAAACTTCACAAACAGCATATGTAAAGAAATTGCAGCATGCCTAAACTGCTAAGATATCCACTTAAAAAAATTCTTTCTATTTTTTCTTTTTTTTTCTATTTCCTTTTCCTTGTTTTTTATTTCTTCTTTTTTCTTTTCCTATTCTTTATATTACTGGTCAAAAACTGCACAGCAGGTCACTCATTATGGTGGTACTTGAGCAGCACATCAGCCAGCCTGAGGGTTGATTCAACCCATAAAGGGGCCAAGGCAATGAAGACTCAATTATAATGGTTGGACCCCATAGTCACACAAACAACATCCCTAGAGCATCAACTCAGGAGGTCAAGGAGATTGCAACTCTGGATTGCACAAGATATATACTGCCTAAGGCCATTTCACAAAAATTAGGAGTCATAGCAAATCTATCTTATGCATAGAAACAAACACAGAAACACAGCCAGTGTAGGGGAGCAAAGAGTCAGGCCATAAATGAAAGAACAAGAGAGCTATGCAGAAAAAAGAACTTAATGAAATGGAGGCACTTTGTCAGATATATAGTTCAAAGGAATAGTTAAAGGATACTCAGAAAACTCATTGATAACTAAAACACCATAAAAAGATACATAGAAACCATATAAAGAACAGTTGGAAATGAGGAAGTATATCATAGCTGACTTCAAGAATACAATGGAAACAACAAAATGTCACTTGGATTAAGTAGAGGATTGGTTCAGTAATCTGAAAAACAAAGTAGATAATAACATCCAATGAAAGCAGATAAAAGATAAAAGACAGATAATTTTAAGTACCCTTTGGGACAACATATAGTGTAACAACATCTGAATCCAAAGGATCCAAGAAAGAGAGGAAAGACATCAAAGGATTGAGAACCTATTTGAGGAAATACTGACCACAATCTTCCTTAACCTAGTGAAATAAGATGACACTCAAGTTGAGGAAATGCAGAGAATCCCAAATAAGATGAACTTAAACAGGCCCACACAAAGACACACTATGATTAAAGTGGTAAATGTCAAGGACAGAGAATTCTAGAAGCAGCAATAAGCAGCTAATTACCCACAAGGGAGCACTTATAGACTCTTAGTTGATTTCTGAACAGAAAATTTAAGGCCAGAAGGAATTGGCATGAAATATTTTAAGTGATGTAAAGCAAGGAACAACTGCCACTGCTACTTTACGCAGCAACGTTCTCATTTAAAATGGAAGAAGCAACAGAGATCTTCCCAGACAAAAAATAACTAAAAAGATTTTGTTACGACTAAACCAGTAGTATGAGAAAAGTTAAAGGTCCTACAGAAGAAGAGGAAGAAGAAGAAGAAGGAGAAGGAGGAGGAGGAGGAGGAGGAGGAATGGGGAGGCGGGAAAAGAGAGAAGTAGAGTTAAAAGAATAAAATAGTAGTAAATATGTATCTATCAATAATCACTATAAATGTATACAGCTTAAATGCTCCAATGAAGAGACATAAAATACTTGAATGGATCACAAACCAAGACCCATATATATGCTATCTACAAAAGGCTCACCTCAGAACAAAAGATGCCCACAGACTAAGTGTAAATGGATACAAATAAAATAATATAAAATGCTGGGGTGAGGACACAAAACAAGTCAGTAAATTTAAGAAGACTGAGATCATATCAAGCATCTTCTCTGACAATAATGTTATGAAACTGGAAATCAACCAGAAGAATAAAACTGAAATATACACAAAGTCATATAGCCTAATGTGTTACTAAACAATGAATGAGATAACAATGAGATTTAGGAAAATATCAAAAGTTACCTGAAGACAAATGAAAATAAGAACACAACAACTCTAAAATCATTAGAACAAGGGAAGAGCAGTTTTAAGAGAGAGATTTATAGCATTACAGGCCTTGGTCAGGAAAGAATAAAAAAGCAACTTAACTGGAAAATCTAATTTTACACTTAAAGAAACTGGGAAAACCAACAAGCAAAGCCCAAAGTGAAGGAAAAGAAAAAAAGGTAAAGATCAGAGAAAAAATAAATTAAGTAGAGTCTAAAAAGTTTAGTACAAAAGATCAATGAAACTAAGAGCTGGTTCTTTGAGAAGATAAACAAGATTGTCAATCCCTTAACCAAATTCATTAAAAAAGAGAGAGAACTTAAACAAAATTATAAATAAAAGAGAAGTAACAACTGACATTGAAGAAATAAAAAGGATTGTAAAAATATAGTGAAGAAATTGGACAACCTAGAAGAATTTGATATTCATAGAAACATACCATATTATAAAATTGAATTAAGAAGAATCAGAGATCTGAATTGAAAGATTACAAATAGGGAAATTGAAGCAGTAATCCAAAAACTTTTTTTATGTATTTTGTTTCTATTGACTCTAGGAGAGATGAAAGGAGGAATAGGTGGAAACTAAAAATGGAACTGCCTTTTGACCCAGCCATTCCAGTGCTGGGATTATACCCTAAGAATCCCAAAACACCAATTCAAAAGGACCTATGAACCCCAATGTTCATAGCAGCACAATTTACAATAGCCAAGGGCTAGAAGCAAGCTAAGTGCTCATCAGTAAATGAGCGAATAAAAAAACTATGGTACATTTACACAATGGAATACTACATAACAGAAAGAAAGAAGAAGTTCCTACCCTCCACAAGAGCATGGATGGAACTGGAGAGCATTGTGCTAAGTGAAATAAGCCAAGCAGTGAAAGACAAATGCCATATGATCTCACCTATAAGTAGAACCTAACCAAAAACACAAAGAAGGGTAAACACATCCAGAGACACTGAAATAAGAAACTGACAGTAACCAGAGAGGGGAAAAAGCAATAACCGAGAAATGAAGCAGAAGCGCCATGAAATAGCACACGTAAGGACTCATGGACAAAGCCCAAGGGGAGTAGGATTGAGGGTGGGAGGTGGGGTGGGTGGAGTGGAGCAGAGTGGTGGGGTGAGAATGGATACAGATTTACTTGAAGAACAAACAAAAAAAAATCATTGATGTGAGAGAGAAACCTTGATCAGCTGCCTATTGCATGCACCTCAACTGGTGATGAAAACTTCAGTTCAGGCATGTGCCCTAACAGGAAATTAAACCTGCAAGCTTTTGGTTTGCAGGACGATGACACAGAATCAACTTAGGCATAGAGGACAGGGGCAAAATGCTCTAATCCAATAAAAAGTCTTGGACTGGATGGTTCCCAGGTAAATTTTATAAAAGTTTCCTAGACAAACACACACCTATTCTTCTCAAACTATGCTAAAAAAATCCCCCCAAAAAGTGAATTCCAATGAACAAAATAAACTAACAAGCCAAGCGGAAACAGTAGCATGGGTGCCTGGGTGCACTGACAGAGGAGAGGGATGAGGAGAGACTCAGTAAAGGGCGTTAAAGGAATTAGCCGAAGAACATGTCTGCACGACCCAGAGACAGAGACAGCAGTGTGGTCATGGCCAGAGAAAGGGGGCGTGGCCACTGCATGGAGGGGGGCAAAGAAGTGGGAACAGAAAACATCTGTGATATTATCAAAAATAACAATAGAGTAAAAACAATAGTATTTTTATGTGATACGTTGCAAAACAACAGGAATGATGGTGGGTTAATTACTGTTTACAAACAGCACAATATCTGAACAACTAAATGTCCTAAAACATTTATGAGACAAATAACACTGGACATAAATCATGCTAATGTATATACAGCATTGTAAATACACTAAAAGCAAATAAATTGTGCACTAAAAAATGGTTGCAATGGCAAATTTTATTTGTGTGCATTTTATTTATTTATTTATTTTTTCCTTCTGCCTTCATGGCTATTCTTAGTTTTTATTTTTCCATTTCTTTTTTTTAAATTAATTAATTTATTTTTTCCAACAAATTTGTCTCTGCCTACCCCCCACCACTTTCCCTTGCCCCCTCCCTTCCTCCCTCCCTCCCTCCCTCCCTCCCTCAACTCTTCCCCTTTGGTTTTGTTCATGAGTCCTTGCTATATGTTCCTTGACTTTCCTTTTCCCTTCCTTTTCCCTGCCCCCCTCCCTCCTTCCCTCTTGTCTCTGTTGGGTGCATTTTAAAACAACAAAAGTAGTTTTGGTATTAAAAAGAATTACCTCTTACTTGATATTTGCAACTCAATATAGAGTAAAAGATTTAAGATAAAGCAACACTTGAAGTATGATATACACTATAGGCGTTTGAGCAAAATATGAGCCCCGATCTCCATTGATAACTTTAGTGTAGTAGGGAAAACTGAAGTAAATAAATAACACAAGTGACCATAATTTCAGAAAATTGTCACTTCTGTGTTCAAGGGAGGATATGTGGCAAGGACTGTGGACACAGGGTCTTCTGAATGCTGGCAATGAACTGGTCCCTGATGTGTGGTTACCCACTTTTTAACTTGATTGTTTTGTTACTACATGTGTACATGGCATAAACATTTTCATGATTCCTAAATAAACTAACTTAAAATTGACATTTATGGTTTTGTTCCATAATCACTTTGGCTTTAAACATAATTGCCTTATGTTTAATATTAACAATATTTGTACAAAAATATAATGACAGATTTTCAATAAATGACAATTTTTCCCTTAAAAGCCATATATGAAAAAAACAGTCTCATATGTTCTGAAAGAATAAAATAGTCATGTCTAAATAAAAATGCAATGCCCAATTTTTTAAGGGTATTGAGCTTATCCTAATAGAAAATGAAATGACCATGTCTTATTATTAATTGTAAAGACATAAACTTTTAAAAATCGTTATATGCTCTCTAGTGTGTAATGAGCTTAGTCTTTCAAAATACACAGATTATGTCCCATACTGTCAATGACCCTGAATTTAATAAATGTGTCCTTTCTCAGGAAGTGTAAAGCCCTGTAGTGATGGCCATGGAAGGAATAAGACCGCACACGCCAACATGGATGTATCGCAGAGACACAATAGTAAGTAAAAAGAAGGAAGACTGTTCTATTCATCTAATCCACGTACAGGGGTAGGTAAGCACAGAGGATGGCAGAAGAGTCAAACTGAGCCTCAGGCCTTGTTAACGGACACCCCATGTACAAGTGAGGTTTTCTTTCTGAAACACAGCGTGAGAACAGTGAGGGTCTCTCAGGGGCATTGTGAGATAGAGTGAAGGGAACCATGAAAACCCCAGAAGGCAGACTCTTCAAAGCACCCCGATATGTCTTTTCTCCAGGCAATTTCACCAAGATTTCTTACCTCTTGAAATATTAATCATTTATGATCATGGTCGAAGTTTGTTGTTTTCATGTCCTTGATTGTGTCGGATAAGCAGCAATTTTTATTTTGGCAGCTCTTCTTACTTAGCCATTGATACCAGAAATAAAGCTCATTTTTACCATGATTCCTTACACATTGACAAGCCTGGAATTAAACACATTTTACAGACAGTGAAACTGAAAAGAATGTACTTCTAACATACAATTATTAACATCTGAGTTGATTGCCTTTTTGAAGAGGAAGCAGACATTGTGCACAGGTTTATAGTGACTGTAGAAACAGAAAGGTGATCCTGAGAGTCACTGGCCTTATGGAGCTGATGTTCTTGTAATGAAAGAGAGGAGATCAAGGAATGAACAAGCAGTACTTCAAATGGCAATAGGTCCTCTAAAGGGTAATAAAGGGGAGTCAAGGAGAGGGACTGGATGGGATTCCATTACTTATTAATGTAAGAGGGTCAGGGAAGCTCCATGATACTGATACATGTGAGTATAACCTGCAGGGGGGCGAAAGGGATCATGGGAATCTGTAGAGAAAGATCAGTTAAGAGACAGAGAACGGCCTGTGCAGTGGACTTGGGGCTGAAGGCTCCTTGCCGTGTTCAAAGGGCAGAAAGTCATTGTGTCCAGAATGAATAAAAAGAAAGTAAAGAGAAGCCTCTCCCAGCAGTAGGGGCTCCGGAGGCTGCAGGGGGGCTGTGGCCAAGGAGCAGGGCAGCGAGCAGGCTTCCCAGGGAGTGGCAGCACGTTCCTCGGTGAGGCTCATCTCCAGTCCTGGTTATGGGGATTAGCCAGGACGCCACATCTTCGGTGTCCTTCAAATATATACGTAAAAAAGTAAAAATTAAGTTAAATATGTAATTTTTCCAGAAATGAAGCAGACCATGTATGCAGTAATGATGATTCTGGTTCCTGACCTAAGGATTATAACTTTTAAATTCTCGGCTCCTTTTATTAAAAAGAAACAACAGCAACAAACCCAGAAAACTTGTCAGTGTCCATCTTATGTCATTCAGACAAAGAACCAAAAAGTTTGGTCTCTTGGACAAACCTTAATCACCTAGTATTGTCCAGAGGAGGCACTTTTTATGTGATCAGCTGCAATGCCAAGGAGGTTTGAACTCCTGTAGTGGCTGGAATATAAAATTATTATTCTATGTCTTATATTCACACTGTGAGCAAAGATAGCCCGCAGCTTGCTTCTGTTGAACCAATTTTCCTGTATTTGTGACAACACTACACTTTGTCAAAATATGCCCCATGGTGCAGAATGATCACAGGAAGGTTCTGGATTCTTTGTCTGAGCTGCGCTAAGGGTGTCTGCTCCACACAATGGCAGATCCCACGGATGTATCTGAAGCTACCTCTGAATACCATGTTTTGTATCTTCTAACTGGTTTATCACTATTATAAATTTTCTAATTTAAGGATTTCTCCCTTAGAAGATACTCTATTTCTTTCACATCATCAAATCACACACACACACACACACACACACACACACACATCCCTAATTCTTTCTGTTTTGTATCCAGTATTTTTTCTAAAAACCAATATTTAGTGTAGACCTTATTGTGTAGGTGTAATGCTATTCACATTTGAGCCAAGTAACCCTTATTTCCTTATATTTGAATGTCTGACATATATCAAGGATGGAGAACAGACCTTCTGTGATCAACAGATGAGGGGGAGTGTGGTCCTGATCCTTAGACTTGTGTAATTATTTAAAAAAAATAGAAGAAAACCCAAAACTCAAAACTCAAAGCTCAAGGACATTTCTGAGTTTATTGATTCAATACAAATCTTTAATAGCTATTCATATTCTAAAGCATCGTATTATGATAATGCAAAAAAATTTGTAATTACACTTTAATATCATACAGGAGGAAAGGAGGGTCACTCGGATTTCACATCCAGCTCAAGGGGCCAACTCTCGGTAGCTGTGAGGGGGTTGGAGGCTCTACACTGGTACCACCCCGAATCTTCCTTCTTGACGGGGTTTATAGTGAGGCGTCGGTGGTCTTTGGACAGCGTCACGCGCTCTGTGAGCTGCAGATACATGCCATTGAACAACCACTGGATGGTGACCCCATTTGTGTAGCAGTGCAAGAACACATCATCCTTATTCTCTGTGACTGTGGTGTTACTGGCTTCGACTCTGGCCAATATCAGAGGTGCTGCAGAGAAACAGAGAATGTGACTGATTAAGAATGAGCTTGAGACATGGAGCCACACTGCTGACGCAGATCTCGGCCACTCGCAGCCCACAGTGAGCCATGGAACAGTCACCAGAGTGTGTTCCCGACATTTGCAGAAGAAAAATTGTCTAAGTTCAGGAGGCCGTATGTAAGGACAGAGCTGTGTCTCCTCTCTGGCCCCATGTACCCCAGGGTGATTCCTTAGCTGCTCCCTCAGACATCTTGTAGCAGCACCTCAGAAAACCCCTCCCCAGCCCATATGTCTCATAACCTCAACATCGGGAACAATTTTTCCCTCATGAGCTTTATATTGATCTTTTCCTAGGACTTTTTTTTTTTAATTTCACAAAACATCAGGACCCACTCGCTATCTAAACTCTTATCTATGTTGTGGAAGGCAGGCTTACCACCTTGTCCATCTCTGAAGCCAAAAGAAGTTTATAGTGGTGCCAAAGTGTTGAGCATTTGTTAAATAATTTATAAGTCAGTAAAGACTGTTCAGTGGAGAAATGACAGTCTTTTCAGAGAATGGTGTTGCCCAGCAATATCCCCATGCCAGCACATGACATGGATCATCGTCTTAAATGGATCATTACCCACAAAAATTGTCACAGTAGATCATTTCCAAAGGTTAGACCTAAAACTATAAAATGCTTAGAAAATGGATAGGAAGAAGCACTGTGACATTGATTTGAAATGATTTTATGAATATGACACTAAGAACACAGGCAAAAAAATAGACAATTTAGATTTTGTCAAAATGAAATGGCCTCTTCATTAAAAAACAAAACAGGCTGAAAGGTGACCTATGAAAGGGGAGGAAATGTTTTGAATATCATATGGAAAATAAAAGGCTAAGATCTAAAACATACAAAAAATCTTCTACAATTCAACAGCAACCCAAAAACCAAATAAACTGATTTAAAAATGAACAAGACACTTGAATAGACATTTCTCCAGAGAATAGATCCAAAAGGCCAACATCACATAAAAAATACTCAACACCACTTTTTTTATGAAAACGAAAATCAAAATTATCAAGGTTGAATTTGTTACTTGTGTTGTTGGGTGTGGTAACTTTGCTTTTCAAGTAAGAGAATAAAAACTGCCCTGTGTAGCACCTTTCATTTCTCCAGAAGCTTCTTCAACCATAGTGGGCTCTTTCACATCTCAGTTAACTTGAGTCTTTGAAAAAGCAGTACAGGCCTGTGTATCCCATGAAAATGCATGGGAAACTGAGCACTCAGAGACCATATGGTTTCTATGTCTGTAGGAAAGTACAGGCTTTCTCACATGTCATTTAAGTATCAGGTTTGCTTATGGAAAGACATAAGACTGGACAACAGAGATACCCCTGCACTTCTGGTTCTGTACTGACCAACTGACTGCTTCGCTGACCAGGACTGTTTCCTTCCACCTGCACAGACTTCTACTGCTCAGGAGAGGTGGGTTTGTATGAGGCACCATTTCCCAGAACATGCTAGAGACTAGGGGTTCAAAGAGAAATAACACATAAATACCAGAAGCAAGCCAGCGGATAGTTGACTACTCAGGCCTCTGGGCCAAGAGGTAGGTCAGGTCTTCCCAGGTGAGTATCACTGAAATGAGCCATTGAGCCACTGGGTATTACAGCAGAGTCCAAAGAAAGATTTAGAAAAGAGGGAAAAGGACTGGGCAGAAGCTGATTATGGCACCAGAGTCCTGTGCTCTGCCCTTGTTCATTAAAGTCATCCTCTGTCCCCTGAAGGCAGGTGAGGACATGTGCAAATGCAAAAGAAGTCTCTTATAGCAATGGGGAGTGTGGGCTTGCTGAAATGCCGGCCCTTGCGGAAAATTTGTGTTAGGTGGCTAAGAGACAGAAATTTGGAAAAACTGAAAATTCTTCTGTTTGTGAAAATTATTGTTAACACTCCAGGGACTCAGACTAATTACAATAAAGACTGTCTTACTAGAGAAAAGAAAAGGGTCTGAGATGATGGTCTTCACTCCTGGGGCACAGAAAGCCTGTCCCTCACGGCAAGAATTCAGAGGACTGTGTATCCAGCTTCCAGGCTCTGATGTTATTTTGAATTATTCATTCAATCATTCTTGCATCCATTGAATCTGATTTCTTTCTTCCTGATTCATCGAAAGCAACTGAGCATTTGTTACATCTTGGTCCTTGAGCTGGTTTCAGGGGATGAGTGGGGAGTGAGAAGGCAAAATCCTTTCCTTTGATCTGCTGGGAGTGACTCCACCAAAACAAGAAGCAAATAAATAAGTGTTGTAGAGTCCAGTGCAGGGAGGTGTGGCTAGGCCACCTGAGGGCAAGGCCTGTGCAGTGACTAGGATTGTTCCTGCAAGTAATTTGGTTCTAGAGTAAAAATACATTATTTCTCCTTTTTTCACTACACAGACCAAACTGTATTCCTATTAGCTAAGGATGCCTAAGACAAAAGGATCTGCACCAGTGTGTTGGTTTTAGGATCCAGACACTTTTATGTGGCCTCTAAGGTAGAGGAATGAAGTCTATGGCTACAACAGACCTTGAGGGACTCTGATCAGCTGCTCATGGTCAGTGTGACTCTGCTTTAGTGACTGTGTCTCCCTGTTTTTCAGTTTATTCTCAGTGGATATTTGGCTGTCAAGTTATCAGTGTACAAACTGCAGAATACTTAGTCTCTGACCTAAACCTGGGATAGAAGAGCTGTTCAAATAAGAGGCATCTCTTATTGATTGACTTCAAGAGAGAATCCCCTGGGATGATCTCTGGTGAATGAGGAGCTGCCAGGAGCATCTTATTTTTTCTCTTTCTGGGGATGCTCACTTTTTTCTAAACCTTTCTAAGTCCCCCAGGACTGTCAGTTATATCCAAGGACATTGTCTAACTGTGCTCTCCACACAGTCTCAGGTGATGCTGAACTCCATTTCTGCCAGGAAGTGATTCTTGAACCTGAGTCCTGACTGGTGACCAGCTCAGGAGCCTGTGACATGGGCATCCATTAAACCGCTACACACTCAGCCATTCCCAGAGGCCTAATCCAACCTTGCACAGGCTCATGAGATTCCCTGGAGTTAAGGTTTCTGGGACACTGTTCTGAGAAGTGTTTTCTGAGCTGAGCTTGGTAAGAATTTCAGGAGGCTTCTCAGCCCAGGCTCTGGACTAGTACAGCAGGGTCATTCTGAGAGTCAAGTTCATAGGAATTTGCTCAGGGTGCCTGACTGAGACTGGTCTCTATCTGCTGGTCACTTCCATCAGAATGATCCTTCTGTCTGTACTGACTGTCTGCAGGGCTGAAATTTGGAAAGGGAACGGAGATCTTAGGAAGTTTGTCTGCACTCTGTGTATCCTGCATTAAATGCTAAAATCCAATGTGCAACAAAATGCAGAGGGGGATGGAGGCAGAGTTCAGGGCTCTTGGTCTTGCGTGTGAAGTAGAATTCACCCCACTCGACACCCACAAGTCAGAGAGCAATTACTCACAGTACACACTGAGCCGTCCAAATCCTATTTCCTTTTTGTACTTGGTAAGGAAGACCACTACGGTGTACATTCCTGCATCTTTCATGGTGACCTTCTTTATCAGCAAGGTTCCATCTGAGTTTATTCTCTCTCGACCACTGTGCTCAGGACCATTTACATACATTCTTCTGCTTCGTGAAAGAAATGCAATTGCACGATGTTTGTCAGCTCCTTCTCCCCTGTACCACAGGAAGCCAGCCGCATCAGGAGGCTTATTGAGCATCTGTAGACATACATCTTTCCCCTCAGCAACATTGACTGACACAATAGCGAGCTGGGCCATGGTGGGCAGGCAACAGAAGGTTAAGAGTGAGACTAGGAAATAAGAAAAAAATTGATCAATATTTGTATCTATGTGTCATGATGGAAAAATGAGGCTCTGAATCCTGAGCAGGTCTCTATCTCTCAGCCTTGGTCTACATGTAAGGGTGTGTCTCACATGTCAAGGTCATCCGCGTGGCCCCCATTACTTCAGTGCCTCTAAAACTGTTATTTTTTTCTGTTTCAAATACTCTTTCCAGGTGTTTTTTTTAATCATCCCCTCATTGTGTGGAGACTCCTTTTGACACTCAGAGGCATTTTTGAAAGACATCTTTGCTGACCACCTTCTCTAAAGATCCTTCATCACCACTTTTTGACCTGCCCTGCTCTGTTTTTTATTTTTTTCCCATGGCTTTTGTGTGTACTTGATGTCAGATCTAGATCCTTCCTTTTCCCTCTCTCCTCCATAGAACATGGGCTCAATGGAAGCAGGGGCTTGTTTCATCTTGTACCTCCAGTGACTTCAACAGGCTGCAAATACATGCAGTTGAATGAATGAGCAAACCCAGGCTTGTACCTTGTGGGGTGTTTGTCCATTTCTGAGGCTGGTGATAAAGGCAATGCCTAGTGCCGTTGGTTAAGTTTTCTTTCTGGGGTTTCCTGACATAAATCATTATTATTATCAGTTTTCATAATTCAATACTCTGGTGGTTACCAACAAAAGAATTGAGGCAGCAGTTGAGGTTTTCCTGCCTCTCACTACGTCCTCCTTATGACACTTTCCTCTTTCTGAGACCCTTCCCCCATCCTACTCTGCTCCATTTTCTTTGACCTTCAGGTCCGAACAGAAGCCTTCCCTGTTTTGTCAGCAAACTGGTGTCCTCAGCATATCCCAGCCAGTCTTTGTGGCAGATCCTCTGTCTACACCAAGGAAATGTCTCCTACTTACCAACCAGCAGGAGTCCTTGCCAGTGGACAAGTCCTCTGTGGGGAGAGACTGAAAGGGATCCCATGGTGTCTGCTGCCTGCTCTGTGGCTCCCTCTCTGAGAAAAGCTTGAGGTTCTTTGAGGCTCACAGGCATATCTGTCCAGAATGGTGCAATCTGCTGTGTGTCCTACCTGTGAGCTGAGCTTTATGCTGAGGCATGTTTACTCTTCTTGTCATGTGAGCTGGGGGCAGGGTCTGTGCACAGGACCCTCCCACTCCTTGTCCTCATTTTGCCACACTTGCCCCTACTTACCAGTGCTGCTCCCCTATATTTTGGTTCCCTGGCAACTCCTGAGGCATCGCAATACCACACATGCGCACACACAGGCGCACATGCACACATGCATATGAACACACACATACACACACGTTCTCATGAAGTGTTTGGAAAAGTACAAGCCTGGGGTGTCCGGATTTTGGGCGTTCCCCACACCTCCCTGTCAGGTGCATAGCAGCCTTCCCTGAAGCCTCTCTTCCACATTTGACTTTTCCCTCCAGAGCAGGAGTTCTTGACTTAAATCAGAAAAACCTGTCACAGGGATGTCACCCCTGCTGCGCATCAGATCACTTGTGAAACTTAGTAAACATCACAATGCCTAGGTGACACCTTACAAATGCAGCCTCAGCAGCTGTCCAGAGACTGTGGGCGCCCACTTTAAATGAGATCTCTAGATGTGAAGGTGGAATCACTTCTCTTCCTCTCTGTGCACAGGCGAAGTCTCCAGCTTCCCTCAAGCTGCAGATTCTGACTGGGAAAGGATGCAGTGGGTCAGAGACTCTGCACCTGGCAAGCTCTCAGGAGAGGTTGGTCCCACTGGCCTGGGGAGCTCACGTGCAATAGCACAGCTGATGGGGGCACCTGTGTCCCTGAGAGGATGACCCACTCGTGCCAGCGTTGCCCTCTGTGGTGAGTTGTGTTGGCTCTGTCATCACCTCAGGCAGATGCCCAGGTCAAAAAAACAGGGGTTGTTTCTCTTTGTGACACAGAACACAGCTGGGAATCCAGTTTTCTTCATATTCCCAAATACTCTGAGAAGCTTTTATTCCTTCCCAGTAGGAAGGTCACAGAGATGAATTTGGGGATTTGGAAGGGTCCAGCTTGGTGATAGTTGCAGAGGGGACCCTTCTTCTACCTCACGTTGTTACCAGACTGGCTTTGCTTATTGAGAACCAGATGCCTCAATAAGGCCAGCAGTTTTGGGGTATAAAGAGGCAGTTGTCTTGTGTGTCCCAGGAAGAAAAAACTGTGGTGAAAAGTCAGGTGCCTGGGAGCTCCCTGGTCCTCGCAGGACAGTTTCAGGTAGACCCTCCCTGTGCGTGTCTGTTTGTTGGGCCTGCCCTCGTGCTCCCTGACTGTTGGAACAACCTCCGGTTTCTGGCCGAGACGCTTTCCTTTGGTCACCTCACCTTGCCCACGGACGATGCCAGGCCTGGGGCAGAGACCAGCCAGACACCCCTGAGAGGCGAGGGGCTCCCAGGCCCTGTCAGAGTGAAGAAGTCCAGACCTGTGCTGCAATGGCATGAGCTTATCTGAGCCAACTGACCGCACAAGCCTGTGAGAAAGGACTCAAATCCTTTGAAGAAGGCAGTTTTGGGCCTTATTTTGTACATTGCAAATAAAGTATACGGTGAAAATGTAGCACAGAATCCACTAGTAGGTGAGAGAGAACACAGCAGGGCAATCTCCAGTACTGGAAAAGAGGAAAATGGAGACACATATTATTTACATTGGTGGACATAAGGTAATTAATATTTACAGACAGAGAGGGGGTATTCAGGGGACAAGATAATATACAACGTTCTCTGTTATCATACACTTGTTCCAGATTCTGTCTTTGTATGGGCCAGCTCAGGAAAGCATTCTGATGTGTTGAAGTCATGCTCTCCAAGACTTAAAAAAAATAAGAATAAAAAAGGATCAGGGTTCCCTCAGGCTAAAGAGTGACCTTTGCTAATGAATACAGAGGCCTGGGATGTGACCACCTGCCATGACCTGCCCAGTTAGAGCTTTCTGATCACAATGTCCTGTGAGGCTTGTCAGGCCTGCCATGGGGCCCCTGAGCTTGTCAGGGTTACTGCGCAGCCTCTCTCTGTTAACAGTCTTAGAAGGAGCAGGTGGGACAGAGCCTCATGAGGGAGGCCCAGGAAAGCCTGGTGAAGTAGGGGACGAAAATTAGGCTTCTTCTCTATCTTCCTAGTCCAGCCAGGTTCTTGTGTCCTATTTCCTGGGTGTCTCAATACTTTCCCTTACGGGACAGAAGTAGACCCGCAGCTAATGTCAGCTGCTTTACTGAGATGGTGACCAGTGCAGGGTGAGCCCCGTGAGAAGGCAGGCACTGTCCAGACCACTATGAGTCCAGTGTCAGGAGAACTGTCCCTCGAGAGGGATGTGCTGTTGTAAACAGAGAACCCTCTGCTTTCCAGTGTTCAGTGGAAGGGCCCGTGTTGGGAAAGGCCTGGCCTGGTTTCAGGAGCTGTAACCCTGCCAGAAGCCTGGAGGGACCTCAAGGCTGGAAATAATCAGAAGGCCTTGGCGAAACAGGCTCCTGAGGCGACTTGACCTGTTCCCCCAGGCAGAGGTGTAGCCCCTGCCCCTCTGCTTTGCCTTGTGAGGTCCCTGCCAAGGATGGGTAAAACCCCCTCATGGGAGGGGCAACCTAAAACAGGCATTGGCCAATAAAGGCAGCAGATAAGAAATTGGGGCACACGGAGAAGGGGAAAAGAGGTCCCCACTCCTCTTGGCTTGGCTTGGACACAGCCAGAGTCCTCATTACAGCCGAAAAGCAGCCTCCTTATCCCTTGGTGGTTCCTGCCTGGCTAACAGTACAGGAAAAACAGCCCTAAATCAGACCTGGCAGTTGCCAGGGTAATCAGGCCTAAAAGTAAATTCTTTAGAGTGAGCTCTGTTCCTCCCTCATGTCTCTGATCAGCTCATGCTGCAAAGGACCTTCGCACTATTTACACCCCTTACGCTTTATCATTAAGGCGCTTGCCCTTGTCTTCATTCTCTTTTGTATAGACGGGTCTCCTCTCAGACCCATGAAAATCGGTAAATTCCTGTCGCTTGTTTTCTTAAAGATATCTATTCTCTGTAAAATTTAACATGCTAATATACATGTATACCTACACGTTCCTGTTGTCTAGCTCATTGATAAGTTTTTCGATAAAAGCTTTAGAGCAAAGGACGACGGGGCCTTCCCCACTAGAGGGATGTGCCACGGCCTTCTCCAGCAGGACTGAAGTGCCCCGTCTGCTCTCCCAGCAAACAGAGAAGTGTTTGCAACGTTTTGTGTTTATTCCCCCTCCTCCGTGACAACCCGGGGACAGGCTCTGCGGGTTACAGAGCCCTGCTCCCCCCTCAGCTGGCCCCAGCCCGTTTCCCTCAGGTTTCAGGGAGCGCTGCGCTCTCTGCGGCACTTCCCCGCGGAGGTGCGCCCCTATAGCCGCCGCGCAGTGCGACATTTGGTGCCCGAACAGGGACGTCCCCTGGTATTTCGCACCCCATTAGAACCCAGCGTAGATGGGGTCTAAAAGCGACCATGAAAATTCCCTGGCCAGCAGCTGTTGAAGCGAGGACCGTCACGGACCACACCCCGACTGGATTGGGAGAGGCGCCTCATCCCTGGGGAAGGGGATCAGCGACGCCATCCCTGTGTGGGTGGAGCTGCGGGCGTGTGCAGGTAAGTTTCAGGGAGAGCTTAGGGCCGGTGCCCATTTGGTAGAGTAGGTTTAATTCATTTAGAATTCCTGTCCTGTGTTTTCCCTTCCCCTTGCTAGCATCTGAAAGTTTCAATCTGAACTCAAAAGAAAAAAGAAAGAAAGAGAAAGAAGAGAGAAACCCTCCTTGCAAACTTGCTTTCTCTCCCTTGAGTCAGCTGCATTTCAGGCACAGGTCGAGCATTTAAATGCCAATAGGGCGCTTGCGGATATAAAGACTCCCGTGAAAGAATAAGCTGGACGTGGACCGGCACAGGACACTAGGCAGGTCTCCCTCCAGGCGGAAGACAAAGTCCACGCAACGAGAGGCACACGGTCAAAGCCTTCACAGTCCCAACCCTGCGGCACATTCACATCTAGGTTTTAACTCTCCAAACGAGAAAGTAAGACTCTAGCTTGGAGTGAAAAGTGTAGTTTTTTTCAGACCCTTTCTCTCCTTCCCCTCCACTTTTCAAATTGGAAGTCTCCAGCCATTAAGTAATAAAACAGTCAGGAAAGTGAATGAGAGCTTCAGTCTCCCCTGAGCAGCTCTGAAGATAAGAGGCGCCCTCCTCCCAGCTCGGGGCTCCACGCTTTTCATAAAAAGCGGAGTAGAGTTGAGAGAAACTGGAGTTGGAAAACAGAAACAACAGCATCCCAGCCACAAAAATGGGCTCACAACTTTCTAGGGAACAGAAAATATACTCTCAACTGCTTCAGCATCTTCTTAAGGCTGCAGGATGCAAAGTTAAAGAGAAAAATATAGTTAATTTGTTGCAGACAGTAAAGAAATACTGTCCATAATTTTAAGAAGGTTATTTGGATTTGGAAGTATGGGAAAAGGTCGAAGAGAAACTGAAATGGCTTCAAGGAAATGGAATCCTTATAGTATGTCAGAATTTATTATACTTATTTTAGAATGTTGGGTATATATGTTGCAGAAGGGTCAATTAAGTCATAAATGATCTATGAAAGCTCAAGAAGGATTGTGTAGGGAAAAAGAAGGAAAAAGAAAGAATTGAAGAAAGTGAAGGATAGGGAAGGAAATAAGAAGGTGAAGGATTATAGACAAAAAGAGTAAGAAGGAATACACGAAAGAAATATATACTACATCCATATATGGCATGGGAAGGAAGGATATTAAAAATAGAAAATGAATGAATGAAAAATAAGTGTAAAAGTCTTTTGAAACACCATTACTTTCAGACCTAGAAGTGACTAGGTCATGAGAACAATAAAGTAATTAACTTGCTAATCCTAACAGCAGGATGTCTGCTTCTACTGGACTGAAGGAAAAAAAGTGGCACTTTTAAACTCAGGCGGTTTTTCAGCTGTGCCTGAGGCCTGAGGCCTACAATCTCAGCCTACTTATAAGACTGATAGTGGCCAGGTTGCACAGCAAAGTCAACTGAAGAATTTTTAAACAAATGGAAATTCAATATAAAACAGGAATCTCTTGTAATCTTATCAGTCAAGCAATTGAGGAGTATACTCCTCATACCTTTAAGTCTCTCCTCTAACAAAAAAAGGAGAATCAGAAGTCCTCCAGTAAAAATTTACTAAAACCTTACTAAAAATTTGATAATAATAGCCATATGTACCTGTAAATTCTCATTGTGACAATCACTTAATATTCCAATAGAGAAACATTTCCACTGGAGGAAGCCCAATGAAGGGCCTCATCCCTTGGTATCTTACAGGGACCCCCTAGGAATGGAAACTGTGAAGGACCGACAGAGTTACCAACCTGAGGGAAAAGGGTATGTTTGTTTTTAAGTCTCAGCAGGACCACTGTGTGCAACCAGTCGGAATGAACCGAATAGAGACACCTGACCAATCAGCTATCCCAGATCGTCATAACCAAGCGACGAAGCATGCAGACCTGCCACCAGAAGCCGGAGACGTCAATAATCAGGACTCTCTCACCCCCTGAAAATCAGTCTTTAGCATATCTTTCTATGTTTTCTGCCAGCCCTGTGAGAATAGCCATTTGCTTTATTCTACTATGCTTGGGAAACTCACAGGTTGCAGCCAATGATCAGTTTATTTATTGGGAGTCACATCTTAGACCCACCAGTGTTTAAGCTACACACCTGGTGGAATCCAGAACCTCCATTGTCCAATAATGACACCAAGAGGACGGGAGGTATTTGGCTCCCCCCGATGGACCTCTGCAAAGGGACAGACATTGAATGTCGTCCCAAATAATGCTGTGTATGTTTCTAATCATCTACCAGCGCGTTCTTCTACCTTGCCTGACACACTGTGCCTGCCTATAACCTTTAAATGGTATGTCTATGCCTTAAAAAAACAGAGAATTCCAAATTAATTTCCCCTTAATTGGAGCATTAGGTTTTGACAGAGAATAAAATGGGAAAATATATATCCCCCAAATATATCTATGTATGTATTTAAATGCAGGGCTAATAATCCACTTGTCTGGTCCCCTTATAGGGATCAAACTCCTTCCTTCATTGACATCCCCGGCACCCCACTAGTAGCTGAAAATTGAGGTGCCAGATAGAAAGATTTTGTCCTTAATAGGCCAGCAAAAAGCCCTGCAGAACCTATGAGAGGGTCTAGAGGGTATTCTGACATCAGCTGGTCTGGAGAAGGAACGGGAGCACCTGTCATTAGAATTATTTCTAAGAGTCATACCAGTCTTTGGCATACCAACACCTGGAAGATGGGACTCCCATTTATAGAAAGAGCTTGGGGTCAATTAGCATATCGGAAGCAAGACACCGGAAAAGGATATTATGTTATCTAGAAAACTAATGATTCCTCGGTTACTGTCTATACTTCCCATCCTTATTTGTTTCTGGCTGTTCCAGGAAACTTTCTGTTGTCCTTTAACAAGGAGTCCTGGACATATACTTTGCAAGTTAGTCCTGAATCTATATATGCCAGTTGCCTCACTCATGCTAATATGACCTCCCTTAAACTTACTTCCATTTATGTCATACGGAGGCAAACAGAAATCTGGCTGCCTGTGGATGTCACCTGGACCCAGGAGGTCTGGCAGCCCTGAATCGGGCCTTCACCCAGAGCAGAGTAAAATGCTTTATAGGCATGCCTGTTGCTTGCATTGCATCTGCTATTGTTGTTGCTGCCTCTGCTGCAGCAGCCCGCACTGCCCTTGCTGAGTCCGTCCAAACTGCTCATGCTGTTGATACTCTTCTCACTAACACCACACAGGAAAGGATCCAGCAAACTCGAATTGATCAGGAGATCCTCACCAGGCTTTCAGTTGTGGAATCAGCCGTGATATGGCTGGGAGAATGATAGGATGCCATTGTCACCCACCAGCAGCTCACCTGTGATCCAGGCTTCTCCAAGCTGTGCATCACCCCACTGCAATGGAATTCCAGCCAACACTCTTGGGCAGAAGTGCAACACCGCCTTAGAGGGGCCTTCTCATCCAATTTGAAAGGTCAGATCGATCAGCTCCAGCTTGAGCTGCATCAACAACTTCAGGACATTAAGGGACTCTCTAAGCTGGAAACTGCCCAAACTCTAAATGATAATTTCTATTGGTCTAATCCTAAAACTTGGTTTGAGGGTCTGAACCTCCATTTATGGATTATGGGTGCTGTAGGATGTTTATTGATCATTATTGTCTTCTGTGCCTTGCAATGCATTTACAAGTAGTTCTTGTACTTTATATCTGTGAGAAATAAAGTGAGAGAAAAACAAGTTGCTAGTTTTGTCTGACTTGCCTCAATGTCTGCTTTCACAAACAAAAAAGGGGGAGATGTTGGGAAACGCCCAGCCTGGTTTCAGGAACTGTAACCCTGCCAACAGCCTGGAGGGCCTCAAGGCTGGAAATAATCAGGAGGCCTTGGAAAAACAGACTCCTGAGGTGACTTGAACTGTTCCCCTGGGCAGGGGCATAACCCCTGCCTCTCTGCTTTGCCTTATGATGGTCCCTGCCAAGGACGGGTAAGACCCCTCAGGGGAGGGGCAACCTAAGACAGGTATTGGCCGATAAAGGCAGCAGATAAGAAATTGGGGGACACAGAAAAGGGGCAAAGAGGCACCCACATCTCTCGGCTTAACCTGGGCACGGCCAGAGTCCTCATTACAGCTGAGAAGCAGTCTCCTTATCTCTTGGTGGCTCCTTTCCCCCGCCTGGCTCAGGCTTGAAACAGTGCAGGAAAAACAGCACTAAATCAGATCTGGTGGTTGCCAGGGTAATCAGGCCTAAAAGTAAATTCTTTAGAGTGAGCTCTATTCCTCCCTCATGTCTCTGGTCATCTCATGCTGCAAAGGACCTTCAAATTATTTATACCCCTTTCCCTTTACCATTAAGGCACTTGCCCTTGTCTTCACTCTCTTTTGTTTAGACTGGTCTCCTCTCAGACCCATGTAAATCAATAAATTCCTGTCACTTGTTTCCTTAAAAGTATCTATTCTCTGTGAAATTTAACATGCTAATATAACAAGTATACATACGCGTTCCTGTTGTCTAGCTCATTGATAAGTTTTTCAATAAAAGCTTTAGAACAAAGGACAACGGGGTCTTCCCCACATAGGGATGTGCCAGGGTCTTCTCCAGTAGGAGGAAAGTACCCCTTCTGCTCTGGAGGCAAACACAGAAGTGTTTGCAACGTTTTGTGTTTATTCCCCCTCCTCTGTGACAACCCGGGGAGAGGCTCTGCGGGTTTCAGAGCCCTGCTCCCACCTCAGTTGGCCAAATCCAGTTTCCCTCAGGTTTCAGGGAGCGCTGGGCTCTCTGTGGCACACCCCCATGACGGCACACCCCTATAGCTGCCATGCAGTGCGACAGGCCTGGTGAAGGTTCTCCTGAGGCTTTTGGGAGAAGTTGCAGGCCAGGAGGGTTGATCCCAAAAATGTCCTGTGTGTCCTCTATCACTGCTCTGGAGTGTTGCACAAAAGTCATTTCTGTGTCCCTGTCAGCCCACAGGGCCCAGAGCTGGAGCATCTCCATGTGAAGATCTAACCAGGAGACTAACCGGCCCTGTGTGTACTTTTGTTAGAAGAAGAGAGATTCTTGTAGAAGCCTCAGCCCATCTGGATGGAAGAAACCACAGATTCCCGGTTCTCCTCTTCCATTATGCACAAGAAATTTCCCTTGTTCCTTAGGACATCATGAACTAGACTGACGTCTTCAGAAGCAACAGGCAGGTGTCCCACAGACCAGGAACTCTGGGAATGAAAAGTCATCCCTGATTCTTACAAGGTCAGGCTGTGCTCTTCCCTCTCTGGCAGTAACTCTTCCAGGGGGGTGAGGATCCAGAGTGCCTGTCAGGTCAGGTACCCTGAGAACAGGAAGAACCCAGGCCTGGGGAGGTGACACATGACTCACAGGGCGGGACTGTGGAGGGCAGTGCTTTTGGACGAATAAAATGCAGTCGAAACCCTCATGTTAGGACGTTCCTTCTTTCCTGCTGACTGCATGAGAAGTGAAAGGCTGACCCTAGGATGTGCCCAAGCAGACAGTGTCCTCTTGTCATGCTGACACCAAGTATTTGGGTCTTTGAGGAGCATGATTTGACAGCAAGTGCACACAGAGTGACAGGCTTCCATTGTATGATTTCCCTTATCAGTTTAATGAGTGTTTACAGAGCATCTGTCATGTGTCAGGCTCTCGGCTGAGCCCCAAAAACTCCAAAGAGAATAAGACATGTGTGGTCCTTGTGCTTATTGAGTTTGCCTTGTAACAGAGACAGGGTCTCAGATAAATCATGGCTCTAGGGAGTTAATTACATCCAGTGAAGGGCCATAAAGGGAAACTTCTGGTGCATTAATAGCACGCACTTGAGTCTCAGCTCACCTGGGGATTGCAGAGAGCACCTCTGAGAAAGGACCTCTTGGCTGAGACCTGAAGCGTGGTGGCCATTTTCCCCCTGAAGAACAGAGGGTGTTGAAAAATAGTTGCCTGCAGGTGACTAGCTCTTGGTGGGCTGACCCTTGGCTGGATGGAGGAGCAGACACAGTCCACATGGGGAGCTTGGGGAGTTAGGAAGACTGCGTAATGATTAGTACTGGTGAGGCTGGTCCCTGCTGTGCCTTGGGTGCAGCTCGAGGGGGCAGGGATTATCCCTGCCCAGAATGGCTCAGCCGGCAGAGTAATTCTGCTGCCCCCTGGTGGACAAGCAGGAAAATAGGCAAGAAAATGTCATGTATCAGGTGTTTGTTTTGTTTTGTGCTTTCTGTTCAACGTATACTTTAGGCTGTAATTAATATATGTATGTATAATTTTAATATATTTATTGAATTATATTTTGATATAATAATCTTAACCTATGAAAAATATGTAATATATGAATTGTTTTCAGACTCATGCACCATAGAAGTTGTACAATGAAAATAAAGAACATGTCCCTTACTATTAAAGTCTTTTCATGCCCTCTTCTAATCTCTTCCTTCTTCACCTCTTCTCCACTTATTTTAATGTTAAGGAAACTCCCATCAGCTTTTTCTTTTTTTCATATATTCTTTTTCCTTTTCTGGAATTTTCAAATTTTTATTATAAAGTACATAAATTTCAGCTGATGTTGGCTTCTTGATGCAACACAATTGTTTTTACATAGCTATTTCTTTTCATTCTCTAGTTATATCTAATTCCAGGGATGCATTAGTTTTGTTTATCTATTCACCCCTTTATGGACATCTGCTTTGTTTCCAATTTGGGGCTATGGAAGTAAACCTGCTATGAACATGTGTGCAGAAAAGTCTTTAACACAAAAAATTAGTGCTTGTAAAATCACTAAATAGCTAGAGAAATGGAAGGTAGGGAGTTACCGCTAGACATCTGGTCTCAAGGTCTCACGGCCACAGCCCCAGAGGTAAAGAAACATCTGCTTCTCCACAGGAAGCTGCGTCTGCACCAGCCCGCCCTGCAGCCAACACAGATGTGGAAAAATGGCCCCATCTGAATTCCAGCTTCTTAATTATTAACAAGTCCACCTCAGAGGCTGAATGTAATTCTCACTTGGATTCTCAATCATTAGGAGTATCGAAAAAGTTGTGTTTAAACTTTCAGTCCTTATATAAAAGGAAACCTAAAAAAAATATGAAGCACATATGCCTAGTGCCCATAGAAAATCCACAGACTGTCTGAGTCTATGCGGAGGCTTTGCAGTTCTGGGAGTGACCCCACCTCAAGAAGCCTCACTACTCTCATGTGATATTGTAGATAAATATTTTATTTTCTTTCTTGGATTTTAGAAAAGAACAGATAAAACTTTTGAAATTTTCTAAGTGATGCAGTTATAAGAGTGTCTTTTGTTGTGAGGAGGCAGCTCTTGGCAGGCCTCAGGACAGTTGCAGAGTTAGGGTGGATCACCAGAAAGATGATGATCTAATAAAAAGCTTGACATTTTTAGCTGTCAATGTAAGAGATGTTTAAACCTGAAGAGTATTTTTGTGAGTCTACTTGAACCAAACATGATGATAATTGCTGGGAAGCAAAATCTCAATGTATTGAGATAATGTTCTCAAAAATGGCAATTTTGCACCTGATTTTATACAGAGCTGTCAAATCCAGGGACCTACGGGGTTACATTAAATCCACTGGCTATAGATTAGAGACATGTGAGAAGGCGAAGTCCAGAAATCCCTGTGATTGGGCAAAAAGTAGAACAAATAGATGCATCCATTTGTTAGGTTGGTTGGTACAAGAAAGTTAACAGTTAACAACTAACACAATAACAATAGTAAAGAGAAGGTCTGTGGTCTCTGCTATGGTGCACTGAGGGGTCTGAGAAAAATAAAATTACCCTGACATTTTAAAGGTATGTTATGGAAGAGGAAAAAGACAACAAACACACTCAGTTAAAGATAGGACTCAGCTTTGTCAGGAAAGATACCAGCCTAGGACATGACTACTCACCATGACTCACTTTTGGTTAAAAATTTTAATTTCAGACCATCCTACGTGGTTTCCTTCAGTCTTTGAGTTGGAGGCCCCACCAAGCTGGGCTCCCCCAAGATTGTCAGTTTTAGTAATGGGCCTTTTTTTGTTCACTCTGTTCCTTTTGATAATAAATCAATCTAAGAAATGTATGTTGACCAGTCTTTTGATTAGATAATATTGTCTCAAGTGCTAGGAAGGGATTAATAGGAAATCTTAGTGGCAGCATTTGTCTTGCTGAACGACAAACCATTGGTGATGCAGCAGGACCCTAACCTGGGGTGGAGGTCAAAGCCGGATGTTCTCAAAAGTGAAAAGCAGGTAAATGGGAGGCAGACAGGTCCCACAGACCTTTATTAGAAAACCACTCTGGATCATTTATACTCTATAATCTATCATGGAATAAGTTTTTCTGTTCCATTCTTCCGTATTTTGCATTTTGTCTTATGCGTACATATAGTTTGAGGTCACACTATACAGCAATCCAGTTTTAATCATCTGACCATGAAGTGGGGTCTTATTTCCTATGCCCCACCTATTGTTCCTTATTCATTTTTTAATATTAGCTTGAGTTTTGCTAGTTGTACACTTGGGAGCTGCAACCTCAAGGTTTATTTGGGGACTAGACTATAAGAACACCGGGCTGAAAATTTCAATTACTGCCTGAAGTGCCACAAGTGAGGAGGACGGTAAGAGTTTCATAAGAAAATGTCCTGTACGAGAAAGACAGATACCATAGGATTTCACCCATATGTGGAGTCCAATGAAGAAACAGAACTAACAAGCAAAACAGAAACACACTCATAGGGAAGGAACAGATGACAGCGAGTGGGGGGATGAGGGTGGAGGGATTGAGCAAAAAGAGAGAAGGACTCACAGGCCTGGACCACAGTGTGGTGACTGCTGAGGGGTGGGGAGTATAAGGGGACTAATTGGTGATGGAGAAGAGAATAAAAACTGAATTAAAAAAATAACAGACATCATTTTTTGTATTTGTCAGAGTGTTCAACTCACTGTTAATTGGTTTCCCTGAATTTTTAACATTTCGGTTCATGTGGAGGACTTAAAAATAGCCCAAAGGAGTTCCAGCCTTTTACCTTAAACCAAGGAGGCCCAGAATTCTGAGGAAAACTCACGCAAGCTCATCGGATACACTTCCAGGAGTTGGTGAGGAACAACGGGTCCCTGCTGGTACCCGGGGAAGTGGGCCCGGACGGGCTTCTCTGGAATCTTGCCACACTGCTCCAAGTAATCTCAAAGTAGGAAACGCTTAAACATGTACAGAATTTTTAGGAGTTAATTTGAAACAGCAAACAATATCTCAACAAATCGAAAGAAACCTCCAAGGAATGGCAGTTTTTCACCTTATTTTATACATTACAGTCAAAGGGGAAAAACGTAGGGGTTACAACAATGTATTTGTGATGGGTTACAGAGTTGGGAGAAAGCCAAACAGGTGAAATCTGGGATTGGGTAAAAATTAGAACAAATAGACATGCTTTTACAATAATGGGTATAAGATAGTGGCAGTTAATTAATGTGATAATAATATCAATGAAAAAATTTTTAAATCTCTGTTCAGGTTCAAGAAAGAAAGATATAATTCTGACATTTTAAAGTTATATTAGCAGATGGAAAAAAGCATGAAAAACAGAAGATTGACATTTTCAAATAAAAGAACACAGACTAAAACATGGATACCTGCCTTGATTCACTTTTAGTTACTAAGTTTTAATTCCAGACCATCCTATGAGGTGACCTTATGTCTCTGGGTTCATAAGGGTCACCATGCAGGCCTTGACTGAGGTTATCAGGTTTAGTATGTGCCTTTTTTAAAATTCATATATCCCAATCCTCCAAAACCTTTGAGAGGGAGAAGTGCTACAAATAATGAAAAATGGACAATTATTTAATCAAACACCAATACAAGGAAACATTCACTGCTCCCCCCCCCAAAAAAAACCCATAATCTAAACCTAAGGATCAGAGATGTTCTGAGAGTGGGTGCCCAGGAAAGATATAGAAAGTCCATTGCCATCCCGAGGGGCTCACTTTCAAAGAAACTATGGGGTTGGTGACATCATACTGATGATTCCTACATTTTTTTCTCCTGACAAGGTCTATGCTGAAAGTTCTGTAGCCACTGGACAGTGTCATCCTCTAAAGGAGCTGCAGGCTCTCACTTCTGTAAAAACACTTGTGTAGCAGCCAGAACCATGGGTCCTCATGCTCAGTGTGTGTGGTGTTGTGGGCTAGAGAGTTGGACACTCGCAGCTCTGTGGAGAGACAGAGGATGTGGCTGATAGAGAGTGGGCTGGGGACCTTGGGCCACTGTGCACCTTCGGACATCTCAGCGAACCACAGTCCACAGTTAATTTTGTAAAGGTCAACTGAGAGTGAAATATTTTGTTTCTGCCTTTGTTGAAGTGCCAAAGAGGGGGCTGGACCTTGTCTCTGACCCCAGAGTATCCCAGAGTGAGCCCTGAAATGTTCCTGTGGGCATCTCTGTACTATCAGCAGAGAGAGCCCCTTCAACTGGGTCTGGAAGATTGAACTTCACCCAGAAGCTCCATGGAAATGCAGTGTTGCTTCCTCAGTACCCAAGTCTTCTTATCCTCAGGCTGCAAATGGCAGTCAGTGCCCCCAATAAGCTGCACTGAGTTGAGGCTGAGGAGCCGCTGGGCAGTGGTTCTGGCAGTGCCCGTTAGAACAGGATAGGGGCAGGGCACTCGCAGCTCATGAGTCCTAGAACCTCAACATCAGAGAAAAATGTTCCTCTCGCATGACCTTTCAATGATCTTTTCCGAGGAATTTATCTGACTTCACAAAAGTCAGGCCCCACTCCTCATGTAAATGTGCACGTTGGGAAAGTCAGGTTTCTATTGCCTGTCCAACTCTGGGGCCAAGCAAATTTAGCAGTCAGTCAGGGGGCATTTACATGGTGTTAAATAATTTTTTATTCAATAACAACAGTCCAATGTCATCCTCATGACATTGTATATGAAGAAATTTTATCTAAACATTTTTATCTGTTTCAACAGGACTTTACTTTCTGGCCAGCAAGTTGAATAACATGCTCAAATAACTCTCTAGAGAGTTTTTATGGTTCACCAAAGACAGGGACTGTAGGAATAGAAGAAAACTACTCAAGACAGCAAAGGCCATACATGAAAATCCATAGTTAACGCAATACTACATGGAGAAACACCAAATGTTAATACAATTGTAAATAAGATGAAAGTAATTTTTCCCCGCTTACTCAAATAGTTAGGGAAGCCATTGGTGGAACAATTAGGCAAGAAGATGACCTAAGTGGTACTCAAATTGGAAAAAAAAAAAAGAAGAAAAATTCTCTCTTCAACAGGCAACTTATTCTCATATGTAAAAAGCACTAGAAATCCTGCCCTCCACACACACACACAAAACTGTTAGAACTAATACTAATAAATTCAGTCATGTTACAAAAGACATAATCAACAGTCAGCATCACTTCTATTTCTCTGTAACAACAGTGAGCAAACCCCAAATGAATTTAAGCAGTTTCATTTACAATAGCATCGTTAAGAATAAAATAATTAAGATAAAAATTAACCAAGCGTGTGAAAGATGTACACACTAAACACTACCGAATTTTCTGGAAAAATAAAATAGAATAAAAATAAATAGAAAAAAATCTGTTTTTGGATTGAAATGCTTCCAATCATACATATTTCATACAATCTATATCAAAAGCCTAACAACACAGTAAGCTCCAAAGATAACCTTCCTCTAACCTGTTCCAACAGGTACTGCCAGAACAATTGCCCAGCTGCTCCTCAGCCTCTACTCAGTGTGTCTTTTGTAGGCACTAACTGCCATTTGCAGCCTGAGGACAAGAAGACTTGGGGTATTGAAAAAACAACTTTTTGCATTTCTATGGAGCTTGTGGGTGAAGTTCAATCTTCCAGACCCAGTCCTGCTTTGGGAGAGGAACAACAACAATCTAACCCTTGTCTAATCAAGACTCTGAGAACTTTAGCTTACTCTCTGAAAACTGAGATCCCTGTACTCTAGCCTGCATTCGCCACATCAGTTTTTTTACTCTTTCTTCTCTTTGATCTACCTCTGTGTCTGTAATTTCTTCCCTCTTTGGTATTGTTTCCCACCTCCTCTTCAGCCATGAGCCAGACTGCATGGTCCTCATGCATTCCCATCACTCTCAGATTTCTAAAAATTTTGTCCCAGAGTAGCTACTAGTCTTTTCTCACTCTTGGTCTGCCTCTAATTCCATTCCCAGCATCCCATCATTTTTCCTGGGCCCATCAAGCTCTACAACTTGGGCTACTGTTCCCTTGGGAATAAAGAGGAGCATGTTTCTCTGGTTACCTCTCTTTAGGGTTCCAGTCTCTCTTCTTCCCCATTCTTACACACCCACCCACCCCTCTACCACTGTATGGTCTGACCATTTTCAATGACTTTTTGTTTTATTCCCCATGTAATGAAGGGTATAGCCCCACCCCCCACTGATTTCCCAAGTCAAATGTTTGGTTTCAGTATCAAGACACATATCTGAGTCTTCAAGGATCTTATTCTTTTTTTTTTCCATAAGGCCATCTTGTCTCCCAAGACCACACCCACATTTGGAAGAATTGCCCCCTCTTCTTCCCCACCCAAATTTTCCTACTCCAGTGACTCTCTCCTTGGAGGGTGCCCCCCCAAACCCATCCTTATCCACAATATGGGGTCCTCAGCCTCTTCCTGAAAACCTGCCCCACTCCCTCTTCCTTCTTTATTCTCCTCCTACTAAAACAACGTAGCCACACACACTATTCTTCTTTGCTGTGCTTCTCTAATCATCACAACTTTCCTTCTATTTCTGCCTGAGATCTTACCCCTTCTTATATCCCCTCATGGCTCTCTGATTTCTGAAGGTCATCTGAACTGTAGATATCTCTAAGATTTTTATCTATAATTAAAAGCCAACCAGAGCTAACAAAGCTAAAATTAACCCTGAGAATAATGTCTGTTTTCCTATACCATGTATCCTGTTTGTACACTTTCCTTGAGTCAAGCACCCAGAGTTTATGAAAATGCCAACAAAAGCCTAGAAAGTGTTCTGTATTGTGGATTTAGCCCAGAGGACTCTGATTGATCACAAGGCAGTGAAGTCATTGAATATACATGACAAAGAGCAGGGGACATACCCCACTGCATTTTAAGGAGTCATTGTATTCCACACACAGTCAGGGTTCTATTACAAACTATATTTGAACATTTGTGCATGTGAGGTGAAAAAGCATGTAGAATTAGAACAATGTTGGTGGTTAGGGTTTGTCATTTTCCACACATGAAATTTGCTCAGTGTTCCTGCCAATGTTAGTGAAAACACCTTAATGATTCCCTTGGCCCTGTGCCATCCCCTGAAGACTGTGGAGAAAATTTCACACAGGGGGTGAATGAAAGAGCAGGTCGTAACTTGTTTGTCTCCAAAGTACACCTGGGTGGATAAGGCATTCAGCCAGTTTACACATTCCCTAACAGTCCTGGAGACCAGTTTCCTGAGTGGGCATCACTGAGCTGAAATTCTGCTGTGCTTCTGCAGGACCCTGCTCCCTTCTCAGACTCTCTGGGGAAATCTGTGCCTTCCCAGCTTCTGTTCTTATTCTTGTTTCTTGTTCCCCCACCACATGCACTTTTCTAACCCTTGCTTCCATGGCCACATCTGCTTTTTTCTTCTGTAATTTGATTTTCCTCTGTTTCTCTAAGTCATAAAACACAAACAATTACATGGAGAGACCACCCAGAAAATCCAAAGTAGGCTTTCCATCTCATCACATATAACATCACCATCGGTGCAGTGTGTCTTCTGCAGAATATAACAGTCACAGGATGAGGGACATAACTCAGGATATTTTCAGGGGCCCTCACCATTGTAATCTAACAAAGTACTTAATGCAGGAGGCTAAAAGCAAAGGAAGACGTGCCTCCCCCATTTACCTAGTCAGTCTGTGATGTAAGTAAAACTATGATCGTGCAGGGGAAGCCCTTGAAAGTCTGTATGTATCATCTCCACTGACTAGGAAAATGAAAACCTTGAGACTGTGTATTCGCCTCTAGGCCTAGAAGTGAGTAGGGGAGGGGTTCTATAATGCTCAAAGAAAGCTCATAAAATAACTTTGGTTAACTGACTGACTCCCATTACATATGCAAAATGAAAAAAATAATATCTAGACAGGAGTGTCCAAACCATGGTCAGTAGGTGGCATGTGGCCCAGGATGGCTATGAATGTGACCCAACACAAAACCATACATTTACTTTAACGTTTTCTTCATTAGAAGAAAATTTAATGGGGTCTGTGTATTTAATGTGTGACCTGAGGCAACTCTTCCTCCTTCAGTGTGTTCCAGAGATGCAAAAAGGTTGGACAGCCCTGGTAGAGCAAGGTAAGGATTTGTGCTAATAGACCCTGACACATACCTGAGTTGGGGTAGTCACATCTTCCTGGGGAAAGTTGGCACCCTCTAACAGGTCAATCGTTATGTAAAACCTTCATCCCCATCCCACCAACTATATAAGTCCTCAGAAGAAAGGGCTGTCGTGGCCCTTTGATACTATTACCATAGAGGGAACACCTGCTCACCTGTTTTCTGGCGGGGGCCGCTGACTACTGGTCTTCTGGCCACCTGGGTGCTGGGCTGTGTTACAGGAGAAAATCCCAGAAACTCTGTTCATCTTGCAAATGCAGTAAAGAACTATAGGTCACTGAGCCTGTTAGCAGGCAAGCAAAGTTTACCAGTGCTAAGTTCTACCGGGAGAACAAAAGCAAGGGGGCTAAAAGCTTTCTGAATATACCCTGCTGCACTCCTGTGTCCTTGAACAAGGTAAATGTTTTCTTCACAGCCATAGCTCCTCATTGTCCCATCCCTGAAGAAGGGTATGAGTGCTTCCTTTTCTTTTGGGCCGTTGTGTTGCCAAATATCTATCCAGACACTCTGATTCCAGGAATGAGCAGAATTGGAATGAAAATGGGTTTGGGCACCAGGGGACAAACTCCTCATATGAGAGCCATTTCTAAGGGTATAAAACACTCTAGTCATATCTGTGACTTTGTAATTAGCCAATCCTTGAGGTCTGACCTCATTCTTGGAACCAAGGCTAACACACACACTCACAAAATCTTCTAAAGATTCAAATATTTCATTTATGAAAGACAAAGCTTTAGAATTTCTAGTGGATAATATGACTGCATTTCTCATGGATGATTTTCAAGTATTTATGACAAATTAGTGATATGCCTAATGAACCTGTTGTAAAAAATTTTAAAACAGATGTTTTCTACAGAAGAAGTTTCTTATTTCCAAGTGAAATTGTTTTATTTGAGCTAGAGTTGGCATAAGAGAGATGATAGACTACAGAATAGAGTCACCATTGCATACAGTTAAACCAGAATGAAACAAAAGCTGGAAAAGAGTTTAGCTTTCTTAATTTCCTCTCACAGTTCCTGGTCTAAAGCCTCGAAAACCCTGTCTTGTCCTTACCTCATGGAGTTTTTTTTTTTTTTTAATTGTTGAAATGCATTTGTCTCCACTTTCCCAGCATCACTTTCCCCTACCCCACTCCCCTTCCCTCAGTCGTTCCCACTTTGGCTTTGTCCATGGGTCCTTTATACACGTTCCTTGATTTGACCCTTCCCCTCCCTTTCCTCATTACCCCCTCTCTCCTTCCCTCTCATTACTGTCAGTTTCTTTTTTATTTCAATGTTGCTGGTTGTATTTTCCTTGCTTGTTTGTTTTGTTTATTAGGTTCCACTTATTGGTGAGATTGTGTGGTATTTCTCTTTCACCACCTGGCTTATTTCACTTAGCATAATGCTCTCTAGTTCCATCCATGCTGTTCTGAAGGGCAGTAGCTCTCTTTCTGCTGCGTAGTATTCCATTGTGTAAATGTACCAAAGTAGGAGGGATCACAATACCGGACATCAAACTATATTGCAAGGCCACTGTAATCAGAATAGTCTGGTACTGGCATAAGAACAGACACCTAGATCAATGGAACAGAATAGAGAACCCAGAAATAAACCCATGTCTCTGGTCAATTAATATTCGACAAAGGGTGCAGAAGCATAAAATGGAATCAAAATAGCCTCTTCAACAAGTGGTGTTGGGAGAGCTGGACAACTACATGCAAAAAAATTGAAAGTCAATCACCAACTGATGCCATACACAAAAATAAACTCAAGATGGATAAACGACTTAAATATAAGTAATGACACCAGAAAGTTATAGTTAAAGAACACTCAAAAAACTCAGAACTAAAATATCATGAAAAACTACATAGAAAAAATGAAAAAAAGAGTTGGAAATGAAGAATATGATAGTTGACATCAGAATATGCTGGAAATAATAAGAAGTAGGTTGGATGAAGTAGAGGATTGATTCAACATTCTGGAAGAAAAGGTAGATAAAAACACCTAATCAGTGCCTCAAAAAGATGAAATAATTAGAAAGAATGAGAATTTTTTAAGGAAGCTTTGGGACAACATAAAGTGTAATAATATCTGCATCATAAGGATCCAAGAAAGAAGAGAGACAGCAAAGGATTGAGTTCCTATTTCTAGAAATAATGACAAAAATCTTCCCTACCTAGTGAGAGAGGAAGACACTCAAGTCCGGGAAGTACAGAGAGTCCTAAACAAGGTTAATTTAAACAGACCAACACAAAGACACACTACTATTAAAATGGCAAAAGTTAAGGACAAACAGAATCTTATTAGCAGACAGCAGAAAGCAATTAATTGCCTACAAGGGAGCTTTATAAAACTCTCAGCTGATTTTTCAACAGAAACATTTAAGGTCAGAAGGGGTTGGGATGGATATTTAAAGTGATGAAAATCAGGGATCAACAACCAAGGCTACTTTATTCAGCAAGGCTCTCATTTAAAATGGTGGAAGCAATGGAGATGTTCCCAGACCAGAAATAACTAAAGGAATTTGTTACTACCAATCCAGTATTATGAGAAATGTTAAAAGTCCTGCTTGAAGAAGAAGGAGGAAGAGGAGGAGGAAGAGGAGAAGGAGAATTATTAAAAGAATAAATTAGCAATAAATGAATGCCTTTCAATAATCACTATAAATGTATACGGCTTAAGTACTCTAATTGAAAGACACAGAATAGCTGAACAGACAAGAACTCAAGACACATATAAAAGCTGTCTACAAAAGAAATGCTTCAGAACAAAAGACATACAGAGTAAATGTAATTGGATAAAAATTTATACAAATACATTTTTTTTAAACTTGGAGTAGCAATTTTAATATCTAATATGAACTTTAAACAAAAAATATCGGAGGAATTAAAGAATCATACTACATAAAGATAAAAAGTTCAATTCAACAAGAGTATATAACTCTGGTAAACATTTATGCACCCAACATATAAGCACCTATATATGTAATGCAAATTTTGATGGATGTAAAAAGAGATATTCACAGCAATACTGTCATTGTAATAGATTTTGACACCCAATTAACATCAAAGGATAGATCTTCCAGACAGAAAATCAAAAAGGTGGTGGCACTTTTAGATGACACACTAGATCAGATGAATTTAACTGATACCCTCAGAGCATTTTATCCCAAAGGAGCCAAATATACATTATTTTTAAGTGCACATGAAAAATTTTTTAAAATAGGCCACATGTTAGGACACAAAACACACAATAAATTTAAGAAAATTGAAATCATATCAAGCATCTCCTCTGACCATAATGGTATGAAACTAGAAACTAGCCATAAGAAAAAAACACGTTACCAAACAATGAATGGGTTAAAAATGAGATTTAGTAAGAAATAAAAAGTTACTGCAAAGCAAATGAAAATGAGAACACAACTCAAAATCTATAGGACAAGACAAATAAAGATTTAAGAGAAAAATTTATACATCACAGGCATACAATAAATAGCAGGAAACAATAAAAAAAGTAACTTAAATAAATAACTTTACACTTAAAGCAACTGGAAAAAATCAACACACAAAACCCAAAGTGAGAAGAAAGAATAATAAAGATCAGAGCAGAAATAAGCAAAGTAGGGTCTAAAAAATTAATACAAAATATCAATGAAAACAAGAGCTGGCTTTTGGAGAAGATAAACAAAATTGACTCAACTTTAAACAAACTCATCAAAAATAGGGGGAGAACTTAAATAAATAAAATTGGGAAAAAAAGTGAAGTAACACTGACAGTGTTAAGACAGTCAGTGAAGTCCAAAAGTGAAGGACAGCTGACATTGAAGAAATACAAAAGATTGTAAAAAATAGTGAACAACTATATGCTAAAAAATTGGACACCCTGTTATTTATGGATAAATTTGCAGAACATACAATTTTACAAAATTGAATCAAGAAGAGTTGGAGAATCTTAATAGAAAGATTACAAGTAGAATAATTGAAGCAGTAATCCAAAAACTAGGGTTTTTTTTTTAAACATTTTTTTTGTATTGATTCTAGGAGAGAGGAAGGAAGAGGTAGAATGAGAAAACCATTGATGTGGGAGTAAAACAATAATCAGTTGCCTCTTCCATGCACCCCAACTGGGGACAGAAACTTCAACTCAGGCTTGTGCCTTGCTGGAAATCAAACCTGCAACCTTTCAGTTCGTAGGATGACACACAACCAGCTGAGCTATACAGGCCAGGGCCAAAAACCTTTCAACAAACAAAAGTCTTGGACTGGATGGCTTCACTGGTGAATTTCATCAAACATTCCTAGAAGAACTGACACCTGTTCTCAAACTATGCTAAAAATCTGAAAAGAAAGTGAATTCTAATGAACAAAATAAACTGACACAGAAGCAGGGGTACATGTAGCAGACTGACAGAGGGTTGGGATGAGAAGAAACTGGGTAAAAGACATTAAAGGAATTAGCCAAAGAACATATATGCACGACCCATAGACACAGACAGCAGAGTGCTAATGACAAGAAGAAAGGGGCTTGGGAGCTAAGTGGAGGTGGGCATAAAAGTGGAAAATAAGAACATCTGGAATAGTATCAAAAATAAAAAAAAGTTATTTTTATATGATATGTTGCAAAAAAATACAAATGATTGTGGTTTAATTATTGCTGAAAAAGGAGCACACTATCTAAACAACAAGATTGTCTTGAAATGTATAAAAGATAATATCACATTGAAAATAAATGGTGCTAATGGATACACAACATTATAACTATACTGAATGCCAACAAATTGTGCACTTAAAAATGGCTACAATGGATGTAATCAAGGTGGCGGAGGAGTGAGTTGAAGTCACACTGATCTCCTCCCAGGACCAACCTGGAATTACAACTAAATTGTGGAGAAATCACCAGGAACAAACAACTGAACAAGAGTGAGAGAGGAGTCTTGTGACCTTGGAGACAGAAGAATCAGCTTTAGTGCAATCTAACTGGTAAGGAATGCGGTACAGACCTGAGAAGGTGGGGGGGGGGTGCCCACAGGTGGCAGCACCAGAAGGATATTGAAACGGCTAGTTGGATCCCCCTGGGAAGATCAGGGTCTAAATGAAAAATGGGGATCTCTAGCCCACAGCACCAGAGCCCAAAAAGAACACAGAAAAGTTTGCTGCGAAAAGCGGCAGGTTTGCTCTCTACCAGAGACAGGCAGCTGGAGACGCAAAGAACTGTTTAAAGGGCCAATGCATAAATTTTTATTGGCAGCCACTTAGCCTGGTCTCTGCAAAGGCAGTGGCAGAATGACTTGAGACGCCTGACGAGAGACTGGAGATGGAGGCTTTGGGGAGAGAACTGAGAGAGTAACCAGCGAGATCTTGGTGCTGACTCATGCTCCATGCGGCAACAGCCATCTTGCTCAGGCAGAGAACACTCCACCTGAGTGAGAGCAGTGTCAGAGGATCCAATAGCCCCACCTTGAGGTGTGATTCCACCCTGCCTTGTGCTGTCTAAGCTGCCTGCTGAGTGCAGAATGGCAGCCACAGATAGTAGATGCCTGGTTAAAGGGGGCACAGAGAGGTCTTGAGACACTTGAGGAGAGAGTGGGGATGGAGGCTTTGGGGAGAGAATGGAGAGAGTAGCCGGAGGGATACTAGTGTGGACTCCTCCCCCATATGGCAGCAGCATGAAAGGACTCAATAAATCTGTCTACAAGAGGGACTCCACCTTGCCCTGAGCTGTCTAAGGCACCCTGCTGAATGCAGAGTGAATAGATTAACAGCTGGAGGAGACAGCCACAAACAGTATATTCCTGAAAGTCTTGAACAGACTGCCTAAGATCAGACAGGGTGAACATCTGACATCCTTAGGGGCAGATTGAGAAAATAAAAACAGCGGTCTCCAACCATAGAAGTTCACACCACAAAGTCAGAAAATCAAGACAGATCAACTTAAGAAGCAGAAGCAAAAGAGAAGAGCCTCACAAATAATGGGAAGACAAAGAAATACGCCCCACTTAAGGGAATGGAGGAGTCCCCAGAAAGAGAACTAAATAAAATAGAGGCAAGTAAACTATCAGATATTGAGTTCCAAACAACAGTTCTAAGGAAGTTCAATGAGCTCAGTGAGCTTTGAGAGAATTAACAAAAACTACAGGGAAACTTTGAGGAACTTACTGCAAACTATATCAGCCTGAAAAAGAACATCGAAACTACTAATGAGACAAGAGGAAATGGAGAATACAATTTCTGAATTGGAGAACACAGTAGAGGGAATCAAAAGCAGGCTAGATGAAGCTGAGGACCGAATCAGTGAGCTGGAAGGCAAGGTAGAAAAAAGCTCCCAGAAAGAGCAAGAAAATGAAAAAAAGACTCGATGAGAATGAAGGTGCATTTAGAGAAATGCAGGACAATCTGAAATGTAATAATATCTGCATAATAGTGATGCCAGAAGGAGAAAAGGATGAGGAAGGGATAGAGAACCTGTTTGTAAAAGTCATGATGGAAAACTTCCCTAATTGGAGGAGAGAAAAAGTCACACAAGTCCAGGAAGCACAGAGGGTCCCATTCAAGAGGAACCCAATGAGGCCCACTCCAAGGCATATCATCATTAAAATGGCAAATATCAAAGACAAACAGAGAATCTTAAAGCAAGCAAGGGAGAAAGAGGTAATAACATATAAGGGAGCCTCAATACGGATAGCAGCTAACTTCTCAACAGAAACCCTGCAAGCCAGAAGGGACTGGTGAGAAATATTCCAAGTAATGAAAAGCAAAGGCCTGCAACCAAGCAAGGCTATCCATTAAAATGGAAGGTGAAATAAGGATTCTCCCAGACAAAAGAAGGCTAAAAGAATACACCTCCACCAAACCAGCACTGCAAAATATGCTAAAGGAACTGCTTTAAGATGAAGAAAAAATGTCTATGAATACCCAGTTCCTTTCAGAGTTGCCAATATTTGATATTACCAATATTTTTAATACTCATTAATCTGATTGTGACAATGATGTTATTTTAATTGTTCCTTTATTATTGCTTGAAACTAAACCTGTTTTCTTATATTTCTTGCCTATTTCTATTATTAAATAAAAACTTTAAATGACTTTTTGGTAGTCTTATCCATTTATTGATTGAAGGTATGTAGAACTTTAAAAAAAAAACCCAAAATCTATTAACCATGTTTTAGATGTGTTGCAAATACTTTTCTATTCTATCTCTTGTCTTTTAACTATTTTTATATGTATGTTACTATATAGTTAAATGTTTACTATAGTCATATTGTCAATATTTACTTTATAGCTTCTAGGTTTGAATATTTTAGTTTAGGTCATGAAAAATGTTATTTTGTATTTTCTCCAAAAACTCCTTAGATTCTACATATTAATTTTTAACTCACCTGAATATTTCTTGTATATGTGTGAAATAAGGCTCTCTATTTGTTTTATTTCAACTAATAGTGATCCATGCACCTTATTTATTGAATAAGCCTTATATTACCAATTGATTTGAAATATCAACTTAATCATATATTGTTAGACAGATATATACATTTGTTTCTAGAATACTCATTATATTTCATTGATCTATTTGATTATTTCTGTGCTGGTGTCATGTTGGTTTAATTGCTGAGACTTTATAATGGTTTTAAATTTTCTAATATTTTATAATTAAGTTGACATTTAAAAAAATAAATAAAATGAATCTGCATTTAAGAAATAAAGAGATAGAGATGGAACTCCTACCTTTTGTGACAACATGGATGGAAGTGGAGGATATTGAGCTAAGTGAAATAAGCCAGTTATGAAAGACAAATACTATATGTTCTCAACTATAAGTGGACTCTATTCAACAAAAAAAAACTAACAAGCAAAATAAACTACAGGCATGGAAACATGGAACAGACTGAAAGTGACCAGAAGGGATGGGGAAAGAGGACAATGGTGGAAAGAAGGGGAAGGGCCTAGACAAAGAACATGTATGAATGATCCATGGACACAGACAACAAAGTGGGAATTGACTATGGGAGTGGGATGGGTGGAGGGAGGTAAAGGGGTAAAAATTGAGACAACTGTAATAGAATAAACATGAGTTATAAATTTAACAAACAAACAAACAAATAAATAAATAATTTAAAAAATGGTTACAATGGCAAATTTAATTTTGTACATTTTACCACAATAAAAGTAAAGAAATTAAAAAGAATTATATCCAGTTATCTGTAATTATCTTGACATTTCTTTAATCACCAGGATAATTATTTTTATTTTATTTTTTAAATTTAAAAATTTTTTTCATTTATTTTTTTATTCAAATACATTTGTCTGCACTTCCCCCCCCCCCACCACTTTCCCCTCCCCTCCTCCCCCACCTCCCTCCCTCAATCCTTCCCCACTTTGGCTCTGTCCATGAGTCCTTGATATATGTTCCTTGACTGGACCCTCCCTTTCTCTTTTCCCACCCATCCCTCTCTCCTTCCCTTTTGACTCTGTTGGTTTTTTTTTAATGTTGCTGGTCATATTTTCCTTGCTTATTTGTTTTGTTGGTTAGGTTCCACTTATAGGTAAGATCATATGGTGTTTGTTTCTCGTCCCCTAGCTTATTTCGCTTAGCATAATGCTCTTCAGTTCCATCCATGCTATTGGGAAGTGTAGTAGTTCTTTTTTCCTTTCTGCTGCGTAGTATTCCATTGTGTAAATGTACCCTAGTTTTTTGATCCACTCATCTACGGGTGGGCACTTAGGTTGCTTCCAACACTTGGCTATTGTAAATTGTGCTGCTATGAACATTGGGGTGCATAGGTTCTTGTGAATTGGCATTTTGCGGTTCCTAGGATATAATTCCAGCAGGGGAATCACTGGGTCAAAAGGCAGTTTCATTTTTAGCTTTTCGAGGACATTCCACACTGCTTTCCACAGTGGCTGCACCAGCCTGCATTCCCACCAACAGCGTACTAGGATTCCCTTTTCTCCACAGCCTCGCCAGCACCTGTTGTTTGTTGATTCATTTATGATGGCCATTCTGACAGGTTTGAAGTGATTGTAATGATCTTGGCACTTGCAACTAAATATGGAGTGAAAGATTCAAGATGAATTGTCACTTGGAGTATGATGTGCATTATTGGGAGCTTGGGTAAAGTCTGAGCCCCAATTTCTACTGACAGATTTAGTGTAATAGGGAAAACTGAAGTCAATAAATAATAGAAATGACCACACACTCAGGAAATTGTCACTTCTGGGTTCAGAGGAGGAGTCTGCGGCCCTGGCTGTAGAGGGGCTTCTGGAAGCTGGCAATGAACTGTTCCCTGGCTTGGGTGGTTACCCAGTTGTTGGCTTCATTGTGTTTCACTAATTCATGTGTGCATAGTATAAACTTTCTCATGTCTTCTAAATAAACTAGCTTATTAATTTACAGTATGGTTTTGTTCCAAAATCATTATGACTTTAAACATAATTGCCTTATCTTAAATATAGACAATATTTTAACAGAAATAAAATGATCCATTTTTAATAAATTGGATCTTTGCCCTTTATAATGAAAACCAGAGACATTGAAAAAAGGGAACAAAATGACAGTCATCAGAGGGGAGAGGGAAGGGGGATAATGGGGAAAGAAGGGGAAAGGTCATCAAGGAACATGTAGAAAGGACCCATGGACAAAGCTAAAGGGGGGGTAGGATTGAGAGTATGAGGTGGGGCTGGGGGTGAGTGGGGCCAGGAGAGTGGTGGGAAAAATGGAGACAACTGTACATGAACAATGTAAAAAATAGTCAAAGGGCCTGGACAGACACCTCTCTAAGGAAGACAGACAGAGAGCCCATAGGCACATGAAAAAATGCTCAACATCACATGCCATTACATGGCTACAAACAAAACCACAATGAGATACCACTTCACACTGGTCAGAATGACCATCATTCATAAATTAACAAAACAGTGCTGACGGGGATGTGGACAAAAGGGAACCCTAGTACATTCGCTATTGGTGGGAATGCAGACTGGTGCAGCCACTGTGGAGAGCAGAATGGGATTTCCTCAAAAAGCCTAAAATGCACCCACCTTTTGATCCAGTGAAGCCACTGCTGGATTCTACTCTAAGAATCCTGAATCACTAATTCAAGACCCATGCACCCCAATGTTCATAGCAGCCTTATTGATCATGTCTTCTTATTAATTGTAAAGACATTGCCCTTTGAAAGGTGTTATATGCTTTCAAACATGTAATGGCATTTGCTTTTTAAAATATACAGATTATGTCCCATAGAGAGTATATGATCCTGTTTTTAATAAATGTGTCCTTTCTTGACAAAATGTAAAAATCATGCAATGATGGAAATGGCAGGAATAAGACCTCACATGCCAGTGTGGATGGATGATCTCAGAACACAATGTGCAATAAAAAGAAGAAACAGTCTTCTGTTTACCTAATCCAGGTAGCACGTGTAAGTACACAGGATGACAATAGTCAAACTGAGGCTTGTGTTTTGTTAAGTGACAACCCTACTAGGGGTGATTTTTTGTTTTTTTGTTTCCTTTCTGAAACACAACATGAGAACAGTGCAGATCTTCGGGTCATTCCAAGATAGAGTGAAGAGGACCACGAAAACCCTGCAAAAGCAACCAATGTTTTTTCTTCAGGGACCTTCATGCAAGATTTTGGGCCTTCAGTGCCGCCTGAAAAAAATTATTTTATTATCCTGATTAGAGTTTGTTATTTTAATGCTCTTTATCATGTGAGATTTGCAGCAATTTTATTATTTTATTTTAAGTACATTTCATGGATTATGCTATTACAGTTGTCTCATTTTTCCTTCCCCTTTATTCCTCTCTGCCCCGCAACCCCCTTCTGCCAGAATCCCCCCGCCCCTTATTTCATGTCCATGGCGCATGCATATAAGTTCTTTGGCTTCTCCAGTTCCTATACTATTCTTAACCTTCCCCTGTCTATTTTGTACCTACTATTTATGCTTCTTATTTCCTGTACCTTTTTCCCTATTCTTCCCAACCTGCTCCCTGCAGATAATCCTCCAGGTGTTCTCCATTTCTGTGATTCTGTTCTTGCTCTAGTTGGTTGCTTACTTTGTTTTTGTTTTTGTTTTGAGGTTTAGTTGTTGATAGTTGTGAGTCTGTTGTCATTTTACTGTTCATAGTTTGGATCTTCTTATTTTTTTTAGATAAGTGCCTTTAACATTTCATATAATAAGGGCTTGGTGATGATGAACTCCTTTAACTTGACCTTATCTGGGAAGCACTTTATCTGTCCTTCTTTTCTAAGGGACAGATATTATGGATAGAGTAATCTTGGATGTAGGTCCTTTATTTTCATGAATTTGAATACTTCTTTCCAGCCTCTTCTTACCTGTAATTTTTCTTTTGAGAAATCACCTGACAGTCTTATCAGAACTCCTTTGTAGGTAACTTTCTTCTTTTGCTGCTTTTAAGATTCTCTCCTTATCTTTAATCTTGGGTAATTTAATTATGGTGAGTCTTGGTGTGTTCCTCTTTGGAATTCTCTGAGTTATTTGCAACTCTCTGAGTTTCCTGGACTTGTATATCTATATCCTTCGCCAGATTGGAGAAGTTCTCCTTCATTATTTTTTCAAATAAGTCTTCAATATCTGGCTCTTCCTCTCCTTCTTCTGGCACCCCTATGATACCAGTGTTGGAATGTTTAAAGTTGTCCCAGAGGTTCCTAAGCCTCTCCTCCCTTTTTTGAATTCTTGTTTCTTCATTCTGTTCAATTTAAATGTTTATTACTGCCTTTTGTTATAAATCGTTGATTTGAGTCCTGGCTTTAAATTGGTTGTTATCCTTCCTTTGGTTGTGTGAGGAACCTAAGCATATGTACGTACACCTCTACCTTGGCCAGAACTCAATTTACCAAGATATGCAGCAATTTTAAGTTTGGAGTCTCCTGTGACTGAGCAAAAGATATCAGAAATGAGGCCCATTACTAGAATGATTCCTACACATTGACAAGCCTGGAATTAGTCACATTTTACAGACAGTGAAACCCAAGAGAAGGTACTCACTTCTAAAGTGCAATTATTAACAGCTTAGTTAGTTGCCTTTTGAAGAATAAGCAGACATTCTGCACAGAATTATAGTGGTTGTAGAAACACAAAGGGCATCCTGATTGTCACTGGCCTTAAGGAACTGATATTCTAGTAATGTAAGAGAAGAGATAAAGCAGCATTTAAAATGACAATAAATCCTCTAAAGGATAGTCAACTGGGGTGAAGGAGAGAGGGAATGGTGGATGGGTTGAGGCTTACTGAGTAATGTAAGATGGTCAGGGAATCTCCATGATACTGTAACATTTGAGTGAGACCTAAGGAGGTAAAAGGGATCATGGAAATCTCTAGTGAAAGCTAATATGAGAGAGAGAGAGAGAGAGAGAGAGAGAGAGAGAGAGAGAGAGAGAGAGACCTGTGCAATGGACTGTGGGAAGAAGGTCCCTTGGCAAAGGCAAAGGTCAAGGAACTACTGTGGCCTGAATAAATGAAATGAAAACAATGGCATCAGAATTATAAACAGGAACTTGACTTTTTAGGACCATGCTATCAAAGGGTCAACTGTAAGGAGCTTTAGAGCCTGTGACAGGAACTAGACCAACCACATCACTAAGTATCCTATTTATTCCATTTGATATTTTCTTCATTGCAAGACATTCTCAACCAAAGAACTGACTTGCTTTATGTTCTGGTAGAAACCTCCCTGTCACTTTGAGCAGCACTAATGTGGGACACTGTGGGATGTGGTGAAGCCTGGATTTTTGTGAGATTGAGATGTAAGTGACAGGAGGAATTTGGAGGGGGAGGGGAGAAGAAGCTCTCCTGAATTGAGTTTTAAAAGAATTTTAAAGGAATAAAGGAACCAACCCAACCAACTCAGCAGCTTTCTTTCACATCATCAACACACACACACTTCTGTTATGTCTCTTCAGTATCTTTTCTAAAAACTAATATTTAGTGTAGATCTTATTGTGTAGATTTAATGCTTTTCTTATTTGAGCCAAGTAACTTTGATTCCCTTAAATTTGAATCTCTGATGTGTATCAGAGATGGAGAATCCTCCTTCTGTCAGCAACAAATGTATGTGGGGAAAGTCTGGTCCTGCTTATTAGACATATGTAATGATTAAATAAAAAAGAATAGAAAAAAGTCCCAAACACTCCACATCCTTTCACACATCCTCCAAGTTGTCTTGTGTTGGTGTGAACCTCTGGTGGTCCCATTACAAATGGCACCTTCCAATAGGGTCAAACCAGTTTTTTCAACCTAGAGTCATTGCTAGAGACAGAACCAGGAAAAGGACGGATCAAGTGAATACGCAAGGCTCTTTGTTAAAGTCATTAAGAATTTCAAGATTGTGAAAGATGAGTATTAAACCTATAGCAGAGTCTTCAAAGTGATGCACAGATTGTGAGCCCATGAAGCTGGCCCTCCCTAGCGGGGCAAGAGTATCTGTTCATTCCCCTAGTGAATTCAATGAGAAACTCAAGTCACAGAATAGCTACATACCTATAGTTAATGTTATATTTAATAGTGCAAACTAGAAACTTTCCCACCATAGATGAGCAATACATCAGGTTTTCTAAATGCCTTAGAAGACAGGTGTGCTCTCATGGGTGGAAGTGGGTGTCTTTTAATGAGCCTCTCAGACAATGATGTCAGTGATGATAGTCACACTAGCAACAGAATCAGCTACTCCATTCCTGCCAGAACAAATGTCTTCCTCAGAGCTGGAACACAGCTACAAACCTCTGTTTTAAAGAGATTTAACCAGCTGTCCCCATGACATATGCTGCCCCCCCCCCTTAAAAACCTGCTGTGTGGTAGATATGGGCTGGTTATTCTTGGACTATGAGCTGCATAGACACCAGATGTCAGACCATCCTCCTCTTGGCTTCCAGGCAGCCAAGGAGGGTCCAGCTGTGTGGGAAGCTGCTTCCCAGGTGCTCGTTGGCACCTCTTCTGATTCCTGTTGGCTATGAAACATTGTTTCACAAAAGAGTCAATATGGCAATCTAGCTGCACAAGGGAGTTTGTAGAGCCCAGCCATAGCCGATATGCTGCAATTAGCATTATTTGATCAATCTTCTCCTGATCATGCTATCTTGTGTGTAAGGGGGTTTTTGTGCTTGGACAATTGTTGAATGGAACTGATTTTCAAAGTGAGATTATTGTCCCTTTTCCTGTGTAATGCCATTTTTCATAACCAGTCAGGTATAAAATTTAATAAGATTGTTAGAAGAACCTGTCCCCCCACCCCCATTTTCAGCTCTGAGAGAGAGCGGGGCCCCCACCCAGCAAAGCCATGCTCATCTCCGCAGCCCCCTGGGGGCCCCAGTGGCCAAGGGTGTCTCCAGGCTGAGGGAAGCCCAGGGAGCAGGGATGCGGGAGGGCAGGAAGCCGGGCAAACACAAACCTTAAAATTTTTCTCCAAAAAATAATAAAGGGTTTAGCCATATGAATGAATAAATTCAATTTATTATCACTGTTATAAATTAATGTGGGTTTTTTTTTGCATTTTTGTACCTGTCTCATGGCTAGAACTTGTAATTATTTACTTATTTTTAAAAATAAATTATTATGGTTTATTTAATGAATTAACTTCTATATCAGGCTGTAGTTTAAAAGCAGTTACCTGTGTGTCATTTGAAGAAAATTATGTACAATCAATAAGACTCCTTTTAAATCTTTATTTCATGGACTTTCCTAATCTTTTCACTTAGCAATAAAAGGCATTTCCAGGTTTACATGAACCATATCTTTACAACTGCCTAAACAGAAAATTAGTATACAAACAGTGCTGGGCATTAGGAAATAAGTCACAGGCCAATAAATTCAATTGTACAATTGTGAAAGGTAATTTGAAAAAGGTTTTGAAACCTATAGACTGGGTAATCTGTTATGTTTCTAATATTCCTTGGGCCACCTTAAGAGACTATTTGATCTTTTTCTTACCTGCAAAATGGTAAACTCTGTTTATTTGACCAGCTGCCCAATTAGCACATTTTATATTGGACTTCTTTTGTTTCACACTAGCTTTCGAGTTAGAAGCAATAGGACTTGCCCATATGTAAAGTCCACACAAAGCTCTCAGATTGCTTTTGTTCAGTTTCAATGTTTGTACAAAATACTTTCTTAAAAGGTCAAGGTTTTCAAGTCCACCTAAGATATATTTAACCTCATTATCCTGCTAATAGTATTAGTGGCTGTGTTGATAAGTCATCCTAAGCTTCTCCAAACAAAAGGTTGCTTTAACATAGTCACATTCATTGATATAAAGCCCTACAAGTTCATGCTAGGTTTCCTGGTCTCCAACATTGTTCCAGACTTTTATTCAGTCCCTGACTGGTCTCTAGTCTTTTTCCCTGAGCTTTTCAAATAGTAATTTAAAACTCTTTTTTCAGCAGTGATAGCTGGATTTTCATGTACAATTTGATTATATAGCTGTACAGCATCATCTTATCTTCCCATGGCTTCAAACTCATGCCAGTTGGTTGCTTGACTCTCAGACTGCCAGAGAACTATATTCTCAGCTCCAGCAGAGAAAACAATGTCAAGTCATCCTGAGCATGGTTTAGGGCTTCGGTCTACACCTGTTCATATATGATCCAAATACATCTCCAAGCTTAATAGCATATTCATTAATTGACTCCTCCATGGCTTTCACAAGTTGCTCACTATTTCATGAGATTTCTTTTCCCTATATTTTAACTGTTTCTTGAATTTTGTCCTAAGTGATGTTGTAAAGCCCTGAGGCCTTCTCAATATTCTCAGAATGTTAATTATTTTTTAAATTAAACAATCATGTCATCAGCTGTGTCTCTTTGTATATGTCTGTATGCCCGCCCCTTCTGGGAAAAATTACAATTGGTTTATGAAAATGCCTCTACTTAATTGGCTCACATAAATTAAGAAATATACCAAAATGAACCTAATTTCCAGTTCATTAATGGACAACATTTTTTCATAAATAAAATAGTGCTGTTTTGCCATAAGTATTAATAACATATCAAAAGGATAAGTCAAGGACATTCATGAAATTGATGTGTACATATATGATTGAAGTACTTTTATCTTTCTAATGAGAATGATTGTGGCTGTTATGAAATAGGCTTTGTTGTCCACACTGTCAAAAAATCAAATACTTCTTTAAGAAGAAGACGCTTCATGAACCAAGTGTGCAAATGTGGCTTACAAAAACTGAATACGTATAACTGATGAATGCTTGCCTTTCTCCATATTGCTTCATGGAAATATCATTATACATCGAAAATATTGGTAATTCAAAAATTACTTATGCAACAATCTATTTACATAGCATCCAATGCAGTAGATAGAATAAATAAGAAAATAAAAGTTAAATAAATGTCTTTTAACCCAAGCAAACTATGGCCTGTTCTGTGGAGAGGTCTACGGCCTGCTCTGCCCAGGGTCTGTGGATAGCTGGGGCAGTTGAAGGAGGCCCACATAATATATTGGAAATGGGGCAAGAATCACCCTGAAAAAGAATGGCTGGCTGCCCAGGCACCTGAGGCTGGACTTATAGTAGAGAAGGGGTAAACATGGAGGGAAGGTCCAGTCAAAGGCTAACACTGTAAAGCTAACAGAGAAGTGTTTGCAACATTTTGTGCTTATTCCCCCTCATCTGTGACAATCCTGGGAAGAGCTCCGTGGGTTTCAGAGCCCTGCCCCCGCCTCAGCCGGCCCCCCCTACCGGTGTCCATCAGGGCGCTGCACTTTCTTTGCGTGCCCCCTATAGCTGGCGCACAGTGCGACAGGTGGTGTCCTCTTCTCTGAGAAATACCAAAGACCGAGGATGACAAATTTAGCTTCATAAAGAGCGAGGTCATTTCCGATTCCGAGGGCATTGGCCTGAACTAGGATATTTGAGATGTGTTGGTTTTATTGCCAAAGTTTCCAGTTACATATTATTAACAAAAAGAACAGAAATGAACTGAATTTATGGGCATACTTTTATTTACATATAACTAAGAATACTCAAGACTTTAGAAATCTTTTGAAATCTATTAAAGAGAAAGACTAAGATCAGCATCGCTATTCATATGGGTGCCCTCTTGTCCATTTCTATTGTCTACAACAGTGTCCAGGTGACTGCACATGTTTGCATGGAGAAGGGACAGAGCTCAGATTCTGTGAGATCATCACCTCTCCCATTGGTTATCACATGCCCACTGCTTGTCCTCTGAAGGATGCAATGTCCCCTCCACTGTGAACATGGTACAAATGAGACCAACCTGAGATGAGAATTGGTCTGAAATGTGACCTTAATTCAACAATAATGACAATGTCTGCTCACGTTTTTGAGTGTTTATTGATTCAATGCAAACCTTTTAAGAACTAGTCACCTTCAGAAGTATTCCATTATAATAATGCAAAAAAATTTGTATTTAGAATTTAATAACATATAGGAGGAAAAGAGTATCACTCAGATTTCACATCCAGTGTAAGGGGCCAACTTTCAATAGCCCTGATGGGGTTGGAGGCTGCACACTGGTAATTCCCAGCATCTTCCCTCTTGACGGGGTCTATAGTGAGGCTTCGGTGGTCTGTGGACACCTTCATGCGCTCCCTGAGCTGCAGATACATGCCATTGAACAACCACTGGATGGAGACCCCATTTGTGTGGCAGGTCAAGACCACGGCATCCTTATTCTCTGTGACTATGGTGTTACTTGCTTCAACTCTGGCCCTTAACAAAGGGTCTGTGGAGAAACAGAGAATGTGACTGATTAAGAACGAGCTTGAGACATGGAGCCACGCTGCTTACACAGATCTCAGCCACTCACAGCGCACAGTGAGCTACGCAACAGTCACCAGAGTGTGTTCCTGACATTTGTGGAAGGACGCTTGTCTAAGTTCAGGTGAAATTATGTCAGGAGAGAGCTGCAGCTCCTCTCTGACCCCCTATAACCCCAGGGTGACTCCATACCTATTCCCTCAGTCATCTGTTGTTATTAATTTCAACAGACATCAGATCCCACCACTTATGTAAACTTTTATCGATGTTGTGAACTGCATGCTTACCACTTTGTTCATCTCTGGAGCCAAAGGAAGTTTATAGTAAAGGAAGAGCATTTAGTTTTTTTAAATAATTTGAGGCAATAAAGACTTTTCAATGAAGAAATGGCAGTCTTTTCAACAAATGGTGTTGCACAGCAATGTTGACAGACAAACAAATGGCATGGATCATTGTTTTATACTAGAGAGAAAAATTAAGTAAAAATAGATCAAATTCTAAAGGTTAGATCTAAAACTCTAAAATGCTCATAAAAAAGTATAGGGAGAAGCATTACAACATTGATTTGGCAATGATTTTATGAAAATGGCACTAAGAACACAGGCAAAAAGTAAATAACTGGATTTTGTCATAATGAAAAAAATTTTCTTCATCAAAAACACAAGTTGAAAGATAACTTATGAAATGAGAAATATATTTTACAAATCATGTGGAAAATAAAAGGTTAGTATCCAGAATATATAAAAAATCTACAACTCAACAGCAACATCAAAACGAAATAAAATGACTTAAAAATCAACAAAGTGCTTGAATAGACATTTTTCCAGGGAATATATACTAATGGCCAAATGTCACAGAAAAAAATGTTCAACACCAGAATTTACAAAAATGAAAGTCACTAGTCTTAAGGGTGAATTTGTTGCGTGTGATGTTGGAAACGGTCAACTTTGTTCTGCAGGTAAGAGTGAAAAAAATTGCCTTGTGTATTACCTTTGATTTCTCCAAAAGCGTCTTCAACCAGAGTTGGTACCTGTCACATCTCAGTCAATTTGAGTCTTTGAAATAGCAAGGCAGGCCTGTGCATCACAGGAAAATGCATGGGAATCTGAGAACCCAGGGAATGTATGGCCTCCAGGTGTACGTCTCAGGGAAAGTACAGGCTTTCTCACATGCCATTTAAGTATCAGTTTTGCTTACAGAAGGACATAAGACTTGATAACAGAGACACCCTTGCACTTCTGGTTCTTCACTGACCAACTGACTGCTTCGCTGACCAGGACTGTTTCCTTCCACCTGCACAGACTTCTATTGTCCAGGTGAGGTGGGTTTCTATGAGGCACCATTTCCTGGGACATCCTAGAGACTGAGATTTAAGGAGAAATAACACAGAAAGACCAGAAGCAAGCCAGTAGTTGACTACTCAGGTCACTGGGCCGAGGTCTTTCAAGGTTAGTGTGACTAAAATGACACAAAGGCCTCTAAATGATAGAGCAGAGACCAAGACATGATTTAAGAAAGGGGAAAAAGGACTGGTAAAAGCTGATTATGGCAGCAGAATCCTGTGCTCTGCCCTTGATCATTAAAGTCATCCTCTGTCCCCCGAGGGCAGGTGAGGACGTGTGCAACTGCAAAACAAGTGTCTTCAAGCACGTCAGGAGCATGGGCTTGCTGAAATGCGGGCCCTTGTGGGAAATTTGTGTTAGGTGGCTAAGAGACAGAAATTTGGAAAAAGTCAAAATTCTTCTGTACGTGAAAATTATTATTAACATCCCAGGGCCTCAGACCAATTGCAAGAAAGACTGTCTTACTAGAGAAAAGAAAAGGGTCTGAGATGATGGGCTTCATTCCTGGGGTACAGAAAGCCTGTCCCTCACGGCAAGAATTCAGAGGACTGTGTATCCAGCTTCTAGGCTCTGATGAGATTTTGGATCACGCATTCAATCTCCATTTCTTTCTTCCTGATTTATCGAAAGCAACAGAGTGTTCGTTACATTTTGGTCCCTGAGCTGGTTTCAGGGTAAGAGTGGGGAGTGAGAAGGCCAAGTCCTTTCCTTTGATCTGCTGGGTGTGAGTCCACCAAAAAAAGAGCAAATAAATAAGTGTTGTCAGGTCCAGTGCAGGAAGGTGTGGCTAGGCCACCCGAGGGGGAGGCCTGTGCAGTGACTCTGACGGTTCCTGCAGGTAATTTGGTTCTAGAATAAGATACATTATTTCTCCTTTTTTCACTACACAGACCAAACTGTATTCTTATTATCTAAGAATGCCTAAGACAAATGGGCCTTCACAAATTTGTTGCTTTAAGTATCCAAAGACACCCTTATGTGGCCTCTAAGGTAGAGGAATAAAGTCTATGGCTATAAACAGACCTTGAGTGACTCTGATCAGCTGTTTGTGGTCTTTGTGACTCTATTTTAGTGACTGTGTCTCCAACTGCCTCACTTTAGTCTCAGTGAATATTTGGCTGCCAAGTTGTCAGTATATAAACTACAATACTTACAGTATCTGATCTAAACCTGGGATAGAAGAGCTTTTACAATAAGAGGCATCTCTTCTTGATTGACTCCAAGAGAGAATCCCCTGGGCTGATCCCTGGTGAATGAAGAACTGCTAGGGGCATCTTTGTTGAATTGAGATGAGTAGCCCTCTGCAGAGTCACTTCCATCAGAATGATTCTTTTGTCTGCAGTGATTGTCTGCAGGGCTGGAATTCGGGAAGGGAACTAAGATCTGAGGACGTTTGTTTATACTCTGTGTATACTGCATTAAATGCCAAAATCCAACCTGGAACAATATGCAGGAGGGAATGGAGGCAGAGCCCAGGGTTATCAGTCCTGTGTGTGAAGTAGAATTCGTTCCACCCCACACCCAGAAGTCAGAGAGCAATCACTCACCATATACATTAAGCCGTCCGAATCCTATTTCTTTTATTAAATCTGGAAGGTAGACTACTACAGTGTAGATTCCTGAGTCATCCATGGTGACATTCTCTATCAACAAGGATCCATCATAATTTATTGTTTCTCGTCCAGTGTAGCCAGGACCTTTTATATCTTCATTTAGGATCATTGCAAAAAATGCAAGTATACGACTTTTGTATGTGCCTTCCCCTCTGTACCATAAGTAGGCTACAGCATCGGGAGGCTTGTTGCGGATATGTAGGAGCACATTCTCCCCTTCGGCAGCGTTGGTGGACACAATAGCAAGTTGGGCCGTGGTGGGCGGGCTCCAGAAGGTTAAGAGTGAGACTAGGAAATAAAAAAAAAAAAGATCGATATTTGTATCTACGTATTGGGATGGAACGATGAGGCCCTGTATCAAGAGTTGGTCTCTTTCTCTCTCAGCCTTAGTCTACAGATGAGAGTGTCTGCCATGGTCAAGGTTAACAGCATGGTCCCCATTACTTCAGGACCTCTGAAGCTGTTATTGTTTCTGTTTCAAATACTGTTCTCCAGGTGTTAATTTTGCTCACTCCCTCACTTTACTCAGACCCCATCTGACACAGAGGGGCATTTTTGAAAGACACCTTTGCTGACCACCTTCTCTAAAGATTCTTTGTCTTCATTTTCTGACCTGACCATGCTGTTTTTTTCATGGCACTTGTAGGTACCTGACATCATATCTAGATCTTTCCTTGTCCCTTTCTCCTCCATCAAACATGGGCTTCATGAGAGGAGAGCTTGTCTCATCTTATACCTCCAGTGACTGTAACAAGCTGCAATACAGGGATTGAATGAATGAGTGGTCCCAGGGTCCTGTACCAAGTGGGAAATATTTGGTCATTTATGAAGTTGGTGGTAAAGACAATGAGTAATATGCCTGTTAAGTATTTTTTTTCTGGCATTTCCTGATATAAATCATTATTATTATCAGTTTTCATAAGTCAATACTCAATGATGAATAACAGGAAAAGAGCAGCAACTGAGGTTTTCCTGCCTCTCACCACTTCCAGATCATGAGATATTTCTCTTGCTGAGCCCCCTTCCCCATCCTACTGTGCTCCTTTGTCCCCCACCCTCTGGTACAAACAAAAGCTTTACCTCTTTTCTAGAGCACTGGTCTCCTGAGCAGATCCTAGCCAGTCTCTAAGGCAGATCTTTAGTCTACCTCAGGAGACTGTCAACTACTTACCAACCAGCAGGAGCCCTTGCCAGTGGACAAGTCCTCTGCAGATACAGGCTGAAAGGGATTCCATGGTGTCTGCCACCTGCTGTGTGGCTCTCTCTTTGAGATTAGCTTGAGGTTCCCTAATGTTCACAGGCACCTCTACCCAGAATGGTGCAATCTGTTATGTGTTCTGCCTGTGCACTGAGCTTTATTCTGGGACGTGTTTACTATTCTTGTCATGTGAGCAGGGGGCAGGATCTGTGCACAGGACCCTCCCACTCCCTGCCTTCATTTTTGCCACCCTTGTCCTTTCTTTTCAGTACTAGTTCCCTATATTTTGGTTCTCTGGAAGAGCACACACTTTCACGCTATGTTTAGAAAAGAACAAGCCTGGGGTGTTCAGGTTTAAGACATTCCCCAGAGCTTCCTGTCATGTGCACAGTAGCCTTTCCAACAGCCTCTCTCTTTCACGTTTGACTGTTTCCTTCAGGGCAGGAATTCTTGAGCTAATTCAGAGAAACCTGCCAGAGTGATGTCATCTTTGCTGTGTATCAGATCACCTGTGAAACATTGTAAACATTGCAATTCCCAAGTAGCACCTTATCAATGCAGCTCCAACAGCTGTCCAGTTATTGTGGGTGCCCATTCAAAATGAGATCTCTTAACGTGAAGGTAGAAGAAATTCTCCTGCTCTCCTGTGCACAGGGAAGTCTCCAGATGCTGTTAAACTGCAGATTCTGACTGGGCAGGGTCACAGTGGGTCAGACTCTATACCTGACAAGCTCTCAGGAGAGGCTGGTCCCACTGGCCTGGGGAGCTCACGTGCGATAGCACGGCTGAGGGGGGCGCCTGTGTCGTTGAGAGGATGGCCCCCTCGCGCCAGCGTTGGCCTCTGCTATGACTTGGCCATGGGCCAAGTCAGAACCATACAGAGAACCTTCGGTGTCCTCAGAATGGAAATTATTTCTGTCTGTGACACAGAAACCCATCTGGACACTGCATCCTCTCAATGTTCCCAAATGCTCTGAGAAGGTTCTATTTCCTTGCAGCAGGAAGGTCACAGAGAAGACTCTGGGTGTGAGAAGGGCACAAGGTTGGGGCTAACTGCAGAGGGAACCCTTTTTTTTAATCTCAGGTTGTCACCAGACTGGATTTTGCTTCCAGGGACAAAGATTCAAAACCAGAAGTCCCAATAAGACCAGCAGTTTTTGAGTGTGAAGTGGGAGATGTCTTGCAAGTCCCAGGAACAGAGGACTTGTGGACTTCCTAGTCTTCAAGGGATGGTTTCGGGTAGACTATTCCCCTCCATGTCTGTCTATTGAACATCTTTGTGCACCCTGGCTTTTGGGACAACCTCTGATTTGTGCCTGGAAGGCTTTCTTGTGCTCACCTCACCTTGCCCATGGATGTTGCCAGGCATGGGGTAGAGAGCAGCACAGAAACCCCTGAGAGAGGAGGTGCTCTTTGGCTCTATCAAAGAGAAAAAAATATTCCAAACCTGTACAGCAATTTAATGAGTTTATCTGAGTCAACCCCACCTCATATGCCTGGGAGCAATGCCTCAAATCCTATAAAGAAAGGCAGTCTTGAAGCTTATTTTATGCATTATAATCAAGGTAGAAAATGAAAAACATTGCATAAAATCAAATAAGTTGTGAGAGAAAACATAGCAGGGATATCTCTGGAACTGGGAAAAAAGGCAAAATGGAGTAACATATGTTTTTTGTACATTGGTGGGTACAGGATAATTAGCATTTAGAGGACACAGAGGAGGTGTGCAGGGAACAGATAACATAAAAGATTCTGTGGTCTCATACACCTGTCCCAGACTCTGTGACTTGAATGGTCCAGCAAAACAAAACACTCTGATATGTCAAAGTTAGGCTATCGAAGATGCACAAAAATGGATCAGGGCCCACTTAAAGACTGTCTTTTGCTAAGGAAAATATAGGCGTGAGATGTGACAACCTGCCATCACCTGCCCAGTTAGAAATTTCTGATCACAATGTCCTGTGAGGCGTGTCAGGCCTGCCACGGGGCCCACTGAGCTTGTCAGTTACTTCACAGCCCCTTTCTGTTAACAGCCTCTAGAAGTAGCAGGTGGGACAGAGAAGTCATGAGGGAGGGCCTGAGAAAAGCCTGTTGAAGCAGGGGGTGAAAATCAGGCTTCTGCTCCATCTTCTTAGCCAAAGCCAGGGAGGTTCTTATGTCTATTTCCTGTGAGTCCCAGTGATTTCTCTTACAAGATAGAAATAGACCTGCAGCCAATGCCAGGTGCGGCAGGGGGAGGCTGCCCCGTGCAGGGGGAGCCCCGTGAGAGGACAGGCGCTGCCCAGAGCACTGTGAGTCCAGTGGCAGGGGGGCTGTCTCACCAGGGGCAAGAGCCGTTTCAGACAGAGCTCTGCTTTCAAGTGTTCAAAGGAAGGGCCTGGTGAAGGTTCTCCTGAGGCTTTTGGGAGAGGATGCTGGCCAGGAGGTTTGATCCCCAAAATGTCCTGTGTGCCCTCCATCCCTACATTGGGGTGTTGCATATAAGTCATTTTTGTGTCCCTGTCTGCCCACAGGGCCCAGGAGCTGGAGCAGCTGCACATGAATATACTCAGGGCAGAGAGGTTCTCATGGGACCCTCAGCCTTCCTGTGATGGAAGCGACCACAGATTCTGGGGTCTCCTGTCCCATCATGCACAGGAAGTTTCCCTTTTTTGCCAGTGCAGCATGAACTAGACAGGTGCCTTCAGAAACAACAGACAGGTGTCCCAGAGACCAGGAACTCTGGGAATGGAAAGGTATCTCTAGTGGTTACTGAGCATCTGTCATGTGTCAGGCTCCTGGCTGGGCCCCAGAAAGTCCAAAAAGAATAAGACATGTGTGAACCCTGTGCTGATTGAGTTTACCCTGTAAGAGAGACAGACCCTCAGATAATCATGGTTCTAGGGGATTAATTATTATTCAGTGAAGGGCCGTTAAAGAATACTTCTGGTGCATACACAGCATTGTACTTGAGTCTCAGCTGGTCTGGGGGTCACAGAGAGCACTTCTGAGAAAGTGACCTCTTTGGCTGAGATATCAACAGTGAGTGGCCATTTACTCCTTGAAGAACAGAAGGTGTCCAAAAAAAAAAAAAAAGGCTGCCTGCATTAGACTGACCTTTGGTGGGCTGACCCTTGGCTGGATGGAGGAGCAGACAGAGTCCGCTGGAAATATTGAAGAGTTAGAAAGACTGTGTAATGATTGATTTTGGTGAGGCTGGGCCCTACTGGGCTGTGGGTGCAGCAGAAGTGGGGTCAGTGGTGCCCCAGAGAGGCTACAGCCTGCAGAGTAATTCTGCCGCCCCCTGGTGGACAAGCAGAAAAATGGGCAAGAAAATGTCTTTAACGGTTAGGTTTTTTGTTTGTTTTAGTTTTGTATGTTCTTTTCACCTTATACTTTAGGTAATACTTAACATATATATATATATATAAATATACACACACGCATATATGTATATACACAACTTTAATATATTTATTGAATTATATTTGAATATAATAAGCTTAACATATTGAAAGTATACAATTTATGAAATTTTTAAAGATACATGCACCAGAGAAATTCTTATAATGAAAATAAAGAACATGTCCCTTACTATTAAACTCTTCTCATGCCCTCCTGTAATCTTTTTATTCTTCTCCTCTCCACCTTGTTTTAGAGTGTTAAGGAAACTCTCACTGGCTTTTTTCATTTTAAATTCATTTGCATGTTCTGGAATTTTCAAAATTTTTATCATAAAGTATGTAATTTTAGGCCTAGGTTGATTTTCTAATTCAACACAATTATTTTGACATAGCTGTTTCTTTTAATTCTCTAATTTTATCTCATTCCAGGGATGCATTAATTTTGTTTATCTATTCACCCCTTTATGACATTTGTGCTGTTTCCAATTTGGGGTTATTACAAATAAACCTGCCATGAACAATTGTGCAGAACAGCCTTTAACACAAATAACCAGTGCTTGTGAAACCACTGAATAGCTAGGGAAATGGAAGGCCGGGAGTCACCCCTGGGAGGCTGGTCTCAAGGTCGCACAGCCACAGCGCCACCCAGAGGGAAAGAAACATGCGCTGCTTCGCATAAAGCTGTGTCTGCCAAGGCCACGCATCTATCAAAACAGTAGCAGAAATAAAGGCCCATCTCCCTTCCAGCTTCTAAATTAAGAACCAGTGCACCTCAGAAACTGCTTTTAATTCAAATCTGGATTCTCAGTCACTAGGACTGGGGAAAGGTACTTTTTAACCTTTCAATCCCTCTGATACAAGGGAAACCTACAAAAAAAAGGAGCATAGATGCCAAGTGCCAATAGACAACACATGGCATATCTGAGTCACTTACAGGCTGTGTCACTCTAGGTGAGTGACCCCACTGCAAGAAGTCTCAGGTTTCTCATGTAATATCAGAAGAATATGTTTGGTATTCTTTCTTGGATTTTAGAAAAGAGCAGCTAAGTCTGTTGGAATTTTCTAAGTCATAAGGGTGATAAGAGTGTCTTTTGTTGTGGTGAGGCAACTCTGGGCAGGGCTCTGGGTATTTGTAGAAGGAGAGCAGGTCACCAAAAGGCCAGGTTTTGATCAGAAGCTTGGAATTTCCAGCTGTCAATGTAAGAAATGTTTAACCTGACGAGAATTTTTATGAGTCTTCTTGGGCCAAACATGACGATAATTCCTGGAAAGCAAAATCACAATGGATTGAGAAGATATTCAGAGGGATGGCAACGTTGTTCCTTATTTTATACAGTGCAGGGAAAGCTGGAGGCCTAAGGGGTTACATGAAATCCATTGGCAATACATTAAGGAGTTGGAGAATGCAAAGTACAGAAATCTCTGAGGCTGGGTAGAAAGTAAAACAAATAGACAGATACAGCTGTTGTGTTTGTTGGTGCAGGAAAGGTAGCAGCTAACAACTAACACAATAAGAATAGTAATGAGAAGGTCTGTGGTCTCTGCTGTGGTGCAGTGAGGGGTCTGGAAAAAAAGAAAATTACCCTGACATTCTAAAGGCATGTTATGGTAGAGGAAAAAGAAAACACCCTAAGTTAAGGTAAAGACTGACTTTTGTCAGGAAAGATATAGGCTAGGACATGGCTACCGCCATCACTCACTTTTGGTTAAAATTTTAATATCAGACCACCCTATGTGGTTACTTTAGGTCTCTGAGTTTGAAAGTCCCACCATGCAGACCTCCCCTGAGCTTTTCAGGTCTAGTATGTGGCCCCTTTTAGTCATCAATCATTCTAAAGAAGGCATCGGTGACCAGTCTTTTAGTTAGATGATATTGTCTCACAGTGCTAGGAAGGGGTTTTTATGAAGTTTTAGTGGAAGCGTTTGTCTTGCTGAACAATAAACCATTGGTGAAGCAGGAAGACCTTAACCTTGGATGGAGTCAAAGACACATGTTCTCAAAAGTAAAATGGATGAAAATAAGAGGCAGGCGGATCCCACAGGTCATTACTAGAAAAACTATCTTGATTATTTCCAACCTATAAGCTCTCATGAACTAAGTTTTGCTGTCTTATTTCTGTGCATTTTGCATCTTGTATAACATTTACTTACAGTTTGAGGGCACACTGTACACCAATCCAGTTTTAAGCATCTGATCATTAGATGAGGTCTTATTTACTATGGCCCACCTATTATTCTATGTTCATTATTCATTATTAATCTGATTCCTTCTAGTTGTACACTTGGAAGCTGTAACCTTAAGGCATGTCTGTGGACCAGGCTATAAGAACACAATGTTGTAAATTACGTTCACCCTCTGAAAGTTCCACAGGGGGATGAGGAGAGTGAGAGTTTCATTAGTAAATTTCCTCTGCTTCAGCAGCAGGTATGGAGGGTCATGTTTTATAGCCACTTCAGCTTCCATTTAAATTATTATAGTTAGTGGTCCCTATTGAGTTAGGGTATGACGGCATTCATATAATTAGGTTCTAGCATTTTTTTTATAAAATCCCTGCCTCAATATTTTTATTGCTGTACCCTTCAACAACTTTCCTTGATCTTAATTTCTTTTCACTCACTTATAAATAACCAACTTAGTAGGACAAACGACTTACTTTTAAATTCTCTTAAAACACACACCCATCACTTTTCTTCCTTTTGCAATAGCATTTCTGCTAAATTTCAACATGTTATCAGAATGGGGGCCCGGTTCGGGGCTGGTTTGCCTACAATTAGCCGGTAGTGCATGGGTTCTTGACTTCGTGCAGGAAGAATCTCACATAACAAGCCCAGGTAATTTTGAAAGTGTGTTTTATTAAACTGGGACACTGAAACAAGGATGGACCTATAATAAAACCAGTAGCAGAAGAGAGACTAGGAGGGGCTGCTTTTCCTCTCCTCACACACTATGGGAAAGATGCAAGGCTAGGAGGGGCTGCTGTCAGCTCATTGCAGAGTCAGAGAAAAGGCGGCCTTATGGAAAGGTTTAGGGGGGTTATTTAGGACAACCTATGGCTGCCCATGCTCCCTTGGTTGCGAGTCTCATGGGAACCCCTCAGAGATTAAAAGAAAGGAAATTTACCTCCCTCCAAAAGAAAAAGAATTCATTAGCTGTGCCTCAAGAAGTTTGCATGCTGCCCTGCTGGTGTGGTTCATGAGACTAAGCATCGGCCTATGAACTGAAAAGTCACTGGTTCAATTTCCTGTCAGGGTACATATCTGGGTTGTGGGCCAGCTCCCTGTTGTGGGTGTGCAAGAGGCAACCTGTCAATGTTTCTCTCAAGCATCACTGTTTCTCTCCTCTCTCACTCTCTCCCTCTCCTGTCTTTAAAAGGTTAGTGAATAAAATATTTTAAAAACAAAAAGAAGGGTGCACACTCATTTATTCATCTTGAGGAGTTTCATTGCTTTGAACAGGTGAAAATTTTAAGTGAGGTCTCAGGGAACATCTCAAGATAATAGTCATCAGCTTTTTCAGATGGGCCTTTTCAGGGTCGTAGCCTCCACTAACTGGACAGCACCAGGGGGAAGGTCTAAATTACATGACCAGCAATTTACCAGAAGGGGAAAAGCCACCCTGAAAGCAAAGTTCAACACATTTCATTTATTGCTAAGAACCTGGGTCTTTTCACCTGGGTAAACTTTTGCATCCAGCTGTAAATTGCTCACCCAGTTTGTTTATTTGTCTGTCTCAATTTCCCCATTTCACTTGCAAAAGGATATTTCTAGCTCCTTACTACCCTGCCTCAAAAGAAAAACCATAAAAGAGCATTTTGGATAATATAAAAGTTATCATATACACCTTTAGAAATTACTAACAGCTGTGCTTATACACATACTGTTTACATAAAGCTCATAAAACAAGTATGCTTGTTATTGTGACTAATATTAGCAGTAGGTAAAGACAATGAAACTTAAAATGTTCAACATCAATTTGTAGACAAGCATTTGTTGATTTATTGGCATAGCTGTTTATCTCTGATACCAGCAACTTCTCATTCTTAAAACATGTTTGATTGTGATAAGGAGAAGTAAGTCGCAGAGACACGGGCAGATATACATTGGCTGTTGGGCACCTGATAAGGTTTTTTTCCAATAATGCTGGCGAGTGTACTTAACTGATGTCTCTTCTGTTAGACAAATTATGCCATTGTCTTTGAAGTCATCATCATTGCCTAGGAGTGCACTGGTGAATGAAGATCGCCAATTTATCAGTCCTTATAATTTGATTAATAAGTTTTTCATAATAATGCAGACTGTCTCATTCTTTGTAAAGTTGCTCTGTATTCCCTTTCTTTAGATGCACCAGTTACTATTTAATGAGGAGAAAAGCTGTGTGTTTACAAAAAGGAGTAAATTTTAGGTTAAAAAGCTTTTGGTTAATGGGGGTTAAACACTTCTGAAAATTTATTCAGGTAACTTTTAATTGCACATTTTGTCTGTTTCACCAACCCAGAAAATTATGGTGATGGACACAATGAAAAGATTGTAAAGTTGGCAAATGTTAGAAATTTGCCCAGTGCAATGAGTCCCCCAGTCACTGTAAGTCAGAGGGGTTCCCCAACTGATATTAATTTCTCCCAAAAAAGTTACCTTTGTTGAGGCCATTGCTCTCCTGCAAGAATACGCCTCAATACAACTAGAAAAATATACAATTTAAAACTGCCACATCTATGTATTCTTGAGAGGGTAGCCTTTAAATACAATTCAACTACCATATTTCAAGTGGATCTGAAAAAAGTGGGAAATATATTTGGGCCTAGTTGAATGATTTTCCAGTGTCATATTTGGTCAGCTAGAACTTCAGGTACAGACTTTATGAGCTACAGTATGAGGTTTCCAGTAGTATTGTTTACTTCATGAAATCATATTTTTAAAAACTCAATGTGTTAGTTCATATACATGTTGAAGTCTCAATAATTGAGTCCCTATAGATAAGATTGGTTCCTGTTTGACCCCATATATGTTTAGCTTCTTCAAAGTTACCCCATTTGTTGCCACACCCCTTTTCCTTTTCTGCCACTGCCCCTTTGAACTGTAAAAGAGTCTTTTATTGATTTAATAGGAAGGGACAAGCATTCTCAGATCAAAATAATTTGGCTGTTTAACACAGCCTGCCTAACTGCAGCAGCAGCTAAATGAATTCCTTTTGCTTCATGATATCAGTTTTAGAATGTCTTCAAATTCTGATCATTGCCAGTTGTTTCAAATATGTATAACATCTGCAAATTCTACAAATATTTTCTCTCTTTAATGTACTTCCCCCTGAGAAAGTTCAGGCCTTGCTGCTTCCACAGCATTCTAGAGTAGTGAACAACAATGAGGGCAAAGCTACAGTCAGTGCAAATACTGGGTACTTGATTTTTTGACAACTGACAAGCCCACGTTAGAACAATTAATTCAGACTGTTGTGAGTTTCCTACTCAGGTATATAAAAACCTTTAACTGTGCCGATCATAGAAGTTATTCATATACGTTTGTAATATTACTGTTCATCTTCCACGGATTCGTATGTAAAGCAAACTAAGTCAACATCATCAAGGAGTTTCTTGTAAATCATTCCTGGAAACAAGAAGATGGTCAGTGGGCAAAATGCAATCGTGGATGTCTTCGTTCTGCAGAGAAGGAAGCAAACTTGCAGTGTTAATACTGTCACATGAAGTTAAAAAAATAGGTGTGGAAATCAAGTATGTTACAGAAGTGTTGATTATGATGGATATTCAGCGGCAATTCAAAAGAATGAAAACATAAAAAAAAATGGAGAGTCCATAACTATCTTTTCTGTTTGTTTGCATTACACACACACACACACACACACACACACACACACACAGAGCAGAAATGACTGTCATACCAGGTGGGATCCCTTTGGCTTTGGCTTCTTAGTCTAATTGCTGGCGATAATATCCTATTGGTCTATGAAAATCTCTATATTTTTGAGTTAGAAATTCCAAAATGTTTTTGTATAAAAAGTTAGAAAGTTTATCCTTATTGTGTGTCCAAATTTGAGTTTTAGATAATTCTTCAGAGATTTTAGATCTTCTGTGTTTTTTGTTTTTGTTTTTGTTTTTTTTTGGTGGGGGGGAAGTTCATGAATTAGGTCACGTCAATTTGACTTTAATAGAACGTATAGAAACTGGAAACATTTTAAAACCAACTGTGACAATATAATGTGAGAAGCAGGATCTTCTTAGTTTCTTTTCCTGTTTTAAAGGAGAGAAAAATAAGATTCCTCGGAGTCTTTCAAGATTGATTAGTATCTTTCTTTAGATGCAAGATGGCCAATGTATTTTACTTGGGGTAAGCAAAATGGAAGCTTAACTTTTGAGACCTGATATCCTTTTGTTGCCAGTTGTTGTAATAGCAAAATTGTGTTCTTTTGTAGGTCTAGTAATGTCCTAGAGCATACAAGTAAACCATCCACATACTGGATCAAAGTGGAAACTTTAAGAAATTTAACATTGTTTAAATCAGCTCTTAATATCTGGAAGAAATAGGTGGGCCTCTCTCTATCCCTGGGGCATTTTAGTCCAAGTAAGGTGTCAGCCTTCCCAGGTGAAGGCATAACACTATGGACTGTGTATTATTTTTTTATTGAAATGCTGAACAAGAATCTACATACATCTATTACTGAAAAATAGTTACAGTCCACAGAAATGGCTGTTAATAAGGTATGTGGATTTGGAATCACAGGATATTTGGAAATAACTATTTTGTTCATAGCTCTAGATTATATACAAATTTCCATCCTTTTTTTATTTGGTTTCTTTACTGGCAAGATAGAATTACAGAAGCTTCTATATAAAATTATGTCTCCTTTTAAAGTAATTTGGTATAATGGTATATTTATTGTCTGTATGCCAGAGCAGTAATGAGGAGACTGGGACTGAGAGATTTTAACCTTGCAGTAATGATTTTTCACATCAATTGCACTTTTCTTTGTATATTTGCAGAGGCTGAGTACATTTCTGGGGATACTGCATGGTAGCACTACGTGTGCTGCTTATGGGTTGAACTCCAAGGTGCTGTCATTTCCTGAGTTGCATCCAACTCGCTTGTGTGTCTCAGTTTTCCTCCCAAGTGATAGGTAAGCAACCTTTACATGCACGTCCTTGTATGAGTCTTTTATTTAATTATAGTTGAGCTGGAATTCTCTATGAGGTCTTACATGGTTTGGGGGATTTTCTCAGACCCCTGCACTAGAGATTCTTAGTTTCCTAATAATACCTGAGATTGGACCTTCAGGGAGGAAGTGCCTTTTGTCTTCAGAGCCAAGCAAGTCCAGTCTCTCATTTATCCACCAAAATGTTTTATTCAGACTGTCAAAGAGCAATTTCAATTGAAAGCCAAGGTTAAAAAGCAGCCTTTTTTTGGGGGGGGGGGCTGGGTTTTCAACCCTTATAGTTAGCCTGTTTTTTCTCAACTTTTTATATTTGGGCTTGCATTGAGGACTTAAAACAGTAGCTCACATAAATTTTGACCTTTTACCTTAAAACAGGGAAGTCCATTATTCTGAGAAAAAAATTCTGCAAGCTCACTTGCTACAATACCAAGATCGCGAAGAACAATGAGCCCCTGCTGATATCTAGTAAGGTGGTTCTGGTTGAAATTCTCTGGAATCTTGCCACACTGTGCCAAGTAAATGTCAAAGTAAGAAATGTTTAAACATGTAGAGAAAATGTAGTAGTTAATTTCAAATGGGAAACAATATCTCAACAAACTGAAAAGGTGTTCCTGAGGATGGCAATTTGCACCTTATTTTATTCATTAAAATAAAAGGAAAAATCATAGGGGTTACATAAAACTTACTGTTGCTGGATTAGAGTGTTAAGAGAATGAAAAACAGGTGAAATTTCTTGGACTGGATAAAAATTAAAACAATAGACTTTTTTTTTTTTACATTGATGGGTACAGGATAGTTAGTTAATTAATATGATAACAATGACAATGAAACTAGTCTCTTCTCTGGTGCAGTGAGGGTTCTAGAGAAACATGTAATTCTGACATTGTAAAGTTATATTATCGAGGATGCAAAAGACACTAGACAAAAGACTGATCATTTTTATAAAAGAATCCAGACTTAAAACATGACTACCTGCCATGATTCACTTGTAGTTGCTAAGTTTTAATTTGAGACCATCCTATATGGTCTCTGTGTTCATAAGGTTAACCATGCAGGCCTCCACTGAGTTTTTCCAATTTAGTATATGTCATTTTTATCCATATACTCCAATCCCCCAAAATCATTGAAAGGGAGAGGAGCTACAAATAATTAACAATGGCCAATTATTTAATCAATCATACCAATAAAAGTAAACTTCCAAAAAAAAAACCCCAAAACCCTAAGCATAAGATCTGAGAGCTTCAGAGAAGGTGGGACCCAGGGAATATATGGCAGCTCCATCAATATCACTCAATGTCTACCTAACCCAGTGTGTCTTTTCCATGTTGTTGATCATGAGCGATGCCTTTATAATAAACCAGTATTAGCAAATAAAGCCTTTTTTCCATTCTATGTGTTTTTCTAGAGACTTAGTATACATAAGAGGGGTAATAAAAATCCCCAAATGTGTAGTTGATTAGGCAGAAATGTAAGTAGCCTGGATATCCCACTTGCAATTGACATCAGAAGTGATGGCGGTCTTGTTACTGAGCCTTGAACCTGTGGGGTCTGCACTTGTTCTGGGTAGTTAGTGTTAGAATTAAGTTGAATGGTAGGATGTGCCATTGGAGAATTGGTTGATGATGAAAGATAAAAATCCTTTATCTCATATAAAAAATAAACCTGGTTGATGTGATGCTAGAATTGATTGAATGTCTGTAACCTGCCTACATCAGTTGCTCAGGGAATTTGAGAAGACTTTGTGTTCACTTCCCTTCTTCCTAAGACCTTAAGAAGACTTTCCTTTTTTTCTTTTCTCTGTTTTCCCTGAGCGAGGCCTGAGACAGTTTACTTCATATCCCAGGAGCAGTGGAGATACAGGCCTGCAAACTTATACATATTATTGTCTACCCTAAAGTATGGCTATTTTTCCAATGCCTAAGAAGCTAAAAGGAAAAAAAAAAAGACACCAGGTTGCAATGAAGGGGGGAAAAAAACATATGCAGGTATAACAGAGGAAGCTTGGAAAGGAGAATGGGCAACTAATGTTCTGAAACTAGAACTGCATAGTGGCTTACATTTAAGGTCTTTTAACAGAAAGAAGTGAAAAAAATTATGTTTAGGATTTTCAAAGACACAGGATGTGAGGATTTCTCAGTTATTATGTAAGCTTTTTATTACCTTTAAATATGAATGATTGCTCCCTTGCCATCATTCTGTTTGGGGGTTATTGATTATTAGAGTCCAGAGATCTCCCTGCTTGCACACTACACAAAGTGCTGCAACCACTTTGGGATTGTGTTGGTGATGTTAATTTAAGAGCAGAAGACAGGTCTATCCATCTTATGTTTAGCAGGCTACATCCTCCTTTTATCTTGTGCAATTTATCTCTTGTAACCTATTTTCTTGACAAGTTTCCACTTGTTTACTCACAGGTGCCAGGTTGTTTTGCTTTTACCTTTTATTCTTTTATAAAAAATTTATGTATGGATGTATGGATGTATTTCTATAAAAGGGAAGGGATGGAGAAAGAGAGGCAGAGAAGCATTGATGTGAGAGAGAAACATCAATCGGTTGGGTCTTGTGTGGACCCTGAGAGGGGACCAAACCTGCAACACAGGCATGAGCCTTGACCTCTAATCAAACCAACACTGTTCTGCTCTGTGGGACAATGCCAACCAACTGAGCCACACCAGTCAGGTTCTCATTCATTCTTCAACTAGAAATCATGACAGCCAGCTGTGGGAGCAAAAGATATATTTTTCTCTTATCTTTTCAATTCCTCTAGCTAATCTATTAGTCAAATATCAGAGATAGATTAGCAGGACACAATGTATTTAGTCTATTATACTAATGAATATTCTGAAGTGATAAAAAGAGAGACTCAAAGAAGTGTTGGTTAGTTAAGACTTCTATCTTATTCTGAAGATAAATAACAAAAAACACTGCAAATCAAAACTTCAAAATGCAAAAAAAAAAAAAAAGAAAAAAGAAAAAGAAAAAAAAAAAACATTTGCATGGAAATTCCAAAGCACTTAAATAGTGATTTAATACATACTTGGCATTTCCATGTGGATATTCCTCATTCACCCGGTCCTCCATCTAAACACTTCCTAGGCCATTAAGAGGGGAGTTCTAAGGGTTTTCTTTGTTGTTGTCGTTTGTTTGTTTCTTTTTTTTCCTGAGCTTTCTGTTTCCCAGTAGCAATATCAGAATCGACATTCTGAAAGGTACATCTGGGGTGGCAACTATGCTTCCATTCACAGCAGAGACATGATGCTTAAGCTGGTTTAACATGTCTAATGGAAAGCTTAGTCCTAGTACACCTAGTCATTTAATTAAAGTCATTGAGTACCTAAATTATTACCAAACAAGAAAAAATACTGAAACATAGTACTGTAAAGAAAAGCATATCAACTTTTGACTTGTTATTACAGTTTAAAAGATATACTTGAATCTGCAAAAAAAAAAAAAAAAAAAAAGATAGCTTCCTTCTTGTGGGCATCTTAATTCCTGGGAAGTAACACAACACATGTGTTATGATGTTATCCACAGCTGCTCAGGATGAACTAGGAGTCCTGTGACCCTGGCTCATGTCTCAGTTTGGTGTTTATATTGTCTGTGCTTACTGCTAAATCAGATCTTTTGTTTTGTTTGTTTTTTACATGTCCCTAATTTCAATTAGTATTTGCTGAGCTTGTTGCTCCCTAAAAGACTCCAGTCCCTTTTCTGTTGTTGAGGAATTGGGACCAGGAAGTCTCTCAGAGGGGTGCCTTCTCAGTTTCAATATCACTCAAGAACTTTAATTAAGTTCAACGTAATTTAGTTCCAAAAATGCCTACAGCCTGAATGCTGCAGAGAGGCCCTGATGTGACTTACACAACAAATGGGCTTATGAGGGCCCCTGCGGTCACAGTAACTTTATAGTGTTGCTGTATTTTCTTAGTCAATAAGAAATGTTGTGTATGGGTGTCCAGAGGACAGTTTGATTGTTCATTTCCCGTTCATTTATAGATTCTGTAAATGTGTAATGAACTCCTACTGTAAACCTTCCAGTCACTGTCTGAGGTACAGGGAACATGGTAGTGGATGAAAGACACAAGTCAGACATGATTGCTGATGTCCAACTGTTTACTTGACAATGAATATTTAAAAGGCACTTCAGGATGCATTAAGATTTTTCATCTCAGTCAAATTATTGACCTCAATGTGCTCCAGCAGAATTTTTCTGAATTTCTTTGTATTTTCACAACTCTTTTTCTTACACCCCACATTAAATTCTTCAGAAAATCTTTTGACTTCATGCTCAGAACAAATCCAGAAACTGACACTTTTTTTCCACACTGGTCTATCCTCTCCTGTCACCTGGGTGATGCACTTGCCTTTCTTACCAAACTCCCTGCTTGCAACCCAGCAGCCTCACAAATCGGGGCTAACGTGGAGGCTGAAAATAGTAATACTATCCGCCCCACTTTCTAAGTTGTTTTTTGGCTGGGCTAATCATCAAATTAACAGAGACAGAGTAGCAGAAGGAAATGAAGTTTTTAGTGTATGATTGCCAAGAGTTCACATAAGCATAAAAATTCCAATGACGGTGAGGCCACATTGAGTTATAAAAATTTTTTGAAAAAGGAAAAGAGAAAATGGGGTCTTACACTTCAGAAGTTAGAATGAGTGCTTTTCATGTAGCTGAGAAGAACAGATCATATGTGGCAAGAGAATTTTTTTTCAGGCAACTCAAAATAAGTGGGACACAGTGGGTATCTAGCCAACAGAGGCCATCCTAAAGCCCTTTTCTTTACCATTCATAATCAATTAGCCTAAAGTGAACATCCCAATTTTTCTCCTGAAGCACATTTTTTTTATCTGAATCTCTTGGTAGGAATGTGGAGAGGGTGAACAATTTCTGAGTTTTGGTAAGTTAACAAACAGCTTAAAATCAATGTCTTAAAACAAAAATTTCAGGGTGGCAAAATGTTGGTTTCTTACAATAAACACAGATTACTCGCATCTCTTTTTTTCTCTCAACCCTCCAGGGGCTCTGCAGTTCACTCAGAGTGAAGCCAAGGCTCTGGCCGATGGCTTCTCTATTTCTAACTTCATTTACTCTCATCTCCTGAGCTGTCTGGTCCAATAAGTCTACATCCTCTGTTCTGAGCCAACATATTTGAACTGAACAAAGAAAATCACCCAAGTAGGCATTATTTTATTCTAGCATACTATCATATATTATTGTTGTCACTTTGTTTTTTATTATTCTGTGATTCCCACACTGGTATGTTAGTTCTATGAGGGCTGAAATTTTGTCTGATTTCTTTCTAGTGATCAGGAGAGTGTCAGGCAGATGGTGAGCACAGGATCAGTGTTCTTTAATAGATGATTAAAAAATTACAAATATGATAATGGTTAAAAGGGTAAAATATGGAGTGTTATGACCTCACATAACTGGAATTCTGACCTAGATGAAGACCAGTTAAAAGTTTTTTTAATGAGAAACATCTAAGAGAGAATGGGCCCAGGCAAATGCAGTGGCATTTGCTATGGTCCCAGTGTTCTACAGCCACCACATCTACCTAGCACTAAAATATTTCAATTGCTCTTTTAAAGCACAGTTCCCATTAATAAATAGCTCTGTTTTGCCCCATTCCCTAAATCGTGGACAGCACTAAACTTAATTCTGTCTTCCTCTCCTCATACACCCTGTCTCATGCCCCCAGGAAGCTTGTGCACCTGGTGCTCTCACTTGTCCCAATGTCAGGAAACTAATCTGAGTTTTCAAAACATCACCCTTTCTCCCAACTCTGTGTCTTCCCCACATGCCCATCCTAGTCTGGGGTAGTGACTCCCCCAGTTCGCTGCATGATCTCCTCCTACTCATACTATTCAGCTCCAATTTGAGCCTCCAAAATACACCCTCCTGCATGGCACTTTTAGGTGCCCTTGAAACCTTGCAATGCCTAATGTCCTAACACATTCCAGGTTTTACAATTTTCCATCTGACTCTGAGAAGACCCCATCCCTCCATGACTTAGTTCTGTCTTCACTAATTCTTGCACACATTCCACTTCTGGGCAGGTCCCCAAGGATCTCTCAGCACACCAGGGGCCAATGGGAGCAAGGAAGGAAAGAGAAACAGAGAAGAGATTTATTTCCCACTTCCCAATTCTGGTTGCAGGATCTTTAAGGACAGACATGTGGAATTTGTAAAAACAACAAAGACAACAAAGAATGAGGACAATGATGTCTGTCCTGAGCTGCAGGTCAAAGAGGCCTTTGAAAGAAGCTCATATGTAGCAGAGACCTGCATGTTTACCAAGTAGTTGAGTTTTTTATAGACTATTTCTTATTATCTCTTTGATCTTGTTTCTTGAAGGTGCAGCAAGAATGGTGTGGAATGAGTACACTCCACACCCTTTCCACATTCCTGCCAAGAGATTCAGAGAAAAAATGTGCTTCAGGAGAAAAATTGGGATGTTCACTTTAGGCTAATTGATTATGAATGGTAAAGAAAAGGGCTTTAGGATGGCACCTGTTGATGGTCAGGGCGCTGTGGGATTGTGTCCTTTCTTGCTGGTACATCTTTGTGGATCCTGAGCCAAGGCTGCTTTTAGGCCATAAGAGGATCTGAGAAGTCATATCACCTCCTGTTCTGAACATCAAGTCAGAAGAGAGGAAGAGAATGTAAACCTATTTTTTTTAAATTAACAAGATAAGGAAATAAATTGGAAGATTTAACATATGTTAAGATTTGATACTTTAAGTAAGATGATATGAATAGCTACTTAAAAGTAAGATATGTTAAAGTAAAACATGTATCAAAAATTTTTTTAAAAAAAAGTAAGACTGTATTAAAGACCATGCATTAAGGCAGTGAAACAAAACTCAACACCCCTGATTCAAAGGCTGGAGAGGTTTTAGAAGAGAAGGAATGATGGGCATCTTTGTTAATTGATTTTAAACCAAAGAAAAGCAAAACTCTGAATAAAATCCTGACAGGAGGTTCTTACATTTTCCTTATAAAGGTCCCCAACCAAGGTAGGCCCAGGTATTTGAGACAGGTATTCTTTGGTTCTTAACACTGGCAAGAAGCTTTAAAAAAGACGTGTGTGTTTCAAAACACCAGATAAAGAATCAGCAATTGCCAAATTGCAATCACATTTCTAAAGAAGTGTCACAAAAATAGATGTCAGAGGCCTATAGTCAGAAAGAACCTTTCTAAAAGCTCTGGACTCTGAGGAAACTTAAGTCTCTAAGTCATAACAAATATGCTTTCTTCACAGTGGAGGGACCCACCACTAAATTCCTTTCAATCAAGACCCGGTTTGCATCCCCATTAGTTCCTGCAATTTATAAAGAGATATCAGTTCTGAGCAATGTAGACACAAGTGCAAACTTTCTGAGAGTCCTTGAACAGAGCAAGGATTTCATCTCTCAGGAGGCTGGGATTTTATATCTCCCTGTTGTCACCTTCTATTTTTTCACTCAAACATCATATAAAAAAAACAAGAGTATTCTATATCTTATTGTATGGTTGCTGCGATGTTCTGTTTGTGTTGTTTTGATTAGTTACTGATGTGAGGATAAACTGACATTCTCCAATAATTTTCTCTGATGCTGTTTTTTCTATAAAACCTAAGATGGGAGTTTTAACAGCCTTTTGAAGTTAGTAAGCTTCACCTTCACACTTTACCTATAGTCTCCCTAGGTTGGGGGGATACCCTCTTCGCCAAGAAATGCCAAAATAACCATGAGGTCAAGCTTAGCTTCATAAAGAGTAAAGTTATTTCTAATTCTGTGGGCATCAGCCTGAACTAGGGCATTTGATCCAAAACCATGTTGGTATTACTGATGATTCCAATATATTCTACTAATAAAAAGGAGAGAGTCATGCTAAACTTATGAAATAAGCCTACCACCATGAAAATAAGAATACTAAAGATGACATTAGAATTTATGGAAAGAGGTCAAACAGAAAGAGAACAGAGTTACTACCCACATAGGTATCTTTTAGCTTATTCTTGTTGTCCACACAGTGTCCAGGTGCCTTCCACATGACCCCTGGAAAAGAGACAGAGCTTGAATTTCTACAAGCTTATCACACGCTCCCACTGGTCATCACATGACAACTGCCCATACTCTGAGGGACACGCTGCCAACTGCACTGTAAAGATGGTGCACCTGAGACCACCCAAAGGTGGCATCTGCTGTAAAATGTAACCTTAAGTCAACAACAATGACAATGTCAGCTTCTTTTATTGAGCATTTATGACTTAATGCAACTCTTCTAACAACTTTCCACTTTCACAACTCTTATTTAAAAAGAGCAAAATGTTTATTATCAGTTTAATAACAGGTGAGAAATGAAAGGTCATTCATATTTTACTCCCAATTTGAGGGGCTCACTTTCAAAGAAACTATGTCTTTGGTGACGTCACATTCATAATCCCCACATCCTCTGTCCTGGCAAGGTCTATGGTGACAGCTCTGCAGCCACAGGACAGTTTCATCTTCTACAACATCCTCAGGCCCTCCATGCTGTACAACCACGGAGTGGAGATCACACTGGTGCAGCAGCCAGCACCACGACATCCTTATGCTCTGTGACTGTGGTGTCGCTGTCTAAAACTTTAGCACACTCATGAGATCTGTGGAGAAACAGAAGATGTGACAGATAGAAAATGGGCTTGGGACCTTGAGCCACTATGCACCTTCGGAAATATCAGCCACTTATTGTGCACAGTTAGCTTTGTAAAGGTCACCTGAGGATGGCCCTGACCTCTGCAGAATAATGATTGCCTTTTTTGAGGTGACAATGTGTAAAGAGAGGGCTTGACGTCTTCTCTGTCCCCATAGTACCCAAGAGTGAATCTGGAAATGTTCCCATAGACATCTCTGTACTATCAGCACAGAAAATCCCTTCTCAACTCCTGTGTCCTATAACCTAGTAATTAGGTCAAATTTTTGTCTCTCATGACCTCTCATTGATCTTTTCTTAGAATTCATTTCACTTCATAGAATCATGTCCTAGTCCTCACATAAATGTTAGTGTATGTCGGGGAAGGCAGGCTTATATCCTCTGTACAACTCTGGAGCCAAGGAAATTTTATAGTTAGTGGGAAGGCATTGACCTGGTGTTAAATATTTTATTATTCCATAAAGATAGCCCAACCTAGTCTTTATGACCTAGTATTTGAAGGAGTTTTATCTAACTTTTTGTCAATTTGAACAAGACTTACTTTCTGGCCTACGGATTGAATAACATGCTGAAATAACTCTCTAGAAAGACATGTTGATGATTTTAACAAAAGATAGGGACTGCAGGAACAGAAGGAAACTACTTGAGACAATAAACAGCATACATGAAAACTCATAGTTAATGCAACATTTCATGGAGAAACACTAAAATGTTAATAAAACAGAGAACAAGTTGACAGTAACGTTTTCCCCACTATTTTACATGCTACTAGAATCTGTGGATGGAACAATTTGGCCAGAAGATGACATAAGTGGTATTCCAATCAGAAAAAAAGAAAATTGATCTCTTCAACAGACAACTTACTCTTATATGTAAAAACACTAGAGATTCTGCCCTCCACACAAACAAAAAAACTGAGAAAACTGGTAAATTCAGTCAAGTTGGAAAAGACAAAATCAATAGCATCATTCCCATTTCTTTGTAATAATAATGAACAATCCCAAGATGGATTTAAGAAAACTGTTTCATTTCAAACAGCATCAGAAAGAATAAAATACTTAGAAAAAAAATGACCCAGGTGTGTGGAAGATGTATGCACTGAAAACTATCAAATTTTCTAGAAAACAATTAAAAATTAAAAACAAATAAATAGAAAAACACCTATATTTATGGACTGAAAGCCTGTCAATCATATACATATCTGATGCAATCTTTATCAAAAACCTAATGACACAGCAAGCTCCAAAGACACTGTGCCTCCACCCATTTCCAACAGATACCCCAACAATCACTCCCAGGCAGCTCCTCAGTCTCCACTCAGTGTGTCTTTTTTGGCCCTGACTGTGTTGTAGACTGATCATAAATAGACGTGAGGTACTATGGAGCTTCTGGGTGAAGCTCAGTCTGCCTGACACAGACTCATCTTGGGTGAAGAGCACCAGCAGTCTTGCCCTGGTCTAATCCAAGTGCAGAGAACTTTAGCTAACTCTCTGAAAACTGACATCCCTGGACTCGAGCCTGCACACTCCCCCCACACCACCTTGTCCAACTTTCTTACCCTTCTCTGATCTGCCTCTGTGCCCCTAACTTCTCTCTTTGGAATCATTTCCCTCCTTCTCCCCAGCAAACAGCCAGACAGCACAGACCATGTGCCCTCTCTTCCTGGTACTCTAGAAATTTTAGCCTTTTTTCATCCTTGGTTTCCCTCTTATCTCCTTCCCAGCATCCCATCTCTCATTTCCTTGGGGCCAAACCCTACAAATTGGGCTACTGTTCCCTCAGGGGTAAGTAGGAGCATGTTTCTCTGGTCACCTCTGTATAGGGATCCATTCTCTCTTGTCCCCCATTCCTACACACCCATCCCCTCTTCCACTCTGAGCTATGAGTTTTTTCAATGTTTTTTTTTCACCCCATGTGTAGAAAAACACATCCTCTGCCATTAATTCCCCAATATTTGATTTCTGTATCAAAGACACTTATGAGACTTCAAAGACCTTACTCTTTTTCCACAAAAGCCATCTTGCTCTCAAGACCATATCCACATTTGGAAGAATTGCTCCTTCTTCACCTATTGATGAACACTACAAGTGCTTTTAACTTTTTGAATTAGTGTTTACCTTTTCTTCAAACAAATGACCAGAAGTTAAACTGCTAAGTTGAATGATAGTTCTAGTTTTAATTTTAAAAAACATCTCATTGGCTTTTTGATTAACATTTTTAATCAAACATGCATTCTTACTGCACCTAATCATAGTTTCTGAACCTAATCTCAGCACTGGGCTGTCACCCTCATGCTAACTCAACTGTCTGAAGCATATTGAACTTTCTCTCCCTTTTTGGAAAAGTTTTACCCTCTGTGTCTCACTCAACTCCAGCATTACCTCTTGTCAGTGGTCTGAGTGTCCAATTCTGGAAGGATATGCCCTGCTAGGCACACATGTGTGGGGGTGCAGGGTGGTGACAGATCTTTGAAGTCACAGAGGAAGAACCCCCAGCATGGGTGAAGAATACCATAATGGGAAAAGGATGTGAAGGGAACAACCATTCATTGGGGACATTTATTCTGGGATGACTGGGAAATGTCTCTCATCATTTAAAACAGACTGTAAATATCAACCTTTATAGCAACAAGAAAAGTCCTGCCACTTTGAAACAGCAGAGGGATCTTGTCCTGATGTCTTTTTTTGTTCTCTCTGGAGCCTCACTCCAGTATGTTCATCATTTTACTGTGACTGTTAGAGGAGAGCACTACATGCTCCTGGGGTGAAAATATATTAAAATTGAGTGAATCAAGGCATGATGATGTCCTACAAAATGTGTGAATCTTACTGGGTTTTACATCAAACCTATTTTGGTGGAAAAGTATATCCTAAATAGGGCAGTTTGGATTAGTGTTTGGAACAGCACCTTATACTATAGAGAGAGCCTTTAATTTCTGAAGGAGGAGAACTGTGCAAACAGTTCTGAGGCTTAGAAGAATACACTCTCTCCAATATGACCTCAGTCCTTGTGGGCATTCACCTTTTTTTCTGTTTTTGGTGCTGCACAAACTCTAAGGTCAACAGGCCCTCAATTTCTATCTTTTCCTCTACCTCTCATAGTTTCAAGGCTCATATTCAATGGCTTCTGGGGCCACAGTCAATTTACAAACTTTAAATTGTGGCAACAGGAGATCTTACAGAAGGAGAATCCAGGAGGTGTAAGAGTAAGTGAAAGCTACACTAACCTCCTCCCAGGACCAATCTGGAATTAACAGCTAAATTGTAGAGAAATCATCCAAATTAACCAACTGAATGAGAATGGGAGAGAAGTCTTATAACCACAGGCAGAGAGAAGAAACCGCGTCACTACAATGTGACTGGTACAGAGAGTGAAGGAGACACAAAAGGGCTGGCTCTTGGCTCCCACAGGTGGCAGCTGAAGTGCCAGAGAGAAATCTCAGTGGCTAGATATTCTACCTGAGAACTGCGGGTGCTGAGCCCAAGCTGGGCTCCCCAGCCTACAGCACCAGAGCCAAAAAAACCCACGATAACAGCCAATTGTGAAAAGTAGCAAGGTTTCTGCCTGCCTGGGTGAGATGGCTGGAGCCATGGAGAGTTCTTGAAGGGCCAACTCATAAAATTTCTTTTGCAGCCACTTATCCTGGGCTCTGGCAAAGGGGAGACAGTGCAGACTAGAGACGCTTGAGAAGAGCTTGGGGATGGTGGCTTTGGGGAGGGAACGGAGAGAACAGCCACCAGGATCCCTGCGCTGAGTCATTCCCTCGACTGCAGGAGCCACCTGCTCAGGCAGAGCAGTCTCCTCCAAGTGGCATCAGCCTGAAGGGAAGCAATAGCCCCGCCCACAGGAATTACTCTTCTTCACCCTATCGTGTTTAAACCTGATTACTGATTACAGATTGACTAGATTAACAGCTGAAGGAGACAGCCACAGACTGGATTGGTGACAGGTTCAAACAGGCCACCTAGGGCCAGACTGTGACACCAGTTGATGTCACCAGGTTAAAGTCCAGAAAGAAAAGACAGAAGTAAACACTAGTTTCTACTGAGAAGAATTCCACCACAGTCTTTCTCATGATTAGTTTTATTTTCTCTCCTACATGGCTTTGTAACATTAATGTCTGGTCCTTCAGTTTGTGCATATTAAGTCACTAGTTTTTATATTATAGTTTATTTAAAATCTCATATTTTGCTCCTCTCTTCTCTTACTCCATTCTACCTTCTTTCTCCTTCTTATTTTCAGTTTAAATTTTATTTTCTTTCTTGCTACAACTTGTTTCCATGCTCTTACTATTTCTCCCCTCTCCAGGTTGTCAAAACAATTTTTTTTGTAATTAGTCATCTCACATTTTTTTTTTCTGGTTTTAACATTACCTTATTCTTTCCACACCTCCATCAATCTTTGCTTGTTGGTTGTGAATTGGTGGTTGTTGGTGCATTTCTTCAATTTTATTTCTAGATCCTCACTATTTTTGTATTGCAAATCTCAAATTTTACCTTTCTTCTCTCTTATTCATGTGGCTTCTTTCTGCCCTTTCATTTTTGTTTTAAATTTTTATTATTAATTAATTAATTAATTAATTTTTCCAAATGCATTTGTCTCTGCCTTTTAAATTTTAATTTTTCTCTGTCTTATACTGGTTTTCACTCCTCACTCTTAATATTCCTTCTCCCTCTATCATCACAAAATCACTTCTCTTTTTTCTAGATCTTTCTTAAGCTTTTTTTTTTCATCATCTTCTTTTTTTTTTTCCTTACCTCATTCCCTTACAATCTTTAGTCTTTGCTTAATTGTTGTTGATGGTACTGTGGTGGATCTTTTCCCCCAATTTGCTTCCTATTTTTTTCTCTCTTCATTTTTTCTCTCTCATAGTATATTTTAAATTTCTGTTCAAATCTAAAAATATATGCTTCTCTTCTCTTACTCCATCCTGACATCTTCCCTCCCTTTTTTATTTATGATGTAAATTTTACTTTATTTCCTTTTTTACCTTGTCCTTGTTCTCTACTCTTATCACTGTGCTTTCCCTGTACTGTCTCAAACTCATTTTACTCTCAATTAGTTATCGCAAATTCACTTTTCCTTTCTTATAATAGTCTCAGTCTCTTTATACCTTTATTAATACTGGCTACTTTGCTGTTGATAGTGTGATTGTGCATGGAAGTTATTTTCAGGGATGTGGGTTTTTTTCCCCCCTGTACTGTTTAGTTTTTTTCTGAACAACAGCATGCAAGACATGGTGGGCAGAGTGACTCTCAGTCAGCCAGTTGGAAGTAAGCACCCACCAAGAATGACACAACAATAAGCAAAATCCAATTACAACCAGAGAGCCCATATAAATGGTATAATGGTCATCCCAAGAGCATCAAGTTCAGGAGATCAAGGAGACTGCACCACTGGATCCCAAATATCTCCTATCACAGAAGGTCAGTCCATGAAGACAGAGTCAAAACAGACCAATCTAATATACAGAAATGAATAAGAAGAATCACCTAAAAAGGGAAGAAAAAGAAAAAAGGTCCCAAATCATAAGGAAAGGTGGAATCCTCATGAAAAGTACTACATGAAATACATGTAACCAAACTATCAGACATTGAGCTTAAAATAATGGTTATAAGGATGCTAAATGAACTCAGTGAGAACTACAAAGAATGACCAGAAAACTACATGGAACTTATTGTGGACTATACTAGGATGAAAAAGAATATAGAAACTATGAATAAGAACCAGGAGGAAATGTATAATATAATATATAAAATGAAGAACATAGTAGAAGGAGTTAAAAGCATTCTAGATGAAGCAGAGAATAAAATAGGCAAGCTGGAGAATAAGGTAGGAAAAAATTCCCAGACAGCACAATGACATGAAAAAAATTAAAAAAGAATGAAGAGGATTAAGGAGGTACAGGACAACATAGCACATAATAATATACATAACATAGGGATAACAGGAGGAAAAAAAGAGGAACAAGGGAAGTTCTGTTTGAAAAAGTAATGACAGTATACTTCTCTAACTTGAAGGGTGAAAAAGTCAAGCAAGTCCAGGAATCACCAAGGGTCCCAATAAAATTAAATCCAAAGAGTCTACGATATCATAATTAAAATGACAAAACTTAAAGGCAAAGAGAGCATCTTAAAGGCTGCAAGGGAGAAAAAGCTAGTAACATACAAGGGAGCTCTGATAAGACTATCAGTTGATTACTCAACAGAAACACTACAAGGCAGAAGGGAATGGTCAGAAATATTCCAAGGAATGAAAATCAAAAGCCTGCAATGAATACTTCTCTACTCAACAAGCCTCTCATTTAAAATGGCAAGCAGCCCACCCTGAGCTGTCTATGCTGGCTTGCTGAGTGCAGAGTGACTAGATTAACTACTGGTACCTAGGAATAAACTTAACCAAAGGGTAAAAGTCCTGTACTCAGAACACTACATAACACTGAAGAAAGATATTAAGGAATACAAATATAAATGGAAGCATATGCTGTGTTCATGGATTCAAATATTTTTTTTAAATATTAATATATTTTTAATATTTTTATTGTTGTTAATGTACAGTTGTCTCCATTTTCCCACCACCATTTTCCCATGCTTCACCCAGCCCCACTTCCCACCTTGAATCCTATACCACTTTGGGTCCTTCATACATGTTCCTTAACATCAATTCTCCTTCTTTCCCCCATTATTCCCCTCCTCCCTCTCCTCTGGTTACTGTCAGTTTGTTCTTTATTTCAATGTCCCTGGTTACATTTTGCTTGCTTGTTTGTTCTGTTGATTAGGTTGCACTTATAGTTGAGATAATATGGTATTTGTCTTTGGTCACCTGGCTTATTTCACCTACATTAATGCTCTCTGTTTCCATCCATGCTGCTGTGAAGGGTAGAAGCCCCTTCTTTCTTTCTGCTGTGTAGTATGGTGTAAATGTACCATAGTTCTTGGATTAAATCACTTACTGATGTCATTAAAATGTCCATACTGCCCCAAGTAATCTATAGATTCAATGCAATCCCTATTAAAATACTAAAGGCGTCATTCACAGATTTAAAACACATATTTCAAAAACTAAGAGAACAAAATGGCAGAGGAGTGAGTGGAAGTCACACTAACCTCCTCCCAGGACCAACCTGGAATTACAACTAAATTGTGCAGAAATCACCCAAAACAAGCAACTGAATAGTGAAAGAGGAGCCTTATAACATTGGATAGACAGAAGAATCAGCTTTAGCACAACCTACTTGGTAAGGAGTGTGGTACAGACTCAAGAAGGTGGCGGGGGGAGGCACCACAGACAGCAGAACCAAAAGGATATTGAAATGGCCAGTTGCATCCCCCTGAGATGGATGAGGTCTAAACCATTAGTGGGGATCCCCAGCCTACAGTACCAGATCCGAAAAAGTACACATATAACAGCTGAGCTGTGAAAAGTGGCAGTGTGCTCTCTGTCTGAGACAAGCAGCTGGAGACACAAAGAGCTGCTTAAAGGGCCAACACATAAATTTTTATTTGCAGCCACTTACTCTTGTCTCCAGCAAAGGTGGGGGCAGAGTGAGCTAGAGACACCTGAAGAGAGACTGGAGATGGAGGCTTTGGGGAGAGAACAGAGAGAGTAGCGGGTGGGATGCAGTTACTGACTCCTCCCCCATAAGGCAGCAGCTCAGGGAGACCACTTGCTCAGGGAGACCACTCCCCTGAGCAGCAGCAGTGTGAGAGGACCCAATAATCCTGCTCCCAGGAGGGACTCTTCTCCACCCTATGGTATCTCTAAACCAGCCTGCTGCATGCAGAGTGAAGGAGACAGCCACAAACAGTAGATTCCTGGAAGTCTTGAATATGTAACAATGATGTGTTATTTTAATTGTTACCTTATTATTTGTTGAAACTAAACCTGTTTTTGTGTATGTCTTGCCTATTTCTATTATTTTTAAAAAGATTTAAATGACTTCTTGCTATTCTTTATCCATTTTTTGATTAGAGGTTTGTAGAATTTTGCCCTAAAAAAAGAAGAACCCTATTAACCTTGTTTTAGATGTGTTGCAAATACTTTCCCAATCTATTACTTGTCATTTAACTTTTTTATAGGTATAGTATTATATAGTCTTGAATGTTTAATATAGTCATATTGTCCAAGTTTTACTTTATAGCTTATAGGTTTGAATATGTTACTTCAGGGTGAGAAAAGTATTATTTTGAATTTTCTCCAAAAACTCCTTAGATTTTATATATTGGTTTTTAACTCACCTGAACATTTCTTGTATAATGCGTGAAATAGGGCTCTATATTTATTTTGTTTCAAGTAATAGTGGTCCATGCACCTTATTTGTTGAATAAGCCTTGTTTTCCCCATTGACTTGAAATATCAATTTAATCATATATTACATTGTTAGACATATATATATATGTATATATATATATATTTGTTTCTAGAATGCTCATTGTATTTCATTGATCTACTTGATTATTTCTGTGCTGGTGTCATGTTGTTTTTATTGCTGAGACTTTATAATGGATTTAATTTTTTAAATATATTACAATGGATCTTGACATTTAAAAAAGTAAATAAATAGAATCAATGTGCATTTTAAAAGAAAGAAAGAAATAAGGATCTACTTCTTTTTGTGACATCATGGATGGAACTGGAGAATATTATGCTATGTGAAATAAGCCAGGGGGCGAAAGACAAATACCATATGATCTCACCTATAAGTGGAACCTAACCAACAAAACGAACAAGCAAGGAAAATATAACCAGCAACACTGAAAGAAAAAAAGAAATCAACAGAATCAAGAGGGAAGCGGGGGCAGGGGAAGGGAAGGGAAAGATCAAGTCAAGGAACATGTATAAAGGACCCATGGACGAAGCCAAAATGAGAAAGGATTAAGGGAGGGAGTGGGGAGAGGGGGGCAGGGGAAAGTGGTGGCGGGAAAATGGACACACATGTATTTGAACAATAAAAATAAATAAATAAATAAATGAATAAATAAATTTAAATAAATGTATTTTCAGTGAAAAAAAATTCATAAGAAACCAAAAATTACCATGCATAACCTCAGAGATTTTGAGAAAGATGAACAAATTAGGAGGGATCACATTACCTGATATCAATCTATAATACAATGTCGGGGACCACTTTGTATGGTATCGGGAATTGCAGCCCCGTGCAAGCCAGACCTTGAAAAAGGGCCTGTATGTCTCTGCCAGAAAACGGGAAATACTGAATGGCAGACAGGACCCGATACTGGCATTGAGGGTATCTTGTGAAATCTGGCCTAAAAAATGCATTATATTTACTGAAGCTTGCTCTGCTTTGCACTGCTCTGAATAGGAAAAAAAAAGTGTTCAGTCTCAAAACAAGAGAGAAGATCCCTGAGCCCCTGAATGTTGGCTTGATGACCATCTGACATAAGTATGTCTGACAGACCCTAACCCAAGGCTGATCTATGTGTTCCTCTTATTGTTATCTATAGCTCTCTGACATGGATTGATAAGCTTTTCACATACGCTCTATACCTCTGCACATATCATTCTCAATAAAAGCCATTTTAGAGAAGGGTTCAGGGCATTCCTCACTAGAGGAAATCACCACCCCCTTTTCATGACAGGTAATTGGTGTCTAGAACGACTCATTCACGGTGAACCAGGGTACTTCATGGGACAGGTTCCCCCACATTACAATGTCACTGTAATCAAAACATTCTGGTGTTGGCATGAGAACAGACACATAGCACAGAATAACAAGCCCATAAATAAACTCATGTCTCTATGGTCAATTAATGTTTATAAAAAAGGGCAAGAGCCTAAAATAGAGTACAATTAACCTCTTCATCAAATGGTTTTGGGGGAAGTGGAATGGTACCTTCAGAAATGCAAACTCGAACACCACCTTACACCATAAACCTAGAATGTACTCAATGCAGACAAAAGACTTAAATATAAGCAGAGACACTCTAAAAGTCCTAGAGGAAGATATAGGCAGTAAAATTTCAGATCACATCCAGCAATATTTTTGCCAATATATTTTCTAGGACAAGAGAAATAAAGGAAAGAATAAACAAGTGGGATTACATTCGATTAGAAAGCTTCTACATGGCTAAAGAAAATATCAAAATGTGTGAGAACAAACTGTGTGGGAAAACATTTGCCAATGATACCTCAGACAAGTGTTTGATCTCCAAAGTATATATAAAGAACTCATATGACTCATCACCAGGAAGACAAACAATCCAATAAAAAGTGGGCAAAGGACCTGAACAGGCACTTCTGCAAGGGCATGCAGAGAGCCCATAGATGTAGGAAAAGATGCTCAGCATCACTAGCCATCAGAGAAAAGCAAATTAAAACCATAATGAGATAGCACTTCACACCAGTCAGAATGGCCATCATTAACAAATCAACAAACAAGTGCTGAATAGGATGTGGAGAAATGGGAACTCTATTCCACTGTTGGTGGGAATGCAGACTGCTGCATCCACTGTGGAAAACAGAATGGAAATTCCTCAAAAAACAAAAATGGAACTATCTTTTGATCCAATGATTCCACTAATGTGATTACACTCTAAGAATCCTGAAACACTAACTCAGAAGAACCTATGCACCCCTATGTTCATAGCAGCATTATTTACAATAGCCAAGTGCTGGAAACAGCCTAAATATCCATCAGTAAATGACTGGATCAAAAAACTATGAGACAAATACACAATAGGATACTATGCAGCAGAAAGAAAGAAGGAACTACTACTTTTACAACAGCGTAGATTGAACTGGGGAGTATTATTCTAAGTGAAATATGCCAGGTGGTAAATTACAAATGTCATATGATCTCACCTATAAGTGAAACCTAATGAACAAAACAAACAAATGAGCAAAATAGAACTAGAGGCATGGAGTCAAGGACGAGACTGACAGTGACCAGAGTTGAGGGGGGAGAGGGATAAGGGTGGAAAAAAGGAGAAGGGTCTAGTCAAGGAACAGGTATAAACAACCAATGACATGGATCACAGGGCAGGGATTGACTGTGGGAGCTTGGGGTGGATGGGGAAAAGGAGAGCAATGGGGGAAAATTGGGACAACTCTAATAGAACAACAATAAAAAATGAAATATTAAAAAAAAAACTGTGGCAATAGTATGACCTGGGTATAATGGTGGAGAAACGTACTAAAAGTTAAGAGAGGCAAAATTATAATTCATGCAAATGAAAATGAAAAAAAGTGGAGGTAGCAATTTCAAGAGAAGGAAAGACATCCAAGCTCAATTTATGAGGCAAGCATTATCTTAATTGCCAAACAAGTTAAAGATGCTACAAAGAAAGAAAATTATAGGCCAATATCCCTGATAAATAGAGATCCTAAAACTCTCAATAAAAATTTAGCGATCTGGATTCAGCAATAGTTTAAAGATCGTACGCTATGATCAAGTAGGATTTGTTCTGGGGATGCAAGGTAGCTGCAACATTTGCAAATAAACAAATTTGATACACCATGTAAACAAAATAAAATATAAAAACTACAAGATCATATCAATATATGCAGAAAAAGCATTTGATAAAACCCAGAACCATTTATGAGATATGATCTCATAACTTTCAGCAAATATGATCTCAAATATGATCTCAAAACCTTTCAGCAAAATAAGAATAGAGAAATCAAAAATGATAAATGATGAGCCCGCTGCCAACATCAAAATCAGTGGGCAAAACTAAAAGTGCTGCTTGTAAAATCAAGAACAAGACAAAGATGTGCACATCCACCACTCTTATTCAGCAAAATACTGGAAATCCTAATGGAAACAGAGAAGAAGAAAATATTAAAAGGCATCCAAATTAGAAAGAAGGAAATAAAACTCATTATTTTCATATCACAGGATGCTATACATAGAAAACCTTAAAACACCACCAATAAGCTTCTGCACTAAATAAATGAAATCATCACATTAGCAGAATAAAAAATTAATATTCAGAAATTTGTAATATATCTATAGAACAGTGATGAACTGTCAGAATGAGAAACTAAAAAACACCCCCATTTACTATTGCAACAAAATAACAATAACAACTGCAGCAACAACCTAAGGTAACTAGGAAAAATTTATCCAAGATGGTAAAATACCTGTACTGTGAACACTAAGGGACACTGAAAATAAATTGTGGAAGATACAAATGGAAGTATATACCATGTTCATAAGATGGAAGAACTGACATCATGAAAGTATCCAGGCTACCCAAAGAAACCTATAGATTTAATATAGTTCTTATTAAAACATCAAGGACATGTTTTGCAGTTGTACACCATATACTCTAAATATATATATGGAACTTAAAGAAAAAAAGTGACCTTAGGAAGCTTCAGAAAAATGAACAAAGTTGGAAAGATTGCAATGCCTTATATGAAATATAGTATAAGTCCATTTTACTTTAAACAGCTGTGTAGTGATATGAAAGCACACAGATAAATGAGTGGAATGGAATAGACTGCCCAGAAATTTACCCACACCTATGCAGACAATTAATATTTAACAAAGAAGACAAGGGCATACAATGGAGTAAAGACAGTATTTTAATTAATAATGTTGGGAAAACTGAACAGGTACATACAAAAAAAAAAAAGAAAAAGAAAAAGAAAGAAACTAACCTCAAAATTACACCATACAAGAATCAACTCAAAACAGACAAAAGACTTAAAAGAAAGTCACAAAACCATAAAAATCCTGGAAGAAAACATAAGCAGTGAAATGTCAGACATCTCCTGTAGCATTTTTTTTTATATGCCTCCTAGGGCAAGGAAAATAAAGAAAAAGTAAACAAATAAGACTACATTAAAAAAAAAGAGGCAAAAGAAACCATCAACAAAATGAAAAGAGAGTCCACTGTTGGAGAAAACATTTTTGGTAATGATGTATTGGATAAGGAGTCAATTTTCAAAATATATAAAGAATTAATACATAACTCAACACCACAAAAAATTAATTCATTTAAAAAATGTGCAAAGGACCTGAATAGACACTTCTCCAAAGAAGACATGCAGAGGGCCAATAGACACATTTTTAAAAAGGCTCAATATCAGTAATCACTGTAGATATGCAAATTAAAACTACGACGAGATATCACCTCACACCTGCCAAATGTCTGCCATCAATAAATGAGAAAACAACAAATGCTTGGGAGGGTGTACAGAAAGGGAAACCCAGAGCACTCTTATTGAGGATGCAGACTGATACAGCCACTGTTGAAAACCATGAGGAGTTTCTTCAAAGAAAGTAAAAATAAAACCCTTTTGACCATTTCTGAGAATACGTATTTTTGAATTGATGTTTTTGAAATTCTCAGAATATACACATGTTATGGTCGTGAAATAAGCCAGTCAGGAAAAAACAATACCATATGATCTCATTTATATGTAGAATCTAATAAAGAAAATAAACGGGCAAACAAAATAGAAATGGAGTCATGAATACATGGAACAGACTGACTGCTGTCAGAGGGAAGAGGAGGAGGAACTGGATAAAAGAAGGTGATAGAATTAGCCAAAGAGCATCTATGCGTAACCCACAGACACAGGCAACAGTGCGGTGATGGCCACAGGAAACAGGTGGGTGCTGCCTAGAGGTGGGCAAAGAATGGGAAAATGAAGACAACTGTAAGGGAGTCGAGTGAAAATAGAATAAAAATAAAATGACAATATCATTTTAGGGTGATGTGTTGCAAACCAGTAACAATGGTTGTGACTTAATTACTGTGGTTTAATGACAAACTGGGTAAAATATCTAAAAAACCAAACAAACAAACCAGATTGCCCTGGAATGTTTAAATGACAAAATCACATTGGAAATAAACAGTGCTTACAGGATACACAGCATTATAAATGTACTTAATTCCAAATAATATGCACTAAAAATGATCACAATGGCAAAATTTATTCATGTGTACTTTATTACAATAAAAATAAAGATAAAAAAATAACAACTCTCTACTTACTGCAATGAATTTGACACTTACAACTTAACAGAGAATGAAAGATTTATAAGTTGGCATTTGGTATAGGACATGCATTATTGGTAGTTTGAAAAGACAAACTATAATTTCCAATCTCTAAATTTATTGTTGTTGAAAAAACTGAAGTAAATAAATAGCATAAAACACCATAACTTCCAGAAACTGTCACTTTGAGTTTAAGGAAGGAGACTGTGGGGTCACTATTGTCACAGAAGGATTTCTGAATGCTGAAAATGCACTGATTCTTGACTTGAGTGGTTACTCAGTTGTTACTTATGTTTTGTTAATTACTGTGTACATGGTATCAACTTTTTCATGCCTTGTAAATAAAGTAGTTTATAAATTGACATACTTGATTTTGTTTTACAATCATTTTGACTTTGAATTATTATTGCCTTATCTTTAGTATAAACTATATTTTTACAAAAATATAATGACCTATTTTTGATAAATGAAAAATTTGCCCTTAATAAAGCCATTTATTAAGATAATATCATTTTCAAATAAGAAAGTAATCATGTTTATTTAAAATTGCCATACTCAGTTTTTTAAAAGTAATGAGCTTGTCCTTATAGAATATGAAATAACCATGTCACCTTATTAATTGTAAAGACATTGCCCTTTGAAAAGTGCAATGTTTTTTTAAACATGTAAAGGCCTTTCAAAATATCTACATTGTGTCCTGTAGACAATCGATGATCCTGTCTTTAATAATGTGTCCTTTCTTGAGGAAGCATAGAAATCAACAGGGATGAGAGGCAGGGGTATGAGACTGCACATGCCAACTTGGATGTATCTGAGACACAGTATTTGGTAAAAAGTAGAAACACTGATTCATGTGTCTAACCCATGGAGTGTGTATAGGTAAGTACAGGGGACAACAAAATACTTCAACAGCTTCCTATGCCTTGTTATATGACAATTCCAGTATTAGCCTGTTTTTTGTTTGTTTGTTTGTTTGTTTGTTTGTTTGTTTTTCTGAAACAGCATGAGAAGAGTGCAGATTTCTCATGGTTATTCCAGAGACTAAGTAGAGAGAGTCATACAAGCCCAGGAGGACAGACTCTTTAAATGCATGAGAGGGTGTGGGAATTATCAATATGATGTCACCGACCCCATAGTTTCATTGAAAGTATGCTCAAAATAGATATAAAATTTGAGTGACCCTTCTTTCCTCACCTGTTATTAAACTCTGAATAAATGTTTTTCACTTCTTAAAGAGAGTTGTTGTAGAAGTGGAATATTAAGACTTGCATGGAGTCAGTAAATGCTCAATAATAAAAGCAGTCATTGTCACTGCTGTTGACTTACGGTTACATTTTACATCCGGTCCCATGTTTGGTTGGTCTCAGATGCATCTGCTCAGTTACAGAGCAGAGAAACCGACTCTATCAGAGTATGCGCAGTTGTCCTGTGATGACCAGTGGGAGCATGTCACAAGCTTGCAGAAATTCAGGTTCTGTCCTTTTTCCAGGGTTCATGTGGAGGATGCCTGGATACTGTGTGAACAAAAAGACTAAGCTAAAAGACACCTATGTGGGTAGAAACTCTGATCTCTTTCTCTCTGTTTGCCTTCTTTCCATAAATTCTAATGTTTTCCATAGTATTATTCTTTTCATGGCATTAAGCTTATTTCTATAAATTTAGCATGATTCTGTCCCTTTTATTAATACAATATAATTTGAATCATTGGTAGTATAAACAAAGCTTTGGTTCAAATGTTCTGGTTGAGACTAATGCCCACAGAACTGGAAATAACCTCACTGCTTATGGAGCTATGTTTGACCTGATGGTTATTTTGGCATTTTTTTGGTGAAGAGGGCATTGCCCAAAACTAGGGAGACTGCAAGTAAAGTGTGAGGGTGAAACTTCCCAACTTCAAGTGGCCGTTAACCTCCTATCTTATGTTCTATTGAAAAACTGGCATTGGAACAAACTATGTGGTGAATGTCAGTTCCTCTTCCCTTTAGTAGCAAATCAGAACAAAGAAAATTGTAGAAACCATGTTGAAGAGTCAAGAATACTCCTGTTCATTTGATATGACATTTGAGGGGGAAAAAAAAGGTGGCTGTATAGAGATATAAAGCTACAGCCTCCTGGGAAATGAAATCTTGGCTTTTTTCAAGGACCTCAGCTATTTTGCACCTGTGTCTACATTGCTATGAGCTGACACCTCTTTATAAATTGCAGGAACTGATGGAGATGCAGACTGAGTCTTGGCTGAAAGACATTGAGTTGTGGGTCCCTCCACTGTGAAGAAAGCATTTATGTTTTGGCCTGGAGGGCTTAATCTTCCCTCAGAGTCAGGAACCTTTAGACGGGTTCTTTCTGACTCTGGGCCATTGACATCTATTTTTTATACCACTCATTTAAAATGGAATTGCAATTTGGTAATTGCTGATCCTTTTTCTGGTCTTTTGAAACATACATAAGTCTTTTGAAAGGTTCTTGCCAGTGTTAAGAACCACTCAAATACCTGGTCCCATTACTTAGAATTTTAATCTTCCTGTGTCCCAGTAGGAGCACACCTCTGTTGGGGAAATTTACAGCAAAAACATAAAAGGGCCTCCTGTCAGTATTTTATGAAAAGTCTTGCTTTTCTTTTGTGTAATGTCAATTAGCAAACATGGACGTCCATGGTTCCTTCTGTTCTAAAATCTCTCCAGCCTTTGGATGACTGGTGCTGAGTTCTGTCTCACCACTTTAATGCATGGTCTTTAATAAAGTCTTTCTTTTATTTTTAAACTTGTTTTGATGCATGTTTTCCTTTACCACCCTTTAACTACCTAATCTTGTTGTCTTATTCAACATGTCTATCCTTAAGATATTTTAAACCTTCCAAATTTTTCCTTATCTTACTATTGTTTTTTAAAAAGGTTTCTAATAGACTTGCCTCTCCTCTGACTTAATGTTCACAGCAGAACACCTGACCTCCCAGATCCCCCCTGTGGCCCCTGGTGGCCTCAAAGCAGCCTTTGCTCGGAATCCTAGGACAAACGTCAGCATGAAAGGGCGCATTTCTACAGGACCCTAACCATCAACAGGGTACTCATCCCACATAATTTTTCACGGAACCTTAAGAAACAAGATCACAGAGATTATAAAAGATATCCTATCATAAAACCCAGCCACTCTAGGCAACATGCAGGTCTCTGTTACGTCAGCCACCCACAGGAATGAGCCTCCTTGGTGCCCTCTATGACCCGCAGCTCAGGGCAGACATCAGTGTCCTCATTCTTTGTTTTCTTTGTTGTTTTTACAAATTCCACATGCCTGTCCTTAAAGAGACTACACCCAGAACCTGGGAATTGGGAAAGAAATCACTTCTCTGGTTCCATTTCCTGCCTTGCTCCCTGTGGCCTCTGGTATATGGCTGAGATTCTTGGGGGCCTGGCCAGAGGTGGATTGTGTGTAAGCAGAGGTGGACGCAGAGTGAAGTCATGGAGGAATGGGGTCTGCTCAGGGTCAGATGAGAAACTGTGAAGCCCAGGAGTTGAGAGGGTGTGAGGCATTGCATGGTTTCAAGGGGCACTAAGGGTGCGATCCAGGGGGGTTTATATTGGAGGCTCAGAATGAAGGTGAATAATAGGAGTGGGAGTCTGATCTACCTGTTGAAGGAGAGTCAATGGAGCTTGTGTGGTGAAGTGGGGGTGCCATTTTCCAAGAACAGGATGGGTGTGACAGTAAGACACAGCATTGGGAGAATGGATCATGTTTTGAAGACTCAGATTAGCTTCCTGACGAGTGGGAGCACCAGGTGTAGAAGCTCACAGGGGTCCTGATGCAGGGTGTATGGGGCCAAAAACAAAGAGCAGACAGGGCAGAATTAACATTGGTACTTTCCAAAAATTAGGGTATTGGGTAATGGGGAGCAACCTCTCAAAGGGTACAGTGTTTTATGTGAATAATATATTTTAGTACCGGGTAGATATGATTGCTACATAACATTGTAACTACAGTAAATGACATTGAATTTTTCACTTTAAATTGATGAATTTTTATTATGTAAATTTTACCTCATAACATAATCATGCTAAATTAAAGAAGCCAGATCAAAAAGAGAACAATCTATGTGATGTTATTTATACAAAACTTCAGAAAATGCAAACTTATCTACTCAGAAAGAAAGAAAAGGAGGTTGGATGGAGAGCAGAGAAAGGGAATGATTACAAAGGCACATGAGAAAATTTTGTGTGAAATGGATACACATGGAGTGTGTGCACATGCTGACACTCATCTGACTTTAAACTTTACACATATGTGGTTTACTGTCTGTCACTTATATGAGCTGCTCAGAAAAATTCTCTTGCCATGAAGGATCTGCTTTTTTCAACTACTTGTAAAGTGCTCATTCGGACTTCTGTAATAAGACCCCATTTTCCATTTCTTTTTACTTTGTTCAAAATGTTTTATGTAACCAATGTTGACTCACAGTCATGGGACATTTTTTGCTTATGTGAATTCTCCATGATCTTATATTTAAAACTTTATATCCTTCTGCTAAGTTGTTTATATTAATTAGGTGATTATCCCAGCAAAAAAATTTAGAAGGTGAGAGGTACAGTGTTACTATTTTTTAGCCTCCACATTAGTCAGAATTTGAGAGGCTGCTGGGTTGCAAGCAGGAAGTTCAGGGTGAAGGCAAGTGCTTTCCACCAAGAAATGTTGGTTTTAGAATGTTGATTTTTATCTGTTTATTAAGAAACAAAACTCAGAGAAAAACTGTTAACCCTCTCCACATTCCTTCCCAGAGATTCATATAGAAAATGTGCTTCAGGAGAAAAATTGGGATGTTCAGTTTAGGCTAATTGATCAGGTATGGTGAATAAATGGTTTTAGGCACCTGTTGGCCAGATACCTGCTGCGTCCCACTGGTTCTGAGTTGCCCAGAAAAAAATTTCTTGCCATGTGGAATCTACTCTTCTCGACTATCCATAAACACTCATTCTGATTTTGAAGTAAAAGACCCCATTTTCCCTTTTTTCTCTTTCCTCAAAAAATTTTATATACCCAATGTTGCCTCAGTCACTGGAATTTTCATGCCATGCGAATTCTCCATGATCGTATATTAAAAACTTTATTTTATTCTGCTAATCTGTCTCTATTAATTTGGTGATTAGCTCAGCCAAAAATTTTTAGACGATGGGAGGGACAGTGTTACTATTTTTAGTGTCCATAGTAGCCAGGACTTGTGAGGCTGCTGGGTTGCAAGTAGGGAGTTTAGTGTGAAGACAAGTGCAGTCATCCAGGTGGCAGGTGAGGATGGTTGGACCATTGGGGGAAAAGAAAACTGTTAGTTTCTGGATTTGTTTTTAGCACTGAGTCAAATAATTTTCCTAAAAATTTAATGCTGGGTCTAAGAAAAAGAGAGGACTTGTGAAAATACAAAGAGTTTCAGAAAAATTCTGTAGGAGTACATTGAGTTTAATAATTCAACTGGGATTAAAAAATTTAAAGCATCCTGGAGTGTCTTTTAAGTGTTAGTAGTCAAGCAAATAATTGGACATCAGAAATCATATCCATTTGTCTCTTTCACCCACTACCATATCCCCAGTGCCTCAGACAGTGTCTGGTAGGTTTATAGTATGAGTTCATTACACATTTACAGAATCTATAAGTGAACCCATAATGAGCAATCAACATGTCTCCTGGACAATCATAAAAAATATTTCTTATTGACTAAGAAAATACTGCAATACCACAAATATACTATGAGTACCAGGGGTTCTTATAAGTCACATCAGGACCTTTCTTGAGCATTAGTGCTGCACAGATTTTTGGAACTAAGTCAAATTGAACATAAAACTCCTTGAATGATTTTGAAACTGAGCAGGCACCTCTCTGGGAGACTTCTTGGTCCCAATTCCTCAACAATAGAAGTGGGACTGGCAGTTCAAGCAGCAACAAGCTCAGCAAATATTAAATTAGGGACATGTAAAAACACAACAGAAGAAATGATTAAGCAGTAATGATAGGTAGTTTTACGTCTTCCTTTCCAATTTGGATGCCATTTATTTTTTTCTTGTCTCAAGCTGGGGCTAGAACTTCCAACACTGTGTTGAATAGAGTGGTGAAAGCCCACACCTTTGTCTTTTTCCTGATCTTAGGGGGAAAGATGTTAGTTTTTGCTCATGGAGTATGATGTTGGTTGTAAGTTTCTCATATATGGCCTTTGTTATGTCAGGGTATGCTTCCTGTACTCCCACTTTGCTGAGTGTTTTTTCCATAAATAGATGCTGTACTCTAACAAATGATTTTTCAGCCTCTATTGATATGACCATGCAATTTTTGTCTTTCTTTTTATTTATATGATATGTTACATTTATTGATTTGCAAATATAGTACCATCCTTGCATCCCTGGAATGGATTCTACTTGATCATGGTATATGATCTTTTTGTTTTGTATTGCTGGTTGCGGTATGCCAATATTTTGTTTAGGATTTTAGCATCTATGTTCATGAGCAATTTTGGCCAGTGGTTTTCTTTCTTGATATGTCTTTATCTGGTTTTGGGATTAAGATGATGCTGGATTCTTAAAAACTTTTTGGGAGTCCTCACTCATTTTGGAATTTCTGGAATAGTTGGAGAAGAATAGGCTTAGCTCTTCAATAAATGTTTTGTAAAATTCTCCTGTGAAATTCTCCAGTCTAAGGCTCTTGTGTGTCGGGAGTTTTTTGATTATTGCTTCAGTTACACTAGCTGTTATTGGTCTATTGAGGCTTTCTGCTTTATTTTTTTTAAATTTGGTTTTGGAAGATTATATGTTTCTAGAAATTTGTCCATTTCACCCAGGTTTTCAAATCTCTTGGCATATAGTTGTTTGTAGTAATTTCTTACAATCCTTTGTATTTCTGTGGTGTCAGTAGTAATTTCTCCTCTTTCATTTCTGATTTTATTTATTTCGGTCCTCTCTGTTTTGTTTTGTTTTGTTTTTTTCTTGATGAGCCCATATAAAGGCTTGTCGATTCTGTTTCTTTTCAAAGAACCAGTCTCTGGATTTATTGATGCTTTGAATTGCCTCTTAGTCTATGACATTTAATTCTGCTCTGATCTTGATTATTTCCTTCCTTCTACTTGCTCTGGGCTTTGTTTGTTGTTGTTCCTCCAGTTCTTGTAGATGTAGGGTTAGATTGCCTATTTGAAATGTTTCTGTATTTTATCGGCAGGCCTGTACTGCTATGAACTTCCCTCTCAGGACTGCCTTCAGTGTGTTCAATAGGTTTTTAGGCTGTCACATGTTCATTTTCATTTGCTTCCAGACACTTTTTGATTTCTTCCTTGATCTCATTATTAACCCATTCATTATTTAATAATATGTTATTCAGTTTCCATGAATTTGACTGTTTTTGAGTTTTTTCTTGGAAGTTGGTTTCTAGTTTCAAGCCCTTCTGGTATGAGAAAACATTTGATATTATTTCAGTTTTCTCAAATTTTGAGGCTTGCTTTGTGTACTCTCCTCTAGTGTCTTTGAAAATGTTCCATGTTCATTTGAAAATATTGTGTATTTTGCTTCTTTAGCGTGAAAGGTTCCACATGTCTTTTAAATTCATTTGATCTAGTGCATCATTCAGTGCCACAATATCCTTGTTGACGCTTTGTTTGGAAGATCTATCCATTGCTGACATGGGGGTGTTAAAATCCTCTACTCTAAGTGTGTTGCTGTTTATATCTTTCTTGGAGTTCTCTAAATTTTTCCCAATATATTTAGGTGCTCCTATGTTGGGTGCATATATGTTTACAATGTTTCTATCTTATTGTCTTGAGTATTATGCAGTGTTCCTCTTTGTCTCTTTTTATGACCTTTGTATTAAAGTATATTTTGTCTGATATAAGTATTGCTACCCTGGCTTTTTTCTTCTTTCTGTCCATTTTTTTGGAATGTTTTCTTCCAACCCTTCATGTTCAGTCTATGTAAGTATTTTTTTCTCAGGTGGGTCTCTTACAGACAGCATAAGTGTGGGCCATGTTTGCTTATCCATTCAGCTACCCTATGTCTTTTGATTGGAGTATTTAATCCATTTACATTTAAAGTTATTATTGATAGGTACTTATCCATTGCTATTTTTCTGCTTTGTACCTGTGTTCTTCTCTCCCTCTTTTTCTTCATCTTCTTAATGCAGTCCCTTTAGCATGTCTTGCATGCTGGTTCAGTGGAAGTGTACATTTTAGTCTTCTTTTGTCTGGGCAACTCCCTATTTCACCTCCATTTTAAATGAGGGTCTCGCTGGGTAGAATAGCCTTGGTTCTGGGCTTTTGGTTTTCATTACTTGGTATATTTCTAGCCATTCCCTTCTGACTTGTAGTGTTTCTGTTGGGAAGTCAGCTGATATCTTTATCGGACCTTCCTTGCATGTTACTTCCTGTTTCTCCCTTGCTGCCTTTAAGATTTTTTTTTCTTTGAATTTTGCCATTTTAATTATAATGTGTCTGAAATAAGATTCTTTGGGTTCATCTTGATTGGAACTCTCTGAACTTCCTGGACTTGTGTGACTTTTTCTCTCCTTGCATAGGGAAGTTTTTTTGTCATTACTTTTTCAAACAAGTTTTCCATGACTTGCTCCTCTTATTCTCCTTCTGGTATCTCTATTATATGGATATTATTATATTTCATATTTTCCTCCAGCTCCCTTTACCACTCTTCATTCTTTTTTGAGTTTTTTTTTCTTTTTCTTAGTTTGTCTGGGGATTTATTCTACCTTGTCCTTCTGCTCACTGATTAGATCATCTGTTTCATGTAGTCTGATTTTAATTCCTTGTACTATGTTCATTAATTCAGAAATTGTATTCTCCATTTCATCTTGGTCCTTATTGATAGTTTATATGTCCTTTTTCATGAAGATGTGGTTCTCAGTAAGTTCCTTGTAGCTTCCCTATAGAGCTTTGTAATTCTCACTGAGCTCATTGAGCATCCTTATAATCATTATTTTGAATTCAGTGTCTGATAGTTTACTTGCCTCTATTTCATTTAGTACTTTTTCAGGGGATTCCTCCTTTCCTTTTGATTGGTGTTTGTTTCTTTGTCTCCCTCTTTTAGAGGAGACTCTTCTTGTTTGTTTCTGCTTCTCAAATTGATCTGCTTTGATTTCCTGTCTTTGTGGTGTGTTCTTCTATGATAGACCTGTGGGATTCAGTGGTGGAGTCTCTGTGATCTCCTAAACTTGATGCTCTTGGGATCTTCTTTATGCCATTTATGTTGGCTCTCTGAATGTAATTGGGCTTTAATTGTTGTTGGGTCATTCTTCGGTAGGTCCTTCCCTCCACTTGGATGACTGAGCATCTCTCCACCCACCAAGTCTTGCATACTGTTGTGCACATGCAGTCATGTTGTGTTGAAGCTGTTTCTTCTGTGTGTCTGTGGTTATAAGGCTTCTCTCCTACTGTTGTTCAGTTGTTTATTCCAGATGATTTCTCCACAATTTAGCTGCAATTCAAGGTTAGTCCTGAGAGGAGGTTAGTGTAACTTTCACTCAGTCCTTCACCATCTTGTATCCCTTAAGCCTTGTTATTTTAATTATGATGTGTTTCAGTGCATGCCTCTTTGGGTCCAACTTGCTTGGGATCTCCGAACTTCCTGGACTTGTGTGACCATTTCATGCACCAGATTAGGGAAGTTTTTGGTCATTATTTCTTCAAATAAAGTTCTCAGTCCCTTGTTCATGCTCATATTCTTCTGGTATTCCCATGATGTGGATGTTGTTACATTTCATGTTGTCCAAAATTTTTATTAAGTTCTTCTCATTTTTTCATTCCTTTTCATTTTGCTGCTATGTCCGGATTTTTTCCCCCCTATCTTATCTTCCGAAACACTAACTCTACCCTCTGCTTCATCTAACCTATTGTTTATTCCTTCCAGTGTTTATTTAGCTCAGATATTTTATTCTTTATTTCTGCTTGGTTCTTTTTATGTTTTACATGTCTTTTTTAATATTATTGAGTATCTGTATAATCATTATTCTAAATTGCCTATCTGATTAATTTATTACCCCATTCCATCTAGTTCTTCCTGAGAATTCTCTTGTTCCTTCTTTTGGGGTTTGCTTCTTTAGCTTCCCATTTGGGCTGCTTGTTTGTATTTTCTGCCCTATATATTGAACTAATCAGTCCTTAAACTGATCGGTTGTTAATCCGATCAAGCTGTAATAAGCCGTCAGGCTTAAGCACCACGGGGGTGGGGGTGGCTGAGTAATTCCTGTTGGTGGAGCTAATGCTTCCCCTCCAGTTGATGTCACCTGGAGAGGAGGGCTTTGCCTGAGAAAGATGGCTTCTGCAGTCTGGGGGATGACTCAGGATAGGGATCCTGGTAGCTGTTTCTTTAGTTTCTTTCCAGAAGAACCAAACCCAGACTCTTCTCAAGTGTTTCTAGTCCACTCTGTCTTTCTTTTGCTGGAGCACAAGTAAGTGGCTGCAAAAAATTTTTGTGAATTGCCCTTGTAAGAGACTCTATCTCCAGGCTTCTGTCCCTGGCAGACAGATAACCTGCTGCTTTTCACAGCTGGATGTTATCTGGATTTATTTCCAGCTCTGTTGCTGTAAGCTGGGGATCCCAGCTTGCAGTTTAGATCCCACACTACTCAAAGGTAAATCCCCTGCCTCTGAAATATCCCTATGGAACTTCAGCTGCTGCCTGTTGGGTCCCAGACAACACTTTCGTGCCTCTTCCCCACTTCCTACCAGTCATGTTGTGCTGAAGTGTTTTCTTCCATCTGTCTGTGGATATAAGGCTTCTCTCCAGCTAGTGTTCAGTTGGTTCCAAGCCCTTTTATAAAAATCCCATCATGTGTTCTGAAATTGCCTCTTTTGGTAAATTTATCACATAAGGTAAAAGCCTAAAGACATAATTTTTAAAAAAATATTTTATGATGGTAAAATATACGTATAAATTTACTATTTTAAACACTTTAAGGTACAGTTCAATGGTATTAATTTTATTCACATTGCGGTGCAACCCTCATTATATTTTATCATTTTGCCATTTCCATCATCAATGCACAAGCATTCTGACCTACCCATAATATCACTACACTTACCATTTTCTGGTTTTTGATAATGGCTATTTTAGTGGGTGTTAGAGGGTATCTTATTGTGCTTTTGTTGTTTTTTTTTTAATTGAAGTATAGTTTACTTACAATATTGTATTAGTTTCAGGTAATCAACATAGTGACTCATATTTATGTGACAAGGTTATCATCATGATAAGTCTAGTTACCCTCTGTCACTATACAAATTTATTACAATATTTTTACTACATTCTCTATGCTGTTTGGTACATTCTAAAGACATATATATTTTATAAGTGGAAGGTTGCACCTTTTAATCATTTTCAAATATTTTTTTGCATTCTTCCACTCACATCATTCTTGATTCTACAGTTTTTTCTTTGTATCTATGAGCCTGTATTTATTTTGTTTGTTCATTTGTCTAGCTTTTTAGATTCCACATACAGTATATCACACAGTATTTGTCTTTATTTGTGAGACTTACTTTACTTAACATAATCTTCTCCAGTAACATCTAATATTTTGTCACAAATGACAAGATTTCACATATTTTAATGGCTGAGAAACATTTTTAGTATAAATGTGTATTTAAATATATATGGTATGTATATTACATTTATTTTATTTATTCATCTGTTGATGAACACCTAGGTTGCTTCCATATTTTAGCTACTATTAATAAGACATAGGGCTGTAATAAATAGAGGTGCTTATACATTTTTGAATTAGTGCTTTAAAATTTTTTTCAAATAACCACAAGTAAATTGTTAAGTTGTATGGAAGGTTTACTTTTAATTTTTAACAAAATATCATTGACTTTTTAATTAGCCTTTTCTTATGAGACATTTTCTTACCGGTCTCTGAACCTAACACACAGTCCTGGGCTGTGGTCCTCATGCTAAACTCAACGTTGTAGGTGTATTGATATTACCCTACCTTTTTTTGAAAATCTTGGCAGCATGTTTCTCATTAAACTCCAATGCCACCACTTGTCAGTGGTCTAAGCTCCACACTCTGCAAGAGATGTTCTGCTAGGCACACATGTGTTGGGGTGCAGGGTGGTGATAGATCTTTGAAGTTACAGAGGAAGAAACCCCTGCTTGTGGAAAGAATGCCATGGTGAGAAAAGGATGTGAGGGGAACAACTATTCCATGGAGGGCATTTATTTTGGACTGACTTGAAGATGTCTCTCCACTCTCAAAACTGAGAGTGTAAATGTTAACCTCTACCACTACGCTGGGAAGTTCTACCACTTTAAAACAAAACTGAGGGATCCTGTCCTGATGTCCTTTATCCTCTTGGAGCATCTGTTCCAGTATTTCCAGCATCTTTCTGTGGTTATTAAAGGAGAGCACTACATGCTCCTGGTGGTGAAAATCTTATTAAAACTGGGAAAATCAGGGCACTATAATGTCACACATAATTTGTGAATATCATTTGGTTTTACATCAAACCTATTGTGGTGGAAAAAGCATGTCCTAAATGGGCCATTTGGATTAGTGCTTGAAATACCTCATTATACTTCAGAGAGAGGCTTTGATTTCTGAAGAAGGAAAACTCTGGAAATGATTCTGAGGCTTAGAAAAATGTGTTCTCACGAATTTGACCCCAGTCCTTGGGGGTTATTCTCCTTTTTCTCTATTTTTGATGTTGCACAAACACTAAGGCCTATAGGACCTCAATCTCTTCCCATCCCTCTACCACTCTTAGTTTACAAGCTCATTTTCAATGGCTTCTGGGGCCACAGTAAATTTGCAAACTTTAAATCATTGCAAGAGGGTGACTTAGTTATAATGTGAAGAATCACACAGACTAACAGTAAAGGGATGAAAAATTATATTTCAAGAAACCAGAAATGAATAAAGTGGGGGTAGAAAATCCAAGAAAAGAGAAAACTTCCAAGCTCAATTGTTAGGCAAGCGCTATCCTAATTGAAAACCCAGATAGAGACTCTTCAATGAAAGAAAATTATAGGTCAATATCCTTCATAAATATAGATTCTAAAGTCCTCAACAAAAATTTAGAGATTTGAACTCAACAGTAGATTAAGAGGATCATATACCATGTTCAGGTTGGATTTGTTATAGGCATGCAGGGTTGCTACATTTGAAAATAAGTTAATGTGATACACCATATAAATAATATAAACTATAAAAACTACAAGATTACATCAATAAATGAAGAAAAAGCATTTGATAAAACCCAACACCCATTTGTGATAAAAAAAAAAAAACCTCTCAGCATAGTAAAAACAAAGAAAACAAAGGCCATTATGTCAAACCAACTGCCAACATCACACTTAATGGGCAAAACCTAAAAATGTTACCTATACAGTCAAGAACAAGGCTGAGATGTCCACTTTCAGCAGTCATTCAACATAGTACTGGAAATCCTATTAACAGCAATCAGAGTAGAAAAAATATAATTGGCATCCAAATTAGAAAGGAGGAAATAAGATGCATCATTCACACATTACAAGATATTGTACATAAAAAAGTCCCATCAACAATCTTCTGAATCAAATAAATAAACTCAGCAAAGTAGTAGAAAGTAAAATTAATATTAAAAAATTGGTAACATTTACATAGAACAATAATGAAATATCAGAAAGAGAAACTAAAAAACAACCCCAGCTACTATTTCAAAAGAAAAACAACAATAACAACAAAAATCTAAGGTGACTAGAAAAACTTTAACCAAGGTAGTAAAAGACTTGTTCTGTGAAAACTAAGGGACATTGAAAAGAGAGATTGAGAAAGGGTCAAATAAGAGAAATTATATACCATGTTTATATATTGGAAGAATTGACATCATGAAAATGTCCAGGCTATCCAAAGCAATCTATACATTTAATGTAATTCTTATTAAAACACCAAAGGCATATTTCACAGTTCTATACCATATATTCTAAAAAGGTATATGGAAACAAAAGAGAAAAACCCAAATGGGCTTAATAAGCTTCGGAAAAAAAGAACAGAGTTGGAGAGATTAAAATACCTGATATGAAACTATACTACAAGGACATTTTAATCAAAACAGCTTTGTACTGTAATAAGAACAGAGAGATAAAATAATGGAATAGAACAGAGAGCCCAGAAATTAAACCACATCTATGTGAAAAATTATTTAACAAAGAAGACAAGAGCATACAATGGAGTAATGACAGTTTTTCAATAAGTAGTGCTGTTAAAATGGGACAGATACAGAAAGAAAAAAAAAAGACATTAGACCTGAAACTTACACCATGCAAGAATAAGCTCAAAATTGATAAAAAACTTAAATGAAATTTGTAAAACCATAACAATTCTAGAAAAAAATAGGCAGCTAAATAAGAGATATCTCCTGTAACATTGCTTTTTCCATTATGTCTGTAAGGGCAAGAAAAATAACAAAAAACAAATGAAACTATATCAAATTAAAAAGCTTCTGCACAGCAAAAGAAACCATCAATAAAATGGAAAGAGAACCCACAGTATGGGAAAACATTTTTTACAATGATATATTGGATAAGGGGTCAATTTTAAAATATATGAAGAATTTATACAACTCAAAAACAGAGACATAATCATTCCAATTACAAAATGGGAAAAATGGGAAATGGAATTCAGTCCAATTACAAAACTGAATAGACACTTCTCCAAAGAAATCATGCAAATAGCCAATAGACATATAAAAAAGGTCTCAATGTCTATAATGACCAGAGAGATGCAAATTAAAATGACAACGAGATATCACCTCACACCTGCAAGAATGTCTACTATCAATATATCAACAAACAAGAAGTTCTGGTGAGGATGTCTCGAAAGTAAACCTGAGTGCACTGTTGTTGAGTATGCAGATGTGTGCTGCCACTGTGGAAAAGAGTGTGGAGTTTTTTCAGAAAAGTAAAAACTAACCTGTCTCTTGGTCAGAGACCCCACTTCTTAGAATACATAAATTTTTGATTTGATGTTTTGAAATTTTTAGAATATACTCATAATATGATATGTGAAATAAGCCAGTCAAGAAAAAAAAATACCATATGATCTCACATGTGAAACCTAATAAACAAAATAAACTGACAAACAAAACAGAAACAAAGGCATGGATACATTGCATGTACTGACTGCTGTCAGAGGGAAGGGGAGATGCAATTGGATAAAAGTAAATGATAGAATTAGCCAAAGAGCATCTATGTGTAACCCACAGATGCAGACAAAGTGTGGTCATGGCCACAGGAAACAGGTGGGTGCTGCATAGAGGCGGGCAAAGAATGGGAAAATGAAGGCAATTGTAATATATTCAATAATTAAAATAGAGTAAAAAATAGAATAAAAACAAAATCCTTTTCAGGTGATGTGTTGCAAACCAATAGCAGGGATTGTGGCTTAGTTATTGTGGTTTAATTACAAATTGAGTAACATATCTGGAAAAAACAGATTGTTTTGAAATGTTTAAATAACAAAATCATATTGGAGAATTTCAAGATGACAGAGGAGTGAGTGGAAGTCACAATGGCCTCCTCCGAGGACCAATCTAGAATTACAACTACATTGTGAAGAAATCACCTGGAAAACAACTGAACAATAGTAAGAGAACAACCTTAAAACCTCAGACAGACAGAGGAATTGGCTGTAGCACAACCTAATTGGTAAGGAGTGTGGTAGAGGCTCAAGAAGGTGGGCTAGGCACCCATAGGAAGCACTGCCAGAGGAATATTGAAACAGCCAGTTGGACCCCCCTGAGAAGAGCAGGGTCTAACCATAAGCGAGGATCGCCAGCCTACAGCACCAGAGACCAAAAAGCTCACAGATAAGAGTCAGCTGTGAAAAGCAGCAGTGTGCTCTCTGCAAGAGACAGGTGGCTGGAGATGCAAAAGCCATTTAATGGGCCAACACAAAAATTTGTAGTAGCAGCCACATACCCTGGGCTCTGGTGGAGGCAGGGGCAGGGTGGGCTGGAGCTGCCTGAGAAGAGACTGCAGAGGGAGGCTTGGGGGGAAGAACTGAGTAAGTGGATGGCGGGGTCCCTGTGCTGACTCACCACCATTCCGTAGCTGCCATCTTGCTCAGGCATGCCACTCCTCTGAGTGGCAGCAGCGTGAAGGAACACAATAGTCCCACCCACAGGAGGGACTCTGTCCTACCATGATTACTGAGGGCAGAGTGAGTAGATTAACAAGTGGAGGAGAGAGAAACAGGCAGTAGGTTTCTGGAAGTCTCCTAAAGACTGAATAAGGTCAGATGGGGTCAAGAGCTGACACCATCAGAGGCAGATCAAGAAAGAAAGAAAGAAAGAAAAGAAAGAAAGAAAGAAAGAAAGAAAGAAAGAAAGAAAGAAAGAAAGAAAGAAAGAAAGAAAGAAAGAAAGAAAGAAAGAAAGAAAGAAAGAAAGAGTGATCTACCATAGAAGTTCACACCACAAACTCAGGAAATCAAGACAGATCAACTGAAAAAGCAGAAGCAAAAAAGAAGAGTCTCGCAAATAATGGAAAGACAAAGAAGCACCCCCCAATCGAAGAGAAAGGAGGAGTCCCCAGAAAGAGAACTAAATGAAATAGAGACAAGTAAACTATCAGATATGAAGTTCCAAACAATGGTTCTAAGAAAGCTTAGTGAGCTCAGTGAGCTCAGAGAGAATTACCAAAAACTACATGGAAACTATGAGGAACTTACTGCAAACTATATCAGCATGAAAAAAGACATGGAAACTAGCAATGAGACAAGAAGAAATGAAGAATACAATCTCTGAATTGAAGAATGTAGTAGATGGAATCAAAAGCAGGCTAGATGAAGCTGAGGATCAAATCAGTGAACTGGAGGACAAGATAGAAAAAAGCTCCTAGAAAGAGCAATAAAATGAAAAAAAGACTCAAAAAGAATGAAGAGGTGTTGAGGGAAATGCAGGACAACCTGAAACATAATAATATGCATATAATAGGGATACCAGGAATAATAGGGATAATAAAGACTTGTGTGCAGAAAAACTGTACAACACTGAAGAAAGAAATTAAGGAAGACACAAATAAATGGAGTCATATACCGTGTTCATGGATTGTAAGAATTAACATCATCAAAATGTCCATTCTACCCAAAGCAATTTATAGATACATCACAATCTCTATTAAAATACCAATGACGTATTTCCCAGACATAGAACAGACATTTAAAAAACTTGATATGGAACCATAAATGACCCCAAATAGCTGCAGCAATTTTGAGAAAGAAAAACAAAGTAGGAGAGATCACAATACCAGACATCAAACTATATTACAAAGCCACTGTAATCAAAACACTGTGGTACTGGCATAAGAACAGACAAGTAGACCAATGGAACAGAATAGAGAGCTCAGAAATAAACCTGTGTCTCTATGGTCAATTAATATTCGACAAAAGGTGCAGAAGCATAAAATGGAGTAAAATAGCCTTTTCAACAAATGCTGTTGGGAGAGCCAGACAGCTCCATGAAAAAAATTGGAATTAAACCACCAACTTACACCATACATAAAAATAAACTCAAGGTGGATGAAAGATTTAAATATAAGTCATGACACCATAAAAGTCCTAGAAGAGAACATAGGCAGGAAACTCTCAGATATCCCAGGTAGCAATATTTTCAATGATGTGTACCCTAGAAAAGGGACATAAAGGAAAAAATAAACAAATGGGACTTCATCAAAATAAGAAGCTTCTGCACAGCTAAAGAAAACATCAGCAAAATGAAAAGGGAACCAACCATATGGGAAAATATATTTGCCAATGATACCTCAGACAACGGTTTAATCTCCAAAAGATATAAAGAACTCACATGACTCCACTCCAGGAAGACAAACAGTCCAATTAAAAAGTGCGCAAAGAACTGAACAGATATTTCTCCAAGGAGGACATACACAAGGCCCAGAAAAGATGCTTAGCATCACTAGCCATCAGAGAAATGCAAATTAAAACCATGATGAGATACCACTTCACACCAGTCAGAATGACCATCATACTCACATCAATAAACAACAGGTGGTGGCAAGGCTGTGGAGAAAAGGGAACCCTCAAACACTGTTGGTGAGAATGCAGACTGGTGCAGCTACTGTGGAAAACAGTTTCGAATTTCCTCAAACCGCTAAAACAGAACTGCCTTTTGACCCAGCAATTCCACTGCTGGGATTATACCCTAAGAATCCCAAAACACCAATTCAAAAGAACCTATGCACCTCAATGTTCATAGCAGCACAATTTACAATAGCCAAGTGCTAGAAGTAACCTAAGTGACCATCAGTAAATGGTTGGATCAAAAATCTATGGTATATTTACACAATGGAATACTATGCAGCAGAAAGAAAGAGTGAGCTACTACCCTTCACTACAGCATGGATGGAACTGGAGAGCATTATGCTAAGTGAAATAAGCCAGGCGGTGAGAGAAAAATACCATGTTATTTCACTTACAAGTGGCACCTAATCATCAAAGCAAGAAGGCAAGGAAAATATGACCGGCCTCATTGAAAGAAAGAAGAAACCAACAGGGACAGGAGAGAGGAAGGTAGGCAGTATCAGGGAGGGGAAGAGGAAGGGTCAGGTCAAGGAACAGGTGTGAAGGATACATGGGTGAAGCCAAGGTGAGGAAGGATTGAGAGGGCGAGGTGAGGGTAGGTGGGGTGGGGGAAATGGTGGCAGGTAAATGGAGACAAGTGTATTTGAAAAATTAAAAATAAAAGAAATGAAAAAAATCACATTGGAAATAAACTGTACTTGTGGATACACAATGCTATAAATGCACTTAATTGCAAAAAAAAAAGATACACATGAAAATGATCACAATGACAAATTTTATTCATGTGTATTTTATTGCAATAAAAATAACTCAATTTACTAAAATGAGGTTGACACTTACAGCTTAACAGAGAGTGACACATTCAGGATAAGTTAGTACTTGCTGTCAGATATGCATTATTGGTAATTTGAGAAGACAAACGCTCATTTTCAATCTCTAGATTTAATGTAATTGAAAAAACTGAAGGAAATAAATAATGGGAAAGACCATACAGTCAGAAAATTGTCACTTTGAGTTTAAGAAAGGGTGTTGTGGCCAGCACTGTGCACAGAGGGACTCTGAGACCTGGAAGGCACTATCTCCTGACTCGGGGAGTTAGGCGTTAGCTTGATTATGTTTTGTTATTTCATGTACATGGTATCAGCTCTCAGGATGTATAGATAACTTAGCTTATAAATTTACATTCTAGAACTTGTTTTATAATCCTTTGTCTTTGAATGTAGTTGCCTAATCTTTAATAAAAAAACACATTTGTACAAAAATATAATGACCATTTTGATGTGACATTTTCCCTTAATAAAGCCGTTTATTAAAAAAATGGCATTTTTTCAAACAAGAAAATAATTATGTTTACTTTAAAATACCATACTAAGTTTTTTAAAAGTAACGATCCTGTCCTTATAGAATATGAAATGATCTTGTCTTCTTATTCATTGTAGAGGCATTGCCCTTTGAAACAAGTAATATGCTTTTAAACATATAATGGACTTTCAAAATATCTGTATCATGCCCTGTAGAGATTGATGATCCTGTCTTTTTGTGTGTGTGCTTCTTTTTTTTTTGAGGAAGAGTAAAAATATAGTATTGATGACAGCAAGATGAATAAGGAGGGTGATAACAGAGGAAGGAAGGTGAGTGGCAATTTAAGGAACATGTATGAAGGACCCATGGAAAAAGACAATGGGGGAAGATTAAATGTGGAATGTGAGGGGTGTGTATGGCAAGGGAGTAATGGGGGAAGAATGGGGACAACTGTAATTGAACAACAATAAAAATTATTAAATACTTATATAAATTAAAAAAGAAAGACCACGCATGCCAACTTGGATGTATCTCAGAGATACAATATTCAGTAAAAAGTAGAAGTACTGATCCATGTGTCTAATCCATGTAACATGTGAAGGTAAGTACAGAGAACAACACAATAGTCCAACAGGATCTCATGCCCTGTTATAAGACAATTCCAGGATGAGCCCATTTTTTCACTGACACACAGAATGAAAAGAGGGCAGGTTTCTCAGGATCATTCCACAGATGGAGTAAAGAGAGTCATACAAACCCAGGAGGGAAGACCCTTTAGGCAAACCCCAGTGTCCTTTTTCCAGAGAGCTTCACTCATTATTTTGTGTCTTTAATACCTTGTGAAAAAGTAATTTGTCATTGTGATTGAATTTCATTGTTTTCAGATTATCCACTATGCCAGTCATGCAAAATTTTAAGTGTGGCGTCTTGTGTTACATAGCCACTGATATCAGGAAGCAGGCCCTTCTTTACATGATTCTCACAGGTTAACAGTACTGGGTATGACAAGGGCTCTTGACCCTGCAGGGGGTAGTACTGAGGGAAGACACATGCTGTCTGTAGTAAGGAAGTTTTGGCCTGCAGTTTGAAAAGCAGTAGGTTTCGAGAAGGGAGAAGTAAGCAAGCAGCTGTGTAGTTTATAGTGAGAACGGTGGCCATGCAGCCTGGACCAGTAAGGAAGGAGGTGCTGCTGCTGTGAGCGTGCTGGCTCTAGCTGACTCCAGGGCTGCAAAGGACTTCCTTGCAAGATCCTGTCCTGCGACACCTGTACTTAACCTGGACTATTAAGACCTCTGCCTTTCCTCAGTTTCACCATGATCCAGAGGAACACTGCACAGGTTTTTGTTTTGTTTTGTTTGACTATTACACAGAGGTTGATGGCAATGTATTTCAGATCCTGCACAAATAAGGACATGGGAAACTTTCGGGGATGCTTTTGGTTAGTAGCCTGGTGAGGACCATGGGAAGCACTGGGTCTCATGGGAAAGAAGGGCTCTGGTTGACATTCACTGAGCCCCTCTCCCAAGATTGGAATGTTGTAAATAAAGACCTGCTCCATCCAGCATTAATTGTTGGGTCATTCACCAAGGTGCCACATGGATGGGCCCTGGTCTGCTTGGATACAAAATGGGTTCATAAACTAAAGATTATAATTTTTGTATTATATGTTCTTGACATTAAAACAAAACAAAACAAAACACAGCACATACAAAAAACCTTTTCAGTGCTCTGTTAAGGGCATTTGCAGAAAAAGCCAAAAACTTTGGTTTTCTCAGACAAATCCTAATCTGTGTGTAATGCACAAAGTGAGTGTTTTTTAAATGATCACCTGCAACCCCAAGGAGATTTTTACTCTCACTGTGGCTGGAACATGAAATTATTATTTTAAGTCTGATATTCACACTGTGAGCAAAGACAGTTCCTGGCTCCCTCGTGTTGGATGTTCTTTCTTATATTTCTGGCAACACCATACTTCACCATGATAAGCCTGTGTCTCTGCCTGTGCTGTTCAAAGAGATCACAGGAAGGTTCTGGCTTCCCTGTCTGGGCAACACTAATGATGTCCACTCCAAACAAACATGGCTCCCCCAAATGGAACCAAAGTCATGTCTCAATGACAGTCTTTGAGGTTCCTTATTTTTTATTACATTTTAGGCATTATCTAATTCAAGTGCTTTTCTCCTGGAATGTAAGGAGTGAGTTGCCTTTTCTTAATATCACCAACACAGAAACACACACACACACACACACACACACACACACACACACACACTCATTCTGCCCATCCTCTCTCTCTAGTATTTTTCTAAAGGCAAATATTTAGGGCAGACTTCATTGGGTCTGTTTAATGATATTCACATTCAAGCAAACTACCTGTGATTTTGTTTTTTAAATTTTAATATCTGAAGTACATCGCAGATGGATAATCAGCTCTTTGTGAGCTATGGATGTGGGGGAAGTGTGGTCCAGCTCATTAGACACTTGTAATGACAAAAATACAGTGAAAAGGCCAAAAACTCCTCTATGTCCCTTCACAGCTCCTTCAGGTTCCCTTGCATTGGTGTCACCCTTTGATGGCCACATTACAAATTGCATTCCCCAACAGGATCAACGAATTTTTTTTGAACCAGTGTCACTCCTAGAAGCAAAACCAAAAAAAGTAAGTACCAAATGAAAATTCAGGGCTCTTTATTCAAAAGCCATTAAGCATTCTATGATGGTAAAAGCAGAGATTAAACCTACCACAGGCTGTTCAAAGTGACTTTACAGATTGCAAGCCCATGAAGCTGGCCATGTGTAGCACTAGAAATGGATGTGTTCAACCACCAAGTCAATTCCACTCCAAATTCATCATAAAAAGCCTACAGACCTATACTTAATGTCATCCTCAATCGTTAAAAGTAAATGCCTTCCTGCTAAAGATGTACTAAATGACAAGTTCTTAAAAATTTCTTAGACATGTGCCCTGAAAGATAAAATTGCATGCCTGTTGATGTTAATGCTCTAAGACAATAACATCAATGATGACAGTGGCACCAGTAACAGGATCAGTTTTATTGATCAGAAGTTTAAGCAAAGCTTGAGCTCTAAGACACCCACATCTGTGACCATTCCGGGACCTGCTACATCTATGAGACTTTCATGGCTCCTGTGGTCTGGGACATGTTGCACTTACCTTCCAGAGTAACAAGCAAGTGGTTGCACTTGGCCACTCCAGCACTGTGACCTGTCACATAGCTCTTATGTGGAGAATCACAGACAGTTCACTCTGACTAGAAGAAAAAGGATCCCCTCACTTTAAGTTTATCCTGGCCCTCAATCCTACCTCTCATGTGCACACACCTTCAGCCACATCCTAAAAGTCTCCAGGCTCCTAGTCAGACTTAGCCACTGACACACAAACTTCCTGGGACATAGCTACCTTGCTGACTTAGCTGAGTGATGTTTTGGGGTCCAAGGGAGAGCTTTGGCTTTTCACAGCTCTCCCTGGCCATGTATAACCTGCAGCCCCCAGAGCGCACTTTGAAAACCAGTTGTACACAACTCTACTGGGTCAGAAGCAGAGACTAACACTTCTGTCTCAAAACTTGGTTTTCATCCCCAGTTTGCTCTGTGTTCCCCACCTTCTGTAGTCTCCTTTCCAACCCATTTTTTTAGGCTGATTACCCCACATTCCAACTACCTTCCAGACCCATATCCCCAAACTTCCTTCACATATATTCTGGTTTCAAGTTGTTCCCATCCTACAATATTTTATTATTCTCCAGGTTCCTAGCACTCCACAGAATGCTTATTTTCATCTGCTTGTCCCACATTAATGACTTCTGTCCCATGCCCTTTATCAGCCTGTCCATCTGATGCTTTATTTTGTCCCATTGTCAGGGAACTTATCCCAGTTCAAGACATTATCTTTTCTTCCAACACAGAGACTAACCCTTCATGCACATACAAATCTAGAAAAATGGCACCCCAGCTTCACAGCACCAGCTCCATGGGTCTTCCCTCAACAGGCAGGTCTGCCCCCCACTCACTTTTAGCTTTCTCATGAGACCTGCTAAAGCCCTCCTATATGGCACCCTAGATCATGTTGAACCCATATAATTCTGAGACCCTCAAACATCCCAGTGCCTATGATACTCATTCTGAAGGTATGCAGAACTCATCCTTCAACACCCCACTGTATGAATACCTTGGCTTACCAACATTCCACCTCGGGTTGGGTCTTCAACGATTTCAGTCAAATAATCCAGAGGCCACAGTAAGCAAGAGAAAAATAGAAAAAGAGACAAAATTTATTTCCAAGTATAAGGTTATGGTTGTGAACACTCCGAGGGCAGGTGTGTGGAATTTGTGAAAACAGCAAAGAACCAAAGCACTGATGTCTGGCCAGAGTACCAGGTCATGGAGGGCCCAAAATAGTGTCTTTTAAGCCTAGGCCTGACTTAGCTGATGTGACGGAGATCACCTTATTTCCTAGAGATGTTTAGTTCCATGACAGAATATCTCACATTTTTGAGCATTTATTGACTAAATGCAAATCTTCTGAAAACTTTCTACTTTACTAACAAATTTATTTTAAAAGCTCAAAAATTTTTATTTTTTAATTAATTTTTTCAAATACATTTGTCTCTGCCTTTCCCCCACCACTTTCCCTTGCCCCTGAAAGTTCAAAAATTTTTATTTAGAATTTAATAACATAGAGGAGGAAGGAAGGTTAGTCATATTTTACATCCAGCCTGAGGGACACACTTTCCCAAAACTAGAATCCTGACCACTAAAGATGAACAAAATATCATTTTTTAAATGCCCTAGTAGGATGCGCATGTTCCTAAGGGTGCAAGTATATGCTTACTTATGTCAGTGTGCTAAGAGAATGGCATCAGTGATAACAGTGATACCAGTGATAAAAATCATCTCTAGTGATCACCAATATCAGCAAATAATATGCTGTGGGGACACCCACATCTGTGACCCTCCATGCATCTGCCACCTCTATGAGGCTATTATGGCTCCAATAGTGTTGTCCATGCTAGATGTATCCTCTGGAGTGAAGAACAAATTGCTGTACTTGTACCATTATGCAATCAGTGATAGAAAAAAAGTAATATGCTACTCCTCTAGTTAGACTTATTTAGATAATTGCATGCCTATTCCTAGGGTTTGTAGCAAGGCCATGCCTTTTACAAAAGTAAAACCACAGTTTGCACCTGGCTGGTATGCCTGAGGAAAAGTAGGGTGGCTGAATGTGTGCTGTAATGGGACCATGTAGCCAGAAAGAGTCATCAAGACCTGGGTTCTATCACACCCATCAACATAAGGTCAGTTGCAGAGAGCCATATCCATCAAAGATAAAAGTAATACACTCTGGATTAGACAAGGAGAGGTGGCCCAGGTGATTGGCATCAACCACTCCATTATAGTGATGGGTTACATTGCTCTTATCTGTGGAATCACAGAAAGTTCACTTTGACTAATTAACAAAGTAAAAGACTCCACTCAACCCATGTTCATCCCAGCCCTCAATCTCCCCTCTCTCACATACATTGTTTTAGCCCCTCCCTTCCCTGTCCCCAGAGTCCTAGTCAGCTTTACTCACTGAGGTACACACTTCCTAATATGTGGCTAACTTGTTGACTCAGCTGAGATACACCTCATGGTACAGGAATTAAATTTGACTTTTTATAGCCCTTCCAGGACAATTGCAAACTGTTTCCCCAGGCCACACTTTGAGAGCCAGCTTCATACATGTCTACTGTGTCAGAAATGGAGACTAGACAACTCTGGCCCTAAATTTGATTTTTACTCCCATCCTGGCCTTCATTCCCTACCTTCCATAGGCTTAATCAAACCTTTTTTCTAGTCTGACTGCTCATCACTCCAACTTCCTTCCTCACACAAATTTCTAAACGACCTCAGGTTATCTTCTGCATTCATGGTGTTTCCAATCCTACCATGTCTCATCACTCTTAAGACTCCAAGCCACTTGCTGGATGTTCATCTACTTTTCTCCCTAGTCTTTTATCCCAGGTCCTCTGTCCCATAACCGATGCCTGAATGTACAACTGGTACTCCTCTTATCCTGATGGCAGGGCGCTAACCTCAGTATTTAAAAACTTTATTCTTTTTTTCCATTAAAGGCTTCATTTTTTTTTATTGTTGTGCAGTTACAGTTGTCTCCACTTTCCCCCTCATTATTCTCCTCCTGCCCTACCCTCCCACACCTCCCACATTCAATCCTCACCCCCAATGTCTTTGTCCATTGGTCCTTTATACATATTCCTTGACAACCCTTCCCATTCTTTGCCCCAATAATTTCCACCTCCCTCCTACTGGTCACTGTCAGTTTGTTCTTTACTTCTAAGTCTCTCGTTATATTTTGCTCATTTGTTTGGTTCCACTTACAGGTGAGATCACATATTATTTGTCTTTCACCATCTGGCTTATTTCATCCAGCATAATACTCTCCAGTTCCAACCATGCTGTCACAAAATGTATTTTGCCATTTTCATTCAACCTTGTTCCAAGAACAATGTGAGCAGTGAGGTTATCTTATGCTGTGGACACCAATTCAGGATGGAGGTAGGACAACTGGAAATATTTGCTTGAAAAATATCAGCGAGATTAAAATAATCGGAAGATTTGAAAATATGGTAAGGATGGACACTATGAGCAAGATGACAGGATTAGGTGATAACACGCAGATGGTATCAGAGTGAAACATGCATCAGACAAATATGAGGCAAGAAACACTTTATTAGAAACCATGCATTAGTACAGTGAGCCAGAACTCAACACCCATGAAACAGAAGGCTGTGGAAATTTTTGAGAACAGAAGAAAGAATCAAAGGCATCTCTGTTTGCTAATTGGCTTTACAGAAAAGAAAAGTGAAATTTTTCATAAAATCTTCACAGGACGTCTTTTGACCTCAGGGTTTTAAATGCCCTCACCCAAGTTTGGCTTTTTCCTTCCACAGAGACAGAGACACAGAGACTCAGGAGATTAAATTTTAAGGGATGGGCACAGGATATTGTGACAGATACTCTCTGAATCCTAACAGTGGCAAGAAAATTTTAAGAATACTCATGCATATTTCAAATGGGCAAAAAGAAAAAGAAAGAATCTGCCATTAAAAATTGCAATTACATTTCTGAAGAAAATGCCCTAAAATATGGAGGTCAGAAGCCTGCCTCCATCTAGGAAGAACCTGTCTAAAGGTTAGTGACTGTGAAGGAACATTAAGACCTTTAGGTCATAACAAACCTGATTTGTGTACAGTGGATGGAAACACAACTAAATGTCTTTCGGCCAAGATACATTTTGCATCTACATAAATCTCTGTCATTTATAGAGGTGAAAAATAAATGAAACTCCTTGCACAGAGCCAGGATCTGATCTCCCAAAAGACAATGCTTCTGGAGTTTTCCTTTCAGACATGATATTTATCTCTATAGTCACCTTCTCTTTCATCAAAAATAATCACTAAGGAAGAATTGTGTTCTTGATCCTACAACATGGTTAGTGTCACCTGATTTAGCCTGATTAGCACCAAATTGCAGAGGAGCTGACACTCACCAATAGTTTGACTTGATGAAGGTTTTTCTGTAAAACATATGATGGGAATATTAACAGCCACTTGAGGTTAGGAAGCTTCACCTTCACACATCACTTCTATTTCTATAGCTTTGGGTGATGTCCTCTACTACAAGAGGTATCAACAGACAATAGAGTTCAAACTTAGCTCTATAAAGTGTGAGGTCTTTTCTAATTCCATGTGCAAGGTTCTGAACTAGGACATTTGTACTAAAGCCTTGGTATTATTACCAAAGTTTCCAATTATATCTTTTTAATGAAAAGAACAGAAGGGTACTGAACTCATACAAATAACTTTATTCACATATAAGCAATAATACTCCAGAGACTTCAGAAATCTTTTGAAAGACATCAAAGAGAAAGACAAAAATCAGTGTTTCTGCTCACATGGGTGCCCTTTTGTCCACTCTTATTGTCTACAACAGTGTACAGGTGCCTCCACATGTTTGCATGGAGAAAGGACAGAGCTCACATTCTCTAAGCTCTTTACCTGACCCTATTGGTTATCACATGACCACTGCTCATCCTCAGAGGGATGCAGTGTCAGCTCCACTGTGGACATGGTACACGTGAGACAAGCTGAGGTGGAAGTTGGTCTAAAATGTGACTTTAAGTCAAGAATAATGACAATGTCACCTCAGATATTTTGACTGTTTATTGACTCAATGCAAATTTTTAAAGAACTATTCACCTTCAGAACAAATCTATTATAATAATGCAAAAAAAAGCTCATTTAGATTTTAACAACATAGAGAGGGAAAGGAAGGTCACTCAAATTTCACATCCAGCTCAAGGGGTGCACTTTCAACAGAACTGATGGGGTTGGAGATTTCACACTGGTAAACCCCAGCATCTTCCCTCTTGACAGGGTCTATGGTGAGTCTTTGGTGGTTCTGAGATAGCTTCATTCTCTCTGTAAGCTGTAGATTCATGCCATTGAACAACCACTTGGTGGAGATTGCATTTGTGTAGCAGGTCAAGAACACAGCATCTTTGTTCTCTATGACTGTGGTGTTGCTGGCTAGGAGGGTGGGCACTCTCACAGGCCCTGTGAAGAAACAGAGGATGTGACTGATTGAGAGTAGGCTTGAGACATGGAGCCACGCTGCTTCCTCAGAGATCTCAGCCACTCACAGCCCACAGTAAGCTATGTAAAGTCTCCAGAGTAAGATTCTGACATTTGCAGAAGGGCAATTGTCTATGTTTAGGTGACACTATGTAAAGAGAGAGCTGCACCTCCTCTCTGACCCCATATAATCTCAGGGTGATTCTATACCTGTTCCCTCAGACATCTCTTTAGTAACAGCACACAAAACCCCTTCCCAGCCCATATGTCTTATAACCTCATCATCATGTAGACTTTTTCCTCTCATGAGCATTTATTGATCTTTTCTTAGAACTTTTATGACTTCAGGAAAAATCCCACTACTTATGTAAACTTTTATGTATGTTGGGGAAGGCAGGCTTACCACATTTGTCCATCTCTAAAGCCAAGGGAAGTTTACAGTGTGTGGAAAAGCATTTAGATTTTGTTAAATAATCTATTAGGTAGTAAAGATGGCTCAATCCAATCTTCATGATGGCAGACCTGGAGGGTTTCTGTCTAAAACACTTCTAAGTCTGAACAAGATTTTATTTCCTGGCCCCCTGATTCAAAACCAAGTTAAAATTAAGACTGTCTAGGGTCAGACAGGGTCAACATACGATTTCAACAGAGGCAGATCCAGAAAGAAAAAACAGCAGTCTCCTACCGTAAAATTTGACAACATAAAGTCAGGAAATCAAGACAGATCAATTTAAGAAGCAGAAGCAAAAAAGGAGAGTCTCACAAATAATGGGAAGATAAAGAACCTCTCTGTAATCAAAGGGAAAGGTGGAGTCCCCAGAGAGAGAACTAAATTAAATAGAGGCAAGTAAACTATCAGATATTGAGTTCAAATAAACAATTCTAAGGAAGTTCAATGGCTCAGTGAGCTCAAAGAGAATTACCAAAACTACAGGGAAACTATGAGGAACTTTATGTAAACTATATCAGCATGAAAAAAGACATAGGAACTATCAATAAGAGACAAGAGACATGAAGAATAGAATCTCTGAATTGAAGAACACAGTAGAAGGAATCAAAAGCAGGCTCAATGAAGCGGAGGATCTAATCAGCGAGCTGGAGGATAAAGTAGAAAAAGGCACCAGAAAGAGCAAGTAAATGAAAAAAGACTCAAAAATAATGAAGAGGTGTTGAGGGAAATGCAGGACTACCTGAAACATAATAATGTCTATATATCAGAGAAAGCAGAAGGAGAAGAAAAGGAGCAAGGGATAGAGAAAAAGTCAAGATGGAAAACTTCCCTAATTTGAGGAGAGAAAAAGTCACACAGGCCCAGGAAGCAGAGAGGGTCCCATTCAAGAAGAACCCAATCAGGCCCACTCCAAGACACATCATCATTAAAATGGCAACTATCAAAGACAGAGAATTCTAAAGGCAGCAAGGGAGAAACAGGTAGTAACATATATGGGCACCCCAGTACAGCTAGGAGTTAACTTCTCAACAGAAACACTGCAAGCCAGAAGGGAATGGCAACAAATATTCCAAGTCATGAAAAGCAAAGGCCTGGAACCAAGACTGCTCTACCCAGCAAGGCTCTCAATTAAAATGGAAGGCAAAATAGGAAGCTTCCCAGACAAAAGAAGGTGAAAAGAATACACCTCCACCAAACCAGAATTGCAAGATATGCAAAGGGACTGCTTTAAGTGGATGAAGAAGAAGAGTCTATGAATACCCATTTCCTTTCACAGCCACCAATACTTGATATTATCAATATTTTTAATACTTATTAATCTGATTGTGACAATGATGTGTTATTTTGTTACTTTTTTATTTGTTGAAACTAAACCTGTTTTTATATATTTCTTGCCTATTTCTATTATTAAAAACAACTTTAAATGACTTTTTGGTATTATTTATCCATTTTTTTATTAAATTTTTGTAGAATATTCCCCCCCCCAAAATACTAAACAAAACAACTATTAACCTTTTTTTAGATGTGTTGCAAATACTTTCCTATTCTATTACTTTAACTTCTTTTTATATGTATGTTACTATATAGTCTTAAATATTTAATATAGTCATATTGTCAATATTTACTTTATAGCTTCTGGGTTTGAATATTTTACATCAGGGAAAGAAAAAATATTAGTTTGTATTTTCTCCTAAAACTCCTTAGATTTTACATATTTATTTTTAACTCACCTGAATATTTCTTGTATAATGTGTGAAAGAGGGTTCTGTATTTGTTTTATTTCAAGTAATAGTCCATCCACCTTATTTGTTGAATAACTCTCATTTTCCCCATTGATCTGAATTAGCAATTAAATCATATATTACATTGTTAGATGGATATATACTTTTGTTTCTAGAATACTCATTTTATTTCATTGATCTATTTCATTATTTCTGTGCTGTTGTCATGTTGTTTTAATTGCTGAGACTTTATAATGGATTTAAATTTTTTAATATTTTATAATGGATTTTGACATTTAAAAAAGTAAATAAAATCAATCTGCATTAGGAAGAAATAAAGAGAGGAAAGAGAAAGAAAGAAAGAAAGGAAGGAAGAAAGAAAGAAAAAGAAAGAAAGGAAGGAAGGAAGGAAGGAAGGAAGGAAGGGTCTCATACCTTTTGTGACAACATGCATGGAACTGGAGAATATTATGCTAAGTGAAATAAGGCAGTCAGTGAAAGACAAATATGATATGATCTCACCTATAAGTGGAATCGATTCAACAAAATAAACTAACAAACAAAATAAACTACAGGCATGGAAACATGGAGCAGACTGAAAGTGACCAGAGGGGATGGAGAAAGTGGATAATGGTGGAACGAAGGGGAAAGGACTAGACAAAGAACATGTATGAATGACCCATGGACACGGACAACAGAGTGGGAATTGACTGTGAGATCAGGGGGTGGGGTGAGGGGTGGAAGGGGGCAAAGGGGGAAAAATTAGACAACTCTAATAGAATAAACATGACTCAAAAATTTAAAAAATAATACAATAATTAATAAACAATAATAGAAGAATAAAAAAGAAAACAATTAATCTCTAGAGGGAAGTGGTTATAGTTTTTAAAAAAGATATTAGTTGTAGGAATAGAAGAAAATTATTCGCTCTAATAAAGGCCACACATAAAAGCCCACAGCTAACACAATATTCCATGAATCACTGAAAAATCTTTACTAATATCATGAAGAAGAAATGGATATGGTTTTTCCACATATTCAATGTAGTACTGGAAGTTTTGACCACAACATTTTTGCAAGAAGATGACAAAAGTTGTATCCAAATTGGTAAAGAAATAAAACTATCTTTTCTGGAAAGACAGCATAATCTTATATGTAGAAAACCATAAAGTTTCTGACACCCACACACACATACTTAGAACTAATAAATAAGGCAAAGATGCAGGAGATAAAATCAACACTGAGCATTACTTTCTTTTTCTGCAACATCAATGGAAAATTTCAAAATGAAATTAAGAAAAAAGTTCCATTTTCAATAGCATCAAAAATTAGAATAATTAGGAATAAACTCAATTAGTAATGTAGAAATAGTATACAGTGAAAATCACCAAATATTTTTTAAAGAAATTAAAAAAGACACAAATCAATGGGAAAACACACAATCAATGGGTGTTCATTTGTTGCAAAACCCCACACTATCTACATATTTGATACAATCACTATTGTAATCCCAAGGTCTTTCAGAAATAGAAAAATCCATCCTACATTTCATAAGGAATTTCAATGAAATAATTGTTGAAATGGTTTAAAAAAAAAGAATGCAATAGGAGGTCTCACATTTCCTAATTTAAGAGCTTACTGCAACGCTAAAGTAACCAAATTGAGTAACACGGGTATAAAAACTGCTGTTCATCAAGACACAGTCAAATTGTGTCAACGAAAAGGTCAAGACTGTTCAATGGAGAAAAGACAGTCTTTTCAATGAATGGTGATGAACAGCAATATCCACATGCAAAGAAATGACACAGATTGTTTTCTTCTACTACACACAAAAGTTAGCCAAAATAGATCAAATTCTAAAGGTTAGACATGAAACTATAGAATGCTTAGAAAAAGTATAAGCAGAAGCATAATGACATTGATTTGGCAATGATTTTATGAATATAACAACAAGAACTCAGGCCAAAAAAAATAGACATTTTGGATTTTGTCCAAATGAAGAACTTTTTTTTTTAATGTTAACAATTTTTTTCTTTCTTTCTTTATTTTTAAATACATTCATCTCTGAACTTCTCTTCGTCAAAAAACACAACAGGTTGAAAGGTGATCTATGAAATGGAGAAAATATTTTGCAAATCATATGGAAAATAAAGGGTTAATATCTAGAATATAAAAAACACATCTATAACTCAACAATAAGCAGAAAACCAAATGATCTGATTTATTTATTTATTTATTTATTTATTTATTTATTTGCCAGTTCCATTCCTGGTCAGGACACATGCCTGGGTTGTGGGCTGGGTTCCCAGCTGGGGCACGTTTGAGAGGCAACCAATTGATATTTCTCTCATGCATCGATGTTTTTCTCCCTCTCTTTCTTCCTCCCTTCCCTTCTCTCTAAATATAAATAAATAAACAAATATAATATTTTTAAAAATGCATACTATTTTTGATCCAAGGCTGGTTGAACCTGCAGGTGTGAAACTAGGGGTTAGGGAGGGCCTACTGTACATCTGACTCACTTTTTTTAACAGTTATGCAACAAGCCAAGTATTTTTTTCATGAATTGTTTTTCATGAGATATATTTTTCTGGTTTATCTATTTCATCTAACTTTCAAATTTATTGGCATCAAGTTGTTAATAACATTCTTTTACTATCTTTCCAATGTTTATAGAACTTCACATAATTGTCTCTTTTTCACTAACTCATATTGGTTATTTTTATATTATTTACTTTTCAGAGACTCCTTACCTATAAAGGAATGTTTAATAACATAAAATATTGCACAGCTATACCAATTTGTGTGACACCTAATCCCTTGGTGAAATGTAATTAAACTGTCCACAGTTGGAATTCAGAAACATACTGACTTGCTTTATGTCCTGTGGTGATCTGATTTCTGAAAGGACAAAGCAGTTGAGTAGAATTTTCTCCACAGCATATATACAAATGGCCGAGTCACAAAAAAAAAAAAAAAAAAAAAAAAAAAAAAGATGCTCAACACCATTATTATTTTTAAAAAAAGAAAACCAAAGCTCTCAAGGTTGAATTTCTTGCTTGCAATGCTGGTGTGGTTGACTTTGCTCTGCAGATAAGAGGTAAAAACTTGCCCTGTGTGGTAACTTTGGCTTCTCAAAAGCTTCTTCAACCAGAATTGGTACCTCTCACTTCTCAGTGACTTGAGTCTTTGAAACAACAAGGCTGGTCTGTGTATCACAAGAAAATATTTGGGAATCTGAGTGCACAGAGAATGTATGGTCTCCAATGATATGTCTGAGGAAAAATACAAACTGTCTGGGGTGACAGCTACGTATCAGCATTTGGTTATGGAACGACATGACTGGAAGTCAGGGAGACACCTCTGCACTTCTGGTTTTCTACTGACCACCTGGCTGCCTAGTTGACCAGAAGCCTTTCCTTCCAGATGCACAGACTTCTATTGCCAAGCTGAGGTGTATTCTTATGAGGCAACATGTCCCATGGCGTCTTACAGACTAGGGTATGAGCAAAACTAACACATAAGGACCAGAAGCAAGCCAGCAGTAAGCTGCCTACTCAGGTCTCTGGGCCAGGAGGTGGGTCAGGTGTTTTCCAGGTGAATGTGACTGAAATGAGCCAGTGAGCCAATAAGTGATACAGCAAAGTTCAAGAAATGATTTAGGAAAGAAAAAGAACAGGCAGAAGCTGATTTGGGCAACAGAATCCTATGCTCTGCCCTTGATCAATAAAGTCATTCTTTCTCCACTAAGGGCAGGTGGGGATGTGTGCAAATGGAAATCAAATGATTTACACCAAGTGGGGACCATGGGCTTGCTGAAATTCTGGTGCTTGTGGGCAATTTGTATTAGGCGACTATGAGATAGAAATTTGGAAAAAACTTAAAATTTTTCTGTAGTGAAAATGATTATAAATACCCCAGGTCCTAAGGCCACTGCAAAAAGGACTATTTTATTATAGAAAAGAAAAGGATCTGAGATGATGGTGTCAGGTCCTGGAGGCAGAGAAACCCTATCCCCTGTGGTGAGAATTCCAAAGACTCTGCATCCAGGTTTTGGCTCTGAAGAAATTTTGGATCACCCATTCATTCATTCACTCATTCATTCATTCACTCAATCACCCTTTATTTCTTCTTACAAAAGCAACTGAGTGTTTGTTAGATATTGGTCCTTAGCTGGTTTCAAGGGTAGGGTGGGGAGTGAGGAGGCGAAGTCCTTTCCTTTATATCTGCTGGGAGTGACTGCACCACAACAGGGAACAAATAAGTAATTGTGTTCAAGGCCAGTGCAAGGAGGAGTGGAAAGGCCACCTGGGGGAGTCGCCTGGGCGGTCTATGCAGAGACTGATTGCTACTGCAGGTAATTAGGTTCTAGAGTGAAATAGGTTATTTCTCCAGTTTGTTCACTCCATAGGACAAAATGTACTCCTATGAGCTGAGGACGCCTAAGAAAAAAGGATATGAACCATTTCAATGTTTTAGGATTCCAAAGACTCCCTCGTATGGTCCCCGAGATAAAAAAATTAACTCGATGGCTACAGAGAGAACTCAAGCGACTCTGATCAGCTGCTCATGGTTTGTGTGACTGATTTAGTGACAGTATTTTCCTATGTCTAAGTTTATTCTCAGTGAATATTTGGCCACCAAGTTCTCAGTGTAGCAACTATGAAGTATATACAGTACCTGGCCTCAATCTTGGAAGAAAAGAGCTACTCAAATAAGAGGTATCTCTTATTGGTTGAATCCAGGAGAGATCCCTGGTGAATGAGCTGCAGGGAGCATCTTTTTTTTCTCAGTTTCTTTCTGGGGATGCTTACCTTTTTCTGAATCTTTCTAAGTCCCCAAGGACAGATGGTGATATCCAAGGGCATTGTCTAACTGTGTTCTCCGCACACAGACTCAGGTGACAGACCAAACTCCATTTCTGCCAAGATGTGTCTCTTGGACAGGAGCCCCAGTGGGTGAATGGCTCAGGAGCCTTGGGACGTGGGCACCCATTACTGTTACACTCAGCCCTTTTGAAGAGGCCAAACCCAACCCAGCCCAGACTCACCAGGGTCCCTGGAGTCAAGAACCCAGGCACAGGGTTCTGGGGAGGGGTTTCTGAGCTGAGCTCCGTAAGAATTTCAGGGGGCCTCACAGAACCTGTTCTGACCCAGTATAGCAGGGTCACCTCAGGTCAAGTTCAGAGGCAGATCCTCAGGGTGCTGAGCTGAGACTGGTCTCACTCTGCTGAGTTACCCCCATCAGAATAATCTTTCTGTCTGCAGTGACTGCCTGCAGGGCTGCAGGTTGGGAAGGGAACTGAGATCTTAAGAAGTTTGTCTACACTCTGTGTATCCTGCATTGCATGCCAAAATCCAACCTGAAACAAAATGCAGAGAGAAATGGAGGCAGAGTCCAGGGTTATCAGTCCTGTGTGTGAAGTAGAATTCACCCACCCGGCACCCATGGGTCAGAGAGCCATCACTCACGGTACACAATAAGCTGTCCAAATCCTATTCGTATTTTGGAATCTTGTTGGATTACTGCGGTGTACATTCCTGTGTCTTTCACGGTGACCTTCTTTAACAGCAAGGACCCATCATGGTTTATTCTCACTCGTCCATTTGCAGGACCTCTTAAATGGTATCTTGAGGTTGCTGTAAGAAATGCAATTATACAATTTTTGCCCCTGCCTCCTGCTCTGTACCACCGGAGGTGTGTAGCATCAGAAGGCTTATTATGGATACGTAGATGCACATCCTCCCCTTCTGCAGCATTTTTTGTCCAAATAGCTGGTTGGACTGTGGTGGGCAGGCACCAGAAGTTTAAGAGTGAGCCTAGGAAATAAGAAAAAGAAATTGATCAATACTTGTATCTGTCTATTGCATTGGAAAGATGAGGCCTTGAGTCCTGAGCTGGCTTCTCATCTCAGCCTTGGTCTACCTGAGAGTGTGTGTCTCCCAAGGTCAACATCGACAGCATGGCCACAATTGCTTCAGCGCCTCTGAAGCTGTTACTTTTTCTGTTTCAAATGCTCTTCTCCACATGTTTGTCTTACCCCCTCACTGTGTTCAGACCCCTTCTGACACTCAGGAGCACTTTTGAAAGACACTTCTGCTGACCAACTTCTCTAACTTCTCACTTTCTGATCTGTCCCTTCTCTGTTTTTCTTTTTTTTAAAAAAAGGGCACCTGACATCACATCTAGACCTTTCCTTGTCCCTCTCTCCTCCATAGAACACGGGGTGGATGAGAGCAGGGCTTCTCTGACCTTGTACCTCCAGTGAGGGCAGCAGCCTGAAAACACATGGGGTTGAATGAATGAGTTTTCCAAAGGTCTGGTAAATCATGGGGTATATTTGCCCATCTCTTAGGTTTGTGGTGAAGATAATATATGCTCCATGGTGAAGTTTTTTCTGGTGTTTCCTGATATAAATCAATATTATTATTATCAGTTTTCATAATTCAATACTTGACAATGAATAACTTTGGAAATGAGTAGCAGTTGAGGTTTTCCTGCCTCTCACCACTTCCACATCATTAGAATTTCCTCTTGCTGAGCCCCTTCCCCTCCTACTCTGCTCCTTTCTCCTCCACCTTCAGGCACAAACAGAATCCTTCCCTCTTTTCTAGAGCACTGATCTCCTCAGCAGATCCCAGCCAGTCTTTGTGGCAGATCCTTAGTCTACCCTAAGGAATTGCGTCCTACTTACCAACCAGCAGGAGCCCTTGCCAGTGGACAAGTCCTCTGTGCAGAGAGACTGAAAGGGATCCCATGGTGGCTGCTACCTTCTCTGTGGCTCCCTCTTCGAGAAAAGCTTGAGGATCTGTGAGGCTCACAGGCACCTGTGTCCAGACTGGTGCAACCTGCTGTGTGTCCTACCTGTGCGCTCAGCTTTATGCTGGGGCAAGATTTCCATTCTTGTCATGTGAGCTGGGGGCAGGGTCTGGGCACAGTACCCTCCAGTTAACTCTCTGTCCTCATTTTTGCCACCCTAATCCCTTCCTACCAGTACTGATCCTTTGTATTCTGCTTTCCTGAGAACTCCTCAGGCATCTCAAAACCACACACACACACACACACACACACACACGAGTATAAACACACACACAAACACCCGCCCTCATGCTGTGTTAGGAAAAGCACCACCCTGGGGTGTCTGGGTTCCAGGGTTCCCCACGCCTCCCTGTCAGGTGCCCCGTAGCCTTTCCCACAGCCTCTCTCACTCACATTTGACCTCTCCCTTCAGAGCAGGAGTTCTTGAAGTAACTCAGAAAAAGCTGTCAAAAGGATGTCACCTCTGTTGTGCATCCGATCACCTGTGAAACTTTGTCAGTATCACAATGCCCAGATGCATCTTAAAAATGCAGCTTCAGCATCTATCCAGCTAATGTGGGTGCCCATTCAAAATGAGATTGACTTGAGGGAGAGAGGAAGGGAGGGAGGGGGCAAGGAAAGTGGTGGGGGGTAGGCAGAGACAAATGTATTTGAAAAAATAAATTAATTAATTTTTAAAAAGCAAAAAACAAAACAAAAAATAAAATGAGTTCCCTTCTCGTGAGGGTAGAACTACTTCTCTGGCTCTCCTTGGCACAGGGGGAGCCTTCAGATCCCACTAAACCGCCGATTCTCAGTGGGGTGCGCTGGGTCAGAGACTCTGCAAGTGACAGACTCTTGGAAGGTTGATTTACTGGCCTGTGGAGCTCACTTGCAAAGCAAGGCTGATGGGGGTGCTTGTGTCCCTGAGAGGATGACCCCTCACCTTGCATCGGTCTCTGCTGCACCTCAGTTTCCACTCTGTCAGCACCCCACAGGGAGGCTCCGGTGTCCCGGAGAAATGCAGGAGATTTCTGTTTGCGACACAGTAACCCAGCTGGGCAGCGGATCCTCCCCATGTTCACAAATGCTCTGAGGAAGTTCTATTTCCTCCCAGCAGGAAGGTCACAGAGATGAATCTGGGGATGAGAAGGGGTCAGACTGAGTGAAAACTGCAGAGGGGTCCCTTCTTCCACCTCAGGTTGTCACCAGGCTGGATTTTGCTTCCAGGAACAAAGACTTAAAACAAGAAGTCTCAGTAGGAGGTGCAGATTTTGTGTGTGAAGTGGGAGGTGTCCTGCATGTCCCAGGAAGAAAGGACTGTGGCAAAAGGTCAGGTGCCTGGGGGCTTCTTGGTTCTCAGGGGACAGCTTAATGCAGACCATCCCTCTGCATGTGTTTGGGGGACCTGTTCTTGTGCTCTCTGGCATTTAAGTTCTGCTGGGCAGCTTTCCTGGGGTCACCTCACTTTGCTCATAGGTGGTGCCAGGCATGGGGCAGAGAGCAGCACAGAAACCACTGAGAAAGGAGGTGCTCGTAGGCCCTGTCAAAGTAAAAAAAAAAAAATCCAAACCTGAAGAGCAATTTAATGGGTTTACCAGAGCCATAATGACCACATGTGCTTGGGAGGAAAGTCTCAAATCCTGTGAAGAATGGCAGTTTTCCAACATATCTTATACATTATAATCAAAGTAGAATTTGAAAAAAAGTTACATAAAATCCATTAATAGGTGAAAGAAAATATAGCAGGGAAATTTCTAGAATTGGAAAAAAATGCAAAATGGAGAAAGATACTTGTACCTTGGTGGGTGTAAGATAATTAACATTTATGGACACAGACAAGGTGTGCAGGGGGCCAGATAATATAAAGGGTTCTGTGGTCTCATACACTAGTCCCAGACTCTGTGCTTCTGATTGGTCCAGTAAAGAAAATCACTGTGATGTGTCAAAGTTATGCTACCGAAGGTAAAGAAAAAAAAGAGAGAGAGAGAGGATCGGGGCTCACTCAAGCTAAAGACTGGCTTTTGACAAGGAAAATAGAGGCCTGGGTGTGACAATCTGCTATCATCCACCCAGTTAGAAATTTCTGATCCAAGTAACTGGTGAGGCTTGTCAGTCCTGCCATGTGGTCCACTGAGCTTGTCAGTTTATTGCACAGCCCCTTATTGTTTACAGTCTCTAAAAGCAGCAGGACGGACAGAACAGTCATGAGACAGGGCCCTGAAAAAGGCCTGGTGAACCAGGGGATGAAAACCAAGCTCCTTCTCCATCTTCCCAGACAAAGGCAGGTTCCTCTATTTCCTCTCAGTCTCAATGTTGTCCCCTGGAGGACGGAGTTGGACCGGCCGCCAATTCCAGGTGCTGTAGAGGGATGCTGACCGGTGTAGGGTGAGCTCAGTGAAAAGGCAGGCACTGTCCAGGGCACTCTGAGTCCAGTGTCAGGAGAACTGTCCCAACAGGGGCATGTGCTGCCTCAGACAGAGCTCTTTGCTTTCAAGTATCTAAGGGAATGGCCTGGTGAAGGTTTCCGGAGGTTTTTGGGAGAGATGCTGGCATGGAGGGTTGACCCTAAAATGCCCTGTGTGTCCTCCATCAGTACTTTGGGGTGTTGCATGCAAGTCATTTTTGTGTCCTTGTCTGCGCCCAGGGTCCAGGAGGTAGAGCAGCTGCACCATGAATACTCATGAATACTCAACCAGTGGCCCTGCGTGTTCTTTTGTTAGCGGAAGAGAGGTTGTCATAGAACCCTGAGCCCCTCTGAGATGGAAGCCACCACAGATTCCGGGTCCTCCTCTCCCATTCTGCACAAGAAGTTTCCTTTGTTCCCCAGGACATCATGCCATAAACAGATGTCTTCAGGAACAACAAGCAGGTGTCCCACAGGCTAGAATTCTGAGAATGAAACATTATCCCTCATTCCTAAAAGGTCAGGGTGTCTTTTTCCTTCCCTGGTTGCAACTTTACAAGGGTTTGAGAATCCGGAGATTCTGTCAGGTCAGGTACCTGTGAGAACAGGAAGATCACAGGCCTGGGGAGGTGAGACATGACTCACAGGGCGGGACTGTGGAGGGCAGTGCTTTTGGAAGAATAAAATGCAGTCCAACCTCTCACTGTTAGGAGGATCCTTCCCTTCCTCCTGACTGCATGAGCAGTAACAGCAGGATGTTCCCAAGCAGGCAGTGGCCTCCTGTAATTCTGACACCAATGCCTTTGTGTCTATGAGGAACATAATTTGACTGCAAGGGTCACTCAGACTGACAGGCTTCCATGATGTGGTTTCCCCTAACAATTTAATGGTCATTCACAGACCATTTGTGATGGGTCAGGCTATTGGCTCGGCCCTGGAAACTCCAAGAAGAATAAGACATATGTGGGCCTTGTGCTTATCAAGTTGTCTCTTGTAACAGAGACAGGGCCTCAGATAAGTCATCTTTCTTGGATTTTAGAAAAGGGCATCTAAAACTCCTGGAATTTTGTAAGTGATGTGGGTAGTAAGCGTGCTTTTGCTGTGAAGAGACAACTCTTTCAGGCCTCTGAGTAGTTGCATAGTTAGGCAGGTCACCAGAAAGACCAAGTTTTGATCAGAAACTTGGAATTTCCATCTGTCAATGTACGAAATGTCTAATCTGAAGAGAATTTTTATGAATCTCCTTGACCCAAACATGACGAATTGCGGGAAGCCAAATCACAATGGATTGAGATAATCTTCCGAAGAATGGCCCATTTGCACCTTATTTTATACAGTACAGTCAAAGGCAGAGACCTAAGGGGTTATGTTAAATGCATTAGCAATAGATTATGGAGGTTGGAGAAAGAAAAGTGCAGGAATGTCTGATATTGGGTAAAGAGTAAAACAAATAGATGTAATTGTGAGGCTGGTTGGTGCAGGAAAGTTGGCAGTTATCAATGAACACAACAACCTTAGTAAAGAGAACATATGTGGCCTCTGCTAAGGTGCAGTGAGGGGTCTGGAGAAAAGAAAATCACCCTGACATTTTAGAGGAATGTTATGGTAGAGGCAGAAAGACAGTAAACACCCTCAGTTAAGGTAAAGGTTGAGTTTTGTCAGCAAAGATATCAGCCTAGGGCATAACCGCCCTCCGTGGCTCACTTTTGGCTAAGAGTTTTAATTTCAGTCCATCCTATGTGTTTACCTAAGTTTATGTGTTTTAAATTCCATCACACAGGCCTCCCCGGAGCTTGTCAGGTTTAGTATGTGGCCCCTTTCTTGTCCACACTGTTTTGGTTATAAGTCAACTTAAAGAATGCATTGGCAATCAATCTTTCAGTGAGACAATCCTGTCTCAAGTGCTAGGAAGGGGTTATTAGAAGTCTTAGCGGCAGGATTCGTGTTGCTGAGCGACCAACCATGGGTGATGCAGAAGACCTTACCTGGGGCAGAGGTCAAAGCCGGAGGTTCTCAGAAGTGAAAAGCAGGTAAAGCGGAGGCAGTCAGGCTCCACAGGCCATTCTTAGAAAAGCACTCTGTGTCATTTCTAACCTGTAAGCTGTCATCACCTAAGTTTTCCTTTCCCATTTCTCTGTGTTTTGCATCTTGTATTACATTTACTTACAGTTTGAGGGCACACTATACACCGATCCAGTTTTAACAATTTTACCATGAGATGGGGTCTTATTACTATGGCTCTCCTATTATTAATTATTAATTCTTCAATATAAATCTGATTTCTGCTAGCTGGTACCCTTGGAAGCTGTAATCTTAAGGATAATAATGTATATGTGTTTAGAATCACAGGATATCTGAAAATAACTATTTTATTTATAGATCAGAGATTATGTACATTCTTCATCCATTTTGTTTCTTTACCAGCAAATTAGTAATAACAGAATAACAGAAGCTGGGATACAAATTATGTCTCCTTTTAAAAGTAATTTTGTATAACGGGCTTAATTCCAGCTAGTTCATCAGATCTTAGAGGTTAATGCAAATGTTTGGCAGAAGGAAAGTATTATCAACAGTTATTTTTAATAGGAGTGGCTGACTTGATCTTGTGAATATCTATAGTGGAAATGGCTCAAATTCCATTGGAACATCCTGCAACAAACATTCAGACTGAATTATTTTTCTTCTTCTTGTGGAAGTTCTTTCATAATTATTATTTTCCCAATTGTTTCAATATTCAAATACATTTTACCCTTCCAGGAAAAAATATGTGAGTTCCATGAGTTTAAGAAATTTCTCTCCTTGTCAGGTGTACTGGGGCTGATTAGACCACTAAATACATTTGTTGCCTCACTACAATTTATAGTTTGAAAGGGACAGGTTGAGATTTAGGAATAGTCATTGGTTGATTAGGTATCCCTGCCATTTGCACTGAAGCTTTATTCTTAATTAGGTGCTGTTAAAAACAGATAGAATAGCTCCAGTACCTATAAGGGCCTTAAGAATTTCCACTGTTGTAGTAATTTTAATTTCTTTTTAACTATTAGTAAAGAGAAAGAGAAAGGGAAAGTCCTCCGAGCAACATTATGCTTGCTTTTGTATTTTGCTTTTTCTAAGTCTTTTTTAAGTTTTCTATATCCTCTTTGAAAGTGAACAGACTTCTCTGTAGAATTCCCCATTGAACTTTATTGGGTAATTCTGCTGCTTTACTTCCAGCAACCAGTAGGTACATTCTTTGGAGTAGGTCAGAATAACCATGATCTTATATGCCAACAGTAAAATTAAACTTTTTTGCCAACCTATCTGGGTCCTAGAAAAAGTCTTTGAAATTTTAGGTAGATTTTTATGTTCTTTTTTAGTTTTAGGAATATATATAATCCCTCATTGTCCTCTGCTTAAAGGAGTTTTTTTTTTTTCCTTTTTTTCTGAAGGGGGCTGCTAGAATTCCTGGATTATTTCTCTCTAAATTTATATTGTCTTTTTCTCAAAGATTATTAGGGAGTAGTAGTGGAAGAGATACAAAAGCGACAAAAGGATAGTATAAGAAAAAAGATGGAAATTCAGACTAAATTTCAAAAAAACATTAGAGGCAAAGAATGTAGTGATGGAAATGTAGTAGTAGGAGGAATGAGGTGCTCGCATTTATTAGCTATAGCAGCCTTCTTTAGATCAGAGACAGGCCCTAAAAGTTTATATTATTTTTTTTAAAGAGAGGACTTACCTGTGCTTCTACTAGAAGCTTCTAATTTCCAATAAAGATGTGCTTGCCTTTTATTCAGTTAAAATTTAGAGCAGTCTTTTAAAAAAATTTTAATGCCTAAATTAATTAGATGTCAACAGATTTCTACTTTTTCGCTCACAAATTGATACTACTTCTAATCAAATGTTTGCACTTGTGTAATTAGTTGCAAATAAAATCTTTTTATTTATTGTCTGTCTGCCAGAGTAGTAATGAGGGGAATGTGGCTGAGAGTTTGTAGCCATGGAGGCACGATTTCTCACCTCCATTTTACTATTTTTGTTGTCTTTTATATCTGAATGATTGCTCCCCTGCCATCATTCTGCTTGGGGGCTGTTGGTTACTAGAGTCCAGAGGTCTCCCGGCTTGCAGACAACACAAAGCGCTGCATCCAGTTTTGAGACTGTGTTGGTGCCATTAATGTAAGAGCAGAAAACAGATCTATCTACCTTGTGTTTAACAGGCATCCTCCTCTTACAGGGAGCAACATACTTCATGTAACCTGCTTTCTTGACAAGTTTCCACTTTTTTACTTACAGCTTATTATATTATACAGCAAATACTTAGAGTGTAGTATAATAATCTATTATACTAGGTAATATTCTGAAGTGAAAAACAGAAAAACCCAAAGTATTGGACAGTTAAGACATATGCCATCCTGAAGATATAAAACAAAAAGCAATGTGGTTTGAGGCTTCAAAACACACACACACACACACACACACACACACACACACACACACACACACACGCCATACCTTGGAGATTCCACAGCAAATGAATGGTAAATAAATGTTTACTTGACATTTCCATGTGCCTGTTCCTCCATGAGCTGGTCCTCCATCAGATAACATTCTAAGCAGTTAAGAGGGAAGTTCTAAGGGTTTTTTGAGCCTTCTGGTTCCCTGTACCAAGATCAGAATCAATATCCTAAAAGGCAACTCTGGGGTGGCAACTCTGCTTCCATTCACAGCCCAGCCACTAACCCCCAGCTGCCTTGACAAATCTAACTGAAAGCTCAATCCTACAACACCTAAGCATTAACTAAAGTCATTATGTACCTAAAATATTACCAAGCAAGACAAAATACTGGCATTGTTTTGTCAATCCAAGTGTATCAACTATTGAATTCTTATACAAAATTTAAGGGACACATTTGAACCTGCTAATAAAAATGTTCCAAGTGTCGGTGTTCACAGGTTCCCAATCGGGGGCATCTTAATTCCTGGAAAGTAACTGAACACGTGTGTTATGATGTTATCCACTGCTGTTCAGGAAGAACAAGGAGTCCTGTGACCCTGGCTCATGTCTCAGTTTGGTGTTTATGCTGTCAGTACTTATTGCTTAATCACATCAGTTATTGTGTTTTATCTTGTCCCCAATTTTAATTAGAAATTGCTGAGCTTGTTGCTGCCTGAAGGACTCCAGTCTCATTTCTGTTGTTGAGGAACTGGGACCAGGAAGTCTCCCAGAGGGGTGTTTGCTCAGTTTCAATATCATTCAAGTACTTTTATGTTCAACTTAACTTAGTTCGGAAAAATGTGTACTCCATGAATGCTGCAGAGAGGCCCTGATGGGACTCACTCAACAAATGAGTTCATGAGGGCCCTGCAGTCATGGGACTCTGTGGTGCTGCTGTCTCTTCTTAGTCAAAGAAATGTTGTGTATGGGTGTCCAGGAGACAGTTTGATTGTTCATTACTTGTACATTTGTAGATTCTGTGAATGTGTAATGAACTCATACTGTAAACAACCTACTTGGTGCTGTCTGGGGCCCTGGGGACACTGTAGAGGATGAAAGAGACCAATTGGACATGACTGCTGTTATCGAACTATTTCCTTGACAACTTATATTTAAGAGACCCTTAAGAATGCCTTCAGAGGTTTAACCCAGGCTGAATTATTGACTTCAATGTGATTCTCCAGAAATTTTCTGAGTCCCTTTGTATTTTCAAAACTCCTCTCTTTTTCTTTTGCCCCACATTAAATTCTTCAGAAAACTCTTTGACTCCAGGTGCTCAGGAAAACCCATAAATGACACTTTTTCCCCATGCTGGTCCAACTATTTTCCCCCATCACCTTGATGATGCACTTGTCTTCTCACTGAACTCCCTGCTTGCAATCCAGCAGCCTCACAAATCCTGGCTATTTGGAAGCTAAAAGATAATAGTACTCTTCCTACCACCTTCTATTTTTTTTTTTTTTTTTTGGCTTGTGTAATCATGAAAATAACAGAGAGATTAGCAGAAGGAAATACAGTTTTTAATATGTGATCATGGAGAGTTCACATAAGCATAAAAATTGCTATGACACTATGGCAATATTGCATACATTAAAAAAAATGTTGGATAAAAGGAGAAAAAAAGGGAAAATGGGCCCTTATGTTTCAGAAGTCAGAGAGTGCTTTACAGGCAAATGAGAAGAGCAGGTCCGATATGACAAGAGAATTTTTTCTGGGCAACTCAGAATCACTGGGAAACAGAGGGTATCTAGCTAACAGTTGCCTTCCTGAAAGCCTTGTACTTACCATACACAACCAATTAGCCTAAAATGATTTCTCCTGAAGCATATTCCTTGTCTGAATCTCTTGGTAGGAATGTGAGGCGGATCATGGTTCTTTTCTGCATTGCATTTCCAAATAAATAGCTTAAAATCAACAACTTAAATCCAAACTTTCAGGGTGGCAAAACATTGGTTTCCATCAATAAACCCAGTTTACTCACATCTCTTTTCTTTCAACCCTCCAGTGGCTCCTCACTTCACTCAGAGTAAAGCCAAGGGTCTGGTCAGTGGCTTCTTTATTTGTGACTTCATTTACTCTCATTTTTGGATCTGTCTGGTCCAGTAAGTTCATTCACATCCTCTTTGCTGTGCCAACATTTTTGAACTGAACAAAGAACATCACCCGAGTATGCATTATATTATTCTAACACACTACCATACGTTTTTGTCATTGTTGTTGTTTGGTTATTGTGTGAGTCCCCCATAAGCATGTCAGGTCTATCTATGTCAGGATATAGAAACAAAAAAGAGATTTATTTCTCATTTCCCAGGTTCTGGATGCAGGCTCTTTAAGGGCAAGCATGTGGAATTCATAAAAAGAACAAATAAGACAAAGAATGAAGCCAATGACACCTGCCCCGAGGTACAGGTTAAAGTGGGCTTGAAAGAGGCTCATTCCGTGCAGGCCTATGGGTGGCTGACGTAAGACACTTGCATGTTTACCAGGTAGCTGAATTTTACGATAGAATATTTTTTATAATCTCTGTGATCTTGTTTCCTGAAGGTGCAGTACGAATGGTGTGGAATGGCTACGCTGTCGATGGTCGGGGCTCTGTGGGAATGCGCCCTTTCTTGCTGGCACGTCCTCATGGATTCTGAGCCAGGGCTGCTTTGACGCAACCTGGGGCCCCAGCAGTGTCTGGGCAGTCAGGTCATCTCCTGCTGCAAACACCCAGTCAGAAGAGAGGCAGGGCAATTGCAAACCTTATTTTTTTTTAATTAAGAAGATAAGGAAAAAAATAGAAGATTTAAAATTATGTTAAGGATTGCCAATTTGAGTAAAATGGCATAATTAACTAGTTATGGGGGGATTACATTAAAGAAAAACATGCATCAAACAAGTTTAAAAATGAAAGTAAGACTTTATTCAAGTTCATGCAATAGAGCAGTAGGACAGAACTCAACAGGCCTGATTCAATGGCTGGAGAGATTTTAGAGCAGAGAAAACCATGGGCATTTGTGTTTCCTAATTGACTTTAGACAAAGAAAAGCAAACCTTTTATAAAACCTGAAGAGGAGGGCATTTTATGCTTTGGTTGTGAAGTTCTACAACCACGGTAGGTTTCTCCTCTTCCTCAGAGACTGGTACACTAGCATGGGAGGAATATTAAAATTCACAGTAATCGGACCAGGTATTTGAGGCAGATATTCTTTGGTTCTTAATACTGGCTAGAAGCTTTCAGAAACACTTACGTATGTTTCAAAAGACCAAATAAAGAATCAACAATTACCGAATTGCAATTCCATTTTTAATCAAATGGTCTAAAAAAATAGATGTCAGAGGCCTATAATCAGGAAGAAACTGCCAATAGGTTATTGCCTCTGAGGGAGTATTAAGGCCTCCAGGTCAAAACAAAAATGCCTTTTTCACAGTGGAGGGACCCACAATTGAATCTCTTTCAGCCAAAAGCCTGTCTGCATCTCCATCAGTTCCTGCAATTTATAAAGAGGTGACAGTTCCTAGCAAGGCAGGCACTAGGGCAAAATAGCTGAGAGTCCTCGAGCAGAGCCACGATTGCATCTCCCAGGAGGCTGGGCTTTTACATCTCTCTGCAGTCACCTTTCTTTTTTTTTTTTTTTTTCGCTCAAACATCATATAAAATGAACAAGAGTATTTTTTTTATTTTATTTTAATTTATTTTTTCAAATACATTTGTCTCTGCCTACCCCCCACCACTTTCCCTTGCCCCCTCCCTCATCCCTCCCTCAGGTCTTCCCCTTTGGTTTTGTCCATGAGTCCTTGCTATATGTTCCTTGACTTGCCCCTTCCCTTCCTTTTCCCCTGACCACCCTCCCTCCTTTCCTCTTGTCTCTGTTGATTTCTTTTCCTTTCAGTGTTGCTGGTCTTATTTTCCTTGCATCTCTGTATTGTTGGTTAGGTTCCACTTATAGGTGAGATCATATGGTATTTGTTTTTCGCCCCCTGGATTATTTCGCTTAGCATAATGCTCTCCAGTTCCATCCATGCTGTCGCGAAGTTTAGTAGTTCTTTTTTTATTTCTGCTGCGTAGTATTCCATTGTGTATATGTACCATGACTTTTTGATCCAATCATCTACTAATGGGCATTCAGTTGCTTCCAACACTTGGCTATTGTAAATTGTGCTGCTATGAACATTGGGGTGCATAGGTGCTTTTGAATTGACATTTTGGAATTCTTAGGGGAATCACTGGATCAAAAGGCAGTTCCATTTTCAGCTTTTTGAGGAAATTCCACACTGCTTTCCATAGTGGCTGCACCAGTCTGCATTCCCACCAACAGTGGACTAGAGTTCCCTTTTCTCCACAGCCTCACCAGTACCTGTTGTTTGTGGATCTGTTTATGATGGCCATTCTGACTGGTGTGAGGTGGTACCTCATGGTGGTTTTGATCTGCATTTCTCTGATGGCTAGTGGCGCCGATCATCCTTTCAAATGTCTCCGGGTCCTCTGTATCTGCTCCTTGGAAAAGCGTCTGCCCAGGTCCTTTGCCCATTTTTTGATTGGATCATTTGTCTTTTTGGAGTGGAGTTGAGTGAGTTCCTTATATATCTTGGAGATCAAACCTCTATCTGATGTATCATTAGCAAATATATTTTCCCATAGGGTTGGCTCCCTTTTCATTTTGCTGATGTTTTCTTTAGCCGTGCAGAAGCTTCTTATTTTGATGAGGTCCCACTTGTTTATTCTTTCCTTTATGTCCCTTGCTTTAGGAGACATATCAGTGAAAAAATTGCTGCATGGGATATCTGAGAGTTTCCTGCCAATGTTCTCCTCTAGGACTTTGATGGTGTTGTGACTTATATTTAAGTCTTTTATCCATCTTGAGTTTATTTTTGTGTATGGTGTCAGCTGATGATCTAATTTCAATTTTTTGCATGTAACCGTCCAGCTCTCACAACACCATTTGTTGAAGAGGCTATTATTGCCCCATTTTATGTTTCTGCCCCCTTTGTCAAATATTAGATGCCCATAGAGACCTGGGCTTATTTCTGGGCTTTCTATTCTGTTCCACTGGTCTATGGGTCTGTTCTTGTGCCAGTACCAGATTGTTTTGAGTATAGTGGCTTTGTAGTAGAGTTTGATGTCTGGTATTGTGACCCTCCTACATTGTGTTTCTTTCTCAAAATTGCTGCAGCTATTCGGGGTCGTTTATGGTTCCATATAAATTTTTGAAATGTCTGTCCTATTTCTGTGAAATATGTCATTGGTATCTTAATAGGGATTGCGTTGACTCTATAAATTGCTTCGGGTAGTATGGACATTTTGATGATATTAATTCTTCCAATCCTTGAGCACGGTATATGCTTCCATTTATTTGTGTCTTCCTTAATTTCTTTTTTCAATGTTGTATAGTTTTCTGCATACAGGTCTTTTACCCCCTTGGTTAAATTTATTCCTAGGTACTTTATTTTTCTTCTTGCTATATCGAATGGTATTTTGTTTCTGATTTCTTCTTCTTCTATTGCATTGCTGGTGTACAAAAACGCCTTTGATTTCTGAATGTTGACTTTGTATCCTGCTGTTTTGCCAAATTCACTTATTAGGTTGAGGAGTGATTTGGTAGAGTCTACAGGGTCTCTATGTATACTATCATGTCATTTGCAAACAATGATAGCTTTACTTCTTCCTTTCCTATTTGGATGCCTTTTATCTCTTTCTCTTGTCTGACCCCTGTGGTTAGGACTTCCAATATGATGTTAAAAAGAAGTGGTGAGAGCGGACATCCTTGTCGTGTTCCCGATCTTAGTGGAAAAAGCTTTCAGTTTTTGCCCGTTGAATATGATATTGGCTGTAGGTTTTTCATATATGGCCTTTATTTAGTTGAGGAATGCCCCATTTATTCCCATTTTGCTGAGTGTTTTGATCATAAATGGGTGCAGTACCTTATCGAATGCTTTTTCTTCATCTATCGAGATGATCATGTGGCTTTTGTCTTTTCTTTTATTTATGTGATGTATCACGTTTACTGATTTGCGTATATTGAACCATCCCTACATCCCTGGGATGAATCCCACTTGATCGTGGTGGATAATCTTTTGAATGTATTGCTGGATGCGGTTTGCCAATATTTTGTGGAGGCTTTTAGCATCTATGTTCATCAGTGAAATTGGCCTGTAGTTTTCTTTCTTTGTAGGGTCTTTATCTGGTTTTGGGATCAGGGTGATGCTGGCCTCATAGAAAGAGTCTGGGAGTCTTCCCTCCTCTTGGATTTTTTTGAATAGTCTGAGAAGGACAGGGGTTAGCTCTTCCTTAAATGTTTTGTAAAGTTCTCCTATGAAACCCTCTGGCCCTGGGCTTTTGTGTGCCGGGAGTTTCTTGATTACTGCTTCAATTTCCCCAGCTGTTATCGGTCTGTTCAAGCTTTCTGTTTCTTCCTCCTTCAGTGTTGGAAGATTATACTTTTCTAAAAATTTGTCCATTTCATCAAGATTTTCAAATTTCTTGGCATATAATTGTTCATAGTAGTTTCTGATGATCCTTTGTATTTCTGTGGTATCAGTTGTTATTTCTCCTCTTTCATTTCTGATATTATTAATTTGGGTCCTCTCCCTTTTATTCTTGATGAGTCTGCTTAAAGGCTTGTCAACTTTATCTATCTTTTCAAAGAACCAGCTTCTGTATTGGTTGATCCTCTGAATTGTTCTTTTTGTCTCTATGTCATTCAGTTCTCTAATCTTGACTATTTCCTTCCTTCTACTTGCTCTGGGATTTATTTGTTGTTGTTTCTCCAGTTCTTGAAGTTGTAGTGTGAGGTCTTTTATTTGAAATGTTTCTACCTTTTTTAGGTAAGCCTGTATTGATATGAACTTCCCTCTCCGGACTGCCTTTGCTGTGTCCCATAGGTTTTGGACTGTTGTCTGTTCATTTTCATTTGTTTCCAGAAATATTTTGATTTCTTCTCTTATCTCATTATTGACCCATTCATTGTTTAATATTTTACTGTTCAGTCTCCATGAGTTTGCAAGTTTTTGAAGTTTCTTTTTGAGTTGATTTCCAGTTTCAATCTCTGTGGTCTTAGGAAAAGTTTGGTATTATTTCAATTTTCCTGAATTTGCCGAGGTTTGCTTTGTGTCCTATCATGTGGTCTATCTTTGCAAAACTGCCATGAGCATTTGAAAAGAATGTGTATTTTTCTTTTTCGGGATGTAAGGTTTTATATATGTCAGTTAAGTCTCTTTGAAAAAGTGTGTTATTCAGCACCAAAATATGTTGTTTAATGTTTTGTTTGGAAGATCTGTCCATTTTTGACAGTGGGGTGTTGAAATCCCCTACTATCCATGTGTTGTTGTTTATCTTTTTTGAAGTCATCCAACAATTTCCTTATAAACTTGGGGGCTCCTATATTGGGAGCATATAATAATGTTGATGTCTTCTTGATAGATTCTTCCTTTAAGTATGATAAAGTGCCCCTCTGTGTCTCTATATATGGCCTTTGTTTTGAAATCTACTTTGTCTGATACAAGTGTGGCAACCCTGGCCTTTTTCTCTTGCCCATTTGCTTGGAATATTTTTTTCCATCCTTTTACTTTCAATCTGTGTAGGTCTCTTGCTCTGAGGTGGGTCTCTTGTAGGCAGCATATGTGTGGGTCATGTTTTCTTATCCATTCAGCTACCCTGTGTCTTTTGATTGGGGCATTTAGTCTATTCACATTGAGAGATATTACTGATAGAAACTTACTCATCTTTTCTCTTTGTACCTGTGTTCCTCTCTGTCTCATTCTTTTCCTTCATCTGCTTAAACCAGTCCCCTTAGCATATTTTTCAGTGTTGGTTTGGTAGAGATGTATTCTTTTAGCCTTCTCCTGTCTGGGAAACTCTGTATTTCCCCTTCTATTTTAATGGAGAGCCTAGCTGGGTAGAGCAGCCTTAGCTGTAGGCTCTTGCTTTTCATGACTTGGAATATTTGTTGCCATTGCCTTCTGGCTTGTAGTGTTTCTGTTGAGAAGTCAGCTCCTAGGCATATCGGGGCCCCCTTGTATGTTACTTTCTCCTTCTCCCTTGCTGCCTTGAGGATTCTCTCTTTGTCTTTGACATTTGCCATTTTAATGATGATGTGTCTTGGAGTGGACCTCCTTGGGTCCCTCTTGAGTGGGGTCGTCTGTGCCTCCTGGATCCATGAGAGCCTTTCTCTCCTCAAATTAGGGAAATTTTCCATCATTACTTTTTCGAGGAGGTTCTCTATTCCTTGCTCCTCTTCTTCTCCTTCTGGTATCCCTATTATATGGATGTTATTGTGTTTCAGGTTGTCCTGCATTTCCCTAAATGTCTCTTCATTCTTTTTGAGTCTTTTTTCCATTTCTTGTTCTTTCTGGGAGCTTCTTTCTACCTTATCCTTCATCTCACTGATTCGATCCTCAGCTTTATCCAGCCTGCTTTGGATTCCTTCTACTGTTTTCTTAAATTCAGAAATGGTATTCTTCATATCCTCTTGTGTCTTCTTGATAGTTTCTATGTCCTTTTCCAGGCTGATGTAGTTTGCTGTAAGATCCTGATAGTTTCTCTGCAGTTTCTCATAGTTCTCTTTGAGCTGGCTGAGCTCATTGAGCTTCCTTAGAACCATCGTTTTGAATTCCATATCTGATAGTTCCCTTGCCTCTATTTCATTTAGCTGTCTCTGTGGGGAGTCCCCTTTTCCACTCATTTGGGGGAACTTCTTTTTCTTCCCTTTTTTGTGAGAGTCTATTAAGTATTTTTGTTCTTTACTTTTCTTTCTGGGCCTGCCTCTGATGATGTCAGTTGTTGACCCTATATGACCTTGGGTTGTTTGTTTGAGCCTTCCAGGAGTCTTCTGTCTGTGTCTGACTCCTGCTTGGAGCAGCTCTGTGAGCCTTTCAGTCAGTGCTGGGCTATTTTTTGGGATCGCTCTGCACTCTCACGCCGGCTCCTTGAGCTCGCTTCCAGCGGGGCAGGATCCCCCGCCTGCCTGGGCTCACATGTGCTTGCCCCAGACCAGGGGGCTTATTCGCGACCTCGTGTACTCATCTGGCCCCCCTGGCTGGCGAGCTCCCCAGCACTGGTCAGTTTATGGTCTTCTATTGTGTGTTTTCCCCGCTTTTAGCTCTTTGGGTGCGTTGCTTGCCCTCGCCAAATGGGGACTACGGAAATTGGAGGAAGTCAGCTCCAGGAATCTCTGGTTAATCCTGTCTCCGGTCTCTCCTCCAGGGACTCTGGGCAGCTCTGTGACCCCTTTGGCCTGTGATCAACTAATTTTGTGGGCTGCTCCACAATCGTGGGCGGGCGGGTCAATTTACGCCTGCCTTTGGTGCTCTGTGCACTCCCTCACAGGCTGTATTGGTGTCAATCTGTGGGAGGCCTTGCCAGCCTGTGCAAGCGTTCGACAGCCCGCGGGGGTCACAGACACGCTGGCCATCCCTCGCCGGTCACTCGACGCAAGTGTGCACACCTGCACTGGGTGTTTTTGGGGTGTCTATGCGTGCTTTTCAGCTTTTGGCTCTTTGGGGGTGTGGCCTCTTCCCACACAAGAGTATTCTTGATCCTCCAATATGGCTGCCGTAACTTGTTTTCTCCTGATTTGTTACTAAGTGAAGAGAAACTGACGTTCAACACATAGTTTACTCTGATGCAGGTTTTTCTATAGAATATAAGATTGGAGCACCTTTTTAAATGTCATGTTGTTCAGGTGCAGTTGTCCTGCCTTTCTCCCCACGGCTCCCCCGTCCCCCGTCCCCCCACAACTCCCACAGTCAATCCCCACCTTTGTCCATGCCCATGAGGCCTCTTTTCGTGTCCTTTGCTTGCCCCTTCCCTTTCTTTCCCCTTTATCTCCCTCCTCCTTCCACACTGGTCACCAGCAGTTTTTCCTTGTTTCTAAATCTCTGGTTTTATTTCATAATTTGTTTCTTTTGTTGATGAGATTCCACTTACAGGTGAGCTCATATGGCATTTGCCTTTCACTGCCTGGCTTATTTCACTTAGCATAATGCTCTCCAGCTCCATCCACACTGTCATGAATGAGAGGAGTTCCTTCTTTGTTTCTGCTGAGTACTATTCCATTGTGTAAATGTACCACAGTTTTTGACCCACTCATTTACTGAAGGGCACTTAACACTGTTTCCAGCACTTGGCTGTTGTAAATAACACATTGGGGTACATAGGTTCTTTTGAATTGTTGTTTCAGGGTCCTTAGAGTATAGTCCGAGCAGTGGGATCACAGGATCAAAAGGTAGTTCTATTTTTAGTTTTTTTGTGGAAATTCCAAACTGTTTTCCACAGTGGCTGCACCAGTCTGCATTCCTACCAACAATGTACTAGGGTTCCCTTTTCTCCACAACCTCGCCAGCACTTGTTTGTTGATTTATTAATGATGGTCATTTTGACTTGTATGAAGTGGTATCTCACTGCAGTTTTTTTTTTTTTTTGCATTTTTTTAATAATTAGTGATGCTGAACATCCTTTCATATGTCTCTGGACCCTCTATATGTCCTCCTTGGAGAAATATCTATTCAAATCCTTTGCCCATTTTTTAATTGAATTGTTTGTCTTCCCTGTGTGGAGTTGTGTGAGTTCTTTATATATTTCAGAGGTCAAACCCTTCTTCAAAGTATCATTGGCAAATATATTTTCCCATATGTTGATTCCCTTCTCATTTTGTTGCATTTTTTGTTTGTTTTTTATCCATGCAGAAGCTTTTTAGTTTGATGTAGTCCCATTTGTTTATTCTTTCCTTTATATCTCTTGCTCTTCAGGATGTATTGTTGAAAATATTGCTGTGTGGAATAATTGAAATTTTCCTGCCTATATTTCCCTCTAGGAATTTTATGATGCCATGACTTATATTTAAGTTTTTAAAATATCTTGATTTTTTTTGTGTATGGTGTAAGTTGCTGATCTAATTTCATTTTTTTCATGTACTTGCCCAGATCTCCCCACACCATTTATTGAAGAGGTCATTTTACTCCACTTTATGTTCCTATCCTCTTTGTCAAATATTAATTGACCATATAGACATGGATTTATTTCTAGGCTCTGTATTCTGTTCCCTTGGTTTATGTGTCTGTACTTATGCCAGTACCAGACTGTTTTGATTACAACGGCCTTGTAATATAGTTTGATATCAAGTATGGTGATCTTTCCTGCTTTGCTCTTTTCCCCAAGATTGCTGCAGGTATCCAGGGCTGTTTATGATTCCATGTAAATTTTTGACATGTTTGTCCTATATCTGTGAAATATGTCACTGGTATGATAGGGATTATGTTGAATCTATAGATTGCCTTGGGTAGTATGGACATTTTAATGATGTTAATTCTTCTAATCCATGAATATGGTATATGCTTCCTTATATTTGTGTCTTTGTTAATTTCTTCCTTCAGTGTTGTGCAGATTTCTGAGTACAGATCTTTTACCTTCTTCATTAAATTTATTCCTAAGTATTTTTTTTTCTTATTGCTAAAGTAAATGGAATATTTCTTCTAATTTCTATTACTGATATTTCATTGTTGGTATACAAAAATGTCTCCAATTTCTTTTTTTAAATTCGTTCTGCTTCATTTATGTAATTTTTTATTTTAAAATCATATTTATTCTATTACAGTTGTGTCAATTTTTCCCCCTTTTCCCTCCTCCACATATCCCACTCTGCTCCCCTCCCCACAGTCAATTCCCACTCTGTTGTCCATGTCTGTGGGTCATTCATACATGTTCTTCATCTAGTCCCTTACCCTTCTTTCCACCATTGTCATCCTTCCCCATTCCCTTTGGTCAGTTTCAAACTGCTCCATGTTTCCTTGTCTGTGGTTTATTTTGTTCATTAGTTTATTGTGTTAAATCAGTTCCACTTATAGGTGGATCATATGGTATTTGTGTTTCACTGACTGGCTTATTTCACTTAGCACAATATTCTCCAGTTCCATTCAATTTTCACAAAGGGTAGGAGTTCCTTCTTTCTTTTTTTCTTTTTTTAATGCAGATTGATTTTATTTATTTATTTTTTAATATCAAGACCCATTATAAAATATTTAAAAATTTAAATCTATTATAAGGTCTTAGCAATCATGAGAGCTGCACAGAAATAATTAAGCAGATCAATGAAATAAAATGAGCATTCTAGAAACAAATGTATATATCTAACAATGTAATATATGATTAAATTGATATGTCAAATCAATGGGGAAAATAAGGCTTATTCGACATATGAGATGTACGGATCAGTGTTCCTTGAAATAAAATAAATATATATCCCTATTTCACACATTATACAAAAAATACTCACATGAGTTAAAAATCAATATGTAAATTCTAAAGAGTTTTAGGTGAAAATACAAAATAATATTTTTCTTACTCTGAACTAACATATTCAAACCGAGAAACTATAAAGTAAAATGTTGACAATATGACTGTATTCAACATTTAAGACTATCCAGTAATACACACATAAAAACAGTTAAAGGGCAAGTAATAGATTAGGAAAGTATTTGCAACATATCTAAAAAAGGGTTAATAGTTGTTTGGGGTTTTTTTGTCTGTCTTTTTAGAGAAAAAATTGTACAAAAATTTAATCAGAGAATAGATAAAGAATACCAAAGTGTCATTTAAACCTTTTTTAAGAAAATAAGAGAAATAGGCAAAAAATATATATACAAAAACAGGTTTAGTTTCAACAAATAGAAAAGTAACAATTAAAATAACACATCATTGTCATAATCAGATTTATAAATATTAAAAATATTGGTAATATCAAATATTGGTGACTGTGAAAGGAAGTAGGTATTCATACACTCTTACTTCATCTTCTAAAAGCAGTGCCTTTAGCATATCTTGCAATGCTGGTTTGGTGGAGGTGTATTCTCTTAGCCTTCTTTTGTCTGGGAAACTCCTTATTTTACCTTATATTTTCATTGAGAGTCCTGCTCAGTAGAACAGTCTTGGTTGCAGGTTTTTGCTTTTCATGACTTGGAATATTTCTTGCCATTCCCTTCTGGCTTGCAGTGTTTCTGTTGAGCAACACTGCAAGCCAGCTGCTAGCTTTATCAGGGCTCCTTTATATGTTATTACCTCTTTCTCCCTTGCTTGCTTTAGGATTCTAGGTTTGTCTCTGATATTTGCCATTTTAATGATGAGTCTTGGAGTGGGCCTCATTATGTTCCTCTTGAATAAGACCCTCTGTGCTTCCTGGACTTGTGTGACTTTTTCTCTCCTCAAATGTGGAATGTTTTCCATCATGACTTTTCCATACAGGTTCTCTATCCCTTGCTTCTCTTCTTCTCCTTCTGATATCCTATTATACAGATATTATTAAGTTTCAGGTGTCCTTCATTTCCCTCAGTACTTCATTCCTTTTCAGTCTTTTTTCATTTTCTTGCTCTTTCTGGTACCTTTTTTCTATCTTATCATCTAGCTCACTGATTCATTCTTCTGCTTCATCTAGCCTGATTTTGATTCCTTCAACTGCATTCTTCAATTCAAAAATTGTATTCTTCATTTCCTCTTGTCTCTTATTGATAATCTCTATGTCCTTTTTCATGCTGATATAGTTTGCAGTAAGTTCCTCATTGTTTCCCTGTAGTTTTTGGTAATTCTCTCTGAGCTCACTGAGCTCATCGAGCTCCCTTAGAACTGTTGTTTTGAGCTCAATATCTGATAATTTACTTGTCTCTATTTCATTTAGCTCTCTTTCTGGAGATTCCTCCTTTCCCTTCAACTGGGGGTTGTTTCTTTGTCTTCTCATTATTTGTGAGACTCTTCCTTTTTGCTTCTGCTTCTTAAATTGGTCTGTCTTGATTTCCTGACTTTGTGGTGTGAACTTCTATGGTAGGAGACCGCTGTTTTTTTCTTTCTGGACCTCTGATGATGTCAGATATTGACCCTGTCTGGCCTTAGGCAGTCTGTTTGAGACTTTCTGGAATCTACCACCTGTGGCTGTCTCCTTCAGCTGTTAATCTAGTTACTCTGCACTCAACAGGCTGGATTAGGCACCACAGGCAGAGCAGAGCCCTGGGGTGTGTGGTTATTGGGTCTTCTCAATCTGTTGCCCACAGGGGAGTGGTCTACCTGAGCCAGACTGCTGCTGCTTTATGTGGAAGGACTCAGCACATGGATCCCACCACCTACTCTCTCCATTTTCTCCCCAAAGCCTCTGTCTCCAGTCTCTCCTCAAGTGTCTCTAGATCACTCTATGCCCCCTTTAACCAGGGATCTACTATCTGTGGCTGCCACTCTACACTCAGCCAACTGGCTTAGGCAGCAGAGGGTTGGGCTGAGTCCCTCCTCAGGGCACAGTTACTGGGTCCTCTCATGCTGTTGCTGCTTGGGGAAGTGGTCTGCCTGAGACAGATGGCTTCTGCTGTATGAAGAATGAGTCAGTACTGGGATCTAGCCGATGACTCCCTCTTTTCTCTCCCCAAAACCTCCTTCCCCAGTCTCTTCTCAGGTGTCTGTAGCCCACTCTGCCCCCGCCTTTGCCAGAGACCAGGGTAAGTGGCTGCAAATAAAAATTTATGCATTGGCTCTTTAAATGGGTCTTTGCATCTCCAGCTGCCCATCTCTGACTGAGAGCCGCCCTGCCACTTTTTGCAGCTGGCTATTATCTGTGTACTTTTGGGCTCTGGTGTTGTAGGTTGGAGATCTCTGCTTATGGTTTAGACTCCAGTCTTCTCAGGGGAATCCAGCTGTCCATTTAAATATATTTCTGGTGTTGCCTTCTGTGGGCACCCTGCCCGCCTTCTTGAGTCTCTACCACACTTCTTGCCAGTTAGGTTGTTTTCAAGCTGATTCTTCTGTCTGTCTGAGGTAATAAGGCTCCTTTCCTGCTATTATTCAGTTGTTTGTTCCAGGTGGTTTCTCTACAACCACCTGATTGTATTTATACCTGGTAATGAAATTACATTAGTTGTAATTCCAGATTGGTCCTGGGAGTAGGTCAGTGTGACTTCCACTCACTCCTCTGCCTTCTTGATTCTCCCCTAGAGATTTATTTCAGCACATTTATCAATTTGCAGACAAGAAAGTAAAGTCCTATTCAAACAGAAAAAATACAATTTTAGATAAAAATTCTTCACATACAAGGCCATGAAGAATAGTTTGGGCTACCTTTATTGAGTAATAAAGTTTTTCATGAAAGATAAGTCCCTTCCCACTAACTGTAAAATTTGCTTGGCCCCATATTTGGACAGAGGGTATAAGCTTGCCTTTCCTGACATACACAAGCATTTATAGGAGCAGAGGGACCTGAACTTTTTAAAGTCAAATAAGTTCATGAAAAAGATCAATGATGGGTCTTGAGAGACCCATCTCTCACCTGATATTGAGGTTATAGGACACATGAGCTGGGAAGGGGTTTTCTGTGCTGACAGTATAGAGACGTCCATGGAAATAATTCAGAGCTCACTCTGGGGTAATGTGGGTTGAGAGAAAATGTCTAGCCCTCTCTTTCCACATTGTCACCTCAACAAAGGTTCTTCAGGGGTGAGGACCACCCTCAGGTGACCTTTACAAACTAAACTATGGACTACAGGTGGCTGAGATGGCTGAAGGTGCAGAGTGGCCCCAGGTACCAAGCCCACTCTCTATCAGCCACAACCTCTGTTTCCCTACAGAGCTGTGAGTGTGCCAACGTTCTAGCCAGCAACACCACAGTCACACAGAATTTCAACACGGTGCTTATGGCTGCTACTCAGTTGTGGACTCCATTCAGTGGTTTATGACAGTGAGGGTCTCTGGCTCTTTAAGAGAATGATGCTGTCCTGTGGCTACAGGACCTTCATCTCAGACCCTGTCAGGAGAAAAGATGAGGGAATTGTCAATGTGATATCTGGAAATCCTACAATCTCTTTGAGAGTGAGCCCCTCAACCTGGGTATAAAATATGAGTTCCCCTTCTTTCCTCACCTGTTATTTAACTCTGAATAAATATTTTGGTGTTTTTAAATAGATGTGTCGTGTAAGTGAAAAAAATTTTCAACACTTACATTGAGTCAATAAATGCTCGATAATAAAAGGTGACAGTGTCACTGTTGATTTAAAGTTACATTTTACATCAGACCCCACCTTTGGGTGATCTAAGAGCAGGAGACACCATGTCCCTCGTGTATGAGCAGATGTCATGTGATGACCAGTGGTAGGATGTGATAAGCTTGCAGAAATCCCCACTCGGTCCTCTTTCCAGGGGTCCTGTGGAGAGCACCTGGACACTGTGTGGACAAGAATAAGCTAAAAGGCACCTACGTGGGTAATGACTCTGAGCTCTTTTTCTTTCTTTGACTTCTTTCCATAAATTCTAATGACTTCTTGGGTATTCTTATTTTCATGGCAGTAAGTTTATCTGCATAAGTTTAGCATGACTCTGTCCCTTTTATTAATAGGATATAATAAGAATCATTAGTAATACAAATAAAGCTTTGATTCAAATGCCCAGGTTCAGACTGATGCCCACAAACTGAAAATAACATCTCTCTTTATGAAGCTAAGTTTGGCCCAATGGTTATGTTGATGTTTCTTAGATGACAGGGCATCACCCAAAACTAGGGAAACTGCAGGTGAGGTGTGTGGGTGAAGTTTCCTAAAATTGTGTGGCTGTTAAAACTCCCATCTTTTTCCAAAGTGAGTAGAAGAAGGAAATAATCAAGATCAGAGCCAAATTAAATGACATAAAAACTAAAAGCACAATCCAAAAGATTGAAAAATCCAGGAGCTGGTTCTTTAAAAAGATAAACAAAATTAACAAGCCTTTAACCAGACTTATCAAGGAAAAAAGAGGGATGACCCAAATAAATAAAATCAGAAACAGAACCGGTGAAATTACCATCAATACAGAAATACTGAAGATCATATGAAATTACCACTAACAACTACATGCCAAGAAATTTGAAAACCTGGACAAAATGGACAAATTTAAAGAAATATATAACCCTCCAAAACTGAGTCAAGAAGAAGCAGAAAACCTGAATATACCAATATCAGCTAGTGAAATTGAAGCAGTAATTAAAAAAAAAAAAAACAAAAAAAAAAACTCCTGGCATGCAAAATCCCTGGGCCAGATGGATTCAGAGGAGAATTTTACCAAACACTTGGAGAACAGCTAACCTTGATTCTTTTCAAACTACTCCAGAAAATTGAAGAAGAGGGAAGACTCCCAAACTCTTTTTATGGGGTCAGTATTATCCTAATTTCAAAATAAGATAAAGACAGAAAAAAAGAAAGAAAACTACAGGCCAAATTATGGTATATTTACACAATGGAATACTATGCAGCAGAAATTAAAAAAGAACTACTAAACTTTACAACAGCATGGATGGAACTATAGAGCATTATGCTAAGCGAAATAAGCCAGGGGGCGAAAGATAAATACCATATTATCTCACCTATAAGCAGAACCTAACCAACAATACAAAGATGCAAGGAAAATAAGACCAGCAACACTGAAAGGAAAAGAAATCAACAGAGATGAGAGAGAAGGAGGGAGGAGGGGTGGGGAAAAAGAACGGAAAGGGAAAGTCAAGGAACATATAGCAAGGACTCATGGACAAAACCAAAGGGGAAAGATTGAGGGAGGGAGGGGAGAGGGGGCAAGGGAAAGTGGTGGAAGGAAGGCAGAGACAAATGTATTTGAAAAAATAAATTAAAAACAAAGAAAAGAAAATGAGTTGAAATAAATGCCCTAGAACTTGAAAAGAAAAAGAAAATTATAAAAACAGAAAAACTACAGGCCAATATTGCTGATGAACATAGATATAAAAATCCTCAACAAAATATTGTCAAATTACATCTACAAAACTGTCACTCTTTGTACATGGCATGAGAGTGTACATAGAAAACCCTATGGACTTCAACAGAAAACTACTTGACCTAATAAGTTAATTTGGCAAAGCAGCAGGATACAAAGTCAATATTCAGGAATAAAAGGCATTTTTGTACACCAACAATTAAATATCATAAACAGAAATCAAGAAAACAATCCCATTTGCTATAGCAACAAGAAAAGTAAAGTACCTAGGAGCAAACCTAAGAAGGAAGTAAAACCTGTACTGAGAAAACTACACAACATTGAAGAAAGAAATGAAGGAAGACACAAATAAGTGGAAACATACTCTGTTCATGGATTTGGAAAATTAACATCATCAAAATACCCATACTAACCAAAGCAATTTATATATTCAACACACTCTCTCTTAAAATACCAATGATGTATTTCACAGATAAAGAACAAACGTTGATTTTTTTTACCTCAAAATTACCCCATAAATTATCCCAAATGGCTGCAGCAATATTCAGAAGGAAGAATGAAGTAGGAAGGATCACAATACCTGATATCAAACTCTATTACAAGGCCACAGTAATCAAAGCAACCTAGCACTGGCATGAGAACAGACACATAGATCAATGGAACAGAATAGAGAGCTCAGAAACTCATGTCTCTATGTCAATTAATATTTGACAAAAGGGGCAGAAGCATAAAATGGAGTAAAAATATCCTCTTCAACAAATGGTGTTTGGAGATTTAGACACCTACATGCAAAATATTAAATTCAGTCACCAACTTACACCATACACAAAAATAAACTCAGGATGGATAAAAGACTTCAATATAAGTTGTGACACCGTAAAAGTAGTAGAGGAAAACATAGGCAGGAAAATTTCAGATATCCCACACAGCAATATTTTCACCAATATGTCCCCTATAACAAGCGACATAAAGGAAAGAATAAACAAACGGGACTTCATCAAAATCAAAAGCTTTTGCATGGCTAAAGAAAACATTGGCAAAATGAAAAGGGAGCCAACCGCAAGGGGAAATATATTTGCCTATGATACCAAAGACAAGGGTTTGACCTCCAAAATGCATGAAGAACTCACACAATTCCACTCCAGGAAGACAAATAATCCAATTAAAAAATGAACAAAGGATCTTAACAGGCACTTCTCGAAGGAGGACATACGGAGGTCATGGAGACACATGAAAGAATGATCAGCATTACTAGCCATCAGAAAGATGCAAATTAAAACAAAATGCAGTAGCACTTCACATAGTTCAGAATGGCCATCAAAACAAATCAACAAACAATTGCTGGCAAGGTTGTGGAGAAAAGGGAACCCTAGTATGCTGTTGGCAGAAATGCAGACTGGTGCAGCCACTGTGAAAAACAGAATGGCATATCATTAAAAAAGAATTGAATTGCCTCTTGACCTTGCAATTTCACTGCTGGTGTCATACCCTAGGAACCCTGAATCCTCAATTCAAAGAAACATGTGTACCCTAATGTTCATAGCAGCACAATTTACAATAGCCAAGTGCTGGAGGCAACCTAAGTGCCCATCAGTAAATGAGTGGATCAAAAAAAGTATTTATACAATGGAATACTATGCAGCAGAATGAAAGAAGGAGCTCCTACTCTTTGTGACAGCATGGATGGAGCTGAAGAGCATTATGCTAAGTGAAATAAGCCCAGAAATGAAAGATAAATTTCAGATGATCTCACCTATAAGTGGAAGCTAATCAATAAAACAAACAAGCAAATGAAATATAACCAGAGCCATTGAAATAAAGAACAGTAATCAAAGGGGTGGAGGGAGTAATCAGAGGGGACAGTAATCGGAGGGATAGGGGGATATGGATAATGGGAGAAAGTTTGTCAAATAATGTATATAAAGGACCCATGGACGAAGGCAAAGGGGGTAAGGTTGACGCTGGTGGATAGGCATGGGTGGTGCAGAGGAACGTGGTGTCAGGGAAATGGAGACAATTGTCAACAATAAACAAAAATATGACTGAGAAAGTAGAGCAAAAAATCTGAATCAAATTTTGCATTAAGCATGAACATTCATTCTTCTGTGGAAACTGTTTGGATGATTCAGAAGGATGCAGCTATGGGCAACTGATATTGGCAGGTTCATCATAGCAATGCAGCCACTGATGCATCATGTGTTGTGCAGAGATTTTTGGCAAAATATCAAATCACAAAGATGACTCAGCCCCCTACAGCCCAGATTTTCCGTCCTGTGACTTCTGGCTTTTCCCAAAACTCAAATCACCTTTGAAAGGGAAGAGACTGTCTACGAGATTCAGGAAAATACCATGGGGCCACTGATGGCAATTGGAAGAACTGTGTGAGGTCCCAACCTGCCTACTTTTAAGGGAACTGAGGCATCGTTGTCCTATATCCAATGTTTCTTGTGTCTTCTATCTTCCCCAATAAATGCGTCTATTCTTCATATTACACATCTGGATACCTTCTGGACAGAACTAGTATATTCATGACAACATTACCAAGCATGACAGTTTTAGTTACTTTTTGTCACTATACAAATGTATTACAATATTATTGACTACATTCTCTATGCTGTTTGTTAGATCCCAGTGACTTTATTCATTTTATAACTAGAAGTTTGAACCTCTTAATTATCTTCATCTATTTTTACTGTCCTCCCTGGAATCTACTAGTCTCTCCACATATGGGAACCTCCCTGGAACCATGTGTCTCTGGAATCTACTGTTTGTTTTTTTTTTCCATTTGTATGAACCTGTTTCTTTTGTATGTTCATATGTCTAGCTTTTTAAGATTCTACATGCAGTAACATGACACAGTATTTGCCTTTGCCTCTGAGATTTATTTTACTTAATATAATATCCTTCAAGGTCATCTATTTCATCACCAATGGAAATATTTCCTACTTTTTAATGGCTGAGAAATATTCAATTTTATTCTATAGATATACATATCTATTTACCATATATGTGTTTTTCTGGTCATCTATTGATGGACACCTATGTTGCTCCCTTATTTGCTCTATGATTAACCAGCATAATATTTCAAAGGGAATAGGAGTAGCTATACCATTTTGAATTAGTGGTTACATTTTCTTCAGACAAATTGCCATAAGTTGAATTGGTGGGAAGTGTGTTCAATTTTTACATTTTTTTACATAATTTCGTTGTTTTGATTGGCATTTCCCTAAAAGATGTGATTTCTAACAACAGTTTCTGAACCTGAAATGCTTTCCCGGTCCAGGACTCCCATGTTGGACTCATGTGTCTGGAGCATGTTGAGCTGACCCTTTCTTGTGAATATTTGCAGCTGGTGTCTCTCTAACCTCCAGCATTACCATCTGTTAGTGGTCTGAGGGCCCACCTTGTCAGGGGCTGCCTTCCAGGTACACAAGACAGGGGACGCAGGGTGATGGCAGGTTTCTGAAATAACAGACAGAAAAAACCCTGCTTAAATCAAGAGTGACGATGGCAAGGAAAAGGTGTGAGAGCTGCGGCCATTCACCTGAGACACCTTTGGGGTCGGACCTGGAAATGTGCTGCCTTATTCAAAACAGAAAGTGTAAATGTGAATCTCTAAACAACATAAGAAGCCATGCCACTGTAATGCAGAACAGAGGGCTCCTGTCCCCATTTCCTTTTGTTCTCCTGGAGCCTCTGTTCCAGTATTGTCAGCCCTTGTTGTGGCTTTAAGAAAAGTGAGAATCATGCTCCTGATGGTGAGTGTCTTTAAAACTGGGTGACTTGGGGGCATGATAACTTCATACACAATTTGTAAACTTATTGTGGTCGAAAAAAATATGTGCTAAAAAAATGAGTAAGTTTTACTTAGTGTTTTGAACAGCAGATTATGCTATAGAGATAGCCTTTAAGGTCTGAAGAAGGAAAACTGTGGTAACAGCTCTGAGGTCTGGAGAAACCCTCTATTGCCAAACTTCCCAAATAGTCTTTTTCTTGGTTTTAGGGTTCCATGCACTTTGAGATCATCAGGCCATTGTCCCCATTTAATTTCTTTCCTTTACTAAGTGCCCAGGTTCCTCTTCAGAAGCTCTGAGGGCCTCAGTCAGTGTGTCCTCCTCTACCATATACCTTTCCTGGCAGACAGAGAAGTGTTTGTGATGATCCGTGACAACCCCGGAATGGACTCTGCAGGATCCAGAGCCCCACTCCATCCTCAGCTGGCTCTGGGCAGTAACCCTCAGATTCAGCAGTACCCCACGCAGTGTTCCCCGTAACATCTTCCATTTTAAATAAGAACTTTGCTATGTAAAGTAGCCTTGGCAGTCGTTCCTTGCTTTTCATCACTTTAAATATTTCGTGCTAATTCCTTCTGTCCTTAAACCTTTCTGTTCAGAAATCAACTAAGAGTCTTATAAATAGTCCCTTGTGGGCAATTAGCTGCTGATTGCTGTTTCTAGAATTCTGTTTGTCCTTAACATTTGCCACTTTAATCATAGTGTGTCTTTGTGTGAGTCTGTTTATGTTCATCTTCTTTGGGATTCTCTGCACTTCCTCAACTTGAGTGTCTTCTTCTTTCACTAGGTTAGGGAACGTTGTAGTCAGTTTTTCCTCAAATAGGTTCTCAATCCCTTGATGTCCTTCTTCTCTTTATTGGACCCTTAGGATTCAGATGTTGTTACACTATATGTTGTCCCAAAGGGTACTTAAAATTATCTCATTCTTTTATCTTTTTTCTGCTCTGATTTGATGTCATTATCTACTTGTCTTTCAGATTCCTGAATCAATCCTTTACTTAATCTAAGTGACTTGTTGTTTCCAGTGTATTGTTGAAGTCAGTTATGGTGTTTTTCATTTCCAACTGTTCTTTTCATGGTTTCTATGTACTTCTTTATGGTGTTTTAGTTGTCACTGAGTTTTCTGAGTATCCTTTAACTATTGCTTTAAACCATATATTTGACAAATTGTCTTCATTTCATTAAGTTTTTTTTTCTGCATGGCTCTCCTGTTCTTTCACTTATGGCCTGACTCTTTTGCTCCCCTACACTGGCTGCGTTTTTGTGTTTGCTTCTATGTATTAGATATATTTGCTATGACTCCTAGTTTTTCTGGAATGGCCTTAGGTAGTAGATATCTTGTGCGACCCAGTGTTACAATCTCCTTGACCTCCTGAGTTGATGCTCAAGGAATGTTGTTTGTGTGACTATGGGGCCCAACCATTATAATTGAGTCTTCATTGCCTTTGGCCTCTTTATGAGTGGTATCAAAACTCTGGCTGGCTGATGTGCTGCTCAACTACCCCCACAGTGTGGGAGCTGTTGTGCAGTTGCTGACCAATAATAATATTAAGAATAACAAAAGAAAAAAAGAAGAAGAAAAAAACAAGGAAAAGGAAATATAAAGAAAAAAGAAAAAACAAAGAAAATAGAGAGAAAAAGAAAAAAGTGAATGCCTCAAAAGTTTAGTGCATGCTGCAATTTTTCTTTAGAAATGCTGTTTGTGAACTTTCTTGGATGTCATTCCAGTCTTGTCTGAAGCTGACAACTTAATGTGTTGGTTTTGTGTCTCTTGAGAGATGCTTTTGCGCAAGCCAGTGTTTCCTATTTCTCAGCATCCTCTTTGAAGCTATAAACAGTCCACACCCTATGACTCCCTCTGCTGGGCTGGGCTGTAGGGGGGGAAATTTAGCTGCACTCTAAGATTAGCTTTTACCAGTACAAGGCCTGGGGGTAGGTCAGCAAACATCCCAAGAAACTCCAGAATACTTTTGTGCCTGCCAGCTGCCCATAAAACATTGACAGTAAAAAGCTACTGGTGGAATGAGGAGTTTGAAGCTAGTGTATCTTCTCTCAGGTGAGGTGTCATTCAGACATCAGGCAAAGTGGTGGTTGTAATCACCTGCTCCAGAGCCTACAACTTAGTCTGTTATAGATTTTTCTCAGACCTAGGCATGGTATAACCTCTAGTAGTCAGTCAGTGGGGTCCCCAGAGCCCAGAGGGAGAGCCTGCCAATAGCCAGTATGGGTGGTACTATCAGGTCTCTCTTGTGGGGCAATGCCAGTAAGGTCTGTAGGAAAGTTGGACAAATGATCTCACCAAAAAGTCAGTCATGGACCACCCCACACCCATTGTGTTTGCTTAGACTTCTAAATTCCAGCTTGTGCAGCTGACTCCTCAGAAGAGATTAAGACTCATAGGGTGGGCAATTCCACAGGGTGGGGTAATTGCTTTTCTTCAGGCTGATGCTTCTCAGAGTGGAACGCTTCACCAAATGAAGATGGCAACTGTGGTATTAGAATATAAGCCTGTACCAGGATCCTGATGGCTGATCCCAACCTTTCTTCTCAGAGACTTAAACCCCAGATACTCTTCAGTCACCCTTAGGCTACACATCCCTCCATCCCCCAAAGCCCTGGGTGAGTGGCTGTGAGTTAACTTTGTGTGTTTGACCTTTAATACAGCACCTGTGTGTCCAGTAGATTCCATCTTTCCTTGGCAGACAGAAACTCTGTTTTTCTCAAGCTGGGTGTTATGTCAGTGCCTCTTCCTGTCTCTGAATCCTAGGCTGTGGAGGGTAGCCTGAAGTGTAAGCCTCGAGTTTCTCAGTGGAAACCCCCCACAGCTGAGATACACCTCCACAACCCCGGTGGCTCCTTTGGGAGTGAAACCAGCCATTATACATCTTTGCCCTGTCTACTATAACCCAACCCAGGTCTGGTTTCCTGCCACTCCAAAAACCAATATGCAAGAGGCAGGTGCTGGTGTGGAGAAAAGTAGTTTATGTTCATGTGTCAGCCCATCTGGAAGATGGGAGGCTCATACCTCAAAGTCCATCTCCCTGAGAAAACGGGAAACTCTTGTCTCAAAACCCATCTCCACAGCTCAGTATAGGCAGAGGTTTTTATAATGAGGAAGAGGAAAGGAAACAAAGAGATCCAGGGAGAATATTGAGAAGTTCTCTACATGCAGACAAGTACAGACCCTTCTGATAAGGCAAGTTACTCTGATGTGTGTCATCCTGGTTTAGTCAACCTGATTTCATGTTGACTAACTTTTTTAGGTCAGCAAATGAAAGTCAACAAATCTCCCATATCTGAGATGCCTTAAGGTCAGATCTGTATATTTTGAAGTTAATTCCTAGGCTTGCTGTGCTCATCTCTGGCTTATACATGACTGGATAATAGAGGGAAAGACCAGGAGAGGTCGTAGGACAGCACACCAGCCAGAGGGTTGCCATGAATGAAACCTGGGGAAGGACCAAGGTACACGGATCATGAGCACAAATTGACGGCAAGTATTCCAGCATCCAGATCAGCCCTGGTGAGCTGGGCGGATGGCTCTCAAAGCCAGGGCTGTGGCCTGGCTGTGGAAGAGTCACCCTGCAGCCCTAGTGTAGCAAAGCCTCCACCCTTATCACTCATCCAGTGACAGAGATTGGGGTTTCCAAGAGTCTCAAACCCCCATGTCCAAAGGCTTTTATTGAGAACCATATGCACAGAAGAATGGATGCAAAGCTCATCAATCAATGTCAAAAGGCTATGTTTACAGAAAACAGAAATCATAGATAAATGATTACAAGAAATCTATCTCAGGTCAGGGTCTGTGAATAATGTAAATCTCTTTCCCAGTATTAGCCAGTTATCATAGCTTTTGAGGTAAGAAAAAATATATTTAGAGAAACTTACTTCTGGGCCTGATTGTCCCTGGAATCCACTGTATTCTGTTTAGGGATGTATCTCCTTTAGTATTGTTTCAAGCTGGATCCAGGTGGGCAGGGCAGAGCCACCAAGGGTTAAGGAGACTTATTTCAGATATAATGAGGACTCCAGCCATGTCCAAGCCAGCCAAGGGGTGCGGGTCTTTTGGCCCTTTCTTCATGTCTTCCAATTTCTTGTCTGCTTCTGATATTGGCTAATGTCTGGCTTAGGTCATCTCTCCTCATGAAAGAACTTTCCTGTCATCAACAACTGACCATCACAGGGCCAAGCAGGGTGACATGAGGGAGGCAGGGGCTGCACCCCTGCCAGGGGGAAAGTTTTGTGTCCTCAGTGGCCAGTTTTCCCAAGGCCTCTTTGATTATTTCCAGCCTTGGAGTCCTCTCACCTGTCAGTGAAACTACAATCTCTGAGACCAGGAGAGGTGTCTCCCAACAGGAAGAGGCAATAGAGATCTTACCAAACCAAAAATAATTAAAAGAGTTTGTTACTACTTAACCAGTAGTATGAGAAAAGTTAAAAGTCCTGCTATAAGAAGAAGGAGAAAGAGAGGAGGAGAGGGGAGAAAAGAGAGAAGCAGAGTTAAAAGAATAGAATAGTAAATACACATCTATCAATAATCACTATAAATGCATATAACTTAAATGCTCCAATCAAAAGATATAAAATACTTGAATGGATAAGAAATCAAGACCCATACTCATGCTATTTAAAGAAGACTCACCTCAGAACAAAAGATGCCCACAGACTAAGTGTAAATGGATACAAATAATTTATATAAATAAAAAAATATAAAACCCTGGGGTAGAAATTTTAACATCTGATATAAATTTTAAAACAAAAATGATAGTAAAGGATAAAGGAAGACAGTGTGTAGTGCTACATAATGAGAAAGGATCAATTAAACAAGCAGATGTAACTCTGGCAAACATTTATGCACCCAACATATGAGCACCTCTGTCATGTAAAACAAATCTTGATGAATATAAAGTGAGATATTGACAGTAATAAAATCATTTTAATAGATTTTAACAAATCATTGACTTCAAAGGACAGATTTTCCAGGTAGAAAATCAGGAAGGAGATGGTGGCTTTATATGACACAGTAGATCATATGAATTTAATTGATACTTTCAGAGCATTTCATCCCAAAGCAGCTAAATGTACATTCTTTTCAAGTGCACACAGAACGTTTTAAAAAATAGACCACATGTTGAGACACAAAACAAGTCAGTAAATTTAAGAAGACTAACATCATATCAAGCATCTTCTCTGACCATAATTATGTGAAACTGGAAATCAACCGTAAGAAAAAAACTGAAAAGCACATAGTCATATAGCCTAATGTGCTTCTAAACAATGAATGGGCTAACAATGAGATTTGGAAAAATATCAAGTTACCTTAAAACAAATGAAGATAAGAACACAACAACTCTAAAATCATTAGGACACAGAAACAGCAGTTTTAAGAGAAAGATTTATAGCCTCACAGGCCTACCTCAGGAAAGAATAATAAAGTAACTCAACTAAGAAAATCTAATTTTACACTTAAAGAAACTGGGAAAATCAACAAGCAAAATCCAAAGAGAAGAAAAAAAATAAGATTAGAGAAAAAAATAAATGAAGTAGAGTCTAAAATGTTTAGTGCAAAAAAAAAAAAAAATCAATGAAACCAAGAGCTGTTTTTCTTTTCTTTTTTTTTTTTATTTACTTTTTAAATACATTTGTCTCTGCCTCCCCCCCACCTCTTTCCCTTGCCCCCTCCCTCCTTCCCTCCCTCAGCTCTTCCCCTTTGGTTTTGTCCATGAGTCCTTGCTATATGTTCCTTGACTTTCCCCTTCCCTTCCCTTTCCCTGCCCCCCCCCCTTCTCTCTTGTCTCTGTTGATTTCTTTTCCTTTCAGTGTTGCTGGTCATATTTTCCTTGCATCTTTGCATTGTTGGTTAGGTTCCGCTTATAGGTGAGATCATATGGTATTTGTCTTTCGCCCCCTGGCTTATTTCGCTTAGCATGATGCTCTCCAGTTCCATCCATGCTGTCGCAAAGTTTAGTACTTCCTTTTTTCTTTCTGCTGCGTAGTAATCCATTGTGTATATGTACCATAATTTTTTGATCCAATCATCTACTAATGGGCATTTAGGTTGCTTCCAAGACTTGGCTATTGTAAATTGTGCTGCTATGAACATTGGGGTGCATAGGTTCTTTTCTATTGGCGTTTTGGTGTTCTCAGGGTATAGTCCCAGCAGTGGAATCGCTGGATCAAAAGGCAGTTCCATTTTCAGCTTTCTGAGGAAATTCCACACTGCTTTCCATAGTGGCTGCACCAGTCTGCATTCCCACCAACAGTGGACTAGAGTTCCCTTTTCTCCACAGCCTCGCCAGCACCTGTTGTTTGTGGATCTGTTTATGATGGCCATTCTGACCGGTGTGAGGTGGTACCTCATGGTGGTTTTGATCTGCATTTCTCTGATGGCTAGTGATGCTGAGCATCCTTTCAAATGCCCTGTGCCCTCTATATCTCCTCCTTAGAAAAGCATCTGCCCAGGTCCTTTGGCCATTTTTTGATTGGATCGTTTGTCTTCTTGGAGTAGAGTCGAGTGAGTTCTTTATATATCTTGGAGATCAAACCTCTATCTGATGTATCATTAGCAAATATATTTTCCCATAGGGTTGGCTCCCTTTTCATTTTGCTGATGTTTTCTTTTGCCGTGCAGAAGCTTCTTATTTTGATGAGATCCCACTTGTTTATTCTTTCCTTTATGTCCCTTGCTTTAGGAGACATATCAGTGAGAAAATTGCTGCGTGGGATACCTGAGAGTTTCCTGCCAATGTTCTCCTCTAGGACTTTGATGGTGTTGTGACTTATATTTAAGTCTTTTATCCATCTTGAGTTTATTTTTGTGTATGGTGTCAGCTGATGATCCAATTTCAATTTTTTGCATGTAGCCATCCAGCTCTCCCAACACCATTTGTTGAAGAGGCTGTTATTGCTCCATTTTATGCTTCTGCCCTCTTTGTCGAATATTAGATGTCCATAGAGACCTGGGCTTATTTCTGGGCTTTCTATTCTGTTTCATTGGTCTATGGGTCTGTTCTTGTGCCAGTACCAGATTGTTTTGAGTATGGTGGCTTTGTAGTAGAGTTTGATGTCCGGTATTGTGATCCCTCCTACTTTGTGTTTCTTTCTCAAAATTGCTGCAGCTATTCGGGGTCATTTATGGTTCCATATAAATTTTTGAAATGTCTGTTCTATTTCTGTGAAATACGTCATTGGTATCTTAATAGGGATTGCGTTGAATCTATAAATTGCTTTGGGTAGTATGGACATTTTGAGGATATTAATTCTTCCAATCCATGAGCATGGTATATGCTTCCATTTATTTGTGTCTTCCTTAATTTCTTTTTTCAATGTTCTATAGTTTTCTGCATACAGATCTTTTGTGTCTTTGGTTAAATTTATCCCTAGGTACTTTATCTTTTTTCGTGCTATATTGAATGGAATATTTTTTCTGATTTCTTCTTCTTCTATTGCATTGCTGGTGTACAAAAACGCCTTTGATTTCTGAATGTTGACTTTGTATCCTGCTGTTTTGCCAAATTCATTTATTAGGTTGAGTAGTTTTTTGGTAGAGTCTGCAGGGTTCTCTATGTACACTATCATGTCATCTGCAAACAATGGTATTTTTACTTCCTCCTTTCCTATTTGGATGCCTTTTATCTCTCTCTTGTCCGACCGCTGTGGCTAGGACTTCCAATACGATGTTGAAAAGAAGCAGTGAGAGCGGACATCCTTGTCGTGTTCCCGATCTTAGTGGGAAAGCTTTCAGTTTTTGCCCGTTGAGTATGATATTAGCTGTAGGTTTTTCATATATGGCCTTTATTACGTTGAGGAATGCCCCATTTATTCCCATTTTGCTGAGTGTTTTGATCATAAATGGGTGCTGTACCTTGTCAAATGCTTTTTCTGCATCTATCAAGATGATCATGTGGTTTTTGTCTTTTATTGATGTGGTGTATCATGTTTACTGATTTGCGTATATTGAACCATCCCTGCATCCCTGGGATGAATCCCACTTGATCGTGGTGGATAATCTTTTGAATGTATTGCTGGATGTGGTTTGCCAATATTTTGTGGAGGATTTTAGCATCTATGTTCATCAGTGAAATTGGCCTGTAGTTTTCTTTCTTTGTAGGGTCTTTATCTGGTTTTGGGACCAGGGTGATGCTTGCCTCATAGAAGGAGTCTGGGAGTCTTCCCTCCTCTTGGATTTTTTGGAATAGTCTGAGAAGGACAGGGGTTAGCTCTTCCTTAAATGTTTTGTAAAATTCTCCTGGGAAACCGTCTGGCCCTGGGCTTTTGTGTGCTGGTGTTTCTTGATTACTGCTTCAATTTCCCCAGCTGTTATCGGTCTGTTCAAGCTTTCTGTTTCTTCCTCCTTCAGTGTTGGAAGATTATCCTTTTCTAAAAATTTGTCCATTTCATCAAGATTTTCAAATTTCTTGGCATATAATTGTTCATAATAGTTTCTGATGGTCATTTGTATTTCTGTGGTATCAGTTGTTATTTCTCCTCTTTCATTTCTGATATTATTAATTTGGGTCCTCTCCCTTTTTGTCTTGATGAGTCTGCTTAATGACTTGTCAATTTTATTTATCTTCTCAAAGAACCAGCTTCTGGATTGGTTGATCCTCTGAATTGTTCTTTTTGTCTCTATGTCATTCAGTTCTGCTCTAATCTTGACTATTTCCTACCTTCTACTTGCTCTGGGATTTATTTGTTGTTGTTTCTCCAGTTCTTGAAGTTGTAGTGTTAGGTCTTTTATTTGAAATGTTTCTATCTTTTTAAGGTAAGCCTGTATTGATATGAACTTCCCTCTCAGGACCGCCTTTGCTGTGTCCCATAGGTTTTGGACAGTTGTCTGTTCATTTTCATTTGTTTCCAGAAATTTTTTGATTTCTTCTCTTATCTCATTATTGACCCATTCATTGTTTAATAGTCTACTGTTCAGTCTCCATGAGTTTGCAAGTTTTTGAAGTTTCTCTTTGAGGTTGATTTCGAGTTTCAAGGCCTTGTGGTCTGAGAAAAAGTTTGGTATTATTTCAATTTTCCTGATTTTGCTGAGGCTTGCTTTGTGTCCTATCATGTGGTCTATCTTTGAAAAACTGCCATGAGCATTTGAAAAGAATGTGTATTTTTCTTGTTTGGGATGTAAGGTTCTATATATGTTAGTTAAGTCTCTTTGATTCAGTGTGTCATTCAGCGCCACGATATGTTTATTAATGTTTTGTTTGGAAGATCTGTCCATTTTTGACAGTGGGGTGTTGAAATCCCCTACTATCAGTGTGTTGCTATCTATATCTTTTTTGAAGTCATCCAACAATTTCCTTATAAACTTGGGGGCTCCTATATTGGGAGCATATAAGTTTACAATGTTGATGTCTTCTTGATAGATTTTTCCTTTAAGTATGATAAAGTGCTCCTCTGGGTCTCTCTTTATGGCCTTTGCTTTGAAATCTACTTTGTCTGATACAAGTATGGCAACACCAGCCTTTTTCTCATGTCCATTTGCTTGGAATATCGTTTTCCATCCCTTTACTTTCAATCTGTGTAGGTCTTTTGCTCTGAGGTGGGTCTCTTGTAGGCAGCATATGTGTGGGTCATGTTTTCTTATCCATTCAGCTACCCTGTGTCTTTTGATTGGGGCATTTAGTCCATTCACATTGAGAGATATTACTGATAGAAACTTACTCATCTTTTCTCTTTGTACTTGTGTTCCTCTCTGTCTCATTCTTTTCCTTCATCTGCTTAAACCAGTCCCCTTAGCATATCTTGGAGTGCTGGTTTGGTAGAGATGTATTCTTTTAGCCTTCTTTTGTCTGGGAAACTCTGTATTTCTCCTTCTATTTTAATGGAGAGCTTAGCTGGGTAGAGCAGCCTTGGCTGTAGGCCCTTGCTTTTCATGGCTTGGAATATTTGTTGCCATTGCCTTCTGGCTTGTAGTGTTTCTGTTGAGAAGTCAGCTCCTAGGCGTATCGGGGCCCCCTTGTATGTTATTTTCTCCTTCTCCCTTGCTGCCTTGAGGATTCTCTCTTTGTCTTTGACATTTGCCATTTTAATGATGATGTGTCTTGGAGTGGACCTCCTTGGGTCCCTCTTGAGTGGGGTCGTCTGTGCCTCCTGGATCCATGAGAGCCTTTCTCTCCTCAAATTAGGGAAATTTTCCATCATTACTTTTTCGAGGAGATTCTCTATTCCTTGCTCCTCTTCTTCTCCTTCTGGTATCCCTATTATACGGATATTATTGCGTTTCAGGTTGTCCTGCATTTCCCTAAATGCTTCTTCATTCTTTTTGAGTCTTTTTTCCATTTCTTGTTCTTTCTGGGAGCTTCTTTCTACCTTGTCCTCCATCTCACTGATTCGATCCTCAGCTTCATCCAGCCTGCTTTGGATTCCTTCTACTGTGTTCTTCAATTCAGAAATGGTATTCTTCATATCCTCTTGTGTCTTCTTGATAGTTTCTATGTCCTTTTCCAGGCTGATGTAGTTTGCTGTAAGATCCTGATAGTTTCTCTGCAGTTTCTCATAGTTCTCTTTGAGCTGGCTGAGCTCATTGAGCTTCCTTAGAACCATTGTTTTGAATTGCATATCTGATATTTCCCTTGCCTCTATTTCATTTAGGTGTCTCTGTGGGGAGTCCCCTTTTCCACTCATTTGAGGGGAACTTCTTTTTCTTCCCATTTTTGTGAGAGTCTGTTAAGTATTTTTGTCCTTTACTTTTCTTTCTGGGCTTGCCTCTGATGATGTCAGTTGTTGACCCTATAGGGCCTTGGGTTGTTTGTTTGAGCCTTTCAGGAGTCTAATGCCTGTGTCTGACTCCTGCCTGGAGCAGCTCTGTGACCCCTTCGGTCAGGGATGAGCTATTTTTTGGGATCTCTCTGCGCTCTCACGCGGGCTCCTTGAGCGCATTTCCAGCGCGGCAGGGTCCCCCACCTGCCTGAGCTCACATGTGCTTGCCCCAGACCAGGGGGCTTATTCGCGACCTCCCGTACTCATCTGGCCTCCCTGACACGCGAGCTTCGCGGCACTGGTCAGTTTAGGGTCTTCTATTGTGTGTTTTCCCCGCTTTTGGCTCTTTGGGTGCGTTGCTTGCCCTCGCCAAATGGGGACTATGGAAATGGGAGGAAATCAGCTCTAGGACTCTCCGGTTAATCCTGTATCTGGTCTCTCCTCCAGGGACTCTGGGCAGCTCTACTTATTTTGAGGGCTGCTCCGCAATCGCGGGGTAGGTCAGTTTACGCCTGCCCTTGCCCCTCTGTGCACTCCCTCGCAGGCCGTATGGGTGCCAGTCTGTGTGAGGCCTTGCTGGCAGGTGCAAGCGTTCACCAGCCCGCGTGGGTCACACACACGCTCGCCAACCCTCGCCGGTCACTCGGCGCAAGTGTGAGCGCCTGCTCTGGGTGTTTTGGGGGTGTCTATGTTTGCTTTTCAGCTTTTGGCTCTTTGGGAGTGTGGCCTCTTCCCACGCAATGGAGACTACGGCAAGGAGGAGTCGGGACTCCCCGGTTCCGCCTCCCGTTCTTTCCCCAATGCCTCCGTTTTTAGTCTCCCCTCAGGGGCCTCTGGGCAGTTCTGTGACCCCTTCGGCCAGGGATCCAACCCCTGTGTGGACTGCATTTCAATCGCAGGCAGTCTGGTTCATGCGCGCCCCGCTTCTGCCTCTTTGGGGTCACGCCTTTCCAGCCCACAATGGAGACTACCGAACGGGGAGGGAGTCGGGACTCCCCGGTTCCTCCTCCCGTTCTTTCCCCAACGCATCCGTCTCCAGTCTCTCCTCAAGGCTCTCCCAGCCAGTCTGCACTCAGCCCCGTAGCTCACAGGCGTACAAGCTGTGTGCGGAGCGCACAAAAGGCAGGTTAATTGATTCCCTTATGCCTGAGCGAGATGGTAGCTGCAGAGTGGGAATGCGTTATCACCCGGGCTCCACGGGCCGCCGTGTCAGTTCTCTTCACAAAGTTTTCCTCACCAGTCTTTTCCCAGGCACCAGCCCACCCTGCTGCCACCTCTACCCAGCGATCAAGGAGGGTGGCTGCTGCTGCAACTTTTGCATTTGCCCTTTAAATGTCTTTTTGCATCCCCAGCCACCTGTCTCTGGCAGAGAGCACCCCTAAGCTTTTTGGGGTTGCATTTTGTCTGTATTTAACGGCTTTAGCTGCTGTAGTTTAGGGGTTCCTGTTTATGATTCAGACCCCGTTCTTCTCGGGGGGACGCTAACTGGCCGTTTCAATGTCCCTCTGGTGCCAGTGCCCGTGGGCACCCAGCCCACCCTCTCGAGCCTCCACCGCAATTCTCACCCGTTGGGATGTGTGAGAGTAGAATCCACTGTCTGCGGCACCAAGGCTCCTCTCCCACTATCGCTCCACTGCTTTCCAGGTGATCACTCCATTATTTAGTTGCAATTCCAGTTTGGTTTTGGGAGGAGGTCAGCGTGACTCCCTTTCACTCCTCCGCCATCTTTTTCCCCCTCAAGAGCTGGTTTTTGAGAAGATAAACAAGATTGGCAATCCTTTAACCAAATTCATCAAAAAAGATGGAGGACTTAAGTAAATAAAATTAGAAATAAAAGAGAGTAACAACTGACATTAAAGAAATAAAGAAGATTGTAAAAAATAGAGTGAACAAATTGGACAACCTGGGAGAAATCGATATATTCATAGAAACATACCATTTTATAAAGCTGAATCAGGAGGAAGAATCAGAGATCTGAATAGAAACATTACAAATAGGGAAATGGAAGCAGTAATCCAAAAACTTTTTTATGTATTTTTTTTCTATTGACTCTAGGAGAGATGAAATGAAGAATAGATGGAAACTAAAAATGGAACTGCCTTTTGACCCAGCCATTCCAGTGCTGGGATTGTACCCTAAGAATCCCAAAACACCAATTCAAAAGAACCTATGCACCCCAATGTTCATAGCAGCACAATTTACAATAGCCAAGGGCTAGAAGCAAGCTAAGTGCCCATCAGTAAATGAGTGGATCAAAAAACTATGGTACATTTACACAATGGAATACTACATAACAGAAAGAAAGAAGTTCCTACCCTCCACAAGAGCATGGATGGAACTGGAGGATATTATGCTAAGTGAAATAAGCCAAGCAGTGAAAGACAAATGCCATATGATCTCACCTATAAGTAGAACCTAACCAAAAACACAAAGAAGGGTAAACACATCCAGAGACACTGAAATAAGAAACTGACAGTAACCAGGGAGGGGAAAAGGCGATAACAGGGGAATGAAGCAGAAGCCCCATGAAATAGCACATGTAAGGACTCATGGACAAAGCCCAAGGAGAGTAGGATTGAGGGTGGGAGGTGGGGTGGGTGGGGTGGAGGAGAGTGGTAGGGTGAGAATGGATACATGTTTACTTGAAAAACAAACAAAAAAAATCATTGATGTGAGAGAGAAACCTTGATCAGTTGCCTATTGCATGCACCTCAACTGGTGATGGAAACTTCAGTTCAGGCATGTGCCCTAACAGGAAATTAAACCTGCAAGCTTTTGGTTCGCAAGATGATGACACAGAATCAACTTAGGCATAGAGGACAGGGGCAAAATGCTCTAATCCAATAAAAAGTCTTGGACTGGATGGTTCCCAGGTAAATTTTATAAAAGTTTCCTAGACAAACACATACCTATTCTTCTCAAACTGTGCTAAAAAAATACCCCCAAAAAGTGAATTCCAATGAACAAAATAAACTAACAAGCCAAGCGGAAACAGTAGCATGGGTGCCTGGGTGCACTGACAGAGGAGAGGGATGAGGAGAGACTCAATAAAGGGCGTTAAAGGAATTAGCCGAAGAACATGTCTGCACGACCCAGAGACAGAGACAGCAGTGTGGGGATGGCCAGAGAAAAGGGGCATGGCCACTGCATGGAGGGGGGCAAAGAAGTGGGAACAGAAAACATCTGTGATATTATCAAAAATAACAATAGAGTAAAAACAATAGTATTTTTATGTGATACGTTGCAAAACAACAGGAATGATGGTGGGTTAATTACTGTTTACAAACAGCACAATATCTGAACAACTAAATGTCCTAAAACATTTATGAGACAAATAACACTGGACATAAATCATGCTAATGTATATACAGCATTGTAAATACACTAAAAGCAAATAAATTGTGCACTAAAAAATGGTTGAAATGGCAAATTTTATTTGTGTGCATTTTAAAACAATAAAAACTACGATATTATTAAAAATAATGACTGCTTATTTGCTCTAATGATCTTGATATTGGCAACTTAATATAGAGTAAAAGATTCAAGATAAAGTGACACTTGAAGTATGATATATGTTATTGGGAGGTTGAGCAAAATCTGATCCCCAATCTCTATTGATAGCTTTAATATAGTAGGGAAAAGTGAAGTAAATAAATAATGAAAATGACCATAATTTCAGAAAATTGTTATTTCTAGTTTTAAGGGAAGATATGTGGCCAGGATTGTAGACACAGGGTCTTCTGAATGCTGGCAATGAACTGGTTCTTAATGTGTGGTTACTGTTTTTAACTTGATTATGTTTTATTAATACATATATACATTGTATAAACTATTTCATTCTTTCTAAATAAGCTAGCTTAAAATTGACATCTATGGTTTTGTTCCATAATCACTTTGGCTTTAAACATAATGGCCTTATGTTTAATATTAACAATATTTGTACAAAAATATAATGACCCATTTTCAATGAATGACAATTTTCCCTTAATAAGGCCACTATGAAAATATGATATTATGTGTTTTGAAAGAATCGTCATGTCTATTTGAAAATATAATGTTTAGTTTTTTAAGTACTGAGCTTATCTTAATAGAAAATGAAATGATCATGTCTTATTATTAATTGTAAGGACAAAACATTTAAAAATTGTTATATGCTCTCTAATGTGTAATGAGCTTTGCCTTTCAAAATACATAGATTATGTCCCATATTGTCAATGATCCTGAATTTAATAAATGTGTCCTTTCTCAAGAAGTGTAAAGCCCTGTAGTGATGGCCATGGCAGGAATAAGACCGCACACACCAACATGGATGTATCGCAGAGACACAGTAGTAAGTAAAAAGAAGGAAGACTGTTCTATTCATCTAATCCATGTACAGGGGTGGGTAAGCACAGAGGATGGCAGAAGAGTCAAACTGAACCTCAGGCCTTGTTAACGGACAACCCACGAAGGAGTGAGGTTTTCTTTCTGAAAAACAGCGTGAGAACAGTGAGGGTCTCTCGGGGGCATTGTGAGATGGAGGGAAGGGAACCGTGAGAAGCCCCGAGAACAGACTCTTCAGAAGCACCCCGATATGTCTTTTCTCCAGGCAATTTCTCCAAGATTTTGTACCTCTGAAATATTAATCATTTATAATCATGATTGAAGTTTCCTGTTTTCATGTCCTTGATCGTGTCAGATAAGCAGGTATTTTGAGTTTGGTGGCTCTTCTTACTTAGCCATTGATACCAGAAATGAAGCTCATTATTACCATGATTCCTACACAGTGACAAGCCTGGAATTATACACATTTTACAGACAGTGAAACTGAAAAGAATTTACTTACTCCTAATATGCAATTATTAACATCTGAGTTAATTGCCTTTTGAAGAATAAGCAGACATTGTGCACAGGCTTATAGTGGCTGTAGAAACAGAAAGGTAATCCTGAGAGTCACTGGCCTTATGGAGCTGATGTTCTTATAAAGAAAGAAAGGGGATCAAGGAATGAACGTGCAGTACTTCAAATGACAATACGTCCTCTAAAGGGTAATAAAGGGGAGTGAAGGAGAGGGGACTGGATGGGATTACATAGTAATGTAAGAGGGTCAGGGAACCTTCATGATACTGAAGCATTTGAGTGAGGCCTAGAGGGAGGTGAAAGAGATCATGGGAATCTCTAATGAAAGATCATTTAAGGGAGAGAGAACGGCCTGTACAGCCTGGACTTGGAGCAGAAGGCCCCTTCCCATGCTCAAAGGTCAGAAAGGCACTGTGGCCTGAATGAATAAAAAGGATGAAATGAGAAGCCTCTCCCAGCACTCCGGGCTCCGGAGGCTGCAGAGGGGCTGTGGCCAGAGAGCAGAGCAGCGAGCAGGCTTCCCAGGAAGTGGCAGCACGTTCCTCGGTGAGTCTCATCTCCAGTCCTGCCTGAGGGGATTATCTTGGAAGCCACATCGTCAGTCTCCTTCCAAATGTATACATAAAAAAGGTAAAAGTTAAGTTAAATAAGTGATTTTTCTGAAAAAAAGCAGACCATGCATAAAGTAGTATTGATTCTGGTTCATGACCCAAGGATTATAATTTTTAAATGTTATGCTTTTTTATTGAAAAGAAACAACAAATACAAAGAAAATTTTAAAAAAATCAGTGCTCACCATAAGTCTTTGAGACAAAGAGCCAAAATGTTTGGTCTCTTGGACAAATCTTAATCAGTCAGTAATGCCCAGAGAATTGTAGTTATGTGATCACCTACAATTCCAAAGAGATTTGAACTCCCATTGTGGCTGGAGTATAAAATTATTATTCTGTTATATAGTCACACTGTGAGCAAAGCCAATCCCCAGATTGCTTCCTTTGGACATTTTTCTTGTATTTGTGCCAACACTACACTGTCAAAGTAAGCCCCGTGTCTCTGTGTGTGCTGGTTTAGAGGGATCACAGGAAGGTTCTGGATTCTTTGTCTGAGCTGCACTAAGGGTGTCTGCTCCAAACAATGGTAGACCCCCCCAGATGTAACCAAAGTTACCTCTGTATAACATGTGTTGCCTCTTCTAACTAGTTTATCACTTTTACAAATTATCTATCTTAAGGTTTTCTCCCTTGGAAGATGAAGACTCAATTATTTCTTTCACTCCATCAATACACACACACAGACACACAAGTAATTCTTTTTATTTTATATCCGGTATTTTTTTCTAAAAAGCAATATTTAGTGTAGACCTTATTGTGTAGGTATAATGCTATTCATTTTTGAGCCAAGTAACTCTGATTTCCTTACATTTGAATCTCTGATGTACATCAGGGATGGAGAAAACTTTTGTGAGCAACAAATGAGGGAGGAGAGTGGTCCTGATCCTTAGACTTGTGCAATGATTTTAAAAAAAGGGAATAGAAAAAAAGCCAAAAACTCAAAACTCAGTGCAGAAAGACACTTTTGAGTTTATTGATTCAATGCAACTCTTTTAATAACTATTTACCTTCAGATGCATTCTATTATAATGCAAAAAAAATTGTAATTACACTTTAATATCATACAGGAGGAAAGGAGGGTCACTCAGATTTCACATCCAGGGCAAGGGGCCAACTCTCAGTAGCTATGAATGGGTTGGAGGCCTCACACTGGTAAGTCCCTGAATCTTCCTTCTTGACGGGGTTTATGGTGAGGTATAGGTGGTCTTTGGACAGTGTCATGCGCTCTGTGAGCTCCAGTTTCATGCCATTGAACAACCACCGGATGGAGGCCCCGTTTGTGTAGCAGTGCAAGACCACACTGTCGTCATTCTCTGTGACTGTGGTGTTACTGGCTTCGACTCTGGCCAATATCACAGGTGCTACAGAGAAACAGAGAATGTGACTGATTAAGAATGAGCTGGAGACATGGAGCCACGCTGCTGACGCAGATCTCAGCCACTCGCAGCCCACAGTGAGCCATGGAACAGTCACCAGAGTGTGTTCCCAACATTTGCAGAAGAAAAATTGTCTAAGTTCAGGAGGCCGTATGTAAGGAGAGAGCTGCATCTCCCCTCTGGCCCCACATACCTCAGGGTGATTCCTTAGCTGTTCTCTCAGACATCTTGTAGCAGCACCACAGAAAACCCCTCCCCAGCCCATATGTCTCATAACCTCAACATCAGGTACAATTTTTCTCTCATGAGCTTTTATTGATCTTTTCCTAGGACTTTTTTTTATTTCATAAAACATCAAGGCCAACATCACAGAAAAAATACTCAACAACACTTTTATTTATAAAAATGAAAATCAAAATTCTCTAGGCTGAATTTGTTGCTTTTAATGTTGGGTGTGGTAACTTAGCTCTTCAAATATGAGAATAAAAATTGCCCTGTGTAGCACCTTTCACTTCTCCAAAAGCTTCTTTTACCAGAGTTGGCACCTTTCACATCTCAGTCAACTTGAGTCTTTGAAATAACAAGACAGGCCTGTGCATCACACAAAAATGCATGTGAATTTGAGCACTCAGAGAACATATGGACTCCAGCTCTATGTCTGGGGAAAGTACAGGCTTTCTCACATGTCATTTAAGTATCAATGTTTGCTTATGGAAAGACATGACTGGACAACAGAGACACCCCTGAACTTCTGGTTCTTCACTGACCAACTGACTGCTTCACTGACCAGGGGTGTTTCCTTCCACCTGCAAAGGCTTCTATTACCCAGGTGAGGTGGGTTTCTATGAGGAACCATTTCCCAGGACATCCTAGAGACTGAGGTTCAAGGAGAAATAACACATAAAGACCAGAAGCAAGCCAGCAGTGAGTTGACTACTTAGGCCTCTGGGCCAAGAAGTGTGGGTCAGGTCTTTCCAGGTGAGTGTGACTGAAATGAGCCATTGAGCCACTAAATGATAGAGCAGAGACCAAGAAATGATTTAGGAAAGGGGAAAAAGGACTGGCAGAAGCTGATTATGGCAGCAGAATCCTGTGCTCTGCCCTTGATCATTAAACTCATCCTCTGTCCCTTGAAGGCAGGGAGGGGCATGTGCAACTGCAAAACAAGTATCTTATAGCCCGTCAGGAGCATGGGCTTGCTGAAATGCTGGCCCTTGAAGGCAATATGTGTTTGCTGGCTAGGAAACAGAAATTTGGAAAAACTTAAAATTCTTCTGTATGTGAAAATTATTATTAACATCCCAGGGCCTCAAACCAATTGCAAGAAAGACTGTTTTACTAGAGAAAAGAAAAATGTCTGAGATGATGGTCTTTGTTTCTGGGGGCACAGAAAGCCTGTCCCTCACAGTACAAATTCAGAATACTCAGTATCCAGTTTCCAGGATCTGATGAGATTTCGGATAATTCATTCATTCATTCATTCATTCATTCATGCATGCATTCATTTATTCAGTCTCCATTTCTTTCTTCATAATTCATCAAAAGCAACTGTTTGTTACATGTTAATCCCTGAGCTGGTTTCAGGGGAAAAGTGAGGAGTGAGAATTTAAAGTCCTTTCCTTTGATCTGCTGGGAGTGACTTCACCAAAACAAGAGCAAATAAATAAGTGTTGTCAAGTCCAGTGCAGGGAGGTGTGGATAGGCCACCTGAAGGGGAGACCTGTGCAGTGACTCTGACAATTTTGGTTCTAAATATTTTGGTTCTAGAGAAAAAGAACATTATTTATACTTTTTTTCCCTACACAGACCAAAATGTATTCCTATTAGCTGAGGATGCCTAAGACAAAAGGATCTGCACCAGTTTGTTGTTTAAGAACCCAAAGACACCCTTATGTGGCCTCTGAGGTAGAGGAATCAAATCTATGGCTACAACAGACCTTGTGGGACTCTGATCAGCTGTTCATGGTTGGTGTGACTCTGCTTTAGTGACTGTGTCTCCCTGTGCCTCAGTTTATCCTCGATGAATATTTGGCTGCCAAGTTATAAGTATATAAACTACAATACTTACAGTATCTGACCTAAACCTGGGATAGAAGAGCTGTTCAAATAAGAGAAATCTCTAATTGATTGACTTCAAGAGAGAATCCCCTGGGATGATCTCTGGTGATTGAGGAGCTGCCAGGAGCCTCTTTTTTTCTCAGTTTCATTGTGGGGATACTGACCTTTTTCTAAACCTTTCTAAGTCCCCCAGGACTGTCAGTTATATCCAAGAACATTGTCTAACTGTGCTTTCCACACAGTCTCAGGTGATACCAAAGTCCATTTCTGCCAGGAAGTGATTCTTGCACATGAGTCCTGACTGGTGACCAGCTCAGGAGCCTTGTGACTTGGGCATCCATTAAACCGCTACACACTCAGCCATTCCCAGAGGCCTAATCCAACCTTGCAAAAGCTCATGAGATTCCTTGGAGTCAAGGTTTCTGGAACAGGATTCTGGGGAGAGGTTTTTGAGCTGAGCTTGGTAAGAATTTCAGGAGGCTTCTCAGCCTAAGCTCTGACCTAGTACAGCAGGGTCATTCTCAGAGTCAAGTTCATAAGAAGTTGCTCAGGGTGCTTGACTGAGACTGGTCTCTATTTGCTAAGTTACTTCCATCATAATGATCCTTCTGTCTGCATTGACTGCTGGCAGGGCTGGAATTTGGGAAGGGAACTGAGGTATTAGAAAGTTTGTCTACACTCTGTGTACCCTGCATTAAATGTCAAAATCCAACATGAAACAAAATGCAGAGAGGAATGGAGGCAGAGTCCAGGGTTATCATCCTGTGTGTGAAGTAGAATTCACCCACCCGGCACCCAGAGGTCAGAGAACAATCACTCACGGTATACATGGAGCTGTCCAAATCCTATTTCTCTTTTTAAATCTCGAAGGAAGACTACTACAGTGTACTTTCCTGCGTAATTCGCAGTGACTTTCTTTATCAGCAAAGATCCGTCAGAGAGTATTCTCTCTCGACCAGTGTATTCAGGACCATTTACATATATTCCTCTGCTTCTTGAAAAAAATACAATTGCACGGTATTTGTCTGCAATATCCCCCCTGTACCACACAAAGTCTAAAGCACCAGGAGGTACATTGCGCATCTCTAGACGCACATCCTTCCCTTCAGCAACGTTGGCCGACACAATAGCGAGCTGGGCTGTGGTGGGCATGCTCCAGAAGGTTAAGACTAGGAAATAAGAAAAAAAAATTGATCAATATTTGTATGTATGCACTGTGATGGAAAGACGAGGTCCTGTATCCTGAGCAGGTCTATTTATCACTCAATCTTGGTCTGCGTGTGAGGATGTCTCAATGGTCAAGGTCAACAGCATGGCCCCCATTACTTCAGCACCTCTGGAACTCTTACTTTTCCTGTTTCAAATACTCTTTTCCAGGTGTTTTTTTTGCTCACCCCCTCACTGTGCACAGACTCCTTTGGACACTCAGAGGCATTTTGAAAGACACCTTTGCTGACCATCTTCTCTAAAGATCCTGTCCTCACTTTTTGATCTGACCCTGCTCTGTTTCACCCCCCCCCGCCCCACGGCTCCTATGTCACATCTAGATCCTTCCTTTTCCCTCTCTCCTCCATAGAACCTGGGCTCAATGAAAGCAGGGCCTTGTCTCATCTTGTACCTCCAGCGACTTCAACAGTCTGCTAATATATGCAGTTGAATGAATGAGCAACACTAGGCTCGTACCTTGTGGGGTATTTGACCCTTTCTGAGGTTGATGATAAAGGCAATGCCTAGCACCCCTGGTTAAGTTTTCTTCCTGGGGTTTCCTGACATAAATCAGTATTATTATTATTATCAGTTTTCATAATTCAATACTCTGGTGTCTAACAAGAAAAGAACAGCAATTGAGGTTTTCCTGCCTCTCACTACTTCCTGCTTATGACATTTTCCTCTTGCTGAGACCCTTCCCATCCTACTCTGCTCTGTTTTCTTTGACCTTCAGGTCCAAACAGAAGCCTTCCCTCTGTCCTCAGCAAACTGGTCTCCTCAGCAGATCCCAGCCAGTCTCTGTGGCAGATCCTTTGTCTACACCAAGAATTGCCTCCTACTTACCAATGAGTAGCAACCCTTGCCAGTGGACAAGTCCTCTGTGGGGAGAGACTGAAAGGGATCCCATGGTGTCTGCTGCCTGCCCTGTGGCTCCCTCTCTGAGAGAAGCTTGAGGTTCTGTGAGGCTCACAGGCACCTGTGTCCAGACTGAAGCAATCTGCTGAGTGTCCTACCTGTGCGCTCAGCTTTATGCTGGGGCAAGATTACGATTCTTGTCATGTGAGCTGGGGGCAGGTCTGTGCACAGGACCCTCCCACTCATTGCCTTCATTCCGCCGCACTTGCCCCTACTTACCAGTGCTCCTCCTCTATATTTTGGTTCCCAGGCAAGTCCTGAGACATCTCACACCACACACATGTGCACACATGCATATAAACACAGGCATATACATGCATGTTCTTATGCTGTGTTTGCAAAAACACAACCTGGGGTGTCCAGATTTTGGGAGTTCCTCACATCCCTGTCAGGTGTATAGCAGCCTTTCCTGCAGCCTCTCTCTTCCACATTTGACTTTTCCCTCCAGAGCAGGAGTTCTTGAGCTAAATCAGAAAAACCTGTCACAGGGAAGTCACCCCTGCTGTGCATCAGATCACTTGTGAAACTTAGTAAACATCACAATGCCCAGGTGATACCTTAAAAATGCAGATTTCACAGGTGTCCAGCTACTGTGGGTACAAAATCAAAATGAGATCACTAGATGTGACAGTAGAATCACTTCTCTTCCTCTCTGTGCACAGGCGAAGTCTCCAGATTCCATCAAGCTGTGAATTCTGACTGGGAAAGGATGCAGTGGGTCACAGACTCTGCACCTGACAGGCTCTCAGGAGAGGTTGGTCCCACTGGCCTGGGGAGCTCACGTGCAATAGCACAGCTGATGGGGGTCCATGTGCCCCAGAGAGGATGACCCACTCGTGCCAGCGTTGGCTTCTGTGGTGACTTGGTATTGGATCTGCCATCACCTCAGACAGATGCCCCGGTCAAAAAACAGGGATTATTTCTGTTTGTGACACAGAAATCCAGTTGGGATTCCAGTTCTTCATGTTCTCAAATCCATGTTCTCAGGAAGGTTTTATTCCCTCCCAGTAGGAAGGGCACAAAGATAACTCTGGGGTGGGAAGGGTTAAGCTTGGAGATAATTGCAGTGGGATCCTTCTTCTATCTCAGGTTGTTACCAGACTGGCTTTTGCTTCCAAGGACAAAGACTCAAATCCAGAAGTCTCAATAAAGCCAGCAGTTTGGGGTGTGAAGGGCAGTTGTCTTCAGAAGCTGGATGTTCTCATAAGTGAAAAGCAGGTAAATGGGAGGCAGGTAGGTCCCACAGGCCTTATTAGAAAAACACTCTAGTCATTTCTAAGCTACAGTCTATCATGGAATAAGTTTTGCTCTCTCACATTTCTGTATTATCCATCTTGTATTGCATTTACATACAGTTTGAGGTCACTCTATACACCAATCCAGTTTTAATCATCTGACCATGAGGTGGGGTTTTATTTACTATGGCTTACCTATTGTTCCTTATTCATTATATAATATTAGGGTGACTTTTGCTAGTTGTACACTTGGGAGCTGCCACTTCAAGGTTTATTTGGGCAACAGGCTGTGATAACGCCAGGCTGTATATTTCAATTACCACCTGAAGTTCCACAGGGTGAGGAGGACTGTAAGAGTTTCATGAGAAAATGTCCTGTATGAGAAAGACAAATACCATAGGATTTCACCCATATGTGGAGTCCACAGAACAAAGAGAGCTAACAAACAAAACAGTAACAGGCTCAGGTAGGGAAAAGATGACAGTGAGTCAGGGGATGGGGGTGGAGGGATTGAGCAAAAAGGGAAAAGGACTCACAGGCCTGGACCACAGTGTGGTGATTGCTGGGGCCTGGGGAGTATAAGGAGACTAATTGGTGATGGAGAAGGAGAATAGAACAAATAAAAAAAATTAGCAGATATTGTTTTTTGTATTTGTTGGAGTGTTCAAGTCATTGCTAACCTGGTTTCCTCTAAGTCTTAACATATAGGTTCACATGAAGGACTTAAAAATAGCCCCAAGAAATTCCAGCCTTTTATCTTAAAACAAGGAGGCCCAGAATTCTGAGGAAAACTCACGCAAGCTCACCTGATACACTTCCAGGAGTTGGTGAGGAACAAGGGTCCCCTGCTGGTACCCGGGGAAGTGGGCCCGGACGGGCTTCTCTGGAATCTTGCCACACTGCTCCAAGTAATGTCAAAGTAGGAAATGCTTAAACATGTAGAGAATTTTTAGGAGTTAATTTGAAACAGCAAACAATATCTCAACACATTGAAAAAATGTTCTAGGGGATGGCGGTTTTTCACCTTATTTTATACATTACAGTCAAAGGAGGAAAACATAGAGGTTACAACAATGTACTGGTGATGCCATACAGAGTTGGGAGAAAGCCAAACAGGTGAAATCTGGGATTGGATAAAAATTAGAACAAATAGTGTTATGTTTTTACATTGATGGGTATAGGATAGTAGTAGTTAACTAATATGATAACAATAACAATGAAAAGGGTTTTTTTTTGTTTTTCTGTTTTGTTTTGTTTTATTGCCTCTGCTCTGATGTAGTAAGGGTTCCATAAAGAAAGGTATAATTCTGACATTTTAAAGTTATATTATCAGAGATGCAAAAGACACCAGACAAAATGAAGTTTGACATTTTTAAATAAAAACACAGACTAAACCATGGCTACCTGTCTTGATTCACTTTTAGTTACTACGTTTTCATTTCAGTTTATCCTGTGTGGTTACTTTGTATCTCTGGCTTTATAAGGGTCACCAAGCAGGCATCCATTTAGTTTATCAGGTTTAGTATGTATCTTTTTTTTAATCCGTATATTCCATTCTTCCAAAATCTTTGAAAGGGAGAAGAACTAGAAATAATAAAAAAGAAAATATGGCCAAATATTTAATCAAATATACCAGCATAAAGTAACTTCCCTCTCCTGCCAAAAAAAAGAAAAAAAGAAAAGAAAAGAAAAGAAAAAAGACAAAGAGCAAAGAACCCATAACCTAAACATAAGGATCAGAGGCGTTCTGAGATGGGGAAGCCCAGGAACGATATGGAAGCTCCATTACTATCACCCAGTGTGTCTCTCCCTTGTAGCTGATCCTGAATTATGCCTTTATAATAAACCACTAATAGTAAATAAAGCCTTTTCTACATTCTCACGGTCTTTCTAGAGATTTAGAATACCTAAGGGGTGTAATGAAAATCCCCAAATTTGTAGTTGATTAGGCAGAAATGTGAGTAGCCTGGGCACCCCGTTTGCAACTGGCATGAGAAGTGATGGCGGTCTTGAGTTGCTGAGCCTTGAACCTGTGGGGTCTGCACGCACTCCGGGTAGTTCAGTGTCCGAACTATGTTGAATTGAATGGACATGCCACTGGAGATTTGATGGAAGATAAAAACCCTTTATCTCATATGAAAAAAAAAACTGGTTGGTGTGAAGCTGGAATTGATTGAATGTATGTAATCTGCCTCTATCAGGTGCTCAGGGAATTTGAGAAGACTTTATGTTCCCTCCCCTCTCTCCCTAAAACCTCTCACATCTTAAGAGAGCAAATTTACTTTTCTTTTCTCTGTTTTCATTGAGTAAGGCCTGAGGCAATGTACCCCCTCCCAGGAGGCATGGAGGCACAGGCCTGTGAACCTATCCATATAGTTATCTACCCTAAAGTGAGGCTATTTGCCTAATGCCTAAAAAACTAAAAAAAAAAAAAAAAAAAAATTGACACCAGGGTGTGGTGAAAAGAAATAAAATGCATATAGAGTATTTCAGAGGAAGTGTTGAAAAGAGAATGGGCAGCTAATGCTGTAAAACTGGAACTGCCCAGTGGCTTAAACTTCAGGTTTTTTAAGGGAAAGAAGTGAAACTAGATCATGACTAATGACTAGGGGTGTCAAAGTCATGTGCTTTGAGAATTGTTCAGTTATTATGTTTTCTTAAATGATAATTTGAATCTGACTTATTTCTCCCCGGCCATCATTCCGTTTGGGGTATATTGGTTATTAGAGTCCAGAGGTCTCCCTGCTTACAGACAACACAAAGTGCTGCAACATCTATTGAAACTGTGTTGGTGCCCTTAATGTAAGAGCAGAAAGCAGATCTATCCACCTTGTGTTTAGCAGGATACATTCCTCTCTTTGAGCAATATATCTCTGGCAACCTGCAAATTTATCTCCTGACAAGTTTCCTCTCTTTCACTCATAAGTGCCAGGTTATTTTTTTTTACCTTTTATTTTTTAAATTTTATTTGTTTACTTTCTTATTTTTAGAAAGGGGAAAGGATGCAGAAAGCGAGGGAGAGAAACACTCATGTGAGAGAGAAGCGTCAATCAGTTGCCTCTCCTGTGGATCCTGACAGGGGACCAAATTTGAGACACAAGCATGGGCCTTGACTTCTAATTAATCCAGCAACACTTTTTTTCTCTGTGGGAGAACGACCAACTGACCATTCATTCTTAACTGGAAACCATGACAGCCAGCCGTGGGAGCAAAAGATGTATTTTTCTCTCATCTTTTCAATTTCTCTAGCTAAGCTAATCGTCAAATTAACAGAGACAGATTAACAGGAGAAAATGGGTGAAGTTTATTATACTAATGAATATTCTAAAGTTGAAAAAAATAGAGACCCAAAGAAGTATTAGGTAGTTAAGATACAGGTGCTATTCTGAAGATAAGACAAAAAGCATTGTGGTGTGAGGCTTCAGAAGACAAAAAAGCCACTTGCGTGAAGGTTCCAAAGCAATATGTATGGTGAATAAATATTTGCTTGGCATTTCCACGTGCATGTTCCTCCTTGAGCTGGTCCTCCATCTAAATACTTCCTGGGCAGTTGAGAAGGAAGTTCACAGGGTTTTTTTTTTTGTTTTTTTTTTTTTTTTTCTGAGCCTTCGGTTTCCCAGTAACATGATCAGAATCAATATCCTAAAAGGTACATCTGGGGAGGCAACTATGCTTCCATTCACAGCAGAGCCAGGACTCTTAAGCTAGTTTAACATGTCCAGCTGAAAGCTCAATTCTGGTACACTGTGACATTACTTAAAGTCATTGAATGCCTAAATTATAACCAAACAAGATAAAATACTGAAACATTGTTTTGTCAATCTAAGTGCACCAACCTTTGACTCCTTATTACAGAAAACTTTAAAGATACATTTGAATCTGATAGGAAAAATGTTCCCTACTGTGGTGTTCACAGCTTCCCTATCGTGGGCATCTTAATTCCTGGAAAGCAACTCAACAGAGGTATTATGATATTATCCACGGCTGTTCAGGAAGAACTAGGTGTTCTGTGCCTCTGGTTCATGTCTCAGATCAGTGTTCATGCTGTCGGTACTTACTGTTTAATCAGTTTTTCTGTTGTGATTTTACGTGTCCGTCATTTTAATTTGTATTTTCTTTGCTACCTGAAAGACTCCAGTCCCATTTTTATTGCTGAGAAATTGGGACCAGGAATTCTCCCAGAGGGGTGCCTGCTCAGTTCAATATCATTCAAGTATTTTTATGTTCAACTTAATTTAGTTCTAAAAATGCCTACAGCATGAATGCCCAAGAAAGGTCCTGGTGTGACTTACAACAACAAATGGGTTTATAAGGGCCCCCTGCAGTCATGGTAAATTTGTGGTGCTGTTATTTTCTTAGTCAATAAGAAATGTTTTTATGGGTGCCCAGGAGACAGTTTGATTGTTTATTACTCATTCATCTGTAGGTTCTGTAAATGTGTGAAGAACTCATACTATAAACCTGCCAGTCACTGTCTGAGGTACAGGGAACATGGTAGTGGATGAAAGACACAAATTGGACATGATTGCTGATGTCCAACTGTTTACTTAACAAATATTTAAAAGACACTTCAGGATGTATTAAGATTTTTCATCTCAGCCAAATTATTGACCTCAATGTGCTCCAGCAGAATTTTTCTGAATCTCTTTGTATTTTCACAACTCTTCTCTTTTTCTTACACCCCACATTAAATTCTTCAGAAAAGAATTTACCCATTCTGATTTTTCCCACTTGGAAGCAGCAGTAATAAGAAAACAATATGCTCTCCCTCCTGACCACACAAGCAATTCATGACATTAAGCATTGATTACAAATTGAGAGATGTGTAAGTGACAGATGATAAACCTCTTATGTGTGAAGTTTAAAATCTGATGAGCATTGTCATGTGCATACACTCTGTGTGTATCTATTTTGCCCAGAATTTCTCACATGCTTTTGGAATCCCTTTCTCTGCTCCCTACCCAACCTCCAGAGTTTTCAGACAATTACTCCTTTTCTTTCTTTCTCAATAGTTAAGTTTGTATTTTCTGAAGTTTTATATAAAAATATCACATAGTATGTTCTCTTTTTATTATGGCTTCCTTAATTCAGATAATTATATTATGTGGTAAAATTTACATAATAAAAATTCATCATTTTAAGTTGAACAAAGAGGTGGCATTTACTGTCGTCACAATGTTACATAGCCATCATGCCTACCTAGTACTAAAACATTTTAATGACATAAAACACTGTAGCCATTGAGAGATCGCCCCCTGTTACCCCATACCCTGAATCTTGGACAGTACCAACCTTAATTCTGACCTGGCTCCTCTTTGTTTTCTGTCCCATACACCCTGCATCAGGACCCCTGTGAGCTTGTACACTTGGTGCTCCCACTTGTCCCAATGTCAAGAAACTAATCTGAGTTTTCAAAACATTACCCTTTCTCCCAATTCTATCTCTTACCATCATGTCCATTCTAGCCTGGGCTCCCCCACCTTAAAACAACAGGTCCAGTGGCACCTCCCTCAACAGGTAGATCAGACTCCCACTCCTATTATTCACCTTCATTCTGAGCCTCCAATATAAACCCCCCTGGATCGCACCCTTAGTGCCCCTTGAAACCATGCAATGCCTCACAACCTCTCAACTCCTGGGCTTCACAGTTTCTCATCTGACCCTGAGCAGACCCCATTCCTCCATGACTTCGCTCTGCGTCCACCTCTGCTTACACACAATCCACCTCTGGCCAGGCCCCCAAGAATCTCGGCCATATACCAGAGGCCACAGGGAGCAAGGCAGGAAATGGAACCAGAGAAGTGATTTCTTTCCCAATTCCCAGGTTCTGGGTGTAGTCTCTTTAAGGACAGGCATGTGGAATTTGTAAAAACAACAAAGAAAACAAAGAATGAGGACACTGATGTCTGCCCTGAGCTGCGGGTCATAGAGGGCACCAAGGCGGCTCATTCCTGTGGGTGGCTGACGTAACAGAGACCTGCATGTTGCCTAGAGTGGCTGGGTTTTATGATAGGATATCTTTTATAATCTCTGTGATCTTGTTTCTTAAGGTTCCGTGAAAAATTATGTGGGATGAGTACCCTGTTGATGGTTAGGGTCCTGTAGAAATGCGCCCTTTCATGCTGACGTTTGTCCTAGGATTCCGAGCAAAGGCTGCTTTGAGGCCACCAGGGGCCACAGGGGGATCTGGGAGGTCAGGTGTTCTGCTGTGAACATTAAGTCAGAGGAGAGGCAAGTCTATTAGAAACCTTTTTAAAAAACAATAGTAAGATAAGGAAAAATTTGGAAGGTTTAAAATATCTTAAGGATAGACATGTTGAATAAGACAACAAGATTAGGTAGTTAAAGGGTGGTAAAGGAAAACATGCATCAAAACAAGTTTAAAAATAAAAGAAAGACTTTATTAAAGACCATGCATTAAAGTGGTGAGACAGAACTCAGCACCAGTCATCCAAAGGCTGGAGAGATTTTAGAACAGAAGGAACCATGGACGTCCATGTTTGCTAATTGACATTACACAAAAGAAAAGCAAGACTTTTCATAAAATACTGACAGGAGGCCCTTTTATGTTTTTGCTGTAAATTTCCCCAACAGAGGTGTGCTCCTACTGGGACACAGGAAGATTAAAATTCTAAGTAATGGGACCAGGTATTTGAGTGGTTCTTAACACTGGCAAGAACCTTTCAAAAGACTTATGTATGTTTCAAAAGACCAGAAAAAGGATCAGCAATTACCAAATTGCAATTCCATTTTAAATGAGTGGTATAAAAAATAGATGTCAATGGCCCAGAGTCAGAAAGAACCCGTCTAAAGGTTCCTGACTCTGAGGGAAGATTAAGCCCTCCAGGCCAAAACATAAATGCTTTCTTCACAGTGGAGGGACCCACAACTCAATCTCTTTCAGCCAAGACTCAGTCTGCATCTCCATCAGTTCCTGCAATTTATAAAGAGGTGTCAGCTCATAGCAATGTAGACACAGGTGCAAAATAGCTGAGGTCCTTGAAAAAAGCCAAGATTTCATTTCCCAGGAGGCTGTAGCTTTGTATCTCTATACAGCCACCTTTTCCCCCCCCTCAAATGTCATATCAAATGAACAGGAGTATTCTTGACTCTTCAACATGGTTTCTGTAATTTTCTTTGTTCTGATTTGCTACTAAAGGGAAGAGGAACTGACATTCACCACATAGTTTGTTCCAATGCCAGTTTTTCAATAGAACATAAGATGGGAGGTTAATGGCCACTTGAAGTTAGGAAGTTTCACCCTCACACTTTACTTTAAGTCTCCCTAGTTTTGGGCAATGCCCTCTTCACCAAGAAATGCCAAAATAACCATCAGGTCAAACATAGCTCCATAAGCAATGAGGTTATTTCCAATTCTTTGGGCTCCAGTCTCAACTAGAACATTTGAACCAAAGCTGTGTTTGTATTACCAATGATTTCAATTCAATTCTATAATAAAAGGGGCAGAGTCATGCTAAACTTATACAGGTAAGCCTAATGCCATGAAAAGAATACTCAAGAAGATGTTAGAATTTATGGAAAGAAGACAAACAGAAAGAGATCAGAGTTTCTACCCACATAGGTATCTTTTAGCTTATTTTTGTTGTCTACATAGTGTCCAGGTGCCCTTAATATGACCCCTGGAAAAAGGACTGAACCTGAATTTCTGCAAGCTTATCATATGCTCCCACTGGTCATCACAGGACAACTATCCGTGCTCTGAGGGACTCAGTGTCTCTGCACTGTAGAAAACGCGCATCTGAGACCAACCAAAAGTGGAATCTGGTATAAAATGCAGTTAAGTCAACAGAAATGACAAGTCAGCTTTTATTTTTGAGCATTTCTTGACTCAATGCAATTCTACTAACACTTTTCCACTTTCACATCAACTCTATTTAAAAAGTACAAAAATTTATTCAGGGTTTAATAATGGTCTAGGAAAGAAGGGTCACTTAAATTTTATAGCAATTTTGAGGGGCTCATTTTCAAAGAAACTGTGGGGTTGGTTGTTGGGAAATGCCTATCTGGTTTCTGGAACTGTAGCCCCGCTGACAGGAGAGAAAAGGCCCCAAGGCTGGAGCTAATCAAGGAATCCTTGGGAAAAAAAGCCACTGAGAAGACAAAAGCTGTCCCCCTGGCAGAGGACCCCTGCCTCCCTCACATCACCCTGCTTGGCTGTGGAGGATGTCTGGTTAGTCAATGATGGGTAAGACCCCTTGATGGCAGGGGCAACCTAAGACAGGCACAGACACATGGGCATCAGGGAAAAACTTGGGGGACACGGAGAAAGGGCAAAAAGACCCTCTCCCCTCGGCTTTGATATGGCCAGGGTCCTCATTCTATCTGAAAGAAATCTTATTTCTTATTTCTGCCTTGCCCTCCCTCTGCCTGGCTCAGGCTTGAAACAACACTGGAGACAGCCCTAAACTGGATCTGGCAGTTCCCAAGGGAAATCAGGCCTAGAAGTAAATTCCTTGAAGCATGCTTTGTTTCTCCCTCAAAAGCTATGATAACAAGCTCATGCTGGGAAGGAAATGTACATTATTCACAGACCCTGACTCTAAAACCTTTGGCGCTCTTATGTTTACACCCTCATGTTTACTCATCCCAACTTAGACCCATGTAAATGGACCCATGTAAATTGGTGTGTTCCTGTCATTTTTTTTCCTCAACATCATCTATTCTCTGTGAAAATTAACATACTGATGTAATGAGATCACCTGTACATTCCAGTTACCTAGCCCCATTGATAACTTTTTCAATAAAAGCCTTTGGAAAAAGTGGCTTGGGCTGCCTTCTCCACTAGAGGGAAGAGCCCTTTCCCCTCTCCTGGCAAACAGAGATGTTTTCTTTGATGACTCATTTTGTTTGTCCCCATCTGTGACAACCCCAGGATGGGCTCTGTGGGATCAGAGCCCACAGTCCCACCTCAGTTGGTGACATCACATTGGAAATCCCCACATCCTTTCTTCTGACAAGGTCTATGCTGAAAATTCTATAGCCACAGGATAGCTTCAGGCTCTCACTCCTGTAAAACCACTTGTGTAGCGGCCAGCACCATGGTGTCCTTATGCTCTGTGTGTGTGGTATTGCAGGCTAGAGAGTTGGACTCTCACAGCTCTGTGGAGAAACAGAGGATGTGGCTGATAGAGAGTGGGCTGGAGACCTTGGGTCACTGTGCACCTTCAGACATCTCAGCGAACCACTGTCCACAATTAAGTTTGTAAAGGTCACCTGAGGATGGTCCTCACCTCTGCAGAAAAATGACTGCCTTTGTTATGGTGACAATGTGTAAAGAGAGGGCTGGACCTCCTCTCTCACCCCAGATTACCCCAGAGTGAGCCCTGAAATGTTCCTATGAACATCTCTGTACTATCAGCACAGAGAACTCCTTCCCAGCCCATGTGTCTTATAACCACAACATCAGGTGAAAATTTCCTCTCTCATGACTTCTCATAGATCTTTTTTCTAGAACTTATTTGACTAAAAATCAAAATCAGGCCCCATTCTTCATAGAAATGTATGCATATGTTGGGAAAGGCAGGCTTATGTCCTTTGTCCAACTCTGGGGCCAAGCAAATTTTACAGTTAGGGAGGACGCATTTACCTGGTGTTAAATCATTTATTATTCAATAAAGATACTCCAGTGTAGTCATCATGACCTTGTATATGATGAAATTTTATCTATTTTTTTCTGTTTCAACAGGACTTCACTTTCTGGCCAGAAAGTTCAATAACATGCTGAAATAATTCTCTAGAGAGAAACTTGTATGGTTTTAACAGAAGACAGGGACTGCAGGAATAGAAAAATGCTGGGGACAGTAAAGGGCATGCATGAAAACCCATAGTTAACACAATACTACATGGAGAAACACCAAAATGTTAATAAAGTTGTGAACAAGATGAAAGTAGTTTCCCCTACTTATTCAACATACTGTTGGAAGACCTCAGTGGAGCAATTAGGCAAGAAGATGACTTAAGTGATATTCAAATTGGGAAAAAAAGAAGAAGAATTCTCTCTTCAACAGACAACTTAATCTTGTCTGGAAAAAGTCAGTAGCAATTCTGCCCTCCACAAACACACACTCACACACACACACACGCACACACCTGTTAGAACTAATACATTGTCATGTTGCAAAAGACATAATTAACAGTCAGCACCATTTCCATTTCTCTCCAACAACAATGAACAAACCCAAAATGGAATTAAGCAAACAGTTTCATTTACAATTGCATCAGAAAGACTAAAATAATTAGGATAAAAACTAACCAAGTATGTAAAAGATATACACACTAAAAACTACTGAATTTTATGGAAAAAAATAAACAAACCAATAGAAAAACATCTATGTTTTTGGACTGAAAGACTTCCAATAATCTACATATTTGATACAATACTTGTCAAAAGCCTAACAATACTAAGCTCCGAAGACACTCTGCCTCTATCTCCTTCCAACAGGTACCCCAATAACCACTGCCACATTGCTCCTCAGCCTCCGCTCAATGCACCTTTTGTGGGTACTGACTGCCATTTGCAGCCTGAGGATGAGGAGACTTGGGGTACTGAGGAAGCAACAATTTTGCATTTCTATGGAGCTTCTGCACAAAATTCAACCTTCCATACCCAGCCCTGCCTTGGAAGAAAAGCAGCAAAAGTCTCACCTTGGTCTAATCCAGACACTGAGAATCTTAGCTTATACTCTGAAAACTGACGTCCCTGTACTCTGGCCCCTGCATCCGCCACATCAGTTTTTTTTACTCTTTCTTCTCTTTGATCTACCTCTGTGTCCATAACTTTTTCCCTCTTTGGCATTGTTTCCCACCTCCTCTCCAGCCATGATACAGACTGCATGGTCCCCATGCATTCCCATCCCTCCTAGATTTCTAAAAAATTTGTCCCAGAGTAGCTACTAGTCTTTTCTCACCCTTGGTCTCCCTCTAATCCCATTCCCAGCATCAAATCATTTTCCTGGGCCCATCAAACCCTACAATTTAGGCTACTGTTCCCTTGGGAATAAGTAGGAGCATGTTTCTCTGGTTACTTCTGCTTAGGGTTCCAGTCTCTTTTCTTCCCCATTCTTACACACCCACCCTGTGGCCTGACCATTTTCAATGATTTTTTTGTTTTATTCCCCATGTAAGGAAAAGCATAGCTCCACCCCTTCATTGATTCCCCAAGTCAAATGTTCGGTTTCAATATCAAGACACATATCTGAGTCTTCAAGGATTTTTTTTTTTCAATAAGGCCATCTTGTCTCCCAAGACCATACACACATTTGGGAGAATTACCCCCTCTTTTTCCCCACCCAAATTTTCCTAATCCTGTGACCCTCTCCTTGGAGGGTGGGTCCCTCAATCCAACCTTATCAATGATATGGGGTTCTCAGCCTCTTCCTGAAAACCTACACCACTCCCTATTCCTTCTTTATTCTCCCTCCTAAAACAACATAGCCACACACACCATTCATCTTTTCCCTGCTTCTGTAATCATTACAATTTTCCTTCTATTTCTGCCTAAGACCTTACCTCTTCTTATAACCCCTGATGGCCCCCTAGAGATGGCATGCAGATATCTCTAGGATTTTGATCTATTATTAAAAGCCAACCAGGACCAACAAAGCTCAAAATATCCCAGAAAATAATGTCTATTTTCTTACACTGTGTATCCTATTTGTGGACTTTCCTTGAGTCAGGCACCCAGAGTTTATGAAAATGCCAACAACAGCCAAGTGTTCTGTATTGTAGACTTAGCCCAGAGGCCTCTGATTAATCACAGGGCAGTGAAGGCATTGGACGCACTTGCCCAAGAACTGGGGATACATCCCATTGCTTCTTAAGGAGTCTTATATTCCACACACAGTCAAGGTTCTATTACAAAATATCTTTGAAGATTTGTGCATCTGCTCCCTTACATGTGAGGTGAAAATTCATGCAGAGTTGGGACAGTATCAGTGGTTAGTGTTTGACATTTTCCACATGTGAAATTTGCTCAGAGTTCTTGCCAATGTTAGTGAAAAGACCTTAATGATTTCCTTGGTCCTGATGTGCCATCCTCTGAAGGCTGTGGAAGAAATTTCAGACAAGGGATGCAAGAGTGAGCAGGCAGCCACCTGTTTATCTGCAAAGTGCATCTGAGTGGATAAGGCATTCAGCCTGTGTACACATTCCCTAACCATCCTGGAGACCAGGAGCCTGAAATTGGCATCACTGTGTTGGGATCATGCTGTGTATCCGCAGGACTCTGCATCCTTCTCAGACTCTCTGGGGAAATCAGCTTCTGGAGGCTGTTCTCATTCTTGTCTCATGTTCCTCCATCATATGCACCTTTCTAATACCTGCTCCCATGGCCACATCTGCTTTTTTCTTCTGTCATTTGATCTTCCTCTAACTGTTTCTCTGTCATAAAACACAAATAACTACATGGAGGTTTCACCCAGAAAACCCAAAGTAGGCTTTCCATCTCCACCTGTGACATCACCATACATGCAAAGTTTCTTCTGCAGAATCCAGGGATCCAGGGGTCCAACTCAGGATATTTTCAGGGGCCAATGAGTATCTCTATCACAGCATTCAAAGAACTTCAAAATGTCATAATGTAATGGTAGAATGGGTGGCCATAGCAGAAATAAAGCCAAGGCCTTACCATTGCAATCTAAGAAAGTACTTAATACAGGAGGCTAAAAACAAAGGAAGACATGCCTCACCCATTGACCCAGTAATTCTTTTTTTTTTTAAGATTTTTTTAAAGGCTTTATTTATTTATTTTTAGAGAGAGGGGAAAGGAGGGAGAAAGAAAGGGAGAGAAACATCAATGTGTGGTTTCCTCTTGTGTGCTCCCTACTGGGGACCTGGCCCACAACCAATGCATATGCCCAGACTGGTAATCTAACCAGTGGTTCTCTGGTTCACAGGCTGGCACTCAATCTACTGAGCCACACCAGCAATGGAACCCGCTTTTGGTTCCCTAAGACCACCAAGCATTTCAAACAACATAAACAAAGTTATAATAATGTGAGGGAAGCCCTTGAAAGTCTGTATGTATCATCTCCAGTAGTTGAGAAGAGGAAAACCATGAGATTATGTGTTTATCCCTAGGTCTAGAAGGAAGTAGGGGAAGGGTTCTATAGTGCCCAAAGAAAGCTCATCAAATAACTTTTCTTAACAGCCTGACTCCCATCAGATAAGCAAATGAACAAATAAAATCTAGTCGGGGTGTCCACACAGTGGCCCAGGATGGCTATGAATGTGACCCAACACAAAACCATAAATTTACTTTAACCTTTTCTTCATTAGTATCTGTGTATTTAATGTGTGGTCCAAGGCAACTCTTCCTCTTCAAGTGTGTTCCAGAGATGCGAAAAGGTTGGACAGCCCTGGTAGAGCAAGCTAAGGTTGTGTGCTAACAGACCCCAACACATACCTGAGTTGGGGTAGTCGCATCTCCCTGGGGAAAGCTGGCACCCCGTTACATGTCAATCAATATGAAAAACTCTCATGTCCATTCCACTAACTATTTAAGTCCTCAGAACAAAAGACTCAAGCTCTTGGCCCTTTGGCACTTTTGCCATAAGGGGGACCCACACCCACCAGACCTCTGGCCAGAATGCTGGCCACAGGGCCTCTGGTCACCTGGCCTGTGGCCATTTGTGTGCTGGGCTGTCATGGGAGAAAATCCCAGAAATTAGGTTCTTCTTGCCAACACAGTAAAGAAAGGCAGATCATGGAGCCTACTAGCATGCAAGCAAAGTTTACTAGTGCTAAGTTCTACTTGGAGAGCAAAAGCAAGTGGGGCTAAAGCTTTCTAAATCAGCTCTGTTGCAGTCCTGTGTCCTTGAACAAGGGAAATATTTTTCTCCCAGTTGTAGCTCCTCAGTGTCCCAGCTCTGAAGGAGGGTGTGATTGCTTCCCTTTTGTTTGGACATCTGTAGTGTCAGACATCCACCCACATGCTCTGATTCCAGGGTGGTGCCATTGAAATGAAAATGGGGCCGGGCATCGGTGCACAGGCTCCTCATATGGAAGCCATTTCTAAGGGTGTAAAATTTACATTAGTCATACCTGTGACTTTGTAATTAGCCAAGCCTTTGGGTCTGAAGTCCTTCCTGGAACTGAAGCTAAGAAACACACCCACAATACCTTTCAAAGATTCAGTATTTCTTTTATGAAATACAAAGGTTTAGAATTTTTAGTGGATAATATGACTGCATTTCTCATGGGTGATTTTCAAATATTTATGACTAATTAATATGTCTGATGAACCAATCACAAACTTTTTTAAAACAGGTGTTTTATTTTGAAGGTTTTTATTTCTTACCAAAAGAAAATGTTTTATTTGACTTAGAGTTGACAGAAAACAGGATGGACTACAGAATACAGTCACCACTGCATAATCAGATAGTTAAACCAGAGCAAAACAAAAGTTGGAAAAGGGCCTAGCTTTCGTAACCTCCTCTCACTGTTCCTGATCCTAAGTCTCAAAAGCCCTGTCCTGTCCTTACCTCCGGGAGTTTTATGTGAGGTGTGAAAGTAGTATGAATTTCCTCAGAGAGCAGAGTATGAATATATAACAGGAGAAAAAAGAAACCTGCTTCTTTGAAAATCCATACTCTTTAATAACAAAACCATAGTTTGCAAGATTAATATTGTTAAACAGTCTAAGTGCCCATCAGTAAATGAGTGGATCAAAACAATGTGATACATTTACACTATGGAATACTGTGCAGTGGAAAGAAAGATGGAACTCCTCCCCTTTGGGACAGCGTGGATGGAACTGAAAGAGCATTATGCTAAGTGAAATAAGCCAACAGTGAAAGATGAATAATATATGATCTCACCTATAAGTGGAACCAATACAAGAAAACAAACAAATGAGCAAAATAGAACCTCTCTTGGAAATAAAGAACAAACTGACAGTGACTAGAGGGGAGAGGTGAAGGGGATAATGGGGGAACAAGTGGGGGGAAGGACAAGCAAAGCAACACAAACACAGGACTCATGGGTATGGAGAATGGAAGGTATTTACTATAGGGAGACGGACAGGGGTAAGCAATGAGGACAAAGCACGTCGACTGCAACTGAACAATATAAATAAGTAAATAAATAACCTAAAACTATAACACCCACAGAAGAACATACAGGGGAAAGTTTCATTAAATTGGATTTGGCAATGATTGTTTCTATATAATATCAAAAGCTCAGAGGACAAAGGTGAAGAGAAAATGGTATTATACCAAGATTAAAAGCTATTGGTCATCATAAGAAAAACATTGAGCCCCGACTGGTGTGGCTCAGTGGACTGAGCATCAGCCTGCAAACCAAAGGGCCACCAGTTCAATTCCTTGTCAGGGCACATGCCTGGGTTGTAGGCCAGGTCCCCAGTTGGGGTCACCTGAGAGGCAACCACACATTGATGTTTCTCTCTCTCTCTTTCTCCTTCCCTTCCCTTCTCTAAAAATAAATAAATAAAATCTTCAAAAAAATAATCAAGTGAAAAAAAGCTATAGAACAACACCAACAAAAAAGAGGGTCTGCAAAACCCATATATCTGTTAAGGGGTAAATACCTAGGGTATATATGCAAAACCTACAACTCAACAACAACAGAAAAACCCAAATTATGTGATTAAAAATGGTGAAAACTCTTGAACAGACATTTCTGCAGAGAAGGAATAATTGGAACAAGAACCCACTGTTGGTGGAAATGCAAAATGGACTGACTACTATAGGTAACAGTTTGCAGATTCCTCTAGAAATAAAAAATAAACTTACCATGTGAATCACCAATCTCACTTACATTTTAATATCTAAAGAAACTGAAAGCAAGATTTTGAAAAAGACATTAGCACATCCACATTTATTGCAGCATTATTCACAATAGTGGAGAGGTAGAAGTAATACAATTGTCTATAAAATGAGAAGTGACAAAAATGTAATATTTAAATATACTACAAAATATTACTCAGCCTTAGGAAGAAAAGGTAAATTTGGTTATTATCCTCGGTGAAACAAGTAAGTCACAAGAAGACAAGAATTGCACATTTCACTTATATAAAGTATTTCACATATTTAAATTTAATGAAACAAAGAAGATTGGTCATTGTAGAGTATATGGGGAAGGAAAATGGGGTGTTGTTTTATACTGCGTATTGATTTTCAGTTTTATTAATTAAAAATTGTTAGAGATCTGTTTTTGCATGAAGGAAAGCATATATACCACTCCAGAACTGTACACAGATTCTCAGTTCAGGATGGTAAATTTAATGATATGCATTTTTAATATTACTAAATAAAAATATTTTAAGGAATCAATTTGGGGTTTTAATTGTTGTTGGGCCATTCTTTGGTGGGTTCTTCCCTCCAGCTGGCTGACTGAGGGTCTCTCCACCTGTCAAGTCTTGCATACTGTTGTGCAGATGCAATCACATTGGGTTGAAGCTGTTTCTTCTGTGTGTCTGGTTATAATGTTTCTCTCCCACTACTTAGTTGTTTATTCCAGATGACTTCTCAACAATTTAGTTCCAATTCCAGGTTGGTCCTGAGAGGAGGTTAGTATAATTTCTACTTAATCCTCAACCACCTTGGAGCCCCCAAGCCTTGTAATTTTAATTATGATGTGTTTCAGTGTATGCCTCTTTAGGTCCAACTTGTTTGGCTCTTTGATCTTCATGGACTTGTGTGACTTCTTCCTTCACCAAATTAGAAAAGTTTTTGATCAGTGTTTAATCAAATAAGTTCTTGATCTGTAGCTCACTCCCTTCTCAGTCTGGTATTCCCATAATGTGCATATTTTTATATTTCATGTAGTCCAAATGTTTCTTAAGGTCTCCTCATTATTATTTTTTTTTAAATTTGCTGCTCTATCTGGTTGTTTTTTTCTCCCTTTTCTTCAAAAACACTGATTCTATACTCTGCTTCATCTAACTTACTGTTTATTACTCCCAGTGTATGGTTTATCTCAGATATTGCATTCTTTATTTCTGGTTGGTCCTATTTAGTGGTTTCTATGTCTTTTTTTATGCTGTTGAGCATCCATATAATCATTATTCTAAACTCCTTACCTGATAAATTGCTTTCCTCTATTTCATCTAGTTCTTCTGGAGAATTGTCTTGTTCCTTCATTTGGGGTCTGTTTCTTTGTCTTCTCATTTTGGCTGCTACTTTGTATTTTCTTCCTTAGACATTGAACTAATCCATCCTTAAAATGACCAACTGTTAATCCAATGAAGCTGTAATCAGCAGACAGGCTTAAGCACCACAGGGTGGGGCTGAGTAATTCCTGTGGGTAATGCTATTGCTTCTCCTCCAGCTGATGCCACATAGAGAGGAGTGCTTTGCCTAAGAAAGATGGCTTCTGCAGTATAGAGAATGACTCAGCATAGGGATCCTGGTATCTGTTCCTTTAGTTCTCCCAGAGCCACCAGACCCAGACTCTCCTCAAGTGTTTCTGGTCCAACCTGCCATCCCTTTGCTGAGGACCAAGTTAAGTGGCTGCAAAAAAATTTCTGTGAATTGCCATTGTATGAGACTCTCCGCATCTCCAGCCTTCTTTCCCTGGCAGACAGATAATGTGCTGCTTTTCACAGACAGCTGTTATCTAGTTTTCTTTCCAGGTTTGGTGCTATATGCTGGGGATACCAGCTTGAGGTTTATTCCCCTTACTTCTCAAAGGTAACACTCCTGCCTCTGAAATATCCCTCTGGAACTTCAGCTGCTGCCTCAGGGAACCCAGAAAACTCCACGCACCTCTTCCCCTCTCCCTAAAAGTCACATCGTGTTGAAGTGTTTTCTTCCTTCTGTACATGGTTATAAGGCTTCCCTCCAGTTGGTGTTCAGTTGGTTTTGAGCTCTTATTTAAGAATCCCATAATGTTTTCCCAATTTGCCTCTCTTGGTAAACTTACCACATAAGGGAAAAGCCTCAAGTATAATTTTTTAAAAATATTTTATGATGGTAAAATACACATAACATAAATTTACTATTTTAACCACTTTAAGCTACAGTTTAATTGTATTAAATACATTCACATTGTTGTGCAACCATCATTATATTTATCATTTCACCATTCCCATCAACAGTGCACAAGCATTCTGACCTACCCGCAATGTCAACAACACTTGTAATTTTCAGGGTTTTTTTTTTTTCAGATTTATTTTATTTATTTTTTTAACATGTCAAATTAATTATAAAATATTTTAAAAATTAAAGCAATTATAAAATCTCAGCAATTAAACCAACGTGACACCAGCACAGAAAGAATCAAGTATATCAATGAAATATAATGAACATTCTAGAGACAAACATATAGATGTCTAAGAATATAATATATGATTTAGTTGCTATTTCAAATTAATGGGTAAAATAAGGCTTATTCAACAAATAAGGTGCATGGACCACTATTACTTTAAATAAAACAAATAGCCCTATATCACACATTATACAAGAAATATTCATGTGAGATAAAAATCAATATGTAGAATCTAAGGAGTTTTAGAAGAAAATAGAACTAATATTTTTCATGACCTGCAGTAAAATATTCAACCCCAGAAGCTATAAGTAAATATTGACAATATGACTATATTAAACATTTAACTTTATAGTAATATACATATAAAAAAGTTAAAGGACAAGGAATAGAATAGAAAAGTATTTGCAACACATCTAAATCATGGTTAATAGGTTTTTTTGTTTCCTGTTTTGTTTTTTTTAGGGAAAAGAGTTATACAAACTCTTTTTAATCAATAAATGGGTAAATAATACCAAAAAGTCATTTAAACCTTTAAAAAAATAGAAATAGGCAAGAAATATACTAAAACAGGTTTAGTTTCAACAAATAGTAAAGTAACAATTAAAATAACATTATTGTCACAATCACATTAATGGGTATTAAAAATATTGGTAATATCAAGTATTGGCAACTCTGAAAGGAACTGGGTATTCATTGAAACTTTTTCTTCATCTTAAAGCAGTCCCTTTAGCATATTTTGCAGTGCTGGCTTGGTGGAGGTAGTCTTTTAGCCTTCTTTTGTCTGGGAAACTCCTTATTTCACCTTCTATTTTAACTGAGAGCCTTGCTGGGTAGAGCAGTCTAGGTTTCAGGCCTTTGCTTTTCATGACTTGGAATATTTCTTGTCATTTCCTTCTGGCTTGCAGAGTTTCTGTTGAGAAGTCAGATACTAGCCATATGGGGGCTCCCTTATATGTTACTACCTCTTTCTCCCTTGCTGCCTTTAGGATTCTCTGTTTGTCTTTGATATTTGCCATTTTAATGATGATGTGTCTTGGAGTGGGCCTCATTGGGTTCCTCTTGAATGGGACTCTCTGTGATTCCTGGACTTGTGTGACTTTTTCTCTCCTCCAATTAGGGAAGTTTTCCATCATGGCTTTTTCAAATAGGTTCTCTATCCCTTCTTCATCCTCTTCTCCTTCTGGTATCCCTATTATATGGATATTATTACATTTCAGGTTGTTCTGTATTTCTCTCAATGCCTCTTCATTCTTTTGGAGTCTTCTTTCATTTTCTTGCTCTTTCTGGGACCTTTTTGCTACCTTGTCCTCCAACTTGCTGATTTGGTCCTCAGCTTCATCTAGCCTGCTTTTGATTCATTCTACTGTGGTCTTCAATTCAGAAATTGTATTCTTCATTTCCTCTTCTCTCTTATTGATAGTTTTTATGTCCTTTTTTGTGCTGATATAGTTTGCAGTAAGTTCCTCATAGTTTTCCTGCTTTTTTTGTAATTCTCTCTGAGCTCACTGAGCTCATTGAGCTTCCTTAGAACCATTGTTTGAAACTCAATATTTGATAGTTTACTTGCCTCTATTTCATTTAGTTCTCTTTGTGGGGATTCCTCCTTTCCCTTCAAGTGGAGCATATTTCTTTGTCTTCCCATTATTTGTGAGACTCTTCTCTTTTGCTTCTGATTCTTAAGTTGATCTCTCTTGATTTTCTGACTTTGTAGTGTGAACTTCTATGGTTGGAGACCGCTGTTTTTACTTTCTGGATCTGCCTCTGATGATGTCAGATGTTGTCTCTATATGACCTTGGACAGTCTGTTCAAGACTTCCAGGAATCTGTTTGTGGCTGTCTCCTTCAGCTGTTAATCTAGTCATTCTGCACTCAGCAGGCAACTTAGACAGCACAGGGCAGGGTGGAATCCGACCTAGGGGCAGGGCTATTGGGTCCTTTGACGCTGGTGCCACTCAGGGGTGTGGTCTCTGCCTGAGCAAGATGGCTGCTGCCGCATGGAGGATGAGTCAGCACCGAGATCCTGCCGACTAATCTCTCAGTTCTCTCCCCAAAGCCTCCTTCCCCAGTCTCTCCTCAGGTGTCTCTAGACGACTCTGCCCCTGCCTTTGCTGGAGACCAGGGTAAGTGGCTGCACATAAAAATTTATATGTTGGTCCTTCATACAGTTTTTTGCATCTCCAGCCCCCTGTCTCTGGCAAGGAGAAGCCCTACCACTTTTCACAGCTGGCTGTTTTCTTTGTACTTTTTGGGCCCTGGTGCTGTAGGCTAGAGATCCCCACTTTTGGTTTAAATCTAAAGATTTCTCCATTCACTTTCTGCCCCTTCTTTGAATGTTCACAGCACTTGTGGGTACCTGACATCACATTTAGATCTTTTTTGTCCCTCTCTCCTGCACAGAACATGGGCTACATGACAGCAGGGCTTGTCTGGTCTTGTATCTCGCGTAACTGTAACAGTCTGAAAATACATGAAGTTGAATGAATGAGTCCTGTACGTCCTGGGGTTTATTTGCCCATTTCTCAGGTTGGTGGTAAAGACAATGTCTAAAACCCCTGGTTACATTTTTTCTGGTGTTTCCTGACAAATCAATATTATTACTATTAGTGTTCATAATTCAATACTCAGTGATAAATAACAGAAAATTAACAACAATTGAGAGTTTTCTGCCTGTCACGAATTCCAGATTATGAAATTTTCCTTTTGCTGACCCCTTTCCCCATCCTACTCTCCACTTCTGTCCTTTACATTCAGTTCCAAACAGAAGCCTCTCCTGTTTTCTCAGAACACAGGTCTCCTCAGGAGATCCCAGCCAGTCTCTCCAGCAGATCATTAGTTTATCCCAAGGAACTGCCTCCTACTTACCAACCAGCAGGAGCCCTTGCCAGTGGACAAGTCCTCTGCAGGTAGAGACTGAAAGGGATCCCATGGTGGCTGCTGCCTGCCCTGTGGCTCCTTCTTTGAGGAAAGCTTGAGGTTCTGTGCGGCTCACAAGCACCTGTGTCCAGACTGGTGCAACTTGCTGTGTGTCCTACCTGTGTGCTGAGCTTTATTCTGGGGCATGTTTACTCTTCTTGTCATGGGAACTGGGAGCAGGGTCTGTGCACAGGACCCTCCCACTCCCTGTCCTAAGTTTTGCCACCTTTATCCCTTCTACCCAGTACCGATCCCCTATTTTTTGTGTTCCCTGAGAAACCTGGGTTCTCACAACACCACATGCATGCATATTAATACACACACACACAAACCCACTCTCATACTGTGTTTGGAAAAGCACAAGCCTAGGCTGTCTTGGTTTCAGGGTTTCCCCAGAGCTTCTGCTCAGGAGCACAGTAGCCTTTCTCATATCCCTCTCTCTTCACATTTGACTTTTCCCTTCAGAGCAGGTGTTCTTGAGCTCACTCAGAGCAAACTGTCACAAGGATGTCACCGCTGCTGTGTATTGGATTGCCTTTCAAACTTTAAACATCACACTAACCAAGCGACACCTTAAAAATGCAACTTCAACAGCTCTCCAGATATTGTGGGTGCCCATTCAGAATGAGATCCCTTTATGTGAAAGTAGAAGCATTTTTTCTGCTCTCCTGTGCACAAGGAAAATCTCTAGATCTTGTTAAATTGTAGATTCTGATGGGGCAGGGATGCAGTGAGTCAGAGACTCTGCATCCGACAAGCTCTCAGGAGAGGCTGATCTCAGTGGCCTCTGGAGAACGCTTGCAATAGCGCGGCTGATGAGGCCATGTGGGGATGACCCACTCGTGCCACGCTGGCCTCTGCTGTGTTTTGGTATTCGGTCTGTCACCACCACACAAAGAGCCCCGGGTATCCTCAAAAAATGGGATCATCTCTGTTTGTGACACAGAAATCCAGCTGAAAATCCAGGCTGTTTCATGTTCGCAAATGCCCTGAAGAGTTTTTATTTCCACCCCGCAGGAACGTCACAGAGTTGACTCTGTGGTGAGAAGGAGTCAAGCTTGATGATAATTGCAAAGGGAACTCTTCTTCTGCCTCACATTGCCACCAGTCTGGTTTTTGCTTCCAGTGACAAAAACTCCAAACCAGAACCCTCAATAGGACCTCCAGTTTTGGGGTGTAAAGGGGCAGTTGTCTTGCATGTCTCAGGAAGAAAGGATGGTGGGGAGAAGTCAGGTGCCTGTGGGCTTCCTGGTCCTCAAGGGATGGTTTCAGGTCGAACATCCCTCTCCAGTCTGTTTGTTGGACCTGTCCTTGTGCTCCCTGGCTGTTGGAACAACCTCTGATTTCCACCAAGTGGCTTTCATGTGATCACCTCACCTTGCCTATCCACTGATGATGTCATGGGGTAGAGAGCAGCACAGAAACCCCTGAGACAGGTGATGCTCATAGGTTCTGTCTCATAGGGAAAACAAAGCCCAAACCTGTAGAGCAGTTTTATGAGTTTATCTGAGCCAAACTGACCTCATCTGCCTGGGACCATGTCTCAAGTCTTATGAGGAAAGGCAGTTTTGCAGCCTTTCTCACACATTAAAACCAAAGTACAAAGTGAACAAGTTTGCATAAAATCCATTAAATGATGATAGAAAACATAGCAAGGAAATCTCTAGAATTAAGGAAAAAAAACAAAATAGAGAAACATATATTGTTTACATTGGTGGGTATGGGGTAATTAACATTTATGAGACACAGAGAAGGTATGCAGGAGACCAGATAACATAAAGGGTTCTGTGGTCTCATATATTTGTCCCAGACTCTGCCTTTGAATGGCCCAACAAAGAAAATCATTCTGATATGTCAAAGTTATGCTGTCCAAGAAGAAACAAACAAGGATAAGGGCCCACTTAGGGTAAAGACAGATCTTTGCTAAGAAAATACAGGACTAAGATGTAACAACTTGCCATCGCCTGCCCAGTTAGAAATTTCCAAGCAGAATATCCTGTGAGGCTTGTCCAGCCTACCACGTAAGTCAGTTCTGTGCCCTTGTGCACCCACAGGGCCCAGGAGCTGGAGCACCTCCATGGGAAGACTCAACCAGGGGCCGTGCGGGTTCTTTTGTTAGGGAGGAGAGGTTCTCGTAGAAGCCTCAGCCCCTCTGAGACGGAAGCAGCCACAGATTCTGGGTTCTCCTCTCCCATTCTGCACAAGAACTTTCCCTTGTTCCCCAGGACATTATGAACTAGACAGGTGTCCCATAGACCAGGAACCCTGAGAATGAAGAGTCATCCCTGGTTCTTACAAGGTCAGGCTGTGCCCTTTCCTCCCCTGACAGCAACTCCTCCAGGGGGTGAGGATCCAGAGTTTCTGTCAGGGCAGCACCTGGGAGAACAGGGAGAACACAGGCCTGGGGAGGTGAGACATAACTCACAAGGTGGGCCTGTGGAGGGCAGTGATTGTGGGGGAATAAAGTGCGATCTCACCCCTCACGATTAGAAGGATCCCTTCTTTCCTCCTGAATGTATGAGAAGTAAAAGCCTGACCCTAGGATGTCCCCAAGCATGTGGTGGCTTCCTCGCATGCTGACACCAATGCCTTTGTGTCTATAAGAAACTTAATTTGACTGCAAATATTACCCATGTGACAGGCTCCCAATGTGTGGTTTCCCTTATTTCCCTTTAACACTTACGAGTGTTTAAAGAACATCTATGTTTTTTCTAGGTCCTTAGCTTGGACCTGAAGGTCCAAGAGACTAAGACATATATGGGTCCTGGGCCTATTGAGTTTACTTTGTTACAGAGACAGGGTCTCAAAAAAATCATGGCCCTAGGAAGTTAATTATAATTCAGTTAAAGGCCGTGAAGAAGAACCTCTGATGCATACACAGCACGTACTTGAATATCAGTTGGTCTGAGGATCACAGAGATCCTTTTAAGAAAGTACGCCTTGGTTGAAACCTGAGGAGTTAGTGGCCATTTTCCTCTTGAAGAACAGAGGATGTTAAAAAATGCTGCCTGCAGAGGACTGACCTTGCTGGGCTAAGCTTGGATAGATAGAGTACCGGGTGCAGCCCACTCTGCAGAGCTTGAAGAGTTAGAAAGGCTATGTAATGTCTGATACTGGGAGGCTGGGCTCCGCTGGGCTGTGGGTGTGGCTGAGATGGGGTCAGCAGTGCCCCAGGAAGGCTTTAGCTTGCAGAGCAATTCTGCCGCCCCCTGGTGGACAAGCAGAAAATTGACAAGAAAATGTCATGTTTCAGTTAGGTTTTTGTTTTGTTTTTTAAGTTTTATACTTTCAATTGAACTTATACTTTAGGCAATATTTCATATATGTATATATAATTTTATATACACTTATTGAATTATAGTTGAGTATAAGAAGCTTAACATATTGATAGTATACAACTTATGAATTTTTTCCAGATGCATGCACCAGAAGTGGTACAATGGAAATAAAGAACATGTCCCTTCCTTTTACAGTATTTTCATGCCCTCTTATAATCTCTTTATTTCTCATCATTCCACCTCATATTCTAGTGTCAAGGAAAATCTCATCACCTATTATTACTATAAATGTATTTACATTATCTGGAATTTTCAAATTTTTTTTGTCCTAAACTATGCAGTTTTAGGCCAATGTTGGCTTCTGTACTATAAACACCATTATTTTGACATAGCTCTTTCTTTTTATACTCTAGTTATATTTCATTCCAGGAATGAATTAATGTTTATCTATTCACTTTTTTATAGACATTTGTTTTGTTTCCTATCTGGGGATATTACAAGTGAACCTGCCGTGAACATTTGTGCAGAATTGTCTTTAATGCAAAGAACCTGTGCTTGTAAAAGCACTGAATAGCTAGAGAAATGGAAGGTAAGGAGTTACCCCTGGAAGTCTGGTCTCAAGGCCTTACTACCACAGCCCCACCCAGAGGTAGGGAAATGCCTGCTCCTTCACATGAAGCCACGTCTGCCACAGCCCGCCCACCAGTCAACACAGAAGCAGAAATAATGGCCCCATCTCCCTTCAGCTTCTGAATTATAAACCAGTGCTCCTCAAAAACTGCATTCAATCCATGTATGGATTCTCAATCACTAGGAGTAGGGGAAGGTAGGGTTCAACTTTTAGTTCCTCTACTATAAGGAACAAAAACCTAAAAAAATGAAGAATATATGCCAAGTGCCAGTAGACAGTACACGGCACATCTGAGTCCACCTGCAGGCTGCGTGCCTCTGGGCAAGGGACCCCATCTCAATAAACTTCAGTCCTGTCATGTGATATCATAAAAATATGTCTGGCTTTCTTTATTGGATTCTAGAAAAGAGCCGGTTGAATTTCTGGAATTTTCTATGTGATGAATGTACTAAAATTGCTTTTGTTGTGAGGCAGCAACTCTTGGCAGGCATCGGGATAGTTGCATAGTCAGGGTGGTTCACCAGAAAGACCAAGTTCTGATCAGAAGCTTGAAATTTTCGGCTGTCAACAGAAGAAATGTTTCAACCTGAAGAGAATTTTTATGATTCTACTTGAGCCAAACATGACAATAACTTCAAGGAAGAAAAATCTCAACAGATTATAAAAATATTCTGAAGAATGGCAATTTTGTCCCCTATTTTATACAAAGCTGTCAAAGGCTGGGATCTAAGTGGTTATATTGAATCCACTGACAATATATTAGAGAGGAGGGAGAAAGCGAAGTGCAGAAATCTCTGAGATTGGGTAAAATTTAAAACAAATACACACATAAAATTCTTAGGTTGGGTAGTACAGGAAAGTTAGAAGTTAACAATTAACACAATAACAATAGTAATGACAAGCTCTGTTATGGTGCAGTGAAGGGTCTTGAGACAAGAAAATTACCCTGACATTTTAAAGGTATGTTATGGTAGAGGCAGAAAGACAATGAACATCCAAAGTTAAGGTAAAGATTGACCTTTCTCAGGAAAGATACTGGCCCAGGACATGAATACCCACCATGAGTCACTTTTGGTTAACAGTTTTAATTTCAGGCCATGCTATGTGGTTACTTTAGGCCTCTCAGTTTGTAAGTCCCACCATGCAGGCTTCTCTTTAGCTTCTCAGGTTTAGTATGTGGCCTTATTTTTCTTTTGTCTACACTGATGTATTTGGTTATAAATCAACTTAAAAGATGCATTGGTGACCCATCTTTTGTTAGATTAACATTGCCTCAAGTTCCAGGAACAAATTTTTAGGAAGTTTTAATGTTAGCATTTTTCTTGCTGCACCATGAACCATTGGTGATGCAGCAAGACCTTAACCTTGGATGAAAGTAAAGCTGAGTGTTCTCAAAAGTGAAAAGCAGGTTAATGGGAGGCACTCGAGTCCCACAGCCTTTATTAGAAAAGCACTCTGGATCATTTCTAACCTACAATCTATCATGGAATAATTTTTGCTGTCTCATTTGTCTGTATTTTGCATCTTGTGTAACTTTTACATATAGTTTGAGGATATACTATACACCAATCCAGTTTTAACTAGCTGACCATGAGAAGAGGTCATATTTATTATGGCCCACCTATTATTCATTATTCATCATTAAGCTGATTTCTGCTAGTTGTAAATTTGGAAGCTGTAACCCTAAGTGATATCTGTGGACAAGGCTATAAGAACACAAAGCTGTAAATTACATATACTGTCTAAAAGTTCCACAGGCAAGGAGGACAGTGAGAGTTTCATAAGAAACTTTCCTCTGTCTTTGCAGCAGGTATGGAGGCCCATGTTTTATAGCAACTTCAGCTTCCAGTTGAATTACTATAATTAGTAGTCCTCATTGGATTAGGGTATAAGAGCATTCCCATAATTTGGCTCTACCGTTTATTCATAAAATTCCTTTCTCAATATTTTTATTCCAGTAACCTTCTAAAACTTTCCTTGATATTAGTTTGATTCTTCTCACTCAGAAATAACCAACTTATTAGGACAGAGCACTTACTTTTTACCTCTCTTAAAACACACACATCCCTTTCCTTCCTTTTGCAATAGGATTTTTCTACATTTCAAAATGTTACCAGAAAGGGACCCAGGCCTAGGGCAGGATTGCTGAAAGTTAGCCAGTAGTGCACAGGTTCTTGACTTTGTACAGGAAGAACAACTCAAAACAAGCCCAGGTAATTTTAAGAGCATGTTTATTTGAGCTGGCGACAGTGAAAGAAGGGTGAGCGTAGAATAAAAACTGTAGCAGAAGAGAGACCAGCAGGGGCTGCACTCAGCTTATTGCAGAAGCACAGAAACAGGGCCCTGTGGAAAGGTTCAGGGGGTTTCTCTGGGATAAGCTGTCACTATGTATTGCTCCCCTGGTTGCAAGTCTTCTGGGAACCCCTCAAAGCTAAAGGAAAGAAAAATTAATTCAAAAAAAGAATTCAGTAGGTGTGCCTCAAGAAGTGTGCACACTGTTTTTTTGTTTTTGTTTTTTGTCTTGAGGAGTTTTCTTTTTTAATTTCAAAAAGTAAAAATTTTATGCGTGGTCTCAGTGAAGATCTCAAGATAATAACATCAGCTTTTTCAGGTGCGCTCTTTCATGGTGATGGCTTCCATGAATGGGTCAGTACCAGGGCAGAAGCTCTAAATTGCATGACCTGCTCTATGCCAGGGAGGAAAGGCCACCCAGAAACCAAGGTCCAGCACATTTTTTCATTGCCAGGCACCCAGGGCTTTTCACCTGGTGAACTTTGTACCTCACTGCACATTGCTCACCCAGCTTGTTCAAGTATATTTCTCAGTTTCCCTATTTCACTTGCCAAGTAATATTCCTAGATTCTTATTAACATGCCTCAAAAGAAAACCTTAAAAATAACATTTTTAAAAAGATTTTATTTATTTATTTTTAGAGAGGGGAAGGGAGGGAGAGAAGGAGAGAAACATCAATGTGTGGTTGCATCTCACATGCTCCCCACTGGGTACCTGACCTGCAACCCAGGCGTGTGTCCTAGACTGGTAATTGAACCAGTGACCCTTTGGTTTGCAGGCTGGTGTTCAGTCAGCTGAGCCACACCAGCTAGGGCATATATAAAGAACATTTTTAATAATATGCGTTACCATATACACCTTTAGAAATTATAAACAGTTTGCTATATACACACTATTTGAGAAAACCCCAAAGAACAACTATATTATTATGACTAATATTAGCAGACAGGTAAACACAACCAAGCCTATAATGCTCAACTTCAATTTGTAGATATAAAGGTTTTGTTGATGTCTTAGAATAGCTGTCTATATCTGATATCGACAACTTCTCATTCAAGGAACATATAGCAAGGACTCATGGACAAAACCAAAGGGGAAGAGCTGAGGGAGGGAAGGTGGGAGGGGGGCAAGGGAAAGAGGTGGGGGGGGCAGAGACAAATGTATTTAAAGAGTAAATAAATAAAAAAAAACACAAAAAAACCCAAAATACGTTTTATTGTGATAAGGAGAGGCAAGCATCAGAGATGGGCAGATATACATTGGGTGTTGGTTTTTTCCAACAATGTTGGCAAGTGTCTTTAATTGATATCTCTTCCATTAGGGAAAATACATCATCGTCTTGAAGTCATCATCGTTGCCTAGGGATGCACTTGTGAAATGAATATCACTAGTTTATCATTCCTTATAAATTGATTAACAAGTTTTTTTTTTAATAATAATGCAGGATAATGCTACGATTCCTGGATTATTTTTGTTTGAATTTATACTCCCATTTTTTTGAAGTTTATTAGAGAGTGGTAGTGCAGGATATATATAGGGGATAAAAAAACATTTAAAAAAAAAGAAAGAAAGAGAGCAATTCCAGAAAAAAACAAAAACCTAAGAGAGCAAGAGGTATAGTGAAGAAACTGCGGAAGGAGGAGGAAGAGGTGCTGGAATTTATTAGCTATAGAAGCCTTCTTTAGTTCACAGATAGTCCTGAAAATTTGTATTATTATTATTATTATTATTATTTAATAAGGTAGTTTTTAACAATATTTTATTTATTTTTAGGGAGGGGAAGTGAGGGAGAAAGAAAGAGGGAGAAACATCAATGTGTGGTTGCCTCTTGAGCACCCCCTACTGGGGACCTGGCCCACAACCCAGGCATGTGCCCTGACTAGGAATCAAACCAGCAATGCTTTGGTTCTCAGGCCAGCACTCAATCCACTCAGCCACAGCAGCCAGGGCAACTTTTTCAAGAGGATTTATCTGTGCACCTCCTAGAAGCTTTTAATTTCCAATGAAGATGTGATTGCCATTTATTCAGTTAAATTTTAAAGTTATCTTCTTTCTTAAAAAAATTTCATATATCAAAATCAATTAGATGTCAAAAGAGTTCTACTTTTGCCATCACAAACTGATACCTTCTCTAATAAAATCTAATAAAATTTGTGTAAGTACTTGCAAATAAATTCTTTTCAGTTATTGTCTGTGTGAACAGTAATGAGGGGACTAGGGCTGAGAGGTTTCAGCCTTGGAGGCTTGATTCCTCACCTCCATTTTAATGTTTGTATTGTCTAGTAAATCTGGAGTATTTCTCCCTTGGCATCATTCTTTTTGAGGCTCATTGGGTATTAGAGTCCAGAGGTCTCCCTGCCTGCAGACTACACAAAGTTCTGCAACCACTTTTTGAATTGTGTTGGTGATGTTAAGAGGAGAAAACAGATCTATCCATATTGTGTTTAGCAGGATACATCCTTCTTTTATCTTGAGAATATATCTCTCATAACATGTTCCCCTGACAAGTTTCCACATTTTTACTTACCAATGCGAGGTTTTCTTTTACTTTTTATTCTTTTTTTTAAGTTTGTTTATTTGTTGAAAAGGGAAGGGATAGAGAAAGAGAAGGGGAGAAATATTGATGTGAGAGAGAAACATCAATCGGTTGGGTCTTGTGTGGACCCTGAGAGGGGACCAAGCCTGCAACACAGGCATGAGCACTGACCTCTAATCAAACCAACACTGTTCTGCTCTGTGGGACAATGTCCTACCAACTGAGCCACACCAGTCAGGTTCCCATTCATTCTTCAACTAGAAACCATGACAGCCAGCTGTGGGAGCAAAATATATATTTTTCTCTCATCTTTTCAATTCTTCTAGCTAAGCTATTAGTCAAATTATCAGATATAGATTAACAGGACACAATGTACTTAGTCTATTATACTAATGAATATTCTGAAGTAATAAAAATAGAGACCCAAAGAAGTATTGGGTAGTTAAGACTTACATGCTATTCTGAAGATAAAGAACAAAAAGCATTGTGGATTGAAGATCCAAAACGCAAAAAAAAGCCACTTGCATGGAGATTCCATAGTAAATGAATGGCAAATAAACATTTGCTATGGAATTTCCACATGAATGTTTCTCCTTGAGCTGGTCCTCCAGCTCAATACTTCCTGGGCAGTTAAGAGGGAAGTTCTAAGGGGTTTTCTCTGAGTCTTCAGTTTCCAATAAGATCAGAATCAATATATAAAAGGCGCATCTAGGGAGGCAACTGTGTTTCCATTCACTGCAGAGCCAATACTCTTAGGCTGGTTTAACATGTCTAACTGTAAGCTCAACTCTAGTACACCAAGCCATTTAATTAGGGTCACTGAGAACCTACATCATTACCAAATCAGACAAAATACTGAAACATTGTTTGTCAATCTAAGTATATCAACTTTTGACTTCTTATTACAGAAATTTCAAAGATTCGTATGAATCTACTAATAAAAATGTTTCATGCTTTGGTGTTCACAGCTTCCCTCTTGCGGGGATCTTAATTCCTGGGAAGTAACTCTACACGTGTGTTATGATATTATTCACAGCTGTTCAGGAAGAACTAGGAGTCAGTGACCCTGGCTCATGTCTCAGATTAGCATTTATGCTTATTCAGGTGTTTTATTGTGTTTTTGCAAGGCCCCAATTTCAATTAGAAATTGCTGAGCTTATTGGTGCCTGAAAGACTCCAGTCCCATTTCTATTGTTGAGAAACTGGGACCAGGAAGTCTCCCAGATGGGTTCCTGCTCAGTTTCAGTATCATTCAGGTACTTTTATGTTCACCTTCATTTAGTTCCAAAATTGCCTACAGCATGAATGCTGCCGAGAGGCCCTGCCATGACGCACACAACAAATGGGTTTAGAAGGCCCCTGTAATCATGATAAATTTGTAGCGTTGCTGCCTTTTCTTAGTCAATAAGAAATGTTGTGTATGGGTGTCCAGGAGTCAGTTTGATTGTTCATTACTTATTCATTTGTAGATTCTGTAAATGTGTAATGAACTCCTTCTGTAAACCTACCAGGCACTGTCTGAGACACTGGTTACACAGTAGTGGATGAAAGAGACAAATTGGACATGATTACTGGTGGTCAACTATTTACTTGACAACTAATATTTAAAAGGCATGAGGGTTATGCTAAGTGAAATAAGCCAGGCAGTGACTGACACATACCACACTATCTCACCTATAAGAGGAACCTAATCAGCAAAACAAACAAGCAAGCAAAATATAGCCAGAGGCATTGAAATAAGAACAAATTGACATTAACTGGCGGGGGGGGCAAGAATGGGGGTAACGGGGAAAAGAAGGGGAAGGGTCATCAAAGAACATGTCTGAAGGACCCATGGGCAAAACCAAAGGGGGGGAAGGATTAAGGGTGGGAGGTGGGAGTGAGTGGGGAGAGGGGAAATGGTGACAGGAAAATGGAGACAACTGTACTTGAACAACAATTTAAAAAAATAGTTAAAAAATAAGAGGCACTTCAGAATGCCTTAAGAACTTTAATCCCAGCCAATCTATTGACCTCAGTATGGTCCTGCAGATTGTTTCTGAATCTCTTTGTATTTTCACAACTCCTCTCCTTTTCTTACACCCCATATTAAATTCTTCAGAAAATTCTTCAACTGGGTGCTCGGAACAAATCCAGAAACTGACACTTTTTTCACACTGGCGAGACCATTCTCACCTGTCACCTGGATGATGACTGCACTTGTCTTCTCACTGAACTCCCTGCTTGCAACCCAGCAGCCTCAAATTCTGGCTAATTTGGAGTCTCAAATATGATAATACTGCCCCCCCACCTTTTATTTATTTATTTTTGGCTGGGCTAATCATCAGATTAATACAAACATATTAGCAGAAGAAAAAAGTTTTTAATATATGATCATGGAGAATTCACATAAGCCTAAAAATTCCACTGATTATGAGGCAACATTGGGCTATAAAACACTTTGGACAAAGGGGAAACAAGAGAAAATGCAGTTTTCTCTTGCAGGAGTCAGAATGAGTGCTGTACAGGTAGTTGAGAAGAGCAGATTCTACAGGGTAAGAGAATTTTTTTCTGAGCAACTCAGAATCAGTGGGACACGGGGACAGCACTATCTGGCCAACAGGTGCCTCCCTGAAGCCCTTTTATTTACCATGTGTAATCAAATTAGCCTGAAGTGAACATCCTAATTTTTCTCCTGAAGCAAACTTTTTGTCAGAATTTCTTGGCAGGTATGTGGGGAGGGTCACCTGTATTTCTGAATTTTTTCCATAATAAATAGCTTAAAATCAATATCCTAAAACCAAAATCTCAGGGTGGTGAAGTGTTGGTTTCCTTCAGTAAACACAGATTACCCACGTCTCTTTTTTTTCTTTCAATCCTCCAGGGGCTCCCCAGTTCACTGAGTAAAGCCAAGGGTCTGGTCAATGGCTTCTCTATTTCTGACTTCTACTCTCAATTTTTTTTATTTCAACTTCTTTTCTTTATTGTACCTTAGTTCTATTACAGTTGTCCCAGTTTTTCCCCTGTTGCCCTCCTCTGCCCACACCCACTCCCACAGTCAATCCCCACCCTGTTTTCATGTCCATGGGTCATTTATACATATTCCTTGACTAAAATTTACCCCTTCTTTCTCTCCCCACTCTCCTCTAGTCACTTTCATTCTCTTCCTTATTTCCAGGCCTCTGGTTCTATTTTGCTCTTTCATTTGTTTTGTTCATTAGGATTTTTAAAAGATTTTATTAACTTATTTTTAGAGAGAGGGCAACGGAGGGAGAAAGAGAGGGAGAGAAACCTCATTGCATGGTTGCCTCTTCAACACCAGTACCTGTGGACATGACCTGCAACCCAGGCATACGCCTTAACTGGAAATTGAACCAGTAACCCTTTGGTTCACAGGCCAGCACTGGGCCACACGAGCCAGGGATGTTCATTAGGTTTTTGTTATAGGTGAGATCATATGGTATTTGTCTTTCCCCACCAGATTTATTTCACTTACCATAATACTTCTAATATCTTTGCTCCAATAATTTCATATCCTCTAGTTTTGAGCCAAAAATTTTGAGCCAAAATTTTTGAATTGAACAAAGAAAGTCACACCAAGTATACCTTATTTTATTCTAACATGCTGTCATACATTATTATTGTCACTGTTTGGATTATTGTGTGGTGCCCCCACCTCAAGTCAAGTCGATGAGGACTGAGATTTTGTCTGGTTTCTTTCTAGTGATCAGAAGAGTGTCAGGCAGATGGTGAGCACAGGGTCAGTGTTCTTTGATAAATGACTAAAAAATTACAACTATGATAATGGTTAAAAGAGTAAATTATGGAACATAATGACCTCACTTAACTGGAATTCTAGCCTGGATGGAGACCAGTTAAAACTTTTTTAAAGAGAAGCATCTAATAGGGAATGAGCCCAGGGAACCCAGAACTCATGAAGGGGCAGGAACGAGAGGTCCAGGCAGAGGACACAGCATGTGCAAAGGCCAGAGGTAGGAACGTTGAGTGAAGGAAGTGAATTTCACTGACTCAGTTTGGTGATTAAGTGAGGTTATGCGCCTTAGGGACCCACCACACGGTCAGTGCTAAAAAATGGCTGGTATTGTCATCATTGAACTCTTGTGGGTACCTTTTCCAGGTCTTCCCTTTGGGAGCAGCACTAATAGGAAAACAATATGCTCCCGTCTTGACTGCAGAAGCAATTCATGATATTAAGCATTGATTACAGTTTGACAGATGTGTAAGTGGCAGACGATAAAACACATGGGTGTAAAGTTTATAGTCTGATGAGTATTGACATGTGTACAAATTCCATGTGTATCAATTTTATACAAAACTTTCTCTCATGCCTTTTTAATCCCTTCCTTAGCTCCCCTCCCAACCCCCAGAATTTTCACGCAATTACTCATTTTCTTTATCAATAGATACCTTTGCATTTTCTGAAATTTTATATAAATAAAACCATGTGTATGCTCTCTTTTTAATCTGGCTTCTTTAATTCAGCATAATTATTTTATGAGGTCAAGTTTACATAATAAAAAGTAATCATGTTAAGTGAACAATTCAGTGGCATTTAGTGAACTCACGTCGTGCAGCCACCGCATCTACCCAGCACTAAAATTTGTAATCCCTCCTATGAAACACTGCACCTGTTGGGGGATTGCTCCCCGTCACCCCACGCCCTAACTTTCAGAAAGTACCAGTCTTAATTCTGTCTCCTCTTCCTCCTTGTTTCCTGCCCCATATACCCCATTTCCAGACACCTGCCAGCTTGTATACCTGGTGCTCCCACTTGTCTTAATGTCAGGAAACTAATCTGAGTCTTCAAAACATTATCTTTTCTCCAAACCCTGTGCCTTAACCTCATGCTCAACCCAGCCTGGGAGAATGGCACCCAACTTCACTGCTTGAGCTCCAGTGGCTCCTCGTTGAACGGGTAGGTCAGACTCTCACTCATATTATTCAGATTCATTCTGAGCCTGCAAAATAAAACCTCCTTTGTGTCACTATTATGTCCCCTTGAAGCCACATAACACTTAACACCCTAACACCTCCCAGGCTTCACGATTTCTCATCTGACCCTGAGCAGACCCCATTCCTCCATGACTTCACAGTGAACACACAGTGCTCACATCTGCTTACACACAATCCACCTCTGGCCAGGTCCTCAAGGACCTCAGTCCAATACACCAGAGGCCACAGGGAGCAGGAAAGGAAGTGGATCCAGAGAAAAGGTTTATTTCCCACTTCCCAATTCTGGTTGTAGGATCTTTGAGGACAGACATGTGGAATTTGTAAAAACAACAAAGAAAACAAAGATTAAGGACAGTGACGTCTGCCTTGAGCTGCAGGTCAAAGAAGGAGTCTGGAAAGAGGCTCATTCCATGCAGGCCTGTGGGTGGCTGACGTAACAGACCTGCATGTTCACTCGAGTAGTTGGGTTTTATGATAGAATATCTTTTATAATCTCTGTGATCTTGTTCCTTGAAGGTGCCATGAAAATGGTGTGGAATCAGTACACTGTTGATGGTCAGGGCGCTGTGGGAATGTGCCCTTTCATGCTGGCACGTCCTCATGGATTCTGAGCAAAGGCTGCTTTGACGCAACCTGAGTCTCCAGAAGAATCTGGGAAGTCAGGTCATCTTCTGCTGTGAACACCAAGTCAGAAGAGAGTCAAGACTATTGCAAACATTTTTTAAAAAATTAGTGAGATACAGAAAAATTTGAGAGATTTAAAAATACATTAAGGATCAACATTTTCAGTAAGACAATATGGTTCCTGACTCTGAGGGAACATCAAAGCCTCTAGGTCATAACAAAAATGCCTTCTGCACAGTGGAGGAAACCACAACTAAATCTCTTTCAGCCAAAACCCAGTTTGCATCTCCATCAGTGTCTGCAATGTATAAAGAGGTGTCTGTTCCTTGCAATGTAAACACCGGAGCACAATAGCTGAGTCCTTGAATAGAGTCAGAATGTCATCTCCCAGGGGGCTGTAATTTTATATTCCTCTGCAGTCACCTTTTTTCTTTCTTTTTTCTTTTAAAATACCATATCAAATGAACAGGAGTACGGCTGATCCTGTATCATGGCTGCTTTAATTTACTTTGTCCTGATTCATTACTGAAATGAAGAGAAACTGACATTCACCACATAGTTTGCTCTGATGATGGCTGTTCTACAGAACGTAAGATGGGAGTTATAACAGCCTGGTGAAGTTAGGAAGGTTCAAGCTCAACCATCACCTGCAGTCTCTTTAGTTTTGGGTGGTGCCCTCTTCTCCAAAAAATACCCAAATTACCATCGGGTGAAACTTAGCTTCATAAAGAGTGAGGTTACTTCCCATTCTGTGGGCATCAGTTTGAACTAGGACAATTGAATCAAAGCCTTAATTGTATTACAGTTAAGTGATTCCAGTTATAGTCTATTAATAAAAGGGACAGAGACATGCTAAACTTATACAAATGAACCTACAGCCATGAAAGTAAGAATACTCAAGAAGACTTTATATTTCATGGAAAGAAGTCAAACAGAGTTAAAGAGGTCAGGGTTACTACCCACATAGGTGTCTTTCAGGTTATTTATTTGTTTACTTATTTTGTCCCTAATAGTGTTCAGGTGCCCTCTATGACCCCTGGGAAAAGGATAGAATTTGAATTTCTACAAGCTTATTTCATGCTCTAACTAGTAGTCACTGGACAAGTACCTCTACTCTAAGGGAATCAGTGTCTCCACACTGTAAAGATGGCACTTCTGAGGCCAACCAAAGGTGGGATCTGGTGTAAAATGTAAAGTTAAGTCAACAAAATTACAATCTCAGCTTTTATTATTGAGCATTTCTTGACTCAATGCAAGTCTTTTAACAATTTTCCACTTTCACAACAACTCTATTTAAAAAATGAAAATATGTATTCAGGGTTTAATAACAAGTGAGGAAAGGAGGTTCACTCATATTTTACACCCAGTTTGAGGGGTTCACTTTCAAAGAAACTATGGGGTTGTTGCCATCACATTGATAATTCCCACATGCTTTCTCCTGACAAGGTCTATGGTGAAGTTTCCATAGATATAGGACAGCTTCATCTTCTTAAAGAGCTGCAGGCTCTCACTGTTGTAAAACCACTGAGTGGAGATCACACTTGTGGAGCAGCCAGCACCACAGCGTCTTTGTGCTCTGTGACTGTGGTGCTGCTGGCTAGAAAGCTGGCAGGCTCACACGCTGTGTGGGAAACAGAGGATGTGACAGACAGAGAGTGGGCTTGGGACCCGGGGCACTATGCAGCTTCAAATATCAGAGCCACCCACAGTCCCCAGTTAAGTTTGTAAGATCACCTGAGGACAGTTCTCACCTCTGCAGAAAAATGATTGCCTTTGTTGAGGTGGCAATGTATAAAGCAAGGGCTTGACCTCCTCTCTGACCCCAGATTATCCCACAATGAGCCCTGAAATGTTCCCATGGGCATCTCTGTCCTATCAGCACAGAGAACCCCTTCCCAGGTCCTCTGACCTCAACATCAGGTGAAAATTTTCTCTTTCATGACCTTTCATTGATCATTTCCTAGAATTTATTTGACTTCAAAAAAATCAGGTTCCAGTCCTCATATAAATGTTTATGTATGTTGTGGAAGGCTGGCTTCTATCCCCTGTCCAATTCTGGTGCCAAGCAAACTTTGCAGTTGGTGGGGAGGCATTTACCTCTCAATAAATACTTTATTATTCAATAAAGATAACACGGCTTAGTCTTATATATAAAGAAATTTTTTAATTAATTTATCTATTTTTTCAAATACATTTGTCTCTGCCTTCTCCCCACCACTTTCTCTTGCCCCCTCCCTCCTTCCCTACTTCCCTCAACTCTTCCCGTTTGGCTTTGTCATGAGTCCTTGCTATATGTTCCTTGACTTGCCCCTTCCCTTCCTTTTCCTTCACCCCCCTCCCTCCTTCCCTCTTGTCTCTGTTGGTTTCTTTTCTTTTCAGTGTTGCTGGTGTTATTTTTGTTGCTTCTTTGTATTGTTGGTTAGGTTCCACTTATAGGTGAGATCATATGGTATTTGTCTTTCACCCCCTGGCTTATTTCGCTAGCATAATGCTCTCTAGTTACATCCATGCTGTTGCGAAGTGTAGTAGTTCTTTTTTTTCTTTCTCTGCATAGGATTCGATTGTGTAAATGTACCATTGTTTTTTTATCCAATCATCTACTGATGAGCATTTAGGTTGCTTCCAACACTTGGCTATTGTAAATTGTGCTGCTATGAACATTGGGGTGCATAGGTGCTTTTGAATTGACATTTTGGGTATAGTCCCAGCAGAGGAATCACTGGATCAAAAGGCAGTTCCATTTTCAGCTTTTTGAGGAAATTCCACACTGCTTTCCACAGTGGCTGTGCCAGTCTGCATTCCCACCAACAGTGTACTAATGTGTCCTTTTCTCCACAGCCTCGCCAGCACCTGTTGTTTGTGGATCTGTTTATGATGGCCATTCTGACCTGTGTGAGGTGGTACCTCATGGTGGTTTTGATCTGCATTTCTCTGATGGCTAGTGACGCCGATCATCCTTTCAAATGTCTCCGGGTCCTCTGTATCTGCTCCTTGGAAAAGCGTCTGCCCAGGTCCTTTGCCCATTTTTTGATTGGATCATTTGTCTTTTTGGAGTGGAGTTGAATGAGTTCCTTATATATCTTGGAGATCAAACCTCTATCTGATGTATCATTAGCAAATATATTTTCCCATAGGGTTGGCTCCCTTTTCATTTTGCTGATGTTTTCTTTAGCCATGCAGAAGCTTCTTATTTTGATGAGGTCCCACTTGTTTATTCTTTCCTTTATGTCTCTTGCTTTAGGAGACATATCGGTGAAAAAATTGCTGTGTTGGATATCTGAGAGTTTCCTGCCAATGTTCTCCTGTAGGACTTTTATGGTGTTGTGACTTATATTTAAGTCTTTTATCCATCTTGAGTTTATTTTTGTGTATGGTGTCAGCTGATGATCCAATTTCAATTTTTTGCATGTAGCCGTCTAGCTCTCCCAACACCATTTGTGGAAGAGGCTATTATTGCTCCATTTTATGCTTCTGCCCCCTTTGTCAAATATTAGTTGCCCATATAGACCTGGGCTTATTTCTGGGCTTTCTATTCTGTTCCACTGGTCTATGGGTCTGTTCTTGTGCCAGTACCAGATTGTTTTGAGTATAGTAGCTTTGTAATATAGTTTGATGTCTGGTATTGTGATCTCTCCCACTTTGTTGTTGTTTTTGAAAATTGCTGCGGCTATTTGGGGTCGTTTGTGGTTCCATATATATTTTTGAAATGTCTGTTCTATTTCTCTGGAATATGTCATTGGTATCTTAATAGGGATTGCATTAAATCTATAAATTGCTTCGGGTAGTATGGACATTTTGATGATATTAATTCTTCCAATCCATGAGCATGGTATATGCTTCCATTTATTTGTGTCTTCCTTAATTTCTTTCTTCAATGTTGTATAGTTTTCTGCATACAAGTCTTTTACCTCCTTGGTTAAATTTATTCCTCGGTACTTTATTTTTCTTGTTGCGATATCGAACGGTATTTTGTTTCTGATTTCTTCTTCTATTTCATTGCTGGTGTACAAAAATGACTTTGATTTCTGAATGTTGACTTTATATCCTGCTGTTTTGCCAAATTCACTTATTAGGTTGAGGAGTGTTTTGGTAGAGTCTACAGGGTTTTCTATGTACACTATCATGTCATCTGCAAACAAGATAGCTTTACTTCCTCCTTTCCTATTTAGATGCCTTTTATTTCTTTTTCTTGTCTGACCGCTGTGGCTAGGACTTCCAATACGATGTTGAAAAGAAGTGGTAAAAGCGGACATCCTTGTCATGTTCCTGATCTTAGTGGGAAAGCTTTTAGTTTTTGCCCATTGAGTGCAATGTTGGCTGTATATTTTTCATATATGGCCTTTATTATGTTGAGGAATGCCCCATTTATTCCCATTTTGCTGAGTGTTTTGATCATAAATGGGTGCTGTACCTTATCAAATGCTTTTTCTGCATCTATCGAGATGATCATGTGGTTTTTGTCTTTTCTTTTGTTTATGTGATGTATTACGTTTACTGATTTGCGTATATTGAACCATCCCTGCATCCCTGGGATGCATCCCACATGATCGTGGTGGATAATCTTTTGAATGTATTGCTGGGTGCGGTTTGTCAATATTTGGTTGAGGATTTTAACGTCTCTGTTCATCACCAAAATTGGCCTGTAGTTTTCTTTCTCTGTAGGGTCTTTATCTGGTTTTGGGACTAGGGTAATGCTGGCCTCATAAAAGCAGTCTGGGAGTCTTCTCTCATCTTGGATTTTTTGGAATAGTCTGAGAAGGACAGGGGTTAGCTCTTCCTTAAATGTTTTGTAAAATTCTCTTGGGAAACCGTCCGGCCCTGGGCTTTTGTGTGCCAGGAGTTCCTTGATGACTGCTTCAATTTCCCCAGCTGTTATCGGTCTGTTCAAGCTTTCTGTTTCTTCCTCCTTCAGTGTGGGAAGATTATACTTTTCTAGAAATTTGTCCATTTCATCAAGGTTTTCAAATTTCTTGGCGTATAACTGTTCATAGTAGTTCAGACAATCCTTTTTTATTTCTGTGGTATCAGTTGTTATTTCTCCTCTTTCATTTCTGATATTATTAATTTGGGTCCTCTCCCTTTTTTCTTGATGAGTCTGCTTAAAGGCTTGTCAATTTTATTTATCTTTTCAAAGAGCCAGCTTCTGGATTGACTGATCCTTTGAATTGTTCTTTTTGTCTCTATGTCATTCAGTTCTGCTCTAATCTTGACTATTTCCTTCCTTCTACTTGCTCTGGGGTTTATTTGTTGTTGTTTCTCCAGCCCCAATCAAAAGGCACAGGATAGCTGAATAGATAAGAAAACATGACCCACACATATGCTGCCTACAAGAGACTCACCTCAGAGCAAAAGACCTACACAGATTGAAAGTAAAGGGATGGAAAAAAATATTCCAAGCAAATGGGCAAGAGAAAAAGGCAGGGGTTGCCACACTTGTATCAGACAAAGTAGATTTCAAAACAAAGTCCACAAAAAGAGACCCAGAGGGGCTCTTTATAATACTTAAAGGAAGAACCTAGCAAGAAGACATAAACATTGTAAACTTATATGCTCCCGATATAGGAAACCCCAAGTATGTAATGAAAATCTTGGATGACTTCAAAAAAGATATAGACAGCAACACACTGATAGTAGGGGATTTCAACAACCCACTGTCAAAAATGGACAGATCTTCCAAACAAAACATCAATAAGGATATTGTGGAGCTGAATGATGCACTGAATCAAATAAACTTAACTAACATATATAGAACCTTACATCCCCAAAAAGAAAAATGCACATTCTTTTCAAATGCTCATGGAAGTTTTTCAAAGACAGAGCATGTGGTAGGACACAAAGCAAGCCTCAGCAAATTCAGGAAAATTGAAATAGTACCAAACTTTTTCTCAGACCACAAGGGCTTGAAACTGGAAATCAACCTCAAAGAGAAACTTTAAAAACTTGCAAACTCGTGGAGACTGAACAGTAGACTATTAAACAATGAATGGGTCAATAATGAGATAAGAGAAGAAATCAAAAACTTTCTGGAAACAAATGAAAGTGAACAGACAACAGTCCAAAACCTATGGGACACAGGAAAGGCGGTCCTGAGAGGGAAGTTCATAGCAATACAGGCCTACCTAACAAAGAAATTTTATCTAAATGTTTTTTTCAGTTTGAACAGGAATTTACTTTCTGGCCTGCAAATTGAATAACGTGCTGAAATAACTCTCTAGAGTTTTTATGGTTTTAATATAAAACAGGACTGTAAGAATAGAATAAAACTACTTTAGAGAGTAAAGACCATACATGAAAACCCATAGTTAACATAATATACCATGGAGAAATAGCAAAATAATAAGAAGATTGTGAACAAGATGAAAGTAATTTTTCTCACTTATTCATTATATTACTGGAATCCCCAGATGTAACAATTAGGCAAGAAGAAGACATGTGTTATTAGAATTGGAAAAAAAAAAAGAAAAATTTTCTGTTCAACAGATAACTTAATCTTATATGTAAAAAAAAAAAAAACACACACACAAAAAACAGGAAATTCTGCCATCCACACACAAAAACACTGTTAGAACTAATAAATTCAGTCCAATAACAAAAGATAAAATCAACTGTCAGAAAAATGTCCATTTATTTGTAATAACAACAAATAAACCCACAACACAATTAAGTAAACAATTGCATTTTCAACAGCATCAGAAAGAATAAGATACTTAAGAAAATATTAACTGAGTATGTGGAAGATGTATACAGGGAAAACTAACAAATATTCTGGAAAAAATTAAAATTAAAAACAAATAAATAGAAAATCAACTGTACTTATGGAGTGAAAGATTTCCAATCATCTACATATTTAGTACAATCTTTATCAAAAACCTAACAACACAGTAAGCTCCCAAGGCAACCTTACCTGTGTTGGCTGCCACAGGTAAGCCAGCACCCACTGCCAGGCTGCTCCTTGGCCACCACTCAGTGCATCTTCTGTGGGCACTGACTGCCCATTGTAGCCTGAGGATAAGAAGACTTATATGCTATTTTCTTTATTTGACTGGCTTATTTCACCTAGCATAATGTTCTCTAGGTCCATCCATACTGTTGCAAAGGGTAAAATTTTCTCCTTTTTAGCAGCCGACTGGAATCCCATTGTATAAGCATCCCATAGCTGTTTTATCCACTCACCTAGAGATGGACACTTGGGCTGCTTCCATATCTTGGAGGCTGTAAATAATGCTGCAATAGACATAGGGGCGCTTATGTTCTTTAAAATTAATGTTTGGGTTTTCTTTGGCTATATTCCCAGAAATGGGATCACTGAGTCAAAGGTAGATCCATTTTTAATTTTTTGAGGTATCTCCACACTGCTTTCCACAGCAGCTGCACCAGTCTACATTCCCACCAACAGTTCAAAAGGTTTCCCCTTTCTCCACATCCTTGCCAGCACTTCGTTGATTTATTGATGATACCCATTCTGATAGATGTGAGATGGTATCTCATTGTGGTAATAATTTGCATTTCTCTGATGATTAGTGATGTTGAGCATCTTTTGCGATGTCTATTGGCCATCTGTATATTCTCTTTGGAGAAGTGTCTCTTCAGGTTGTTTGCGCATTTTTTAATTGGCGTGTTTGTTTCTTTGATGTTGAGTTTTCTATGTACTTTATGCATTTTGGCTATGAACCCCTAATCAAATGCATCATGAATATGTTCTCCCATTTGGTGGCATGTGTTTTTATTTTGTTGATGTTTTCTTTTGCTGTGCAAACACTTTTAAGTTTGATGTAGTGTCATTTGTTTATTTGTCTTTTGTTTCCCTTGCCTGGGGAGAGATATCTTATAAAAAATTTCTACAAGTGATAGCCAAGATTTTGTTGCCTATGTCCTCTTCTAGGATTTTTATGATCTCAGGTCTAACTTTTAAGTCTTTGGTCCATTTTGAATTTATTTGACCATGTGGTATAAAAAGCTGGTCTAATTTCATTATACTGCATTTATCTGTCCAATTTTCCCAACACCATTTATTGAATAAACTATCTTTACCTATTATATATATTTGATCTTTTGTCAAATATTAATTGACTATAATGGTGTGGGTTTATTTCTGGGCTCTTTATTCTGTTCCCCTGATCCACATGTCTGTTTTTATGCTAGTACCAGGCTCTTTTAATTACTCTGGCCTTGCAATATAGTTTGATATTAGTTAGTGAGATTCCTCCAACTTTGTTCTTCTTTCTCAGGATTGCTGTTGCTATGTGGGGCCTTTTGCAGTTCCATATACATTTTTGAAATATTTATTTGAGCTCTCTTTAATATGACATTAGTATCTTGATAGGAACTGCATAGAATCTATAGATTGTCTTGGGTAATAAGGGCATTTTAATCATATTAATCCTTCTTATCTATGAACATGGTGTGTACTTCCACTTATTTGTATCTTCTCTAATTTTCTTCTTCAGTGTCATAATTTTCCAAGTGCAGGCCCTTTACATCCCTAGTTAGGCTCATTCTTAGGTATTTTGTTCTTTTTGAAGCAATTTTAAATGGGATTGTTTTCTCAATTTCCCTTTTAGCTTATTGTTGGCATATAAAAATGTTACTGATTTTTGGATATTAATTTTGTATCCCACTTATATACTGACCTCATTTATGTGTTCCAGTAGTTTCTGGGTGGGATCTTAGTGACATGTACGGTATCATGTCATCTGCAAATAGAGCACTTCTTCCTTTCCAATTGGATGCCTTTTATTCCTTCTTCTTATCTGACCGCTGTGGCTAGGACTTCCAGCACTGTATTGAATAAGAAATGTGAAAGCAGACATCCTTGTACCCAATATTAAGGGGAGCATTTGTCATTTTTGCCCATTGAGTATGATGCTGCCAGTGGATTTGTTATATATGGCTTGTATTATATTTATGTATGCTCTCTCTATTGTAACTTTACCTAGAATTTTGATCATAAATGCATGCTGGATTTTATAAAAAGCTTTTTCTGCTCTATTGATATGATCATGTGGTTTTTATCCTTCATTTTTTTAAATGTGGAGAATCACATTTATTTATTTGCAAATGTACCAACCTTGCATTCCTGGATTTAGTCCCAATTGATCATGGTGTGTGATCTATTTGATACATTGTTGTATTTGGTTTGCAAATATTTTGTTGAGGGTTTTAACATCTATGTTGATCAGGGGTATTAGCTTATGATTTTCTTTAATTATGGTGTTTTTATCTGGTTTTGGAATTAGGGTAATGCTTGCCTTATGAAATGATTTTGGGAGCCTTCCCTCCTGTTGAATTTTGTGACATAGTTTGAGGAGAGGTGTCAGTTCTCAGAATGTTTGATATAGTTCAACTGTGAGACCATCTGGTCCAGGGATTTTATGTATTGGGAGTTGTTGTTGTTGTTGTTTTATTACTGCTTCAATTCTATTTGGTATAACCTGTCTATTCAGATTTTCTGATTCTTTGTGATTTATTTTTGGAAGATTGTATGCTTCTAGGAATGTATCCATTTTGTCCAGTTTATCCAATTTGTTGGCATATAATTGCTCATAATATTTTATTACAATCCTTTGTATTTCTTAGGTGTGACTTGGTATTTCTCCTGTTTCATTTCAGATTTTATTTATTTGGGACATTTCTCTTTTTTCCTTATGAGTCTTTTTTAACATTTGTCAATCTTGATTATCTTTTCCAGCTGGTTCTGTAACCAACTCTTGGATTCATTTTTCTTTTGTTTCATTTTTTTAGACTCTATTTCATTTATTTCTGCTGTGGTATTTATTATTTCTTTCCTTCTATATTCTTTGAGCTTTGTTTGTTATTCCTTCTCAAGTTCCTTTAAGTGTGAAATCAGATTGTTTATTTGAGCTTTTTCTTTTTCTTTTTCTCTCTCTTTTTAGATAGGTCTGTAATGCTATGAATTTCCCTCTTAGGATTGCTTTCCCAGTGTCCTATAGATTTTAGATTGTTGTGTCTTCATTTTCATTTGTTTCAATGTATCTTTTGATTTCTTCCTTGATCTAGTTGTTGACCCATTCATTGCTTAACAACATGTCATTTAGCTTCCATGTCTTTGTGTGTTTTTCAGTGTTGTTCTTGTGATTGATTTTTATTTTGATAGCATTGTGGTCAGAGAAGATGCTTGATACAATTTCAATGTTCTTAGATTTATTGAGACTTGTTTTGTGCCCCAACACGTGGTCTATCCTAGAAAATGTTCCAGGTGTACTTGAAAAGTGTGTATGTTGTGCTGCTTTGGAGTGAAATACTCTGAAGATATCCATTTCATTTAGTATGTTGTTAAAGGCCCCTGACTCCTTATTGATTTTCTGCATTGAAGATCTATCCATTTAGGTCAATGGGATGTTAAAATCCCCAACTATGACTGTATTTCTTTTGAGCTCTCCTTTTATGTCCGTCAAGATTGCTTTACATATTTAGGTGCTCCTATGTTGGGTATGTAAATATTTACTAGGGTTATATGTTCTTGTTAAGTTGTTCCCTTTATTATTATGTAGTGTCCTTCTTTTTCTCTTACTATAGCCTTGGATTTAAATTCTTTTCATTCAGCTACCCTAACTTTTTTCTTTTCCATTTCCATGAACTACCTTTTTCCAACCTTTTGCATTTAGTCTGTGTGTATCTTTTGACCTGAGGTGGGTCTCTTGAAGGTGGCATATACATGGGTCTTGTATTATTATCCATTCAGCTACCTTACATCTTTTGATCAGAGTATTTAAGCCATTCATTTGTAGAGGTGATTATTGATAGATATGTATGTAGTACCATTTTATTATTAGACTCTTTTCCTCTGGTTTTGTTTTCTTTCTCTTTCTCTTCTTTTTAAAGCAAGCCCTTTAACATTTATTGCAATACTGGTTTGGTGTTAACAGTTATTTAGCTTTTTCTTGTTTGAGAAGCTCCTTATTTATCCTTCAACCTTAAATGACATCCTTGCTGGGTAGACTAGCCTTGTTTGTACATCCGTGTTTTTCTTCACTTTGAATATTTCATGGCATTTCCTTCTGGCCTAAAATGTTTCTGTTGAGTACTCTGATGCCTCTCTGAAGGGTACTCCCTTGTAGGTAATTCCCTGCTTTTCTCTTTTGGCTTTTAGGATTATCTCCTTGTCTTTAAGCCTTGTCATTTTAATTATCATGTATCTTGGTTTACACCTCTATTTTTATGGTTTCTATCTCTTTTTATGCTGTTGAGAATCCATATAATCATTATTTTAACCCTCTATTAATAAATTGCTTGCCTCCATTTCATCTAGTCCTTCTTGAGAATTCTCTTGTTCTTTCAGTTAGGGTCTGTTTTGTTGTCTTTCCGTTTTGTCTGCTTCTTTGTATTTTCTGCCTTAGATGTTGGACTAATCAGCACCTAACTGACCAGTTGTGAATACAATCAAACTGTATCAGGCTTAAGTACCACAGAGTGGCACAGAGTAATTACTCTTCCAGCTGATGCCACATACAGAGGAGGGCTCTGCCTGAGAAAGAGGCTTCTGCAGTCTGGGGAATGATTCAGCATGTGGACACTGGTCGCTGTTCCTTCCGTTCCCTCCTCAGAGCCATAGCCCCAGACTCTCCTCAAGCATCTCTAGTCCTCTCTGCCTGCCCTTTGCCAGAGCACAGGGTAAGTGGATGCAAACAAAATTTTGTGAGTTGGCCCTTTAAGAGGCCCTCTGCATCTCCAGGCTTCTGTCCCTGACAGACAGATAGTTTCTTGCTTGCTTTTCACAGCTGGATGTTTTCTGGGTTTTTTTTTCTGCAGTGACAGTGCTATAAGCTGGGGATCACCACTTGGGGTTTAGACCTCACACTTCTCAGGGGTACTCCCCTGCCTCTGAAATATCCTTCCAGAACTTCACCGGCTTCCTGTGGGAGCCCAGACAACCCTTCTGTGCCTCCTGCCCACAACCTACCAGTCAGGTTGTGTCGAAGGTGCTTCGTCCAGCTGTCTATGGTTATAAAGCTTCTTTCCAGCTAGTGTTCAGTTGGTTCTGAGGTCTTCTCTAAAAATCCCATCATGTGTTCCCAAATTGCATCTTCTGGTATATTTTTTTTTACACAAGGCAAAGGCCTCAGGTAAAAATTTTAAAAAATATTTAGTAATGATGAAATACTCATGCCATAAATTTACTATTTTAACCACTGTAAGCTACAGCCCAATAGTATTAAATACATTTGCATAGTTGTGCAACCATTATTATACTTTATCATTTCACCATTCCCATCAACAGTGCACAAGCATTCTGACCTGCCCACAATATCTCCAACACTTGTTATATTATGGTTTTTGATAAAGGCTATTTTAGTGGGTGTGAGATGGTATCCTATTGTTGTTGTTGTTTTTCCTGATTGAAGTATAATTGACCTACAATATTCTATTAGTTTCAGGTGAGCAACATAGTGACTCATATTTATGTAAATGACAAGGTGATCACCTCAGCAGGTCTAGATACCCACTGTCACTATTCAAAGTTATTACAATATTTGTGACTACATTCCCTATGCCATTTAGTATGTTAAAATCATATTTATTTTATAAGTGGAAGTTTGTACCTTTTAATCACTTTCAACTACTTCTTGCATCCTTCCACTCACAGCTTTCTGGAAACTACCAATTTTTCCTTTGTATCTATGAACCTGTTTTTATTTTGTTTTGTTTGTTCATTTGTCTACCCTTTTAGATTCCACATATAGTAACATCATAGAGTATCTGTCTTTGTCTGTGAGACTTATTTTACTTAATATAATACTCTCCAGGACCATCTATAATATTTTGTCCCAAATCACAAGATTTCACACATTTTTATGTCTGAGCAATATTTTTAATATAAATGTATATTTACATATCTATGGTATATATATCAAGCATATTTTATTTATTCATCTGTGGATGAGCACCCAGGTTGCTTCCACATTTTGGCTATCATTAATAAGGCACAATGCTGTAATGAATAGAGGTGCATGTAACTTTTTGAATTAGTGTTTATAATTTCTTCAAATGATCACACATTAAATTGTTAAGTTGTATGTAGTTCTATTTTTAATTTTTAAAGACATTCAATTGGCTTCCTCATTAGCATTTTATGAGACTTTTCTTACCACAGTTTCTGAACCTAACACATAACCCTGGGCTGTAACCCCCACGCTAAACTCAAATGACTTGTGTGTATTGAACTTACCCTCCCTTTTTTGGAAAATATTTAAATCCTATGTCTCACTAAAGTCCAAAATCACCATCTGTCAGTGGTCGGAGCTCCAGCTCTGCAGGAGCTGTTCTGCCAGGTACACATGCATGGGGGTGCAGCGTGGTGACAGATATTTGAAGTCACAGAGGAAGGCAACCCTGCCTGGATAAGTGATACAATAGTGAGAAAAGTGTGTAAGAGGAACAACCATTCACTAGGGACATTTATTTTGGACTAACTTGTAAATGTCTCTCTTCATTCAAAACTGAGAGTATAAATATCAACCTCTACAACAACAATAAAAGTGCTACCACTTTGAAATAAAACAGAGGGATCCTTCCTGAAATCCTTTTTTCTCTTGAGGCCTCGGCTCCAGTATCTTCAGCATTTTCTGTGGCTCCTTGAGAAGAGCACTGTGTGCTCCTGAGGGTAAATATGTATTAAAACTGGGCAACTCAGGGTATGATGATGTCATTTAAAGTGTGAATCTCACTGGATTTTACATCAAAGCTATTGTGGTAGAAAAGGCATGTCCTAAACACTGCAGTTTGGACTAGTGTTTGAAACAGCACATGATACTATATAGAGAGAGCCTTTAGTTTCTGAAGGATCAAAACTGTAGAAATAGTTCTGAGGCTTAGAAAAATGTGCTCGCTCTGATTTGACCCCAGTCGTTAGGGGTATTCTCCTTTTTTGTGTTTTTGGTGCTGTGCAAACACTAAGGCCTGGATCTCATTCCATTCCTCTGCCAGTGCT